>NC_141697.1:544053834-544703834 GCF_964263255.1 Lissotriton vulgaris
TATTGATGTGTAACGCTAAAAAAATGAAAGCGACGATTAGTAAAAAGGTGAATAAGTGTATTCTTTACTGGGTGGAAATAAAATGCGAACAGTTGAATGTGTTTTTAGGTCTCGTCTGTGTATGCAGCGCAGCTGCTCGCTAGCGAGATCTTTTGTCATCGACTTGAGTTTGGAAGGGGGACAGGAGATGTGCCCTTTCCCAGAAAGCCGATGTGCTCACGGCGTGTCTATCAGCTTGCCCCGGACAGTAGATGAGCATGCAAAGGTGCCTCTTAACTTTCGAGCGCTCCAACCCACCCCGCGCTTGCCTGGACAGCCCCATCGGCCTGAGTTGGCAGCAGGTCGGCGCTTTGTGCACGACTGAGGAGAAGCGCTGTTTCTCACTTGGGAGGGACTCCGCTCGTGCCCTGTCCCTCCCGGCATACTCCTGAGGCGCTCGAGGCTGAAGGCGGGAGACTTCTGCGGCTGCAGTCCCTGTGCCTGAGACGGCTCTGCCTGTGACCCGTACTTACGAGGCGAAGGAACGAGGGGTCAATGCAGGTGTTGGAACACAAGGAGGCGCGATGGAGGCCAGGCTGCTGCTGGTTACCGCCCTCTGCTGCTAGTACAGGCTGATCACACCCGGCTGTTGTGCCATGAGTCCCAACGGTAAGACGCGCGGTTCCCTGTGTGCTAGGCATTCCGGCGGCCCCTTTATTCGGCAGCCTTCGGCGCTCGCTGTGCGCGTAATGCCGACAGCTTGTTCAAAGATAGCGCCCGGTATGCTTCTCTTCCACCCTTAAGCTGTTTGCAACCCTACAAGCTGGTCCCGCCCCGCCTCCTGCCACTACTTATAAGAAGCTAACGCCTTCAGCTCCGCTGTACTGGCACAGCTCGGCGGTGAACGTTTGGGCGGGCCCCCGCATTTTTGCAGTTTCCGTCTTTGCATCCAGATATATAATACAGCTAGTAACATTACAGCTACATCAAGCCAGAATCATGGGCTTTCTCAATGGTTGTTAGTTGCATAATAATAAATAAGCAACAACTAAAACTAGTATATGATATTGAAAACTCTTCAGTTCCTAAGTGATGAGACAGTGAAAACAACTAAAACGAGTCTCTTCACAATGAAGCAGCACCCAGATATCCACGTCACAGATATCCTCATTTTCAGCCTTTCATTCCCTCAGTTGCACCCATTGCTTCCTGATCGTAGTCGGAAGTGATCATCCTCATTTATACTGCCTGTCTGGTTCAATGTGCATTCAAACTAATCTGCTGACTTGAGGGGGAAAACAAATAAGCATTTGCAATGCAATAGGTCTAGCATTTACACAGGTTTGATCTATTGGCATTGTAAATGACAATGCCTTTTATTTTGTTTTTAAAACTTAAATAAAAGGCATTGTCATTTCAAATGCCAATAGCTAAAAGTACCGTAAATGTGCGACCTATTGCATTGCAAATGCTTGTTTATTAATACATTGTTATTACACGAGGCTTGTTATACGTTTATCCCAGTGGTCCCAAACTGTGCACCGCGACACCCTGGTGCGCCGCCAAAACCAGCCAAGGGCGCCACGATCGCTGATCATTATCACCTGCCCGGGGGTCGAGATAAACAGTCTCATCTCACTGCAAGGAGGGGGAGGGCAGCAGAGGGAAATACTGGGAGATAAATGGCCATTCTGTCATTGAAGCCGCTTGACATCTGGATGGAAATATATGTAAAGCCACCTTTCGTTAAACGATTACTCATTCCAGGCCGAGCAGCAGTGCGCAGGATCTATACTTTATAATTTTAAGACGCATTCGAACTTCAAGTTTATGAAGTACAATAATTCTTATATATAGGCATGGCCATATAAGTTATGCGATCTCAAGCCCTCTGTGTTTTCTGCATATGTATGGATTTGATGCGTTTGTCATGCAACCGGTCAGCTCGTGCACCACCTGCTGAGTTTAACACAACTTTGTTTCTAGCTCAACCGGAACAAATGTTACTATAAACTCAGCAATACGTGTTGATGTTACTATAAACTCAGCAATACGTGTTGATGTTACTAAAAACTCAGCAATACGTTGCTGAGCAGTTGAAAGACCTTTGGAAATGTTGACTGGCCACCTTTAGTTTGCTTGCTGTATTTTGATGTCAAATTGGTACTAAGGTGAAACTTTTGCCCAGATAGCGCTAACGTACAAAAATAACAAAAAAGGCCTTGTTGGGGGTTGTGTGCAATATATAAGTACAATTACTATTACAAAATGTGTCATGTTAGTGTAATAATTTATCGTGAGCGAAGAAATACTCAATAGAAGACATTGCCTTCATAGAGAGTGTTTTCAGTTTGTTTCAGTAGCTGCTGAACAATCCCCACGTGAGGACAGCAGCACAGGAAATGGTTCGGTATTTGTTATGAGCACAGGTCACTGGAATTGATGTCTCGTCTTAGAGAGATAGCTGCCGGATGCGCTCACCATGCAGAGACAATGCCTGGTGCTCTTCCAAGAGAGTGCTGGGATGCTGTACAGAGAGACCACTTCTTCTGTGCTCCCAGCGCTGAGAGAGAGCTGCTGCTATTCCAATGAGAGACAGCTGCTTGAAGCTCTCGTCATTAAGAGATAGTGCTCGGTGCTCTTCCAGCAGAGGGCTGGGGAGCTGTGCAGAGAGACGGCTTCTTCCGTGCTCCCAGCGCACCACGATGGCACAAGGACATTAAGATTGATTGTATTTTCAAAAAAGAATCATGGTCCAGTGTCCACTGCCCACAGTGATAGATCTTCTAATTTATTTATGTTTCTGTCTGTTTTCCAGTATTTATGAATAAAAAAAGATTGGGGGCTGCATAGCCCCCATGTTATCATCTGATACCTTCACTGTTTGACTTTCTCAGCACTGAATAAGATCATGTGTAATTCCAATCTACTCGCTCTCATTCATGACAGCAATACTCCTCCATAATGTGGTTATTGCTGATGGTTTGCTGCTAATTACAGTGGTTTGAATAGGCAGACAGTATTTAACAGCACTAACTTCCTTAACTGGAGGTATAGCACCAGCAGTACTCTGAATGCCTTGGCATTCTTTTGATTGGTTTTAGTACATGAATCCATGGCTACAAAAATAGGCTTGGTCTTTCTTGAAATTATTAGAGCTTCCTTTACTACTGGAATTGAACTGGACACATGTAAGCCATCTGAGCGGACTTCGTGTCCAAATGAACCTCAGTGGTAGGTTACTGGCCTGGCATAATGTGAAAGGAAAATTACAAAGCGAACCAGCCTTTGCAATTCCTCATTTTATTCTATACGGATCACTAACTAGCAGATGTAAGGAACTGTACCAGTGGTTTACAAACTGTGCCCGCGGCCCCCCAGTGCCCCTGGATTCAGCTCGAAGTGTCCAGCTTCAGTTTAATCACCAACAGATGCAGCCACTGTATAGCTAGAGGGCACACAAGTATTGTGAAAAGTCAGAGTAGACAAATCTTTGCATTGCATGCACTATTCTCCCTACCTTCATCCCAATTATTTTCAGGGATTAAGATGTAAGTGCTACCGAGACCGGGATTACACCCACACACACACACACACACACAAAATGTAATGGGGAGCCGCGGTCAATGGCCAATTGATCAAGGGATAGGGTGACCAGACGTCCCGGTTTTCCCCGGACGGTCCCCGTTTTTGGCAAAGTGTCCCCGTGTCCCGACACTTTTCCCAAAGTTAGTCAAATGTCCCCGTTTTAGACCAGTGTCCGGGGCAAACAGAGAAATGTCCCGGTTTTTTAGTGCTCTGGTTGCACGCATGCTCTGTTCGCACTGCGTGTGACTGACTTCACTGAGGTGAGCGCCGTAGCAGGGGAAATCCTTTGAAGAGATATTTTCTCTCGGGATTTCCCTTCTTTGTCCACGTCGCAGCGCCACCTACGTCATCGTTGCGTTGCACCATCGCACAGCAGCTGGTTAGAACCACCTGTGACCGGCATGACCCTGATTTTACCTTCAGTCTCCTGCTGTGCCTTAAAGCGAGCGAGGGCCGGACATTCTTTCTCTGACTAGAGCAGAATCCAGCAGCAGCTTCGTGACTCTTCCCCAGCCCAGCCGAACCAGCACCGTCGTCGGGACCCGCTACCTCCACATCGGACCTGCCTCAGCCTGGAGCCAGAATCATGTCAAGCCACACAACGAGACTTGCCCTGCCAGCCTGCAACGTGTGTATTGTAATCCCCTTCCCCGCAGAAAACCACCTATGCCCGACTTTGTTTAAAGAGATGAAGCCAGAGCCCAGCTAGGGAAAGATTGCCATGTGACTGGTCCAATAAACGTCCTCTAAACACCTGACAAAGACCGTTTATGATTAAAAACATTATTTCTTGACGGCACATATTTCACTTTAGCACATTATTCTACGTCACTGCCTGGCATCTGTAAAAAGTAATAACTTTTAATCCTGCACTTTTCCCGCCCCCTGTGTCCTGACAAATCTGCCTCATTGGACCACGTGCATCGATAAAAGAAACATTATTGCTGGGGCAACTGGAATTATTTGATTCTGGGTCCCAGCGTTTTCTGTATATTTATAGATGTACTGCACTTGCAACATAATTCTCCACCTGCAGCATAATATACAGATAAAAAAAAATGATCAAAAGTTAATAAACCACAGCAACATATGTTTCTCCACAGTGGAAGGTCCTTCGCAAGGGTTAACGGGTCACCTTTCAGTTATTTATTGCTTTATGTTGGATGTTGAACTGTGTTAACCTGTGTAACAAGCATGGGCAAAGATATAAAAGATCTCCTCTTCAAGGCCTATTGAGTCTGCTGATGTCTTCACACTGTACAGCATGAACGCAGACGCTGCACAGATAAAAAAAGCAATTAAAAGTAAACAGACACACACACACACATACTTCATCCACCCACTAAGTACATCCACCTAGCCACCACTCAACTCCATTCATCCACTGACTCCATCCACCCAACCACACCTTGTCAGGGGAAACCTAAAAATGCAGATCTGCCCTCCTAAACCCCCTTCTCTGTTTGCACATCCTACTACCTTTTATGTTTCTCTACATTTCTCTACATTTCCCCTTCTCAGTGCTCTCATACAGTCATTTATACATATTTGTTCTTGAATTTTTTTTACATTGATTTCAAAATAGTACTAGCACACAGCAGTTAGCAAGTTGAAAATCATATTTTACTACATTAAAAAATGGAAGGGTTGCAGGACCTCACTCTGCAGATAAATCATTAGAGTTGGGACTTAGTGGAGTATTGTGTGATTCTCAAAGCTGACACAACATTGTGCACTGCGAAGCCAGTCTCAGCCAGTGGATAAGCCTTTCTTCAAACCTCCTACTCTGTGGTGGCTGGCCTCTCTTCCCTTGGCTGCCGAGCAGCAGTATCTGATTTTGACGACAAACAGTAGGTATATATATAATATATCATAATCGATAGCGATGCACTCGTTCACTTCCTTGCGGCAAAAACAAGAGCACAAACTCCTCTTAGATTGTGCGATTTTCTTTATCGTTCAAAGTTAACAATGATAATATACACTTATTTAATCAGCAAACATACATGGAATTTCAAGGCAAGGGTGGTCACCAACTATAGCAAATGTTGAGGCAAAGTGTGTTTAAATGGAATTAATGGTTACTGCTGATAAAAGACCTCTGATTTGTCATCTGTAATGCTACATCTCAGTTTGTGGAGGGAACTGTCATTGTAGTGCCTTTTCTATGTCTATGACAGCTGTCAAATAGTCCTACTTTTATGGCGATGGTTTCTGCAAACCTTAGTCCTACTTCTATGTCTATGACCTGTCCCCGTTTTTTGTTTTGAGAATCTGGTCACCCTATCAAGGGAGCCGTAGGTCAAAAAAGTTTGGGAACCACTGGTTTATCCTATCTCCAGGCCAGGCCTAAAAAGACAGTAAAGGCCTTGAAGGGGCCTGATCCGAGAGTCGTGTTACCATCAAAAACCTGAACACACCAAAGATGTAATTAATGCGCCATGGTGGGTTTCATCAGAAATTATTAATTACTTAGCTAAGAAACGGTCCCCTGCTGGCGAGTTTGTGGTATGACAGGCAGGTCATCGCATGAAAGACCGGTGTCCGCTTGGAAGGGAGAGGAAACTGTGCGCCCCGAAGAAGACTTGAATAATAAGTTATAAGTACAGCACACAGAGGGTGACCTCTGACACGGAGCACATGTTTGCTGCTGCAGTGATTCATGGCACTAACCTCTCCCTCGTCGGTGATTAAACTGAAGCCTAGTGAAGGACCCACCCAGCTAGCGCCAGCGGTGTGGGTGTTAAAGCCCATTCAATCCATATTGCGCAGGACTCTTGTTTTTGCAGTTGTAAGGCTGCTTTTATTTGTTTAAAAAGTCTCCTCCAATGTGTCAATAGACTCTTGTTCCTTCATTCATCGTATGCACTTGTTTGTCAAGTTTTCCACTTGAGTTTTTTTCTGTTTTGCTTCAACGGCCGCACGTCTTTACAATTCACTTTATTCACTCTGACCCTGTTGAATCAGAAATATGTTTACGTTTTTCCTCAGCAACGTGAATTTCCTATTCTGCAGAGACCAACACTCCCATCATTCTGCAGAGATCAGAGGTCTACTAATACTGATTTTGTTCTTCACTTGTAATCCATACATTTCAACAAATACATACATTTCATCGTGGTTTATTGAGTAACGTGGTTGGCAGGGCTTTCAATGGACCGGCAGTTCTACAAACAGGTTCTGAGATGGTCCCTAACGGGCTCAACATTTTTTTTTCCTCGCCCTCAGGGTGAAAAAAAAATCTTACCTCTGCAGCAGTACCATCCTTCACTGCCTTTGATGTAACTTCAAAGAGACTCGTTATAGTTCTTTCACAGTCTCATCATTTAAAAACTGAAGCATTTTCAATATTATATACAACAAAACCATAGTTGCTGCTTATTTATCTTATGCAACTAACAACCATTGACATAGCCAATAGTCCTTGCTTGTTGTAGGTGTAATGTTACTTGTTGTATTATATATCTGGATGCATTGACAGAAGCAGCAAAATACCAGTCAGCGGCACACTATGCTAAGCACAGATTTTTTTAGCTCATATGTTTTAAGACACGCCCTTAATTACATCTGCCACGCCCCTTTGAGAGACCTCCCAGTTTTTTTCATCCCACTTAAAGCAAGGGTGAGGGACATCAGTGGCCGCTGCTTCTCGCAGTCACGGGGAACGCTTACCTCGTGTCCGTGACCAGGGTGAGCAGGCCCTTTTCTTTCCAATAAAAGCTGGTCATGAGCAGTTATAATCAGTGGTCTGTACATCCAAGTCCTAAAATGTAGGCTGGTTGCCTGAATGGCATCCCGCCCTTAAGATCCATTCATTTTGGAGCTTTTCCTACTATTAAATGAGAATTTAGTGTAGGAGGAGGATGGTGTTAAGGTATCCTATTGAAACGAACACTCTGCAAACTCGCTGTCTAGGGTAACCCGATCTTGAGAACCAAAAACCGGGACCTTTTGCAAAAATAGAAGAAAGGCAACAATTTTGCATCAACAGAGTGGCGCAAAATTACAGCTGGTATTAACCTAGAAACACATTAGAGACATTAAGAAAAAAAAATAAAGTAATTCTAAAACCAGTATCCTATCTGTTGATTAAATTGCTTACTTATAACAGCTGCTTAATAGCACTGCTTTATAACGCCCAAAAAGGACCTCTCGCTGGTTTCAGTCGATTCCCTCTAAAAACCGTGACATGAGCCAAAATTGCCGAAATCTGCCGGGACAGCTGGTTAAAACCGGGGCAGGCCCAGCAAATCCGGAACGTCTGGTCACCTTTTCCTAAACTGAAAAGAGGGGAGTTCGTAAGAACACTGGAAAAGCGCTCCTCTAAATGTGTATCATACTGTCTTAATGACTGAAATTATTGCGCTATCGTTGGTTATGAATCTGGGCCGCAAGTATCAATAACGGTTTGCTTACTTTAACAATGGTATGTGGCTTACCATCTAGAGCGGCCGATTTTGAGCTGGGGAACGGGTTCGAGTCTGGGAAGGTTCAAGCATCCTGTGATTCTGGGCAAATCACTTAATCTCTCCGTGCCCAGAAATGAATGTGTCCGTCTGTAATGCAACTGGCGCTCATGTAAAGCGCTCTGATACCTTTGAGTCGAGTTTGCGCTATATAAAACTGCAAAAACAAAAAGTTGGTCTTCAGGTAGGGTGAGCAAATCGTTGCTCCGAGAACAAGCATTGACATAGCCAATAGGTCTCGCCTTTGAGACCTTTAAAGTATTTAGCGATGCAGCACATTATAGTAGGTGCTACAACATCTTCTATTCTTTAACATAGAAGCTTTGTGCATTAGACATCAGGGCTAGGACGCGGAGATGTGGCAGGCATTCAATGGCATGCACTTAAAAAGCGGTTCCATAGGTTTCTAACTCATGGTAGTTTTCTGTTCAAAAGTCGTGCCTCCAGAGTCTGCACGGCAGTGGTGTAGCCGGTGACCATTAATTAGATGTGCTGGTGAGAGAATTGCATGCCCCACAGTATGTGTGTTTGTCTGTGCAAGGTTATGGGCTTGCCGTTTACGTTCATTGGTGAGACCAATGCTACTTCGGGGTGTACAGTGGAGTGCTTGCAGTTATGAAATCTTAGCTGAGTCTGCAAAAATGTGCTGGTAAGAGATGCACATTCCTCTGTGTGTACAGGGTGGTGTAGCTGTCACTGAATCTCAGAGAGGCCAGTTATGGTAAGTTGTACGGGCATGCATTGCACCGAGTGTAGTTGGTGTCGGTGTATGACTGTGAGAACACCATACGTGTGCAGGACAGCCAAGCGGCACAGAACAGTCCTATTTCTATACTCTGATATGCAGGCAGTGTGCGGTCACACATGTTTGTCAGTTGTGGCCTACTTGGAGGGTGTTGTTCATTACTGTGGCGTGGTTGGCTTCGTTGGTTGCACAGCATGTTGGGGCAGCAGAAGAAGTGGTTCCTTTGGTTGTTGTGTGGATGCTGAATGGCACATTGTTGCTCGGGCTTGTGGATGCTTCATGCAGTTCATCAAACTAACCAAGCAGGGAGACTAGGTGACCCCTCGCAGCTCCAAACGCTGGAACAAGTCTGGGCTTCTCCTCCTGGATAATATCGCCTCCTTCAGGGCCAGGCACTCTTCCTCCTTTTTGTAATAGGTAGATTGGCTCCTAGGTGCTAGGCAAGCCCACACCTCCCCAGCAGGTGTCACAGACTAACGGTCATATCCTCCCCTCTGGAAGGCCGGCTGCCAGACTGACACCAGCCTGGATCACAGCAGCTTTTAGAGTACTCTGCAGAGAAGGAGCTGGAACAAAGATGGTTTGGGCCTACACTTTATTCTGATTTTTCCAGACAGGGAATCGTGATCCACTGTCAAACGTACAAAAACGAGTTTGGGATGGTTGCTTTTCACATTAAATTTTCTGACTGCACTGCAGCCACAGCCCACATGCAGGGTGACTGCTCTCATAGCAGATAGCGAAGATGCCAACTCACCAGGACTTTCCCTACATTTCAGTATGAATGTGAAAACTATGCACCTGGCTGTCATCATCCTTTATGAGATAGCAATATAAGAAAGGTAATAGGGCAGGGCATGTTGTTTAGCTTTCTAACCTTAAAAACAGAAACTGTTGGCTCACACCCACTCCCTTACCATCTACGGAATGATGGGGCTCACGAAGGACCCATCAGCAATCCCCTGCTGAAAAGTTCTCATAAAATGTTTAAAGCTAGCCCTGTCTCTATCCTCCCACACTTCAGTGTCTGGGGCTGCTCTCCTCGGCTCCAGGAATGCAGACGTGCACTCGACAGCCGGAGGAAGCTGTAGCCTATCCCCCATGTTGTCCTGTGTTAAACTGGGGTAATCCAAAATGGATCTTTCTGGCTTCAACAAAAATGATCTCTCAAAAATAAGGAGATTTGTTGCTATCTGTACTTTACACACAATCCCTTGCACATGGAAGGTCAGCGCAAATGTTTAGGTGTCACATGTACGTGGATTTTTAGACCAGTGGAGCCGGTAAGCACTGCACTTCATTTGAAACAGGAAAAAGGTGTACAAAAATCAGTATGCTCACACCACCACTTCATGTCAGCAACCCGTAGTCCTTTGCTAATATGAAGAATAGGCTTTAGAATGTGGCTTTAGGTCACAGAGCAAAACCTTGCCCTTCGAACCACCATAGACAAACCTCGACCTCTGAACATAAGCTAAATTATTGTGTGCTGTGGACCACAAAAAGTGAAGATACCTGTTTAATGTGCAGTCTGGTCATTCAGGACAGGGTACATTCCCAATAAAGTGTGGAGGACATTTGTGTCCCAGTACTTGTTGAACTGGATACAGTAGCCTTTGGCCCCAGTATTTAGCATCAGCTTTTGCAGTGTTAGACTAACCTGTTTATTTTATGAGATCATTTGTTTCCATTAGCTTGACCTGAGTCTGCCTCCATCCATTGTGCAGTGTTCTAGGAATTGTGCATTAGCATGTTTGAGTGATACATTGGACTTTAGAAGCTTGTGGCTGTTGCCATGGCCACCTTTTCTGATTCAATGAGTGGTTATGCCAACCATATTTCTGAAGTACTGGTTCTGCACCATTGGCCTTCTTTTAGATATGCTTCGTTTAAAAAAACAAATGACGTACTGTTAGTGCCACAAGCCCCATCTGCTTTGCAGTTCTTACTACTTTGCCTTGTTTCGTCTTCAACCCATATTCTAAATAGTTCTCTTCTGGAACATACACATATAATCACATAATATGGCAAAGGGTGCAGCATGTGGCAAAAACAGGGCTTCACTACTCTTTTAGTTGGATTATAAGACTACTGATTTGTGTTACCAAATCTCGGCTATCTTGTAAAAGGACCGTGTTCATGAGCAGTTGGCAAATTCTTTGGGATCTGTTGTCAATTTTCTTTCATCTTTGTGGTTGTGTTAGCATGTTTTAGGTACGAAGCCACCTGAGAAGGGTGTATGCATTAGCTGGAGTGTGTGTGCAGCTGTGATGTTGTTGTGATCATCAATTTTTCTAAGGTGGCATGTTCCCCCGGAGGCTGGGTGCTTTGGTCTTTCCTTCTTCACTAAGAGGTTGACTGAGACCCCTTGATTACTAAATTGAGAATTTCGTAGTGTATGGCAATCCTAGTGGGTATTGCACATAGCTCCTCATTCTGTATCAAGAGTGGTTGTTTATTGGACCGATTGTCACATATGGCAAACAATCAGACACAAATTGCACATGCCTTCTGATTTTGGCATTTGTAGAGTGCAAATTCTGCCATTAGAATGGTATTGTAGCACTTACGGTAGTCTGACTTTCCAGGTCGTTCCGGGATTCCCTTTGCAGACAAAAATTTGATTCACTTTGTTTATCTGCAATTAGCAGGGGGTTGGCTGAGGGCATGTTTGTGTCGTAAGTGTGCTCACTTAGCTACATCCTTCTATAGGAGGCCTCCTAGCAGATGAAGCCTTAGGCAACTGCTTATGTGGCATATTCTGCCTGCTATACAAACTGAGGTATACTGCATATACTCTCACATTATACAGGAAAGACACTGATGCATTTTGCAAAACTCTCTCTATAAACTGGGCCAATGGAACTGTTATCCGGCAGCATTTTCTGTATCATTATGGATTTGCCACATAATCCATCGGCTGCATAATTTTAAGATTTTAACAAAAAGTCTGTTTCCTATCTCAAACGGATCAGTGCAGCGGAAAGCACTTCTCAAAGGTTTTACTGTTCACTTCTTAGTTGCATGTTGCTGTATTAAGGTGTTAGACTAGTACCAATAAGGTGAAATGTCTGTCCATGCAGTGTTAACACCTGTAAATGATAAAATAATGAACTGATACCATTACAAAATGTGCTGACTCATGCTGCACGATTTGCATTTTATTGCTGCATAATTTAGTAAGCCATGCCACATAATTTGGTCCTTCCTTGCCGCATAATTCCAGTTGCCGTGACTATATATCAATAACTGGTTTAAATTGCTGTCATTGCCACCTTATGTTGCAAAACCCATGCACATATGTCCTATAAATGTCAGTGGATGAGGTACGGGGATAAAGTACTCCCTAGTGTTCATGATCAGGATATTGAAAGTCCCCTTGGGGTTCCATAACTGTATAAAGGAACTTAGACTTCAGCCTCGTTCCTCTGTATGGTTATAGAACTCCGAGGTGACTTGGAATATCTTTATAATGTACTACAGTGGGTACTTTTCCCCCATACATTATGTGACCAAAGCAGATGTAAATTGCATATATTACCCAAGTGTGAGTTAAAAGCTGAAATGTACATTGCATATATTGTTATAATATATGGCTGTTGCACACCTTGTTGATTAGTACTATATTGTAATTGCAGGCATATAGTGCTTGCTACACATGATGGGTCTTTGAAGCGCTTTACACTGGGCACTATGCTGGGACAAAACCCAGGGTGGGAAAGATTTCTTTTTTTCACAAATTAGATCTTTGCCTTAACACACCTAACAAGAAACACACCTAACACTAAAACCCCATGCAGGCTATATAAACCTAACCCACGCTACTGATGGTACAACTCCAGCAGAAAACCGAGTGCACAGAACTTAACATTATGTTATTATGCGTCAAATTCTGATGTACATTGCACCTATCAAAACATTATGTGGCTCAGTACTTCACATCACCCTGCACCAGAGAGTACATAGCAGTAACCTGCCGGTTTCGGGTTGGGTGCTGTTTAGATGAGTAAGTTCCCGGCGTTTATTGCACACACACACCCTGTCGACAAGTAAACCGGCCCTGCCCTGCATGTGAGCCCGAGAAGGAATTTGCATGTGAGCCTCGGGAGGAATTCGCAGCTTATCTGTCATTCTGTGTGTACGGGGCGTGGTCGCTGGGAGCCTTTCACGGGAGCGCGTGGGCGGCCCGGTTTTACTTCACGCATCGCAGATGATTCCCAGAAGAAGCGCGTTTGCCCCTGCTTGATGATCGTCTGAGAGACAGTAACTCGGATAGCTCCTGCAGGTATTGTACTACTATTATTCGTATACTTGTAAAATATATATATATTTTTAAAGAACGCAGGGTTTTACCGCGTTTGGTGTTTTCATACAGCTTTTTGTGGGTCGCGCTGTACTTTCGACATTTTATGCCTTTCAGGTCGGCGCACACACTTGCGCACTGACGCGCTGCCCTCTCCTCTCCTCGCACAGCGGAGACCGACCCGTCTTCCTGTCTCTCCTTATACTTCCACCCCCCCCTTTTTTTGAAAGCATGTTTTATTGATTTGGAATGGGACCATGTGTTTCCCTTCCCCTTTAACCCTCTGAAAGCAATGCATGCTTTTACACGAATATTGAAGCAACCCAACCTTCCCAAGAGCTAAACGAGACACAAAATAGAAAACCTACTGTATTTAACCATCGGACTTTACAAATCACTTACTTTTGCATTCGTTAGCCGCACTATTCAAGAAAAGGGCCCCAAGTCTCAGAAGTATTAAACCAATTCGTATTCGTCAACGATGGTGGTTTCATACCTGCCTGCTCCATTGGTTCTGTGTAATCCTCAAGGATACCTTAGGCAGTGACTTCCTGTTTTTTTATTTTTCTTATTTTGCCTGCTGTGATATCTCGCAGTACTAATGCTACTGCCTCTGTTCTGACTTAGTAGGTCTCCGAAAAAAGGTGCCAAAGCTCCCAGACCCCCAATTCCCCCCGTCCCCCCAACGTGGCTTTTTACTGGTGCATCTCGGGATTTTTATGTGCATGGTGGCATTTTACATTTTGTGTTGTGAGAAAATACCGGGTAGTCACCGAAAAATCAGTATAGTTGTGTTGGAAGAAGTGAGTTGTGTTGGAAGAAGGGAGACGGTGCGCTCTGACAAGTCTAGAGTTGTTACTTAGGAGCCGATTTATGATTTGGTGGATGGCCCAGCCAGGTGACTTAGTGCATACCTCTGTTACCTTGATGGAGGTGCCACCTGCCAAATTTCAAAATGGCCTTTGACTCTGCAGACATTTGTCCATACACTGTAACTTTGCCGGATGGCTCTGTCAAACACGATGAAGCTGTACGTCAAAGTTATATTTGTTTTTTAATTTTCAAAAAGTAAACGCATGAATAGCCAATGCCCTACGACCAAGGAAGTTTTCTCCCATGGTGAGGTGGGCATTGCCCACTTTTCAATGTCCCTTACCTCCAGGTCTTTCCTGGTGTTGAAAAACGACCACGTCGCCCTTCTAAGTTAGGCAGACAGACGTAGCCAAACCTCGATTAACCTTACTCTGTCGGCCATCAGAGAAGGTTGCCCATGGCGGAGAAAGTAGTCTCCAGGGCTTGAGTCGGGGTACCACGTGGGTGGACTGCGTACCCCCACTTATTTTACCGGGAGCTCGAAAACTGGAGCAAATGGAGACACACATTCACTCTTTGGCCTCTCTGGGGCGAGATAAGAGCTCATTCAGAACGCTGCTCACGCGCTGGCTTCTCTGATGCAATCGCATCTAAAGGGTGAGCGAGGGGAGGCAATGAGTCTGATGGTGCAAGCCACCTTTCGTGACGTCACTTCCTGTCGTGACGTGAGCGTCCCCCCACTTCTTCTTTTAGGACTTGTGCCCTGGTAGTCTCCACTGTCATCAAACTATGGTCCACACACATTTAAATCAGGCGGGCTAACTGCAGCCTTGGCAGGGAAGGAACTCCATCGCCATTGGGACGGAGTACCCTCTCCACCAAGATATAAATCTGGCCTTTGTATCTGACATAAAGCCTTGCCAGTAAAGGTGGCTCTGTACCCTTAACTACCACCCACACCACACACGGCCCATGATATGTACGCCATCACACAACAGGACTGAGCACTAAGCGGATACTGTCTGCCTCTTGACTTCAAAGTGCGAGTGAATGTCAGTCGTTTAAGATATGGGTCCGAATAAGGTGAATGGAGATGAACACTATTTTGTAGCATGATATGGGTTTGGCAAACAAGTGACTCCGTTAAAGTCTGTGGAGGCATTTTGCTTGTCAGGTGTATAAATAAAAGTGAAAGTGTGTGACACCCGCCGAATGCCTGTGAGTTGACAGGTATGAAAGTACGTGCTTCAGCGATGTCCTGCACCCGCTCCGCTATGCGTCGCCTTCGGGCATGCACATAACCTGCTGGGAGCGCTGTGCAAAGTAAGCATCCCTGTATCCTGTTTAACTATTGATGTCGGTTCACGGCGCACCCGGCGTAAGCACGGAAGTTGGCCCTTCCTCGGTAACTGGTCGGTGTGCTAGGCCTAAATCCGAGGTCAGTGGATGCGGGGCTTGCCCGGGGACCTTTAAAAATGGGCAAGACCTCAGTAAAAGTATGAGGGGGCTGCTCCATTTCTGTAGCCTACTCCCTGCCTCGGCTGGCTGAACCGGTTTTGCAGGTTGTGCGTGCTTTCCAGCTCTAAGCAGGGAGTGACGCAGATTAGCTTTTGCAACCCAGCCCCGCCATTGTGCATCTGGTCTGTGAGGGAATGAACATGAATGGGCCTCAAAGCTGAGCAAACAGCCAGGGTTTAAAGAAATGTGTATGCAACATGGAATGAGTGAAGCGAGCAATAGGCTGCGCTCAGCCTGACGGTGTGGGGGTCCTGCTGTGTGGTTAATGGGCGAGCTGTCGCTAAGTAGCACTCTGGAAATATTCCCATCAATGAGCAATCCCGCCCCTCTGATGTTATATGGTGAGCCTCATGGAATGAGTGGGACTTCATCTTAATGTATGTGACAAGTCAGGTGGAAATGTCTATGACTCCACTGGAGTATATGATACAAACGACATTGAATGAGAGTGACTATATCAATCTGAGGATAGTAATGCGGAAGACTTTATTGAAATGTTGCAGGACAGTTATGTAAGGAAGGAGTAAGACTGCACTGAAGCTTGTGAAGGTAATGAGATGAAAATGAGGGAGTATTTCCATGAATTATTAGATAATCTTTAATTATGTTTTATCATGAGCTTGTTGTAAGTTTGTCCTTACATTTTTTGCAATAGTCTAGAAGTTGGTGAATTCTCCAACATTTAATGTTCATGCACAACATTTTCAGTTAACCCTATGGAGCAAACGGGTGCTATATCACACCTTCTGCAGTGCACATTTTATCACATGTTTAGCTCTCTGACTACTAGTCTTTTGCTGTGTGTAATTGGCCTGCTTTAATGTGTTATTACCACATTACTGAGACTCCACAGAAAGGTACAAATGTGTTTTCCAGCTGCGACGCCTCTTCCGCTATTACCACCCTGCTCTAAATGAGTGTAATAGTAAGTGGCTTCTCTTCACTTCCATTCCACGCCCCAGTGAGTCCACTGCTTGCCTTGCTCAGCCACCCAGTAAAAAACACCAGCATATTATCTAATGTCCAGTCAGGCTTCCTTCCTTTTGAGAAGGACAGAGACCGCTCTCATGGACATCAGAGAAAAGGCAATTGATCCAGAACACCAAGGGGGGGGCATGGTTTAGCACTGGCCCTGTTATACCTCCCGCCGGCCCTTTTTAATTTTTTTTAATTGATGTATTGGAATTTAACAATACTTGAATGAACAGCAGGTTCACATGTCAAGTCATACATGGCAAGTATCTGTACAGAACGTTACCGGTATTCTAACAAAACAGTCATAAATGATAAATATCCAAACATTGAGTTGGATAAACCTGGGGGTAGGGTCATAAGGCAAAGAGGGCAATCCTAGGTGGAGAGGGAAAAGTTTGACTGGTTCAAATGCCGGCTGCTGGGTCATGGAAGCAGGATTGGTGACCAGCGTGACCCATTTATTTATTTTAAATCCTCATATTTAACAAAGGCTCTAACCGAGATCCTCCTGAAGGACTGCGAGATCTGGGCGCCAAGTACCTTCTAAGATCCATGCCAAGGCCCTTTCCACTCACAGTTGATATAGAGTCTGATGGTATCCACCAACAATCTCGTCAACCCATTGAGCCGGTCTTAATCCTTGGACAACAAAGAGAAAAAAAAGGAATTCATGCATGCGAATAGCCAGAATCAAGAGAAGCAAAGGGAGCCCAGATTTTTTCTTTCTTCGCTGACCCCAGTTGGCAGTCTAGTCTCGCTATGTCGTACAAAGTTCATCCAGCCCACACATGTAGGGGGAAGTTCAGAAGCCCATTTTACACAGATTTCCCTGCGAGCTATTATCATTAAGATAAATAACAGACATCTAATGTTTTTCCCCCAGTTGTTTTTATCCACCTTAAATATAACCAAGGGAAGGCTTACCTCAAAATTGCAGCCCAGCATTTTTAGTTAATACATTACCCACTTCTTGCCAGAAGAACTGGGCGGCTGGACAATGCCAAAAGAGATGTAGATCGTCTGCATTTTCCACTTGGCATTTCCGACAGCATCTTCTTCTTGTGCCACCCATCTTGGCCAATTTATTGGGGGACCAGTAGGCTCTGTAGAGGGTGAACAGATGATTTCTCCTCAGTAGAGCCGAGGTTGCTGACACCCAAAGTGTAGCAACAGATACTTGCCAAAGGTTTTGGATATCGCAGCCCGGCATGTCCAGCTTCCAGATTTCTTTGGCTCAGGTCTCAGCATTATCATCTCCTTGTGCCAGTACCATTTGGAGACCCCCTTCTTGTAGTTTTGTGTTTTTAATAAGTCTTTTTCTGCCTCTGACTCCATCCCAAGGCTTGGCTGCGATCGTGACCAACTGGTAATACTTGAATCTAGATAGCTTAAAATCCGTTATCTGGCTTAGTTTAGGCCATGTTAATATCGGGACTTCCTCCATTAATTGACCCCATCTTGAAAGACCTGCATTTACCAGAGGGAGAGCTAAGCTATCCATCATACATGGCGGTGTTCCTGGGAAATTCCAGATTGGAGCCATAGAACTATAGTAAGGATCCCTAGAGTTTTTTTCACCACGATCCAAACTCTACAGGCTGCTGTTAGTGTCTTAATTTTTTTTTTTTTAAGAATTTAGCATGGGCAAATTTAAATAAGAAATCTTTGCCTTCTTCTCCCAGATTTTTTTTACTATAGATCTATACCTCATTGGCATATCCTTAGGAGTCCACACTAATCGCCTCCAGTTTTTCAGGAAGAAAGCTCCATAATACAGTTGAAAATCCGGGAGTGCTATGCCTCCCTCCAGCTTTTTCTTCCTTAGTTTTTTCCAGGATATTCTCGCACATTTATTCTTCCTTATAAAACTGCTAAGTTGCCCATGAAGATTTTTAAACCAGGCAGGCTTGAAAAAAGAGGGAGATTGTTAAACATCAATGTAAATTTGTGAAGGATGGTCATTTTGACTAGAATTGCTCTTCCTAGGAAAGAAAGTGGCAGTAGATCCTAGCTTTTCAGAAGCTTTTTAGTTGGTTGAAGTTTACCCATGCCATATGATCCAGATCTTTTGATACCCGCACGCCTAGATATCTGAACTCAGTCCTATCTAAATGTTTAAGGTGATCAGGCTGGGATTGTTCCAAGACATAATCTCAGTCTTGTCCCGCCAGCTCTTTTTTAATTTTTTTAAATTGATTTATTGGAATTTAACAATACTTGAAAGAACAACTGGTTCGCATGTCAAGTCATACATAGCGGGTATCTGTACAGAAAGTAACCGGTATTCTAACAAAACAGGCATAAATGATAATTATCCAAACATTGAGTTGGATAAATCCGGGGGCAGGGGGCATAAGGGAAAGAGGGCAATCCTAGATGGTGAGGGAAAGGTTTGACAGGTTCAAATGCCGGTTGCCGGGTCATATAAGCAGGAGTGGTGACCAGCGTGACTCATGTGAGCATTAGCGGGGAGTAGGAAAAGTATTGGGGATTGGAAGAGTATATGGGGAGGAATCTTTATCAACATCTGATGGGTTAATATCTGGCTCCTGGCCTCTGGTGTATCGCTGGCTTCTGGGGAGAGGGGAGGGTCTACATAGCAGCAGCTCCTAGTCTGTGGCAGTTGGGCGTTGGAGTGAGATCGAAAAATATACAACAGTTTTTTTGTCTGTGGGATCGTTTGTAGACACATAAAGCCCTAGCCTCCTAGGATCTCGAGCGCTGTATGCCCGTGACCTCATCGCTTCTCGACAGCACTGTCCCCCGAAAGGATTGCACCCGAGAGCAGTCCCATAGCATATGTTTTAAGTCTGCTGCCGAAGTGCTGCATGTTGCGCAGGAGTCTTCTGGGAAGATCCTGGCCAGCCGCAAACAATCCGGTTTCTTATAAAAGTGCGACTACTCACCAGTGGGGGTCTCAAGGCGCTGAGGAGAGCTATAGAGACTATGTAATATGTAAAACTGAATACATTTTAGTCTGCAATTACTGGACTCTTTTCTGGTAAATCTCAGCACTTTATCCCACTCCCTCTCATTTAAGTGTCTACCAAAATCAGTTTTCCATGTGTTCCACGGGGGTTGCAGTTAATGGCCATTTGGGCAATGTGGCACTAGTTAGCCAGCTAATCTGCCGACGACCGCTGCTCAAGATGTGGACGGCTTGAATTACCTTGGTGGGTAGCCAGCCCTGTGTTTTATATATCCCAAATGTCTCTAGGGTGCCCTCGGAAGCAAAGTGTGTATGAGGATTTGATCCACCAAGGAATATAACGAGAGAGAAATTTACTGTTATTGAATAGATCCCCCACAGTCAAGTGTGTCGAGAGACCGAGCAGAGGTATCACTGGTGCTTAGGATTTAAGTGGTCCGTGATCTCCAGCAAAGCAATACAGCAACGAAAGGGCCACTCCGAGAAGAATGGTATGGCAGCCAGGGGGCCAAGTCCTCAGCTCTGAGTGTTAGAAGCCCAGCTCAACTAAGTGGGGGCCCATCGTACACATCTCCTTCAGAGAGCCATTGACCAGCCGGTGGAAGAGCCATTGTAATTGGGCAGCTATGTAGAAAAATTCGAAGATAGGGGTTCCCAAGGCCGCCGTGCTCTGATGGCGCTACAATTTTAAGAGCGCTATCTGCCTACAGGAGTTGGGAGTTGGGTCGTATTAGGTCTCCCAACAAGTTGTGGAATTCCAGAAATAATTTGCAAGGGAGAGCAATATGGAGACGACCTCCTTGCTACTGTGGACAATGAGACACTTTTAAATCAGATTTTTTTTTAAACATCTTATGGAACGCTTATGATGGGTTTAGATACTTCCTAAATGAGCTTGGGTAGCAGATCAAACTAGGCGAGTACTCCTGATCCTGTTGCACTAGACAGTTGTTTGCCCTAGGACTCTGCCCTATCCTCTCTCCTCTAGATGCTATATGTTACCCCTGGTTCACCCGATTTAAGAGCGAGTACTGCATTGTCAGCTACACACAACATTGCAAAGTTTCTTTTTGACCTGAACTTCAATCCATCGAGTTGGCCAAAGTGACTGACTGTCTTTTGGAAACCTTTAACGTGATGAGAATGAACTACATTTTGTCTAAACAGTCAGCCATTGATTATAAATACATAACCGACTATTTAACAAGATATGCACTGGCCTTCCCAGATAGGCCCCTTGCCCGCACCATTGAAAATGCCATAGAATGTGGTTGTTCCCTGCGAAGCTCAGCAATCATTTGACACCCAATCATAGGCCCCCTTGAAATCTGCCTTTTACTATTCATAGGCTGGTTCTAAAATCTGCTCTTTAACATTCAAAAGTATAAATTACTAATGCCGATGGTTCTGATATCCAGATTACAATACAATGTGCCCACGTATTCAAGTGTCCCCATAAAATATTTTCAGACACTACAACTGACAAAAAACAGAACCATCTTTATCAATTATGGTCTAAGGCAAAAATATTTTATCTGCTATGAGAGCCTAACCATGAATTACTAGATCCAACACAGAGTTCCGTGCCTAGGTTGGAAAAAAATAAAAGAGAAATTCTAAAATACCCATCAGATTCTTCTCCCTCTCTACCAATGAGTTACACACCCCTGCTTTTCTGCTCTGGCTGAAATTTGGATTATCCCAAATAGCACTTTTCTAAATTCGGAAGCGGATCATAAAAAGTTGCCAGGGCGAAAATCAGGCTATATACCTCGAAACATCTCAGACCTGTGAACAGTTTCACAAGATTTGAGCACATATTAAAGCAACATCTGCTTCAGCTGAAGACAAGAGATGGGTGCTTTCTTACTCACAACTGAACTTTACTAATGTATTACTGTAAAGTAGGTATGTCATTTTCTTTTTACAGGATGCGGATGATGTCACAAGTATGCTGTGATAAATAAAATTAGAGACAGTTTTTCTACACATTTTCCAGACTTCCAACTATTATTTTAACATAAAAGCTGGAGCAAGGATTTAATGCTTATTCTATGTATAAAGCTGTGTGTTGGTCATGTGGAAAATACATTATCAGAGCTCTCTGCAAGTGTCTGTAATAGAATAGCGGGGGATGCTGAGGGCCAGGATTGGGGGTCATTGGCAGAATGATACACAGGTTGTGGCACATGGCTTAGTGCAGGGTACTGCAGTTCAGAATTGAGGTGCCATGACAGAATCGTATTTGGGTGTCTGCACTGGGATAATGTAGTGCACTGGGATTCATGATCGGGGCATTAACACATGTTTGTATGGATAGGAGTATTGGAATTGCAAACCTATGTGTGACTGATCTGGAACACTTGAACTCCTATCTTTTCTTCTCTCTTTCTCCCCATTAGTTTTGCTAGTTTGAGTCTCTGCTGCTCTCCCGACGAGGATGGAAGAGGAAGTGATATGTGCAGTGTATGCAACGGGTGTTTCAGCTCAGGTGCAGAAACAGCGGGACAAAGAATTGGGCCTAGGGCAGAACGAGAAGGCCATCAAGTTCCTGGGCCAGGACTATGACCGCATTCGACAGGAGTGCTTGCAGAATGGAACCCTCTTCAAAGACGACACCTTTCCCGCCTCGGCCTACTCTTTGGGCTTCAACGAGCTTGGCCCCAACTCCTCTAAAACCTACGGTGTGAAGTGGGTGCGGCCATCGGTAAGTAAAGCAGCATATAATATAATTAAAAACCTTATCTGTCAGTACTCCTTTTCTTGGCTCTGACTGGCGATATAAAGGGGGCTGTCCAGTGACCCTAGGGACCTGGCTATGAGCAGAACAGAAGTTTCTTCAGTTTAATTCATACAGCATTGGCATTCAAGAGGGCAAATGATTTGTGCCTCGAGAAGTAAGTATGCATCAAGTGACTAAAAGTAAACAGACTCACAATAATTAATTAACTAATATTTAATGCAGAACGTGGTACCAGGTGGCATAAGTGACAAGGTAAAAAGTGGAGACTGTGCAGTGCTGAGGTATCTAATGTGCAAAGGTATGGGTAAGGAATAAAAAAATTGGTGCTAACTATTCTGTGTCTCAGGAGACTATATGTAGATTTTTTTAATGAGGTCGCTGGTGAGTTGGTAAACACTGATCAAGAGACCGGCCATTTGGGATGATTATGAATGTTTCAATCCGGGAGTCCTACATGATGGGTCATCATCAGGACGGTGTTGATCAATAATTTAGGATTCACAGCCCTAAAAAAAATAACATAATAGAGGTTTGATGGGGCAATTAAACAATTGAATTGTAGGAGAGCCCTGTTGATGCATTCAATAGCATAACTTGCAATAAGCAAATTGCGGGATGCCCTTGAAGTGTCACTTAAAGGTCTTGGAAAAAGTAGAATTGAAGAAGTACCAGAGAGCCAATGAGTCATCTCTCTGGGTTAGGCTAGTGAGTCATCTCTGAGGTTTAGGCAGGCCTTACCACGACCAATCTGAGCTACCTCAAATCTAAAACAAACAAAAAAAACAAAAAGTGAGTAATCGGCCACCAAAGGCAGAATGGGGCATTCTTCAAAACAAGTCAATTGGAGGCGCGGCTTACCACACCAATCTCGAGGTCACAAGAATTCTATGGTATCTTAAAAGGTCACAATATGATAGAGCCTAAGAATTAGCATTATAAAAACAGTGAGGCAAGCGGATCTCTGGATATCGAGGAAGGCGTTCACCTGGCAGAAAGGAGAGATGAGCAGCTGGGTGAAACCTTCAGTCTCTGCCAGAGTGGGGTAAATAGGGCAGCGTCTGGAAGCTGGAACACCAAAAGCAGGGGAAAAATATGTAGAAATAATTCACATTTGCAGGAAACCATTCTACGGTGGAGGAAAAGGAGAGAATTATTTAACAATTCTGATTGCCATATGTGGTCTTTATAAGCCACAGGTATGGATAAAAGACCATCATTTTAAAAACAAACTGCTGGGGGAAGAGGAGGGGAGACTCCAGACAGTTAAAGGGGCTGGGGAAGGGCCTCCTAGTGTAACTCGAGCAGCAGGAATTAATTACTGTAGATAATCATTGTATCCAAGTAATCGAGCTGGAACCATGGTATAGAAACCTTATGCAAGTGCACAACAGTAATATAGATTTTTAGATTGAGACTGAGAACAGTGAACTACTGGGAGGTATTTCTTCACGGGGGTTCTGAGTGACATGAAATACACAACAAGAGCGATTCGCTCCTTGTCTGTGGCGTCACTTAGAACCCGGAGGTGAAAAACATTCCAGTAATTCACTATCTGAAAGAGACATGTTGGTGACATCAGTTCTTTCTTTTTCCACGCCGAAAGCGCAGATCCAGATTGAGCACGTACCTCATGCGCGCTGACATCAGTTCTTTCTTTTTCACGCCGAAAGCGCAGATCCAGATTGAGCACGTACCTCAGTAATTTTTTGACTACTGTTTGAGACTTTTTGTCTCCCCCTCTTGTCTCCTGGTGCACTTAGGGATGCCCGGTTCTGCGTCACGGACGCTACTTAGGCACCACCCATGCGCGCTGACATCAGTTCTTTCTTTTTCCACGCCGAAAGCGCAGATCCAGATTGAGCACGTACCCTCTTGTCTCCTGGTGCACTTAGGGATGCCCGGCTCTGCGTCACGGACGCTACTTAGGCACCACCCATGCGCGCTGACATCAGTTCTTTCTTTTTCCACGCCGAAAGCGCAGATCCAGATTGAGCACGTACCTCAGTAATTTTTTGACTACTGTTTGAGACGCCGCTCTGCCACCCTCCGGCTCCGTCCCTGATGCCGCAGCCGGCTCCCTCTACTCCGGAGCCAGACAAGGACTGGGACAGGTCCGAGGACCCCCTTGCCCGGCAATGTGACTCCGAGCAGGATTGGGTGGATGACCTTCAGATACGGGCAAGCTTTGTGTGTCTTCTGACCCAGGGTTTGCCTCTCCTCCGCCTACTATGGAGGAGGGCGCTTCCTATACCCTGGTGCTGCATCGGGGGTCGGAGGCTCTCCATATCGACCTCCCTACGGTGGCCCTTAAGACTAACCTCCTTACGGAGGTGCTCCAGACGGCGTCTAAGTCGTCAAAGCCGCTGCTCCCTTTCAATGTGGATCTCACCGAAGTCCTCTTGGGCACTTGGTTGCGACCGGCTTCGCGGGCGCCGGTGGATAAAAACCTCACCAGGCGTCATTGCCCCGCACCTGGTGACCTCGCCTTCTTGACCACTCACCCCACGCCTTAGAGCCTGGTCATTCAGGCCTCGACGTCGCAGAGTGCCTTTCCCATGGCTCCGCCGGATAAGCGAAATAAAAGGCTAGGCCTGTTTGGCAAGAGGTTGTTCTCCTCAGCCAGCTTGGGGCTGTGGTCGGTTAACACTGCCTGCTTATTGGGCCGTTACTCCTATGCAGTGTGGGTTTCGGTAGCTGAGGTCTTGCCTCTGTGTTCGGAGGAGGTCCAGGCTGTCCTTTACCAAGCGATTGCGAAGGCAAGGATGCGGCGAAGTTTGCCATCAGGTGTGGTTTGGACACCGCTGATTCATAAGGCAGGGCAATTTCCACGACTGTGGCGTTGCTGCGCCACCCCTGGTTGCGTTCCACTGGGTTCTCACCCGATGTCCAGACCTCGCTCATGGACATGCCCTTTGATGGCTCCTGCCTCTTTGGCGATAAAGCTCCCAATGCCCTGGAGCGTCCACAGGGCCGGACTGGCTGTTGCGGGCACCGGGCAATCCCCCGTTGGGCCACAATGGTGGGGGCCGGTGACCCGTGGCGGCCGCTTTTTGTTCCCGGGCGCAAAACCGCCCCTGTAACAAAATCGGCCAAAAACCGGCCCTTGCAAAGAGCTCGGTTGCACCCCCAACCCCCGGGGGGGGTTGGGGGGGGGGGGGCGGCCGAGCACTTTGCCAGGGCCGGTTTTGGTTCCCAGTCCGGCCCAAGCATCTACAAAGAACCCTGCCACGCCGGGGATTTGTTCGTTTCGTGGCCAGGGTAGGGGCACACAGGCGCGCTCTTCCAGCAAGCCTGTGCAGAACCAGCCTCAGCACAGCCTTGGATTCCGCAGGGGCGGGTCTGGTAACCAGCGCGCGAATCAGTCCACTTCCACCCCCGCTGCTTCCGCCTCTAAGCAATCCTAATCTGAACTTCAGGGAGCACCTCACGCCAGTGGGTGGTAGGCTCTGCCACCACCTCCACCACTAGTGCGACATTACAGCAGACAAGTGGGTACTGCAGATAATCAGCCAAGATTACGCACTCCCCTTTCTGTCCTCTCCTCAGGCCATGCCACCTCAGTACCACCGCATGTCGGGGGATCATTTGACTCTTCTCCGTCAGGAATTCTCGGCCCTCCTGGCCAAGGGGGCCATCAAGTGCATTCCTGGGCCGGGAGTAGGACGTGGCAGTTGTTCCCACTACTTTCTGGTCCCCAAGAAGGACAAGGGGGGCCTGCACCTCATCTTGGACCTCCGGGACGTCAATCGCTTCCTCCGGAAGGAGAAGTTCAAGATGCTGACTCTGGCTCAGGTCCTGGCTGCCCTGGACCCTGGAGACTGGATGGTGGCGTTGGACTTGCAGGACGCATATTTTCACATCTCTGTCCTACTGACCCTATGGTGCTACCTGCTGTTCACGGTAGGCCAGGAGCATTTTCAGTTTGCCGTGCTCACCTTCGGCCTTAACAGTGCCTCTCTGGTGTTCATGAAGGTGATGACGGTGGTCGCTGCTCATCTGCGCAAGTTAGGGGTGTCAGTCTTCCCCTACCTCGATGACTGGCTGTTGAAGGCAGGCTCGCCCAGGCAGTCGTCACCTACCTCCAGACTACAGCAGACCTCCGGCATTTGCTGGGGTACTCCATCAATGTGCGGAAGTCGCACCTGAGTCCCTCTCAGAAGCTCCCCTTCATCGGGGCGGTTCTGGATTCCACACTGTTTCGGGTTTATCCTCCCGAGCAGCGAGTCCCGGATATTCAGGCTATGATTCTGATCTCTCTGCCTCTATCCCGGGTTTCAGTAAGGGTTACCCTCCGGCTCTTGGGCTTGATGGCCTCCTGCATCCTGTTGGTGCAAGGTGCCAGATGGCATATGCGGGCTGTGCAGTGGGACCTGAAGTTCCAGTGGGCACAGCATCAGTGCAACCTGTCCGATCATGTCTAGATCTCGGAGGGCACTGTGCGTCATCTGCAGTGGTGGCTCACGAATTGCGATTGGTTCAATGGCAGAACCCTCTCCCTTCCCCAACCGGAGCACACCCTGGTGACGGATGCGTCCCTCCTGGGATGGGGAGGCCACTTGGGAAAGGCAGAGATCAGAGGCCTCTGGTCTCCGGCGGAGTCCCGGCTCCATATCAACCTTCTGGAGTTGCGGGCAATCCGACTTGCACTGAAGGCACATGTGTTCACGGACAACACCACCGCCATGTGGTATTGCAACAAACAAGGAGGGGGGGGGGGGTCCTGGACCCTATGTCAGGAGGCTCTGCCCCTCTAGACATGGCTGGAACATCAAGGCATTACCTTGGTGGTTCGACACCTGGCAGGTTCTCTGACCGCCAGGGTGGACAAACTCAGCTGCTGGTGCTTGATCAATCCCAAATGGCGTCTGAACTCGGACGTGGCGCAATGTCTCTTTCTGCAGTGGGGAGACCCTTGATTAGATCGATTCACCACCAAAGCGATTGTGCAGTGTCATCAGTTCTGCGCGTTGGAATTTCCAAGGCAGCACTCGCTCGGAGACGCTTTTCGTCTCGAGTGGAGCTGCAGTCTACTGAACGCTTTTCCACCTATACCACTTCTGCCCAGAGTGCTGAAGAAGATCCGGCGCAACCGGGCCCAAGTTATTCTTGTGGCTCTGGACTGGGCTCGAAGAGTATGGTATCCCGAGCTATTCAGCATGAGCATCGATCCCCGATCAGTCTGCCTCTTCGGGAGGATCTTCGGTCGCAGCAGCAGGGAACGGTCCTCCATCTGAACCTGTCCAGCCTCCACCTCCATGCGTGGAGATTGAGCGGCGACAGTTGCCAGCTCTCGACCTTCCTCCCGACATCTGTAATGTCATTCTGGCAGCCAGGCGTCCCTCCACTAAAATGGTATACGCCTGCCGATGGAACAAATTTGTGGCGTGGGTGGATCCCCTTTTGGTCCCTCTTTCTGAGGTTCTTCTGTTTCTCCTATCCTTGGCCCAGCAGGGCTCTGCTCTGGGTACTATCAAAGGCTATCTTTCTGCCATTTCCCCTTCCTGAGGCTTCCTGATCAGCCTTCTCTTTGTCTTGACTTTTCTGATGTGTGCTCCCTTTGAGCCTCTTCATAACTGTCCTTTACGTCTTCTTACGCTAAAGACTGCTTTCCTGGCAGCTATCACCTCTGCCAGAAGAGTGAGTGAGCTCCAGGCTCTTTATTCTAAACCTCCTTTCCTTTCTATTCATCCGGACGAGGTGGTTTTAAGGACCCGTCCTTCTTTCTTGCCAAAGGTTGGCACACCCTTCCACATCGGGCAGACCATCACTTTGCCCACCTTCTTTCCGCCTCCGCATCCTTCCAGGGAAGAGGTGAGGCTCCACCGTCTGGACCAAAACGTGCGCTTGCTTTCTATCTGCAGCATACACAACAGTTCTGGGTGGATGATCAGCTCTTTGTTGGCTACGTGGGCGCCAAAAAAGGTTGGGCGGTGCACAAACTGACCATTTCTCGGTGGGTCTTCTGCGCATCAAAGCATGTTATTCCTTGGCCAAGAAGGAGCCTCCTGTGGGGCTGCATGCCCATTTTACCAGGGCAACAGCAGCCACTACTGCCTTGGAACGCGGCGTTCCCTTGCCGGACATTTGTCAGGCAGCTACTTGGGCCTTGCTGCACACGTTTACCAAGCATTACTGCCTTGACAGTCAAGTCCGGAGAGATGGCTTCTTTGGCCGTTCTGTTCTTCATGACTTTCTGGTGTAATCCTGTTCGCAGACCCTCCACCGGGGTTGGTATTACTAGGGTATCTATTCTAAGGTAAGGAATCTATCACTAACGTGTCTCTTTCAGATGCACAAGTTACTACTTGTGTAACGATATATCTGTAAGAGACATTAGTTAGTGATGGATTCCTTACCGCCCCACCCATCCTCCCCATTCTGCGTACTGATTACTAGGGTTAAGGTCATCCTCTCTTAGGGCCCTAGTTTTATGCAGCAATGGTCACTATCTGGCATGGCTCTGCGTTTCGGCGCGGAAAGTCGTGGTCAGAACTGACGTCCGCGCGCATGGGTGGCGCCTAAGTAGTCTCCGTGACGTCATCTTGGCACTCACAACGCCAGTGATGAACACGGAGCTACACGACGCCACCTACCGACGCGCAGCGGTACTGCTAAACAAAACTTTCCGGATCCAGTCTTGACGCCTGGGGATTATTCTAAGGTAAGGAATCTATCGCTAACTAATGTCTCTTACAGATGTATTGTTACACAAGAAGTAACTGGTGCTTATCCATCTATAATTTTGTTATGTACGGCCCCAAAAATCAACTGCCTTTGCTTTCAACTGTTATGCAGAGGCGCAATGGGATGCCTTACATAACACAGGGCCTCTCTCACTGTCCCAAATAAAAGAATACATTGTCTCCTGCCACCCACCATTACCATTCTCTGTCCCTTTCCTTCGATCTGCTATTGCAGCTGCTCTCCGCACTTTCCAGAACTACTCTGGCAGGCTTTTTGAGAACCCAGCTGGGGCAGCATGAAATTATTTTATGGCATAGTAACAGTGGGTAACAGCTTTTGTTGACAACTGTTGCTACTGCATAGCGGTCAGTTATTGGTTTTGAATCCAGGTATTCACGCGATTGACTCTCTGCCAGAGCCATACAGAACAGGAATATAAGAGCTAAAGGAACATTGGGCATGGCAATGAAAAATGAAAAAATAAAACATAAGGCAAATGCTTTCAACCGTAATATTGGTGACAAGCACTAAGAAATGAAATCAGAGTTGTTGGCCTGAACCAAATGAATGGACTGTTATGGCTTCTCTGGTGTGGTCAATGGGGTCCATAAAGTTTATTCACCTGCGTTCTCTTTGCAAGAGTTTCCTCAAGCTGTCATCATTCCTGTTTGTGTTTTAGGGTCAGTAACCTGTTGGCATATATCTATTTGTTTGTGGTTGTGATCAATGCGATGGTGGAACAAAAAGGACGTTTGCAGTGGCACACCCACTCTGGCTATTATGATGTAAATTGCAAGACCTAGGGCCAGATGTACTAAGGTTCGCTATTAGGGAATCGCAAATAGGAAATGCCGTGGGCGGAATGCCGATGGGTGGAATAGGAAATGGTTTGCATTTCCTAAGTTGCGATTTCCTAATAGGAAATCGTAATTTAAGAAATACAAAGCCATAGGTGCCTCTGGGCTTAAGGCCCCCAAGGAGGCACCCCGAATTCCCTAGTGCACATGCAAGTTCACATATGCCCTAGGATCATGTGTGTGCTTCAGGTCACAATACAAAATGCATTTTTTTATTTTGCACATGGTTACCATCAACTTGAAATCGTTGGTGATTGCCTAAACGCCTGATCCGCATTTAGGAAATGCTACGTATATGTGCTTTAGGAATCACATATTGGTAATCCCTATTTACAATTCCTAAATCTCGGTTGCAAATTGCGATTTCTATAGGGTAGAAATCGCAAATTGCAACCGGTTTTTGCCCTGTAAAGGCCATTTAGCATTTCTTTATGGGCCAAAATAGCGAATTGGCCCATTAAGAAATGCTAAAAGGCTTCATACATCTGGGCCACCATCTTTTGAGCTTTGTCCAATAAATATCTTCGAGCATGGTGACCAGATAGCATATATAACGTTGGTGGAATTACAATCAGTATGGCTGACCAGGTCCGGGGCGGCTCTAGGTTCATGGCGGCCCTGGGCAGGGAGCGTAGTTAGGGGCCCCGGAAGAGGGGGTGCGGGTGGGGCGGAGACCCCCGGAGCTCAGGAAGTTGTTTTAATAAAACGTCCAGAAAAGGAGTTAGATGACCAGTACCTGCGGCTTTCTCCTTCCTGTGATGCTACGAAAGCCTGCTGAGCTGCCTTTCTCTTTCGTTTTGAATAACCAGATTGCTGTACTCTAATTCTCTTCATTTTGCTTGCAATGGGTACACGAATGTCGTGTGCCCCCTATCCTACCAGATAATAACTATGACTATTGCGCTAACACCAGTACTTTATAAAAACTATAGATCAACTTGTAAGATGACTAACATCTGAGAAGTGTGGCTCACTGGTTAGAGGAGGCCGACCTGGAAGCAGAGGTCAGCCCGGGACCAGGGTTCAATTCCCGGCTCGGCGGGGTCTTGAGTCCTAAAATGTCCATGGACTCGACAATTCTCGCTCCGGTGCCTACTCGATTCACGGGTTCCCACTCTGTGACTCTGGGCAATAGCTTGCTTAATCTCCACAACGGCCCCTCGCGGCGGGATGCCTGGCTTTCACCTCGCTGATACCCTGCCGGGGTTATCTCACAGGGGAATACCAGGACGGGTTCCCTAAGCAAGCGCTTAGAGACCGGTTGGTGATTTGCGCTATATAAATTCCTGTACATTTACATTTACATTTACACCAGGAGAGGAAAAGGTTATAGTTGCTTTTACGCAAAAGTAACAGGGAATGAAAGGATGGCGGTGGCTGTGGCTTATATACGCCGGTACCAGCAAGCCAGCAGTGGGTAGGGAAAAAAAGAAGCCAATTGGGAACCCGGAGGAATGCAGGCGCGGAGGCAAGTGAAGAGGGAGGGAGTGGGGGGGGGGAGACGGTCAGGGTGTTTAGAAGTGGAACAGAGCCGGAGGCCGCCAAATCCCTGCCAGGGGCCGCCACGCAAATATGTATCCATCCTCAGAGGGGATTATTATATTAAGGATATATATTGGCTTCGCAGCCCCTGGGGTTTGGCGGCCCTTTGCAGGTGCACAGCTTGCACATGCCTATGGCCGCTCCTGGCCAGGTTACTCATAGCAGTGCCATATCTCCAGCAGCATAACTCTCAGCATGTCCTTATTTAGAGAGCGTCTTCCCACTTGTAATAATGTTTACCATCTCAACAAGGCAAGCCAAATGCCTCTCATAGGCTTTATAGGGGGCACCCACCTGGCAAACGATTCCTACTCTCCAAAATAATTGATTCCTTCTATTGACTTCAGTGGCATCACCTTTTAAGAAAAATCACTTTCCCCCTTCCTTATGACTCGGAATAAGATACTGTCCATTACAGACTGCACTAAATAGCCTCCCTTGTAGATAAATGTTTTGAATAATGTGCATTGTATAGTGCTAAACATGGTTTGCAAGCACCTTTCACCAGCAGTTATCATTTTGTACCAGACAAGATACAAGGACTAGTTCTGGCATTGGGGATGCAGGAGTGAATGATTAATTATAAAACAAACAAACTTCATGCAAGAAAGGCGTCAACTAGCTTTCAATAAGGTATATTTTTCTCTTATAAGGAAAAGCTTGGTCAGACTCAGTTTCTCTGTCACTAAGCATGCATGTGCACATGTTGTGTATGTGGTAAGTAAGCCTACCATATGTAGGTGTAGTTGGTATTTTTCTCTCTCCCGGAAAACTTTTTAAGCAGTCAAAAAGTATGTCTAAAAGCCCATTTGACAACTATAAGAGTCATTTAGGTTTAGGTAAAGCAAACACAAGGAGATGATGGACGGAGCGCTGAAACTTTTCAGACACTTGCCTCCAGTCACAGATCTGAGTTGAATCCATCCTCGTTCTTTACCTTAATTCGCCACCCCAGTTCAGATACAGCAATATGCAAATCAGTCTTGACCCTGTGCCTCATGGGCCCGTGCTCTCCATACCACTGAAGTCTAGCTATCATGGCTGATGAGGGGTGAAACCCTGAAACCAGTCCTAGGATGCTTGATTCCAGTCCAGGGAGGACCAGGCCTGGCAGCTCGGGTTGGACTGTTCCCATTGGGCACAGGGTCAAGATTGATTTGCATATGGCTGGGTTCAAACTGGAATGGCATGGTGGGGAAAAAATGATAGATTTAGGCCCAGATCTCTGTACTGGGGTGAATGTATGACATTGTTCTGCATTCTGTCCATCAATTGTTCTTTTTGCATTTAGGTTTAGGTAGGCAGAATTCCATTTCACTTAGCTTCCCTCTGGTGGACTGCAGCCTGCTAGATTAGAGATCTCTGCCTGCTTACCTATTGACCCTAAAACTCTGAGTTTCCTCCTAAGGTGTAGGGTTCATTTTAATTTTTTCTGTTTGGAAATTCCATGCTTTTTGTGGCAGTGCTGTAAAGAAAAAAGTAGTACTTTGGAACGTCCGCACTAAATCAGGCCTCGGGTCCCTAAGCCAATGGACTGATGTCTGTGAGGTTATTGGTCTAAAGTTTCCACCTGCGGCGGCTTTGCTGTGAGACACATGGTGGGCCACCAACTCTAAATAGAGTCGTTGACCATCACTTTAGCAGTTAGGGTACTCAGTAATGTTTCTGGTGGAGCATGGTGTCCGTCACATGCTAAACAAACTCTGATATTGGTAAAAAAAAGAAAATTGTTATGTATAATTCTGAAGACCGAGCTAAAGAGTTACTAAAAATAACTCTGTATTTCACAAAGAACCTGAGAATAAAGAATGTACGTCTTTAAAGTGGATATCTATGTAATGGACTACAATTTTAATCTAACAAAATCAAACTTTACTTGCACTAACATTTTCATCCTTCCAACTTGCCCATGTCAAGAAATGTGAGAAGAATGGAAAGGAGAGATGTGTTCAAGGGGAAAAGTCAGTGCTTAATTGTTGCTAGTGGTGGGCACCTGTATTTGTTTTTGGGGACAATAACTTCTTTTTCAGCATCTGACTTCGACCCAGGGCGAAAGCCTGTAAAAGGGGGAGGATATAGTTAGGCAAGTGTAGTGAAGCAGAGCCTAAGGGAACCAGCAGGAATGAAAAGGAACCTGTAAGAGTGAGATAATGAGTCCGTAAGTGTAGGGTGGTGAAAGACAGAGGCAGTAGGTGCAATCAAGGTGTGTGTTATTCGACAACCCAGGCATTCAGCAGCACTTTGGACCTCTACACTTGTGCAAATGTAGTAGTGGAGTAAGTTGCAGACATCAATATCAGGATATCTGTGTGAATCCTGACTTCCTTCAGTTGGCTTAAGTGTGTGATCCTGGGTGAGACACTGCCCCCACCCCTGTTGACTCAGTTACCTGATCTTATTAGAAGGAAATGGCAGTGATTCAGATTAAAGAATGCTCTGTAGAAGAAAATGTATGTACCAAGCAGTATGCTTCAGATACAGGAGCAGGCACAAGAAATGAGGGATTGGGACACATTAATTAGTGCATGGTTCACAAAGGTAAACCCAGACCTGAAGTCTAACTTTTGACCTGAAGTCTAAGGCAAACTTGCAGCTGAAGTCTAAGTTTACCTGTGTGAATTGGGCCCTTGGACTTCAGGTATAAACTTAGGCTTCAAGTCTCAGTATACCTTTGTGAATCGGGCCCGGAGTGACCAGCAGTTGTTTTGCTGTATTGCTGGTCTTTGAGAGTCCTGGTGTATTTCTTTGACTGAGTTGTTTTAGCGTCATATCAGAGTAACATAAACTTCATGTTACTCTGAGAAAAAGGCTGGCGTTTAGCGGATGAGCACTTTACGTTTGCATAATTACCACATGTATTCTTTGTTTTAGCATGTCACATGCTCACTATCCTGTAAACCTGAGGCGTAGGATTTGTGTACATTTGAAGTGTCAAACTGATGTTACAAAAAGCACCATAGTCCTTGATTTTGTTTTTTGTAGACTTATTTTTCTATGAACAATGGTTATTTGTTTTTTTCTGTTTGCAAAGAAGCTTTTGCAGCGTGCACCTATTCTAGATTCCCATGCTGTGCAGTCATATAGTGGTGGGCTCTGGAAAGTGTTTGGGCGACTTTGCAGGCTAGTTTGCTACACAATTAAAGGAATACCCGGTTAAAAGTTATCTCCGTGACGGGCAAACATGTGTCTCAGCAATAGTTCAGGTATGGTTAAATGAACCATGATTTAACATGTGGTGAACTTTACATTGCTTTTTCATTCAGTAAATGGTACCCCAAGTGATAACTTACTTAACTTGTCAAGAGATTCGACCAGAGAAAGGAATCGAGCAGCACTTGCATTGACCTTCTTATCTGTTCCCTGTTGCCACTCTCACTTCTTCGCTCATTCATTCCCTCGCCTTACTTAAAATGAATGAGGTGCTCCCTGAACTTTGTGAGTTGGGGTTGACTGAGGAGTGGACTAATGGGCGGGGCTGGAAGATGATGGAGGGTGGGCCTGAAAAGCAGATTATTTAATGCAGTTGCCAGGTTTTCTGAGCTTGCATGCTAGTTTATATCTTTTTGTGCATATGAGCTCGCTATTTGGTGGGAAAACACCAATAAGAGTTGCCTTCAGTGCCCACAATCTGTCTCTCTCCGCTTGCAGTTCCGCTCTTCCCCCTTCAATCAGGGGCATTGTATTGTATTGTATTGTTTTGGTAAAGCGCAAAACAGCTGCCCCAGCAATGAGGCGTCCCGGCGCTAGAAAACCATAGCCCTAGCCTGTAAGCAGAAGAGGAAGGGAGTTATGGAGGGGGGAAAAGATGCGTTTTAATGGCTTCCCTAAAGGCCGAAAGACTATCTATGGAGCGGATGTTTCACAGGGGTTGTTACATCCCCCTTATAAATGTATTTTTTAAATAAATAGTTGAGTACAGGAGGTTTTAGTACATGATTGGTAAGGTGACTCCCATATTTCACCTGGGATTTGCTCTCCCTCTCCATCTCCCTCTCCCTCTCCCCCTCCCTCTTCTCCCTCCCTCTTCTCCCTCCTCTCCCTCTCCCCCTCTCTCCCCTCCCCCCTCTCTCTCTCTTCTCCCCCTCTCTCTCTTATCCCCCTCTCTCTCTCTCTCTCTCTTCTCCCCCCTCTCTCTCTTCTCCCCCCCTCTCTCTCTCTCTCTCTTCTCCCCCCCTCTCTCTCTCTCTCTCTTCTCCCCCCCTCTCTCCCTCTCTCTTCTCCCCCCCCTCTCTCTCTCTCTTCTCCCTCCCCTGTGTTTTAAGTATCCCCTCACAATCTGCACTTTTTTCCCTTTCCACTGGTCCTTAAGCCCCTCTCACGTGCTGCTTCTCATATTTTTATTACCATGATATGCCAGCGCGAATGTTGGATAATCTAAAGCTCGCACCCACCAGTGTTCCTGACCAAGCTACGCCCCTGCCTTCAACGCTGATGCTTCCCTACAGACCAGCTTCCCATTTCCCCCTCCTCCCAGCCTCAATGCCAACTGTCTTCCTGCCCCGAGCTGCTGGATTGCCCCAGGCCTAACATTATTAGCGTAGCTATGCCGTGTCTGTCTTTGCATGTCAATACTTCTAGTCTTCGAAAACAGTAATATACAAATAGGTGTGGATAATCTGTGTTGGTGCACTCAGGCCTCTCATGATTTGACCTGTACGGGGAGAAATCAGATCTGTCGCGCCCCAGCCCCATCTGCGTCCCTTCCCTGCTAAGATGACCCTTGTTCGGCACGGTGAATATCTCCTGACAGCCGTTTGTGTAATCTTTGCTTTCAGATGCATATAAACTTGTATTTATCATAAAAGCAGCTTACAGTAAGTTAATTATATATCGGCGAGTTAGCAAATGCCGGAGAAAAATGTGTGCCCTGCGGGTTGTAGGTTTCAAACCTTGTTAGATAAGCCATGGGTGTGGTTGAACCTCTACTTCAGGCCTCTGTGTATGACCTGTAGCTTACAGATTCCACCGGCAGTTATGTTGGATTGTGAGTTAATGCACCTCCTGTAGAGACTGATAACCTGAAGGTTTCATGTTCCAGCCTAGTATGGTGACATCTTGGCTTTACGCACCTACTCCACTTATGTATATGGTACCTGTAGGTTCCACTTTTCTAAGCCAGAGTTAGAAGTACCTGGAGTAATGCATCATCTGCACAGACATGTGTGCACCTATGATGGCGTTGGCCATGTCCTGTCCCAGTAAAATACATCAGTGTGTTAATATGAGAGTAGGTAAATGGGGGCGAAAGAAGGGTGAGAGAGGGATGAAGACGGAAAGAGCGTGGGTAGAAAAGGACAGAAAGAGAAAGAGACCGAGCGATATATCCATTGATAGGTGGCTTCTCCACGATATTTTCCCTCCCGTTGTGGCTGTGCCTAATGAAACAACTAGTTTACCTTGGAAGTACCTTCGAAGTAGAGTGACCACCCCACTCCATGTGATTAGACACACTGTGTCTAGTTCTGAATCTTTCACCTACAAATCTTTGATTTCAGGTGTGTTGGTCTAACTAGTGCAATGGAAGCAATACAAGACAACAGCATCCAGAATGCATTAGGCTATCACACAAATGTCTATGGTTGGAAACAGTGAGTTAGAGGGAGGTGACCGCCCTACATGGAAGTCACGTTCATCTGGCTGCTGCACAGATCTACTTGTAACCTGAAATAGCAAGTCCCAGTCCTCCATAGACACTCAGAGGCTTCAGTAGCTGCACAGATCTGTGTACCGCATTTTTTATTATTTTTTATTTCATACGATTTTATATAGTGCAAACTTTACCCGAAGGTGTCAGAGGGCTTTACATAAGAACCAGTTGCAAAACATAAGGACTAAGGATTACATGCCTTACATAAAAGATACAAACAGAAAACATTGCAAATGTACAAGATGTAAAGTCACACAAGGAAGAGATACACACAGAAAGAAAAATTGCAGATGTACAAATAGTAAAGTCACTCAAAGAAGAGATACAAATGGATATACTCTAAGAGTCACATAGGAATGGTAGAGAGTACAAAGGTCTACTGCATATAATAGTGATTAGAGTTATCTCTATAAACAGAAAAGCAGAGTTCCATTAAGTCGGGTGGGAGGGGGATGCAGTCACAGCACCAAGGGAGGGTGGGAGGGATACACGGGTATGGAGAAAAGGCAAATCAGAAAAGGGAAAAGGGACGAAACATTTGAGGATCGCCAAGGGGGAAGCGAGGGAAAAGGGTTAAAGGACGAAGGAATGGGCAAGATGGCGGGTCAGGTTCCAGAGAAAAGCATCCGAGAGCAGCAGCAAAATGGCGGCCAGGACAAAAGAAAAAGTAAAGAAGTCCAGGAGAGTCCACGGCGTAGTTTCTTTCCTTCGAATGTGGCTGCAGGGCTGCTGCCTGCATCTGGTGTTTTCACGGCCCCGCTGCACAGATCTACTTGTCACCTGAAATAGCAAGTCCCAGTCCTCCATAGACACCCAGAGGCTTCACTAGCTGCACAGATCTGTGTACCGCATGCAGATTGTGGGTTTGGATTCCTACAAGACCACCTTCGCCTTTCACCTGTCTCATGCGGATAGCAAGGATACAACTAACTTTGTTAACATTAACAGCAGTTTCTTGATTTGAGAGTTTCAACTCCTGCAGTAGAGAAACAAATTTGCCAAATGTAGGTCTAAAATTCATGGCCTCTTAAAGAGGCGCAGCCCAGAAGCACGAAGACATGTTTGGAGGCCTTCAGGTTTATTCCAGACTTCCACAAATTAAATTTATAAAGCTTCTCCAAAAAGAAGACCTGTTTATACTTAAAAGATCACAGAATGTGCGATCCGGCTCGTTTTGGAGCAGGCACACACCAGTCTTGTGCTGTGGCTCTGTTCTGTCTCTCACTGACTGTATCTTTACCTTTTGAGCCTTTACAGCTCTTCGGCCAGCTTACTGAGATATAAGTACCACCTACATATATTCTCAAGCTGGGCAAAACTAGATGTTTTGAGACAGGTAACCGGACAGCAGCAGGCGGTTTCAAAGCACTGCTCACTATAACTCAGTCGCTGAGCTTTGCAGTCATCAAAGAGCTGTGCTGTGCCTGTTGTCTGCAGCTGTCCGGCCCAGATTAATGCCTGCGCTTGTATGCACTAAGGAGTCTGCCCTGTACCCTGTGACCTCGCCGCTGAAGCCTGATGCACTACCAATCAGCCACAGACTGCATTGTTTCAACTGATTTTATAGTGCTTATTACTTGTATCTGAGGCACTGAAGCATCTACTTGGAATAATTTGCTGTCCATGTAGGCAGAGTGTGTAGGTGGAAGTGTGTTATCTTTGTGTTTTTGATCCTATGTTGGTAGTGTTTTCAAGCTCTGCATAATTACCTCCAAGGTACAGTTATCATCTTATGGGACGCAGTGCTTAGTAGTGTGATGGATGAAGAGATGTGAGAGGCAGACCTGCAGTTTATGGTTTTCAATAAGCTGCCCACTTTGAGCAGGTCTGCAGGTCATTTTACTGTATTTATTGTGATCATGGTCTTCGTAGCTGGTCACCGCACTGAGTTGTCCAGCCTCGGATATTTTGCATAAAGGTTTATGATCATTTAAATTGTGGTCTAGAAGTCCCTCCCCAGTCCCCTCTTATCGCGAGCTGAATGAACCTTCTTGATCCCCTCCCCTCAATGTGACATGCACTATACTAGTACAAAAATAAACATGCATTAGCAAAGCCAGTAACTCTGGCATGCAGTTAGAGTCCTGTCTGAAACATGAAAAAACCTTGCTACAGTGACAAAAAACAAAGCAACCCCATTGCTTTCTGTATATAATGCCTCTTATCAGGTCAAGAATATGAGGCCTGATGTACCAAAGGCTTTCACCCATTGTTTGTCTAGGGGTGAATGTACTGATACATAAAGGTATTAATGTGTGATGATTCAGGGTACTTTTGAATTATAAAATAGTCCCATATGTATTGCAAATGCAAGCACTCAATAGGAGGCGTAATATTACTCGAAATAGCCAATAACTGAGGTGAGAGAGAGTGAGTTTTCTGGACCGGGCAAAAACCCACTGTATGTATAATTTAAAGAATTGGTAACATTAGGTGTCGCAGACAGCTGTGCTGCTTAGCCAGTCCCAGACCTAACACACATCAATGGCATTCTGAAGGACTCTGGCAGGACTTTGCGGCAGACAATGTGGACAATTCCTATTTGCTGCGATGGACACAGCAGGTGGTGTAGACCACGGCTGACCTCTTGACCTTAAGAAGCAGTGACCTTCTGTGGATTTTTTCACTGTCCCTGGTTGGCCAATGATCGAGTGATGTCATTGTAACTGAGCTCTGCCTTTCTTTGCGAATCGTCTGACTTCTTCTGGGGTTGTTTCTTTTCTCCTGTCTTTCTTGTCTGCTCTTACGTAGGATTGTTTGCCTTTCCCTGGGCTTCTGTGGTGCTTTGAGCTCTAACTGGACACTCTGGAATACTGCAGGCAAGTGCTATGAATATAGAGGGTCACCAAAACCCTCATTAGAGTAAGTTTCTTGTTTGTACCTAAGAAGTCCATATTTGTTGTAGAGGGAAGGGGAGATGGGATGGACTGTAATGGAAAAATAAATATTCAGCAAGACCAGAGTTGGCAGCCCTGTGCAGTCCTACCTCCACCAGTTAATTCACGTTCCTAGAGTAGTATTAAATACAACCACAAATAAATCTCTGTCCTCCTCTCTCATAGGTGCCTCAGTGTAGGCTCCAAACTCCCTGGTGCTTTGCCCATACCACATCCTCTTCTTTGTCTTATCAGTGTGCTGACCAGGTAAGTAGTTTTGTTATAGGACTCATGACTGAGGTCTCCTGCACAAGTGGGCTGCAGTGATTTCGAATTTGTTGTCCTACAAAGTGCTAAACTCTAGTGGGTGGTTGGGGTCCGCAAAATAGTGGCACCCCTTTTAACATGGCTAGCTTCTGCCCCCCAGACTTTGCCACAACTCTACTAATGTTTGGTGGAGACTGAATTTAGTGGTGGGGTACAAGCCTTTTTACCTGCACCCAAGTGGGTAAATTGCTCCATATCTGACGTGTAAATCTGTGTAGTATGTCATGGCCGGGCTTTATTTTTGTTCGGAATGTGCTGGGCTGATGCCCCCTTTCGTTGCCTGTAGCTCCTTAGGTTGTAGGGAGCTCCTTATGTCTTAGTAGTATTCAGTGCTGCATTCTTCCCAAATTCTCCTCTACCCCTTTGTGCTACTCTATTTCCCACTTCCTGTGGAGTGCTAGCTTGTGTAGCTTGAATTCACATCCAGGTGAGAAGAGCAGGAAGGCCGGGCCTTGTTCAAGCGAGTTCCACAGGATCAGACTGTGGCCTGACGAGGGAAACGCCTGGTGGCCACATTCATGGTTAAGACTTCACCCTATATAAAAAGAGTTTGGCTACTGGCTCATCCTTTGTATCAAATGCTCTTCTCTGATTGGGAGAGACAAAACGAACAAGGCTGCTGTTTGCCCTGGATCTGCTTCACATCTGGAAGGAAAATTTAGTTTGTCATGCTTTTCTCCTCTTCACCCCAACAAAGTTGGTGGCTAAGGTGTGAGTGGGTTGATGGTTCCAGGCAGAGTTCTTCAGTATTGGGAATGAGCTATTCCTTTACACCTACCCCATGTCCACTCTTTACTCCAGGGAGCTCTGCACACCTATGGAGAGCAGGGTTGGAAATGGAAACCGCGTCTTTGGCTTTCTCCTTGTCAGTGCCAAGGATTGTACTCCTTGGATTCAAGAAGACACGTTGTTGTTGTTGCCTCTTAAGGATTATAGCGGTAGACTGCTCTGGGAGAAGATAATCTGCCTTACGTAGCCAAGGCCTAAGTCCTGCATCCAAGAAGCCTCTGCCCACTGCTTAACCTCATCAAGATTCCCGTGGACAGTGTGAGAGCTTATGTTTCTCAGCCCTGTCACTACCTCTGAAGAGCCGCACTCAGCAAGGCTTTATGCCAGCAATGTTTTTCACATCTACCCACATCCCAAGATTCAATGCATGTTCAAAGCAGAATTCTTGATTATTCTATGGTGTTTTTCTGGGCCATTTCTGTCCTAGACAATAGGCCACCTGCACACCTTTTTAGGTCTCTCCTGCCAGACACATTTTAACTGTCTGTAGGTGAAGGCCTTTTGTGGACCTATAGTGGGTTTTATAGCCCACCCATTCCTTACTATTGGTTGGCTTTATTGCAAGTCGTATTTGCTTGCTTATTTTTCGATAGTTTGATTTCTATTTTTGTTTTTGTCCCTCCCCTTGAGCGTAGCTTATTTACCATCCTTTTGATTGTCTGACATGCGTCTTTTTTACCATCCTTTTGATTGTCTGACATGCATCTTTTCTACTGTTCTCATTTGGGGAACTACTTTTTTCTTTTTCTTTCAGCACTCCATTAGAGTGTGTGTGTTTTCTAGCTCTCTCCCTTGTGTGCTCCTTCCCTCCCATAAACATACACACCCACATGGTCTGTGTTGCTCCCTTATCACTTCCCCCCAGGTTTGTCCTTTTGCTTTCCTCACCTTTCCTTTTTCTTATAGCTTTTTTTGGGCCTCCTCTGGCCCAGCCTCGAGTGCCTCCATTTCTTCCTTGCCCACTCCCCATTGCTTCCCTCAACTGCTTCCCCGCCCACTCCTCTGTTGCTCTCTAAACTCCTTGAGGTTCTCAACATTTTTTTCATTCTTTTTAATATTTTAGAGTGTCTGATGGCCTGACATTCTGTGCTGTGCTGTTCTACAGTACAAAACTTGCTTTTGTAGTGCACATTTTTTTATTTTTTATTTATCAATTCAAATGGTGTCCTCCATCTTGGATCAGTAAATAAGAATGACACTCGCTTTATTTCCTACGCAGTGAGTCATGCGCACATACTTCATCGCAAATGCGTACCTAGAGAATGGCGCTGCCTCGTCTTCGCACCTTTTATTTATTTAATTCATTTATCTATTTGGAACAGAATCAGCAAAAAGCATTGATAAAGGCAATAGGCCAACCAGGCCAGACCGGTTCGTTTTTATAATCCTTTTATTTTATCATTTTATTATTTCCTTCCTTAATTTGTTTTCATATTTGCACCATAAAAATGGACGTCAGCAAATACAAGGATAAAGGTATCCATGAGAAAATACTGTTTCTGAGACTGATATTCGCCAGATGTCTATAGTTTTTACATTCCTCTTCTTCCTCTTCCCCTTCCAACACTCTCTCCTCCCTCAAAGCCCCAACAGCCACGTCAACCAGCATAAAATATAACATTTCTCCTCATAAGCAAATATGTCGCTTAAGCAAACATTTGAAGTAAACACTCCATATCAATGGGGTATTTCTGGTCTCGGTAGCGGACCGCCTCAATCTGCAGTCACTAAGTGAAGAAGTTTAGGGGCTGCAGTCTAGGAGGGCATGAAAGGGTTGGGAGGTACATTGACAAGTAGTTCAATAGATGGCTCAAAGTAATTTAAAGTCATTCTTTTGACCAGACATGGATCTGGAGTCTTTCCATTGCCATGACATTACAGTCCCAAGTGGTGATGTGAGATGAGCAGAGAATCTTTTTTCCCCAACATGGGGTCTGGGGGCAGTGTTTGCCGCCAACTACTAATTACACATTAGGAGATAATCTTCCTTTGTTTGGAGTTCCAAGAGAGATGATTTGAAGTCCAGAAGGACAAATCCAGTGTCTGAGCGGATGGGTATCCCAAAATAATTTTCATGGCTGCTAAGATCTCGGCCTAGAGTGGCTTAATGTAAAGGCCATAGACTTGGCCATTAGGGCTACTTCACCTCGCTGCTCAAGATCCCGTTTCATTGCAGGCTATAATTAGCAATTGTGGGCAGTGGGGTAGGCCCCTGTGTTGTTTTACAGGGTAGTAAACTTCCATTTTGAGCCCTGTCTTGAGTTCCAAAATGTTGTAGTGGGTGTTGGGTCACAGGTAACCACTTTCCTCACATTGGCGCATTTGGGTGTTTCATCACGTTGGAAAACTTGTTTGCATATTTCAAGGGTCACAACGGTATGCCTGTGGAACATATCTAAGACTGATATATTTTCCACTTATTGAAGGGAACTGGGTGTAACACTGGTGTAAAACAGAGGTTGTCACGGATGGGGTTATGTGCGAGAGAAATTGGGTTCGGCTCAAGCTTGTGGTTAGTATGTCCCAGACTGTTCGGGTGGTACTCGTACGGGCGCTAATTTAGGTGTTTGGGGTTGATCTCACTTGAGTTTCCACGCCTAGTCCCATATAGTTTGGCCTACTACAGCCGGAACCGTGTTTGGCCACAGCTTGTCTGCCTCCCTAAGAGACCTCTCCAGTAGAGCATGTAGCATTGTTGCCCTATAAGATGTCCTAATGTCTGGTAGAAATAGGCTTGGTTGGACACAGAAATCTGCAAGCAATCCTGGCCTAATTTCCCTGCCAGATATATTTTAACATCTTTTAGCATAATTTAAGCATTGTTCAGAATTCACATCATGCCAAGATGGAGAGGGCTTGAAAATATCTATAATTCTAATTAATAGATTCATTATTATGGTATTTATTCCACCTAGCCATGAAAGAAATAAAGGTGATCATCTCTAAAGTCCTCACAGAGGGATGTAATAGGTGGTGGTAGTTAGTTTTAGCTCTAATGTTTAATCCCAAATTTCTAACAGATCAAGTAGCCCAATTGGAGGTGATCTGGAATTTTAATACAGTCACCTTCCCTGGGGCAGTGTCCGGTTCAGAATCTCTGATTTCATCATGTTTATCTTAAAGCCAATGGCTTTCTCCATATCCGGCAATTGGAATTGAAGTTGTGGGATGCACATATCTGGTGCGTAAGAGCCTACAGGAAATCATCTGCAAATAAAGGTATTTTGCATTTGGGTAACCTCCTAATGTGCTGGAAATGGCTCAGTGCTGAACGTAAAAAAGTAATGGGGATACAAAGCATATATATATAGTTTAGCAGCAACGTTGAGAAGCACTCGAATTGCAAAAATCTTTGTACATAGTTTGTCTTCAACGTTGAGCAGTGCAGTTGGTGTATGTCAAGCAAGGAGTTTCCAGTTTTTGACTGGCTTTGGGATCGGGGAGATATTAGCCGGGTACATCGAGGAGGTCACTTTGCCTTCCTTTGCAACTTGATTAAAAAGAGTTGTCCTGTATGGAGCTTGGGAGTTAGCAAAGATCTTATAAAAGTTTCCTGTAAGCCATCTGGGCCTGGAGCTTTGTTTAGCGCGATGGATTTAATAGCTGCCAGTTCTTCTGATTTTCTTTATCGGGCCTGAAGGGTTTCCCTCTGATCTGGAGTTAGACCGGGAAATAATGCATATAATGTATTAGAGGTTTGGTCTTCATCCGAAAGAGGGTTGGGGGGCTATAAGGAGGCATGATGCATCGAAAGGGCCTCCATTTTCTCCCCTTTTGAAAGAAGGGCCCAGCCCTCACGGAGTTGTATCTTATCCACTTAACCATTCTCAGGGTTTTGTTGCAACTGCCTAACTAGGTGGGGCTACACTTTATCGCACTTATGTTATGAGGTCTTTCTAAGGGGGAGAATTGCCGGTTCTGCTTTGTTCAAATCCATCATGTTAAGTTTGCTCATCTGAGATGGGATCAGTGTATGAGGGTATAAGTGGGGTAGGGTCAACCTCTGCACCTGTTCTGCTGCAACTGGATCCCCTAGAAGGCCGTTTTCTTTCTGCTGTATTTCTTGAGGTTGGTCATAGTCCCTGTATGACTGCATTGAAAGTGTCTCCGTGACATAAGTGCCCCCCTTTAATAGTGGTGTTCAACTGTAAGTTTTCCTATAAGTAACTTTGGTAATAAGGCGGTATGTCATAACCTGCTAATTTACAGACTCACTGTTTGCTTTATCATCATTATTGTATGGATATGTAATGTGTCAAATAGTACTGTTTGACCTTGAAAAAACAAAAGTTTTCCTATGTGAGGGACTGAATGTCCGCTCTCAAGGCTGTGTCTCAAAGGAGTAATGGATGCAATAACCACCGTCCTTCTAGCAAGGTCTGGCAGTTTCAGGTCCTGGTGAGTTCAGTGCATGGTCTGAGATCACTTTTGGTCATATTTTGGTGTCATGTATGAGCGCTATTAATGCATTGCTCACCAATACATAGTCAATTCTTGAAGATGTCTGGTGAGTATGAGGGAAAACATTAGAGTCCCTCTGATCTGTGTGAAGTTTTTCCTAGGATCAAGCAGACCTAGGGTCCTCACTGTTGTTTAAGGCTCTTTTCCTACCGCCCCGTCTCCGTTATAATTCTGTCCCTGCAGCAAATCCTGCCAAGGTGTGAGGGGGGTTATTAAGATCTTGTCCTGTCCAACATTGGGGGCATAAATACTATCGTTATGCAACTGTTCTGAATTCGACTTGCAATCATGAAATCCCTTATCTTTTTGCAGGCCATAATCACCAAATCCAGCGAAATATGGAAGTGTCACGCCATTATGTTTACTTTGCGTTGATGACCAGTATGTTTTGGGTATTGTTTATGCTTGAGGTGAAGCTCACAGTGCCTTCTAAAGTGTTTGACTTGTAGGGCTGTAAAATGTTACTGCTTCCCCATGGACTGACAGTCTTTTTCTCTCTTATTGGGTGAGTTTAGCACATTGATGTTCAATGAGACTGTTCTATCCATTGCATGTGGGCAGAGGGAATTCACTGACCGTGCAAGGTGGTCGATCTGCAATTCGATTTTGCAACCCCTCCCTCTGATATGGATTGTTACAGATGCGGAACCATATAGGCTTCCCTGGTGACCTACAAAACCCCTCCCAAACAGGGAAAGAGCGCCCTGTTATGCTGAATGTGCTGCACACAGGGCAGGTGTGAAGTTGCGTTGCACTGGTTGCATCGCATTCAAGTGAAATGCTTAGTAACTGCTTCTAAGCTGCTCCATATTTCACAGTGTAGGCGGCTACCCGCCTGCACTTTCAAGAGGGGAGAGAGATCCCATGCAGGCGGGACCAGTTGCACCTGCCTGCAGTGAGATTTCTGGGGGGTCCATGGGACCCCCGTGCTTCTGGAGGCGCACTTAGGACCTGCCTGCCTATATACCTGCATCCATAATACGGCGCGGGAGCAGAGGTAAACCGATTCCCTCACTTTCATGCGACCACGCCACCATACAAATGAGGGAATGCCCTCTCATGATAGTGCTGGCCCTATATGTACTTCAGCGCTTTAGGTATTACAGAGGGGGCTCACAAGTGTTTGTGGGAAAGACCCATCCACATAAGTGGGGTAACGTCTTTAATGAGAGAAGTTCAGAATTTCTGGGGAGCAGGACGTTTGTTGATCCCTGCTGAATCTTGAAATTGACTTTCCAGAAATATGAGGAAATTCTTTGATTTTAGCTAGAATTTGACATTTGCAGGATAGTATAGGTAAGAAAAGGAAGTGTGATCCATGCAAGCCACCACACTATGTACTCCCACTTTGTCTAGTTTAAGAAAAAAAAGTGAAATCTATATTTTACCTTGGGTGCTGGCCAACACAAGCAGAAACCCATCTGCCAAGAAACATTGTTATTCAAAAGAAAAATAATTGTGATGTTGCCATGGCATGATTCTCGGGCCTTTTCTATTCCGTACAGTAGGCCCACTTGTGCATGTGAAGTTCCATTTTTATTGGGAGAAGTTTGGCACCGTAGAATAGTAGAGCGTTTGTTATTATCTATTTTGATTTCTGTACATTTTTCATTTTCAAATGCAAGTCATGTTTGCACAAAAACACACATGTTCTAAAATGTCCCTAAAAATCGCCAGATAAGGGTAAACCTAAATTCAAAGTTATACAAACAACCCGTATTGCTAGATTCAGATTCATGGGCACATTTAAAAAAAATACAGAGCATTCCTTCTTTCCCCTTAATATCCATTAGATTTTACCTTGTAAAGTTATGCATGGTCCAAACACAATGGAAACATCATTGAGTTGCTGCTTGATTTCTGGCTTTGGATAATCCATGTTTTTGGAGACTGGTAAATGTTGTATATTTCCGAGACTGAGAGAATATTACAGACTGATTTCTATATTACATTTTAGATTGGCCTGGAGTTAAAACATTTAGGGGCCTATTCCGATTTGGGTCGGAAGGGCTCCGAACCATGTTCGGAGCCCTTCCGACTGAATCTGTACGTGTCGGACGGATTCCTTTCCGACCTGAGCCATTCCGATGGGCTCAGTCGGAAAGGAATCTGACTCGGATTTCCGGATGGCCTCCGATGGGCTCGGAGAGCCTGTCTGCCATTAGGAAATCCTCTAGTACTCCCCCGGTCGCCTCTTAACGACTGAGGGAGTACGATGGCAGTTTTTCACTGCCTTTTCGTGCCATAGTGCCCACACCGCCATCGCTCGCTCCACTTGTACCCACAACATTCACACCAAGAAGACTCATGAGACATGCTTGTGGGAAAACGGGGTGCAGGTTTATTTGCCTAGTACAGCAGATAGGTGGGTCATCTTATGGGCGATCCAAGACGGCAGCCCCTCGCTGACCCGCCTGCCTAATTAGCCAACTTGCACGGTAAGTCGATGCTCTTGACGGTGCAGTAGTTTTAATGTTTATCTCGTTACTCCCGCCCCCCCTGTCGGGGCGGAGCGATGAAGCCACCCCCGGTCGGTTAGGCACCCCCGACCGCCCGAAGGACTAACGGGGCGCCGACGTTGCTTCCTGGAACCCCCTCGGCTCCAGGTCTTTGGCTCGGGCACCCCTAATGTGCCAGGCAGAGGTATTACTGTCTCCTTCTGCCGCAGAGGTACCCTTACTGTCCATCTGCTTCCAGATCGCCCTGTGACTCCGCCTGCAACACAAAAAAGACCATTACTTGTTCACACCAACCTGCTGCTCTGCCGCTGGGTCTGGGCCAGGGCGGGAACAGCGCAGAGTAGATCCTAGCACACGCGGCGGGAAAGAGGGATTGCTGAAACCAGGCTGGCCTAGATAAAGGCCTTGGGCCCGCCTACCCTCTACTTGCAGCGCCTGCATTGGCCGCCTGTCCGGGGGGGGGCGGCGCCCCGCCTGTCGCGCTGGTGACGTTCTGCTCGCGAGGCATGTGTCACTAGGACGCTGTCTCGCGTTACCTCCCCTTCGTGTCGCGCGGCCAGCGGCATAGTGCCCACACCGCCATCGCTCGCTCCACTTGTACCCACAACATTCACACCAAGAAGACTCATGAGACATGCTTGTGGGAAAACGGGGTGCAGGTTTATTTGCCTAGTACAGCAGATAGGTGGGTCATCTTATGGGCGATCCAAGACGGCAGCCCCTCGCTGACCCGCCTGCCTAATTAGCCAACTTGCACGGTAAGTCGATGCTCTTGACGGTGCAGTAGTTTTAATGTTTATCTCGTTACTCCCGCCCCCCCTGTCGGGGCGGAGCGATGAAGCCACCCCCGGTCGGTTAGGCACCCCCGACCGCCCGAAGGACTAACGGGGCGCCGACGTTGCTTCCTGGAACCCCCTCGGCTCCAGGTCTTTGGCTCGGGCACCCCTAATGTGCCAGGCAGAGGTATTACTGTCTCCTTCTGCCGCAGAGGTACCCTTACTGTCCATCTGCTTCCAGATCGCCCTGTACTCCGCCACAGCTCTGGATGAGGCCTCCGCCGATGCCAGAGTCCCCCACCACCTAGCCCTGCTGCTTAGACCTCACCCCGTATCTCAAACACAACCTGCTGCCGCCAAAGTTTCCTGTAAGTCAAGGAGAAACACATCCATGCCCGTCTCAGACAAGTGAACCCCATCCTTTTCATAGTATCCCACAGCCCTGTCCTGTATTAATGAATGCCTAATAAAGCCCATCCCTCTTCTTTCGGTAAATTTCTGCATGGCCCTGTTCACCCTTCTCCTGCTCTGCTCGATGGCCTGCGGTGACCGCGCTCCTCTCCAAGTCCTGCGTGGGACAATCTCTGACCATACCAATTCCATTGCTCCCAACTCGTTTGCTAATGCCGTGAATTCCCGCTGCATCGTATCCACCAAGGCCCTCCTCCCCCTTGTAACCAGGTCGTTACCGCCCAGATGTACTACTAAAATGTTGGGAGGTCCCCCTGCCACTGCCACTCCCTGCGCCAGTCTATGCTGAAGCTGATCCCACTTCATTCCAGGTGAGCCCATCCATACAATCCGTGTCCTTGGAAAGGTCAATTCCCATTTCCTGAATGCAGCCCATCGCTCCAGTCTGGAGACATACGAATGCCCCATCACCCACACGCAGACGCCGACTGAAAGAAAAGACACATCTGGTATAACGCTTTTATTCTGACTTCACTGCAAACCACAACAAACCACAACACACCAGAATTCAATGACATCACACATGTAAATTGCAACATACAGCTCGGTATTGCTTTGCATTGTATTATGGGCGTACATATCTTTGATAACATGCTGATGTCCATCTCCCCACCCTTTTGACACCTTCTTCACCCAAGCCCGCCTTGTAAGCAGCTGTGGCTGCCCCAATTCTGAAAGAATGGCTGGAAAATTTTTTGCCATCCCCAGCTGCTGCCAACCCTGCCTTTGCCAGCACTTTCTCCATTACCTTTTCAAATTGGAACTTAGTTAAAGGCGTGCCATCCGCGTGCATCAAAAAAGGTCCTGCCAATCGTGGTCGAATTCTCAGGTATTCCCGTGCCAAAGACACCGGACAATACCTGGGGTCCTCGAAAGCGCGCAATGTTATCTCAACGCCCCTCCCAGCCTGATCAGTCTTGGATTTGCGCAACCATAGTATCAGGGAATCCCTGGCATTGACATCCAACATGTCCAGTGCTCTCCCCGACCTATCGTTCTTGGATCTGACCACCAGCTCACTGGTCCGAAATGCCCCAAAAAAGGCCAGGCAGAACGCAGTTGCAAACAGGTGGGCCTCAAAGGCCGAACTGGCCACCGCAGGCATTGTGTCTATCATGCATCTCAGGGTAGGGAAATCTATCCCGGCTCTCTTGTCAGGGCTCCTGATTTCGTCCCTCGCCCAGCCTTTCAGTGCCGCCCTAATCCTAAATGCTCCCGTGGGGTCGTCTAAACCATTCAGCTTGGTATCATGCCTGAGTGCGGCCAGGTGGCTGCACACCCAAGAGTGTGATTTACCGGATTCCTTTGCCCAAACGACAAAGCCTTCAACCTGTCCCATCAAACCACCCTCCGTTGCACCAAGGTACTTCGTCACTGCCTGGAATGTGTCCAGCTGGGCTGCATATCTCCTCCTTGTCGATACCGCCAAGGAACGCTGGCCCATCTGCTTTAAGCGTTCCCCCACCGAAGGAGTCGCCAGTATACTGCTGGGAACGGTGTCATCTCCTTGCTTGCCTGCGGCCATGCCTCCCGGAACCGTGACAGCTGAAAGCGAGAGAGAGCATCAGCTGCCACATTTTTGACACCCTCCACATGTCTAGCTCTAAACTCAATGTTGTGTTGCAGCCCAGCCCTGACCAATTCCCTCAGCAAGCTAAGGACCAACGGGCAGTTTGCACTCAAGCCGTTGATCGCCTGAACCACAGCAAGGTTGTCAGACCAGAACACCACCTTCTTGTTGCCCAGTTCCGCCGACCATAGGTGCACTGCCACTACAATAGGAAAAAGTTCGAGAACAGTGATATTAGCTGTAACCCCTTTCTTACGCCATGCATCTGGCCATTTCATTGCACACCACTTCTCGCGAAATATGACACCAAATCCTACTCTCCCTGATGCGTCAGAAAACAAACAGATACCTTGGCTGCTCTCCCAGGGGGCCCTCCAGATCACTGTACCGTTGAATTTACTCAGAAATTCATCCCACATGTTCAGATCCGCCCTCAACCCGGGGCCCAGGCGAACTAAGTGGTGCTTCTTTACAACCCCTGCTGTAGCCTTAGCCAACCTGCGTGAGAACACCTTGCCTGCTGGTATCACCCTTGCGGCAAAGTTCAGTTTGCCTAACAAGCTCTGCACCCGTTCGAGTGTTGCGCTGCCCTTCCCCAGCATTGCTGCAATCTCCTGCTTCAAGTCCGCCACCTTGTCAGCCGGTAACCTAGACTGCCCATTGACCGTGTCTAGCTCCACGCCCAGGAATGTCAGCACTTGTGCAGGCCCTTCCGTCTTCCCTGGTGCCAGTGGAACCCCCAAGTGCTCCGACAAGTTCTCAAAAGCTCGCAGTGCTTCCTCGCACTCCTGCGACCCGTCTCTGCCAAAAAAGAGGAAGTCATCCAGGTAGTGGGTGACTTGTGTAATACCGTGCCTGTGCGTGAGTGCCCACTGCAGAAAAGAGCTAAAAGTCTCGAAAAGGGCGCATGACACCGCGCAACCCATTGGCATGCAACGGTCAAAATACAGTGCCCCTCCCCAACTGAAACCTAGCAGATGTTGGCTGTCTGGGTGGACCGGCAAAAGGCGGAATGCTGACTCTATATCTGCTTTTGCCAACCAAGCTCCCCTGCCTGTCCTCCTGATCAAATCAATGGCCATGTCTAGGGAGCAATAAGAGACTGAACATGCCCCTTCATCCAGCCAGTGGTTAACTGAATTACCCTCAGGGTACGAAAGATGGTGTATCAGTCTGAAAGAACCCTGCTGCTTCTTAGGAACAACACCTAACGGGGAAACTAGAAAATTCTGGAGGGGTGGGGAAGGATATGGCCCCGCCACCCGCCCCAATTCCACTTCCTTCTGTATTTTCTGGGTCACCACTTGGGGTAGATCCCTGGCTGACCTCAAGTTCAGCGCATCCCTGTGGCCCAGGGGGCCCTTGTACGGAATCCTGAAGCCATCCATGAAACCCTCATTCAGTAGCTCACGCTCCTTTTTCAAAGGGTATACCCTAAGTAATGGCAGCAAGTTTAGCAGTCTTACGGGGGAAGGACCCTTGCAATGTACCATCCCCTCACCCAGCTGGGGGATTAACAAATCACATCTAGAAACCAATTCCTCTCCTATCCGTGCCACATCACGTTCAGCGCCAAATTCATCCCTACCTAAAGGACCTGTCTGCCCATGGATAACCTCATTACCTGGTCCCGTCTGAAACTGTCGCCGTGTTGGTGGTTGTGTTCTGGCCTGTGGTGCAAGAGATTGCTGCGTGCTGGGACCCACACTTGCTGCACTCATGCGCGAACTTACATGCTCTCCCCCATGTGCACGCGCCATTGTTGAACAGCCTACAAGTCCCTGAATTGAAACGCCTATGGCCTGCTTCATAGCCCCTCCCTCGACCCCCCCGAAAGGGCTGCTGAAAGGACCTCCTCGGGTATTGTTCCCACTTCCTATCCTGGTCCCAACGCTTGTCCTCCCGGCCCTCACCTTGTGACTTCTGTGATGTCTCCTTCTTCCCATTACTCGTCCTGCACATATGTTTGAACCATAATTGTATGTCAGTGTGGTCCCAACCCATATCGGGGCAGCTGGCCATGGACTTCCTGAACTCCTGGTCGTAATAAAACCATCCCATACCCCCAGATTCTCTTGCCCCTTGCTGGATGGAATTGGCATACTCCATTAAAGCCTCACTTTGACCCGGATCCTTCTGCACTATAATGGCCGCCAAGATATTGAACGCCTCCGTCCAATTCTCGATGGTCTTATCTGGCCACCGCTGGAACTTGACCTTATCCTCCTCCTTCTTACCCATCCTTCTCGTATCTGCCCCAGAGTGCTCATGCATGAGCAAAGTCAGGATGTCTATGTATTCCCTCCTCCATATGCCCTCCTTTGCCGCCTGCGGCACTTGCCTTGCTAATGAACAACCCCCTTTATTTTTGGGCACTTGCTTCCCCATCCCTGTCGGCTGAGACCCACCTGCCGGACTCGGAGTGGCCCCGCCCCCTGCCCCCACCATTGCTGGGCCAGGAGTCGCTCCACCCACAGCCCCCCCGGAACATGGACCCACACTAGCCACCCCTTCTGTGGCGAGTACCCCACCAATGGTATGCAACCCTGAAACAGTGCCAAGCGGGGGCGCTGTCTGGGGGATAAGTACCGGTGTACCAGGTGGTCCATTCTGATGTACACTGGGGGGCACACTCAGTTGATTCCCCGCTGACACATTCTGTGAGTTAACTGTATTAACCATCTGTGGGGCTCCAGTGAATGGAAACACATGACCCGTGCCCGGCTGAACCGCAGCTGCACTGATCTGCTGTGTGACGGCCGATATACTCTGTGAATTGATAGCATTGATAATCTGCGGGGCGGCCGCAAAAGTACTGGGCCCCGCTTGTGAAGCGCTGTTGACAGTGCTCTGTTGGCTGGCTGGTACGGCATCCTGCAATACCTGTGAGTTGGTACCCTGACAAACGGGTGGCGGTATGACCACCGACGACCCCCCCCTTAACGGTGGCGGCCCTGCTTGAGCCCAAACCTGGCTCACTGGGTCAGAAGGTAACGCCCCCAACAGAGGAGCCAATTTCTCATGTGCCATAGTTATGGAGTCTAAGCGCTTCTGGAACATGGCCATCAAACCCATCATGTTCTCCATTGTCTTACCCAGTTGGGACAAGTCATTCAACTCCGCCACAGGCACCGGCGACGGTGCCACTGCCGTGTTTGTTGTGTTGACCACCACCTCCACCGGGACCGCTGGTGAAGCCGCCTCAATCCTACGTGGCGGTGCGACTGGAAAGTCCTTCTTTGTGGCTTTCCTTTTCCGGGTGGACCGACGCGCTCCCTCTCCTGACGTGCCCGGTGTGTCGTCGCCCGCGTCTTGACCGCCCGCCTCCTCCAGACGGCGAGCCTCGATAAAGCCCTGTGCCCATGCCGGCCCTTTTGACTGTGCGACAGCCAAGAATTCCGCCCATAATCCGTCCTGTGGCAAAGCGTCACCGCGGGAGCTCATCGTGGCTGCTCCTGCCCCCTGAACCCTACAAGTAAAAGGTACACATCAATCACTGTAATTTTGCTAAAACATCTACCTACCCCTGGCAGGACTAAGTCCTGGGCCTCCCTCAGCGTAACAATTATGTTTCTGGCTCATGATACCCTCGCGCCACTACTCGATGGCGTGCCCGAATCGATTATTACCTGAATGTTCCTTGAAAACGTCCGCTGTCACGCGCTCCTAGAGCCACCCGCGCCGAAGCCGAACCTGTACCGAGCCGGACCTGTAAAACAACACGAGTTACTTCCTGTATCCACACACGACCTTGTCCTAACTCCTGCGACACCCGCGTTCCCGCTACCAGGCACGTGGCGTTTATGGCCCAACATATTACCTGGCGTCCTTCTTGGATATGGCCACCTGATCACTGCCCGCAATCCCCGCGTATCCTGTGTAACCTGAAAAACAAAATGAATTGAACGGACTGCCCAGACTCTGTCCTGTCCTGTTGGAGGAAAAGGTTCATAACCCGACGTCCCCACCGCGCGTTACCTCGGCGGCCCCCTCTCACCTGAATGACCTGTGCTGATGATGCTGTCGCTTGTGCACTCGTTGAAGATAAACCCGACCTTGCTCCCCCTAATAAGCGAAAAGATGGAGGGAAATGGCAACCGTTAATAGAGCAAGCAAGTGTGTTAACAACAGCCGTGAGAAAGTGAAAGGCAACCCTAGCACATAATACCCTGACCGGCATCGCTGCCCAATAAAGGCGACACCATAGAACACAATACGGGCATGCTGCGAATTTTGTTAGCCATGCTTGGTCCAGGAAACGTGGACACCGACGTTACGGCCCACCTCACGGTTGGGTCTACTTTAAATCCCAATCGAAGACCCCCGAAATACTTACACACATCTAGTGTGCTGTAACTGTATGCCTCTACTTGGCACATGAGCCCGCGCTCCCCCTCTGAGGAGAAACACCAAGGGCTCAGGCGCCAGTTGAAATGCGCCTTTATTACACCAGACCATACCAAATGACCCGTTACCTGCCTTCAACCTACGGCCTTGATCACATGGTACCACCTCTACGTCTGTTTTCTATTTGGACTATTACTGTAGGTCGTTGGTTGAAATATTCTAGGTTACCTCCAATTTTGAAATCTTATGAGAGTCCTATAGACTGCGCTCCCCTTTTAAGAAGCCCTGCAGAATTAAAAGCGGCTTAGCCGTGCAACGTGAAGCATATTGGAGCAGGGAGACCGAAGCAGCCTTGCTTACTGCGCCCGATTGTGGGCGATGCAAATCACTTTCACTTATTAAGTCTTGTTTAATATCCTAATGAAGGCTTCCTGGACAGATTTGGTAATTCCGGAGAAAGTGACTGCAAACTAATGCCCTTCAGAGTGTTTGGAACGAGCAGCGCTGGGAGGGAAACCTCATTCAGCAATAATTCCCACCCAACGTGGCGTCCTTTTCTCAGCTCCCGCCTCGCAGCAGGGAGACAATTAACCTTTGCAGGCCCAACTCCCCTGCAGGGAATACAGAACAAGTCCCGCCTAACAGCAACATGCTGTGGCTGACAGAGTATAAAACTCACCGCGTACTACGAGGGGCATATCTGCTCATCGGCAACTCACCCCTTCCTGAAAGAGGAGCATTAACACACTCAGCCAAGGGACTCACGCAAAGTGTATCAACTATTACACGCGCCATTTCCATCTACCTCCAGCCAGTATACACTAATGACTCCACGCAGCACAGCCAGGGAGCCAAGTATGGTCAATAATGAGTGTCATGAAAGAATCCATGCATTAATACCAAAGGCATCCTCGTCCCACAAAGGCGCCACTGACGCAAACTGAAGCCTCCCCGGTCCCTGTGCATCACTGATGAAAGGTGAGAGGTGGGACAACTCTGCACAATGCCTTATGCCAGTCCCCCTAATCAAGTACTGTGCCCCCATGGTGGCCAAGTCTAACAGATCCTGCCCATACTTGTGCATAACAAAATTGCATTGTGATTCCCAGGCTCAATCTAGCCCCCAAATAACCACTCCTACTGCTTGCTGCGTTCTGTCCTCACCCTTACCTATAACGCATTGCCGCTCCCCTCTCTCAAACCTGCACCCGGTCATCTGCACACTTCCATTGCGCAAGTGGGCGTAATATAATACACTTGTTAATTGTACACATAATCCGCAATGTCCATCACAACCACAACAAAACTAGGACATTATAATCATAGCCAGCATCCTGCCCCAATGAAACTTGGCTGTCCAGGGCGGAGGTACTGTAGGCAGTGCCCCCTGCCGTGTGCCTATGCAAAAGAGCCCAGTAATGAACACCGGACGGTGATTTACTGCCCCCGAAGTCTAATCTCGTCCCTGAGGTGCGGGTGTGGAAGAAGAACAGCCCCCCAGCTGTGAGCGGAGCCTGTGTAAGCGCCGCGAAGCCCCGACAAGGCTCCTGGGAGGGTCCACCAGAGCTACTGTGGGCCTAAGGCCCGATTCGCTGTCCCCGCCGGGGCAAGCACAGCCGCGCCTGCAAGCCAGGGAGCCACCGGCACAACCCTTCCTGCAGCTGAGAAGCCCCGTCCACCTAGGGACTCGAACCGCCAACCTTCTAGTCCGAAGTCGAACACCTCATCCATTAGGCCACGCGGTCACCTGTTTACCCCCCCAGCGAGAGATCGTAGGGCCTAGCTGACCCTGACCCTGCCTGCACCGCAGTACCCCGGCGCCAGGGGCCATTGGTAAAGGACGGTGCTCGTGCTGGGACATCACCGGAGGGGTGGGGGACGACTGGCTCTGTAGCCCCCCCTCCCATTTTCCTACAAGTGGGAAGTCCTTACCCGGCCCATACATGACTGTGCCTCCGGTCACCCAGCTCCGGCCGCCATTGCTGGCCATGCGGTCGGCGCTATGTTCGGCCATCCGCTCACGGTAGATGTGTGCGGTGACACGATCTAGCCGACTGGTGCCAATAATTATGCCACAATGTCCGTGCATTTCCGATCTAGCCGACTGGTGCCAACAATGATGCCACAATGTCCGCTCCGGCCGCCACTACTGGCCATGCGGTCGGCGCTAGATGTTAAGGCGCCACTTAATTTACTGCCGAAAACAGCGCCGCCCCGTGCCACATCTAAACCCGCTCTCCCCACCGGTCCTCGCCAAGCGCCCAAGCCTTGCTAAGAACGCGGCTAACCCAACATAGCTAGACCGACGGCCGCCACTAACGCACCCTAGCTAAATTAACCGGCGCCCTATTCCCGCGCTCCCTCTGGGCCGATCCCACATGGCCTTCAAGGTGCCCCGCAACCCCCCCCGTGGACACGCCACAGGGCCCTATCAACCTGGTCATGCCCAGGGACGGGGCCGGGGGGAGGCCGGTAACACGCATACCTCCTCGACGATTCCAACGGTGATACAGCGATCAACAGCGGCGACGGAACAGCGCAGAGTAGATCCTAGCACACGCGGCGGGAAAGAGGGATTGCTGAAACCAGGCTGGCCTAGATAAAGGCCTTGGGCCCGCCTACCCTCTACTTGCAGCGCCTGCATTGGCCGCCTGTCCGGGGGGGGGCGGCGCCCCGCCTGTCGCGCTGGTGACGTTCTGCTCGCGAGGCATGTGTCACTAGGACGCTGTCTCGCGTTACCTCCCCTTCGTGTCGCGCGGCCAGCGGCAGTGTGTCTGGCACGAAAAGGCAGACAGAAACTGTCTCTGGGGGCCCCCAGCATGGCCCCCATGGGTGTGAGGCCGCCGAATGGCGGCCTGGGGGCACCTATGGTGCCCCTCCGTTGATCCCTCCACCCGGTGGCAGGCTCCTTGGAGTGCCGGCCACAGGGTGCAGGGATGAACTGCACCCCTGCATTTCACATTGCAAGCATGCTTTCCGGTCGGAATGCATGCTTGCATTGTGAACCATACGAATGCGACCGAGCAGGGCCGTAACCGACCACAGCAGGTCGGTCGGTTACAGCTCCTGACCGATGTCGGAAGGACCGGAGTCCCCTTAGAGATGAAACATTGTTTCCCATTTTTATTTTTTCCTGCTTACTTTTCTTTAATTTCAATTATTATTTTATTTGGGAAAATAATGCGCAATCTACTCAAATGACGCTTTGCAGAATTGTGTCCATTTTCAGAAATCTAAAGCTTTCCAGGTTCACCCATGTGTTTCACACCTATTTTCACTTATAAACTGCAAGTAGGTGGATACTGAAAAAAGCGAAATATTGACCACTGATAGCACTATGAAAAAACTATTTTTATACAGATCGGCCTGCTTATGAAAGCTGGGAAAGGACGACCTTAGCATGGTAAACAGTTTGCTGATGTCGTTTTTCAGAAGAAAAACCCACACATTTTCTTGTGCATCAATTGTTTCCCATTTTACGAAAAAAATCACACACAAAAATGTAGCTTTAGCTTAGCTATTTTCCCTGTTCTCCGAAAATCATGTGTACTATTGGAATCTCCAACATATTGGGAAAAGGCACACCAAAGTAGCCTTGATATCTGTGGTGAAAAAAGTTATGAAGGCTCAAACGCGTCTCACCTGCAGGTTTGTTGCCCTCAGTCCCTGTAAATTGTTGGAGTAGCTCCTCTGGTCTCCCAACCCTTGCCAGGGTCTCCTCTCAGGCGACCCTTCCAGTTATTATAAAGTCAGACCTTTATCCTTGATCCGGGCTTTTAAGAAACAAGCAGCACGCAGGTCAGAACTGCCTTCAACTGCGAGTAAAAGATTTTGTAGCCTCAAAGGTAAGATTAATCTTGGGTCCATAGTCAAAAGCGCAGGACATAGAGGCGCTATAGGGTGGGACAGCTGGTACAAACCACTTTGAGTTTTTATTTCAAAAACACCCACGGTAAAGTTCTTTAGTCCCGCCATGACCAACTTAACATTTCTGACGGGAATTTCTGCGATCCTGAGCGTGAGCCATTTGCATCAGGAAGAGCACCAAATAGTAACATTTGGTTGCTTCTGCTTTTGCTCCTCATTTAAAAAAATATATATACTTCCCACTGAGTTACTTATCAAAGTGCCTCATGTCCTGTCAGCAATACACAAAAGCTGATGGATTCCTATTTAACAAGGTAACCATGTGTGGACAGCGTCATGCCTCCTGATGCAATGTGGAGCATCCATTAAAAGGGCTTTGGAAAATGGCATTAAAGGTTGGCAAGATGGCGGCCAGAACGCTGGCCGAGTGAGCTGGTCTCAGCAATTGCTCCTCTGTATGAGCCGTCAACTTTGAGATACTCTGCGCGGGGCCGGTGAAGTTATTTGGGACATACCTTCGTGTTCAGTACGTTCTTTTCCTTTTTCGAAGAGATGCTCCGTCGGCTTCACATCTATCAGAATTCTTTGCCGATCTGGATGATGCCAACGCAGTGCTTCTCCGGCTTCAGCGCGCCAGTCACCCGTCCGCGTTTTTAGCTTTTCCAACGTTTCCAGCGCTGCTACGGCGGAGTTGCAATGCCGCCAAAAAAACAAAATCTCCCGAAGAATCCCCCAAGGGTTGTGGGCAAATCGTCAACAGCGTCTACAGCGGCTTTATTATCTCCGCAAGCAGAGCTTTCAAAAAAATCTCAGGCTGTAGGGGTGGGGGGTTGCTGGGGGCTGGAGGGAAGGGTGGGGGTGCATTAAAAAAAATCAGCTTGTTTGGCTAATCGCATTGTTAGGATTCAAGATACTCGGGGGCAGGTCCATGATACTCCTGAAGGGGTATTAACTGTCTTTTCGGAATTTTATCAGTCCTTGTACAGTGAGGAAATCAGTGACCATATCATATTATCAGGAATTTGATACCTTTGTGGCCGACCTCAATAGGTGTAAAATCTCGGAGTCTCAGAACTCCTTCCTGGCCGCTCCCATAGGGTGGAATGAGGTGGAAACAGCGCTAAATTCCCTGGCTAAAGGCAAAGCAGCTGGACCTGATGTTGACTGGTGCTGCTATTACCTGTGTTTTTTGGCGAACTATTGGAGGGGGGCAGGTGCAGCTACTTCAATTACACTTAACCCTCCATTGGGTATCTTTAGAGTGTCATTATTAATTACAAAATCCTTCTCTGCAACCCTAGGTTTTCCAGCCGAATTGATATGGGCATCCAAGAGGCCTCCTAGTCTTGACACTTCTGCAGAAACCAAGTCGAGTTTAACAACTACGGGTTTAATAATCTTCTCTATCTTCGCATCCATAATACTAACAAGAAGATCAAATTTCTCGAAATTCATTTTAACTGTACCATTCTTATCCATTGACACCTCATCACCTACAATACTTTTAGCTGGTGTTTCTACTCTTTTCTTATTACGATTTCCCCCACGTTTGATTTGTACTTTCCTGCACACCCTCATTGCTCTAGGGGCCGGGGAACGTGGTACTGGAGTCTCACAAGAAGTATCCAGTATGTCCTGTATGTGCAGTGTTTGAGCTGGCACTTCCGTTGGTGAGGCATCAGGGTTACACGGTCCACAATCATCATCCAATGCCACTACTGCCAGTCGATTTGGCGATACAGGCGATGTAACCGGAGAGCTCCCCCGGCCCAGTGATAATCTCCGCTCATTATTGATTTTGTTAACCACTTTCACTAGGTAGTTATCTAGCGTGGCTGGTACTGGTGGAATTTTTACAGCCTTTTGTTTAGACATTATTATTTCTAGCGACAAATCCTTATATATTTATATTAAAAAGGTGCTAAAGCTATCATGAATCCCAAATACAGTAATAAAAACAATATAAATTAACAGTTCAAGATCCAATGGCTCGTAAGTCCAATAATAATAATAGGATATTCAAATATCTCACTTAACAGAATTAGATGTCCTTAAAGACGATGACCAAGGTCTGCGGCCCAGCCCTGCCTCGTACTGCCCCGGACGGCCACAGACGCCCCGCCCTTTGTCCGGGCTTCGTCCGGCGCGCGTTCCGCGTGGCGGATGACGCGAGTAGTTAAGTAGCCAGTGGGAGGGGCAGGTAACAGGCAGCAGCTGTTGGTCCCAGGGACTCCTAGAACTCCAAGTCCTCCTTAGCGCTCACAACCACAGCGCCCCGCAGCTCCTGGTGCGAAGCGTCGACATTGGTGTTTTAACTTCTAATGTGTCATCTTAATTTACAGCCTTACATGGGTTGGCAGATTCCTATGGTCCACTATCGGGGTATAAGCTAAATATACAGAAAACCCAGGTTATACAAACTACTAATATGGGTCCATCCGACGCACCAGTGGTACAAAGCGCCAAATATTTGGGGGTTGAAATCATAGCAACAGTGGAACTTTTACCGGAAATAAATATTTTGCCAATTATTGAAACAGTCAATTCTACTTTGTGTAGATTAGATAAGTTGCATCTTTCTTTATTTGGCAGGAGGGACGTTTTGAAAATGCTGGTTTTACCTACGTTTTTGTTTATGTTTAGGACAATTCCGTTGGAATTTGCTCAGACCAGCCTAACTCGAGCAGAAAGATGTTGCAATAGGTTTCTGTGGGGTTATCATTGCCCTCTGCCAAGTGGATGCATTTGCCCCTGAATAGGGGGGGGTGGTCAGTTCCCGATCTGTTGTTGTACAATTGGTCAGCCTTGCTGCAACATCTAGCTGTACCTCTTTTTGGGTCAAGAGCTCCAACTTTACCAGCTTGCTCCCCATCTATTTTTGAGATGGGGCTGGGCGAGGAAGCTAAAGAGGTCCTTCTCTCGGTGCTGGAACCCAGCTACTATAAAAAAAACTAAAGTAAAGGTGATTCAAACAATGTATTCAGTCTGGAGGAAAATACCACGGAAATGGGCAATTCCAAATTATAATTTCTATACACCTTTGGCGGCTGCTAGGTTGTTACCTCTATATTTCAAGATTTTGTCACCATTAGGTGGAGAACACATGGTATTTGTATTTTGAGGGAATTGGCTCACGGTGGTAATATTGCTCCTTTTTCACTCTTAAAATAAAAATTTGGCTTAGGTACACATGATTTTTTAAAATATCTACAGATACGTAGTTATATGGACAAACGTTTGTTAAGCACCCCTTCTGCACTTCTTAAAAACTCACTTATGGAACTTATTTTGAGAAAGGTGTGTATTGGGGCTTTGTATCAGAGTTTATTAACCGGCTTACCAGACCATCTTTCTTCTCAAAATACTAGACTGGATATCAAGCTTGGTAAGAGTGGCACAGATATCTCGTCAATATTGGAGTTAGCTAATTCAGTATTTATTTCTGGGAGCTTACGCTCCCAAAGTTATATGGCCCTCTTCGATCTTTATTTCACTCCCGCTAAGATCTCTAAATGGAGTGGTACTAGGGGATGTCAATCATGTGGCCAATTAGCGGCTAATGATGTTCATATGTTTTTTACATGTCCGAAATTGGCTTTGTTTTTTCATGATGATCAATTTTTCATTGCTACCGCCCTCAAGATTCCTGTGATTATTTCAGCTGAGTTAGTTATAACAGGGTGTGAAAATGATTGTTTGTTTACCAGATCAGTCCATGAAACTGCTTTTCTTTGTATTGTCATGTTTGTAATTCGTTTAACTATAACTTCCGAATGGATTAACCCTATTCCCCCAACGTTTGTTAATTGGAGGGCAAGGATTCTTGCTCCCCCATTATCTGGAGTCAGCTGTGTTTTTAAGAGGGGGGAAGAAGAGGCGAGAGAGGGGGTTGAAAATATGGGCTCCATTTACACATTGGTTGCATAACTGAAAGCCATGAATTTGTTGAGTTTGCTTTTTTTCCCTATTTTGCATATAGTCTAAATATGTTTATTCTGTATATTACTTAAGGATTGCCAGAATATTTTGTCTTTGTATATAAGAGATTTAACAAAGTATGTTTTCAAGCTAAACAATAAAAATACTATTAAAAAAAAAAGGAAAATACCATGTTACCCATCACAATGTTCTAGTTAGTTCATTTTAACTTATCATGTTTCATTCTTTCTATGTGAAAAGGATATTGATTAGTTGGTTAGAAGAGTGGAGGTATATGGCCAGGCTCACCAGTTTGGGGTTTCTTTTCAGAAAGAAAGCTCAGTGGGGGGTTGATTTCCCAGTATATGAGTTTAAACAGTTTATGTGAGGAGATAGCAGTATGCTTGTTTATTTACGGAGAAGAGAGAGCGCATTGACCACCATTAATAATGTAAGAAACCACTTCAAATGAACCATGTCAAATGCTGAACCACTAGCCTGGGGTACATGTCCTACCTCCCACCCATTCACCGTCTGGATAAAGGAGCTCCACGCACCTCTAAACCCAATACACCAAGTAAGGAGTCAACGACTGACATTTTCCCTATGCTTTAAGTGGATAGTTCGATTTGTAGAAAGTAGAAGTCACCATCCACGTATTACTTAACCTCCTGCCTAGACAATGCCAAGCATATGTACCTTGGAACCTCCCTTAGTGTGAGTTGGAAACATCAGAGGATACAGAGTAGAGACCTCTTTAACCTTAAAATCTGGACTTGGATATGACCCATCCTTCAGTCTCCACTGGTGCAGGTGACCAGGCATGCCAATGTGCATAGCTCCGAATCTTCCACCAAGCTAGACCTGTTAATGGAAGTGCGGCATGGATAGGGCCGGACTGGAAGTAAAAATCAACCCATGCAAAAATGTTCAAATGAACCCCACGCTGGTGGCTGCGACTAGATAGGGACCATGGTTTGGTCATGACAGCCTACCCTGCCATGAAAGCAGCCCTCTAGCCTGCACCACACTGGGGAAATGGCAGAGTATGAGAATGGAATGACCGCCTCTGAGCGTGGCGCTGAAGATTTTTCTAGAAATATTGTTCAGTCTTACATGATAGTGACGTTCCGGAGAGGGAGCAAAGATTGTCTTCTTTACGTGAATCTACATTGACTTTAGTACTCAGCTGCATTACTTTCTCCCATCCATTGAAAGAGATATGGCAGGTGCTTAAAAAACTTTTTAGGGCCTCCTGCCAGCACATACTATTTGTGTATTCCTCGAAGGGATGGTATGTGTAGGTGGTCATGTTTCAATAAGTGTAATTGTAGGCAAAAAAGTAAACTGGCTTATTTGGAACTTCTTGTCTGCTCTTCGGTCCATGGTTTGGTCTTTGCCAGTGGTGGCAACAGAGGGTGTTGGGGTAGGAGGAGGGAGTGAGTGGATGGGTGAGAGCATGGGGGTGTTAATAATAAAAAATAATCTTACCTTACGGTGCCTGCCGCGTTGTGCTTCCTCTTCTCTTCCTGGTCCCGGCAGCCCTTGGGATAGACTCTCATCCAATCTTATGCTGCTTCCTACTAGGAGAGCAGTGGGTATTGGCCGGAGCGGGCTGAAGAGACGCTCTGCTCGGGCCAGGGAGTCTGTGGGAGTTTCTCAGCCCGGCTATTCAATGCAGCCTGCACGAGAAACCGAAGTGCGCATATGTGTTTTGGTCGGCCTGAAACGGCCGGCCAAACACAAATGCGCACTTAGGTAGTACATATAAAACTACTCCTCTCCATGCATCACCCCTCCCTCCATAAGCTGGCTCAGAGCCGGCAAATCAAAAATAAAAAGATGCTAGAACATTGTATGATTCTTCATTTGATGGCTCTGAGCCAGGCAGAAGGGCGACGCTCCTCCGCCATTGCAGAGGAGCCGCCCTCTGGTCTTTGCTGTGAGCATGCTTTGATGCATGATGAAAATACTTTGCGTTATAGAAATGCGTCCACGCTAATGTTTCAGTGGCTTGTTGGCTATTGCTTGTCGAGTCAATGGGGGTGATATATCCGTGAACGAAAGGATATTTTTGGAATGTTGTGTGCATGGATCGGTTAGCACTGCTTCTGAAAGAGGAAATGTGTAATTGGGAAGGCAAAATGTATGCTGGCATTCTGGCTGTGGGGGTGGGGACGGTGAGGTGACTCCCTGTGTCATACTACTTTCCATCCACCCCTCTGTGTCTCTCCACCTGAAGGCCAACTGTTGACTCTAAGCTCCTCTTTTTCAGCAAATGGTATCCAGACCACAGTTCATCGTTGACGGAGCCACCCGGACAGACATCTGCCAGGGGGCATTGGGTATGTACGAGTCTGCACGTGTAGATCCGTTTCTCCAAGAACATGTATAGTCCTACCATTGGAGGGCTAAACCTGCCCTCTCCTGCAGTGCTCATGCCAGTAGTTCGCATTGCATTTCCTCTCCAGTCTCTTTCTAAAGCTGGCAAAACTCTGCTTTTTCCTCTGTATGATTAATTAATAATATGCCCTGTTTTGGTGTAAGAATAGCTGCCACGTTTTGAGATTGCTTATGTGTGTAACACATACATGGTTTCAGTTTATTGATGAGGGGATTTCTACTGCCAAATATGTGACACTTATCTAACCTTGTAATACAATTTTAAAATAATGACTTTCATATTCACAGTGCTATGTCACTCGCACAAGCAGAGTCCTAGTAGCTTTATAAATACACAAGACACTCTTCCCCACTATACCAACAAAGATTCAATTCTCTTTCTTTCTTTCTTTCTTTCTTTCTTTCTTTCTTTCTTTCTTTCTTTCTTTCTTTCTTTCTTTCTTTCTTTCTTTCTTTCTTTCTTTCTTTCTTTCTTTCTTTCTTTCTTTCTTTCTTTCTTTCCCCCTCAAACTGATTAGTTTAACTTGCATTTATATTTCATATAAGTTGTGTGTTATTTTATATGCAGTTACCTGAAGGTGGATGACCAACGAAATAGTAAAAAAAAAAAAAAACGAATACTTTTCTTTTTTTGCCAAGTCGTTGACCCCCTGCCCCACACTCTGACACTGCCGCTGTTGCCCTCGGGATGCGCTCAGTGCTCTGCTGGACTCGCTTGTGCCAACCTGAAGTGCCTGCCATCCCAGTGACTACCAGGCTTAGCAAAGAGCATCTTCCCAGGGAGCCGTGGTCTCGTCTTCAAGGAGACGGGCTCAAAGGATGCAGATTCGATACTGATTGTAGGCTGGGGTACCCGGGCAGACTTGATGGTGATTGACCTGATAATTGCTCGGGCAGCGGCACAGAGCGAGCTGAGGCGCGCTATCTGATTTTATTTCATTCTGTCCTGCAGCGCTTCAACGCGCGTTATGAGAGTCGGTGGAACTGTGTAATATACCGGACTAATACAGTTCAGAGCAGGACTGCGGCCACCAGCACTCAAATGCGATCGTCTACACATGGTTCGTGGTACGCGGCAGGGCTGTCAAAGAGGACATTAATTTGCATTACTAAACCAAACTGAAGAGGTGGTCAATTTTTCTCCAGTGTTGCCCTTAATAGTTAATTTGGCTCCAGATTTTTTCAAGAATTAGAAAAAACGAGGCAATAAAATGTTTCATTATTAATTAATACAAAAGACCACTTCTTTTCTCCAGAATAGGCACAATAGGCGTCAGACTTTTCCACAACAGACGAGTAAAAACTGGGCTCGGATTTATGTAGTATTTCCTATGAATGGAATGGGACAATTATCCTACACAATTATTTAAACTAGGCGCATTGTGCTACATAAAGTTATAACGTTGTAGCATAAACGTTTTCAGAATTTGAAAATTGTCCTGCGCGATTCAGAAATTTCAAATGAAAGATTTAAAATCACAAAATTGTCACTGCAGTGGTTCTCAAGGAAGAACCGGTTCCCTCTCTAAAGCAAATTATAGTCCATGGAATTCTGCACCGCAGTGTCTGGCAGCCATGCTGCAATTCGAATCCCACAAGGAGTTTCCGAGCCGAGAGCTGAGGCGGTGCTCGGCGGAATGCGGGGCCTGTGCGCACATGCATTAATGCACCATTACACAGACGGTGGCACGTAAAGGCGCTGCCCTCCCCGACTGCACACCCCGTGGGGTTCTCCTAACCAGCAGGTTAGAACCGGTTGCTGATCCTCGTTCTCTTTATTGTATTCCTTTTGTCCCCTGTCAGTGCTCGTATTTAATCCGCACCGGGTGTGGCTGCTACGACTGTCATCCTGTACAGGAGGAGTTGGGTGGATGGGGCGCTGAGCCAAGTACAGATATTACAGGAGCTGCCTGTGCAAGGAGCTATCCCAAAATGGCTAATCAATCACCCTGTAAGGCCAGAAGGGCTGGGGAAGACAACGACGTAGCTAGAAGTTTGCATTGCTGCTTTTCAGGTTCCGGGGGAGCGCAAGGCTCGCATTACCCTTCTATGTGTGCATTTAGTGTGACTTTAAAGCACTTGTACTGTTCAGTTCACATTGGGGGGGGGGGGTCAAGGGTCGGCTGAGACTTGCTTTTTAATAATAGCTTTTCTGTCATTCATAAGCACTGTAAGTAGAAAAGTGTTGCCATGATATAATTTATTGGTGTAATTTATTTTGGGTTTCTTTTTAAGTACCATTCAACCCAGGCCTGTCTGCGCTTTACATTGAACATCATAGATAGGATGTCACAAGTGTACATTTAATTGTAAGCCGAGTATACCCGTGGCATCTTTCACATTAGTAAAAAGAACAACTGATGGACAGAATGCAGAACAATGTCATACATTCACCACAGTACAGAGATCTGGGCCTAAATCCATCGTTTTTCCATGCCATTCCAGTTTGGCCCCAGCCATATGCAAATCAGTCTTGACCCTGTGCCCAGTGGGAACAGTCAAGCCCGAACTGCCAGGCCAGGTCCTCCCTGGACTGCAAACTAGCATCCTAGGACCGGTTTCGGGCGTTCAGCCCTCATCAGCCAGGATAGCTTGACTCCAGTGGCATGGAGAGCACTGTAGGTAGGGGGTAATAGAGGTGGAGGTAGTTCATTCACACAACGAGGGAAAAGAGGAGAAAAACACAGGAAGCTTGTGTGTCAGTCTTCCTCTTTAGATGAAGGCCAACAAGAGAATTACGCTTTTTAGAAGAGTTCTAAATAGTTTGACTTTTTTCCTGAAGGACCAGATATTCTCTTGATATCTTAGATCTGCTGGGAGACAGACAGTTTATAATGGTATTTGTGTGTATCTTACTTGGAAGCTGCGCGCTCTAGACTGGATTTCTCTAGGCTTCACCGTTCTCCAGTGTTTGCCCTAAATTTATTACAGTACCTTTTGTTGTTTGACACCGAACCGTCTTCTTCGTGAGACACACTGAACAACTTCCCATATCTAATCTACTATGTACCTTCCTGTTTATACCGTTAGAACTCCCACTTTTATGTAAAACATTCTACTGCCCTGGCGAGGCCTCCTACGATATTTAAAACTGCAAAAGTAAATACAAAAAATAGTTCTCAGTTTATTCATGTTTCAGTTGGCAGCTTTTTAACTCACTGAGTCATCCTGCTCTTCGTGCAGTTGAAGCTAAATGCCTGTACCAGGCCATTTCAGCTAATAAACAAGTTTCTATTTTTCTCACTTGTGTGTTTGACAACCTGGTTTTTGAACTCTCTAACAAAAGGCTTTTTTTTTTGTGCTCCCGGGACAGTGACACGCCCAGCGTCGCTTTTGAACAAGGGTGGGAGTGCCCTTCCTCATAATGTCAGGAGAAATGAATGCTGTATTCTGCAATTCCTTCCTGAGTTCTTCCCAGAAATGTCCTCCTTTACTGCTAATGTGCATTGTACTGTACTTGCGTTACACAGCTCTTCATCAGGCCTGCCAAATAAAATAAAAAATTCTGCCCCTGTGAGAGGAGGTTGTAATAAGCAGGAATGCTGTAAACTTCATATAATAAAAGTAGAAGTTTATTTCCAAGTTATTCACCCACAATACAACTGCGTCCTGGCTCTCGGAGTTCCCTTCAGCAACTGAGTGTCAGTCTGAGAACCACGAGCCAGGAACTCTAGAACTATTCAAAAGTATACAGACCTAGAGAAAGGCAGCAAGTCATCACAAACATTCTATATATATACATGCTATTACAGAGGTGGAGGGGTCAAGCCTTGAGCCCTTTAGTGTCAAATGGTTACCCTCTCGGGTGATTAGTGCGCTATTCAAATTTACATAACAAAACTAGCATTAATTCTTGGGGTTTCTGAGGGGGCTGGGCCATGGGGAGGGACGTAGCTTTGTACTGAGAAAACGCCAGAGAGCCACCTCCTTCCCACCACAAAAAATTCAAGTATTGGCATAGCCTATTGCTTTTGGGACCTTATAAGTATTTAGTTATGCAGCACAATATCCTTGGTGCAACAACATTAACTGTTGCATGGTTAAACACTTATAAGGTCCCAAAGGCGAGACCTATTGGCTATGCCAATGCTTGTTAAGTGTGTTGCCACTCTCCAGAATTGACCAGTGGCTGGACACGCTACTTCCCCGAGGAGTGAACCATGGCTGAGCTTGTTGACCATCATTTATTTAGTTTTTATTTCCGTATAATTTCTGGGTCTCAGTGAAAGGGCTCTGTGCGCAGGAGTCTCTAGACACACCAGAGTAGTTTTTGAGTAGGTGAACTAAGCACAGCAGATTTGCTGAGGTGCGAAAATGTTATTCGCAGCGCATGGTCTGCTGTTTAATGCTGCTCCTGTACCCTGTTGGAGGGGATAGTTTTCCATTAGCACTTTTGGATATTTCTCAAGTTGATAATTAACTGGGGCTTAATGCTTTGGCAAACTTAACTATCCATTGTTTCTCTTTTGGGTTCAAGATAATGTGTACAAAAGCTGAAGAAGCCGGTGATTGAGGGGCACCCGAATGGTGGGAAACAAGGGACTTCATTTCATATTGATTATGCTTAAGGTGGAATGTTTTATTTTCCCAAACGCAGACCGAGAGAGATGGCAAGACAAATGCTGTATTTTACAGGAAGGGATACAAAAGGGGGTGGTGATGGACGGAGCATCTGAATCAATCAAACACTCACACCCAGTCAAAAGATCTGGGTTTAATCCATCACCATTCTTTAGCCCACTCTGCCACCCCAGTTCAGACATAGCTATATGCAAATCAGTCCGACCCTGTGCCTCATGGGAACAGTCCAGCCCGAACTGCCAAGCCATGTCTTCCCTGGACCGGAAACAAGCTTCAGAGGACCGGTTTCTGGCATTTCAGCCGTCTTCAGCCCGGCTTGCTTGAATCCAGTGGCAAAGTGAGCAAGGGACTCACGTCTGAGCATGCCCTGCCACACTTAAGACGGCTGGAATGCCAAAAACCGGTCCTCGGAAGCTTGTTTCCGGTCCAGGGAAGGCATGGCTTGGCAGTTCGGGCTGGACTGTTCCCATGAGGCACAGGGTCAGACTGATTTGCATATGGCCATGTCTGAACTGGGGTGGTGTGGAGTGCAAAAAAACGATGGATTTAGGCCCAGATCTCTGTACTGGGGTGAATGTTTGACATTGTTCTGCATTCTGTCCATCGACTGTGGTTTTTTGCATTTTACAGGAAGGCAGACAAGGGACCCAGACTCTGGGTCGATCATTGGACTTCCTGACTGGGATGGGGCTGCTGTTGCCCTGGAGGAGGCAGCTTTCTGGCCACAGACCAGTATAATCAATCCATGTCTGATTATACTTGAGAGGCAGGCAGTAAGCACTAAGCACCCTGGCCTCAGGCAGGACAGAGGACTGGCCGCCAAAGTAATGGTCATGGAAAAGGAGAGCATCTTGGCACGTTTGACTAGAGTGCAGATTCTTAAGTAAGGAGCAGGCATACTGTAAAGTTTCAGTTGGCTGTGCCTCGAGAGTTCCGTGCTGGGGGGGGGGGGCGGAAATGCTCAGCTAGGGGTGGCCTACCCCAGGGAAGTGCTGAAGTGTACCAGAGGCATGGAATACTCCAGCCCTTCACCATTAAAAAAAACATACAAATCGGCGCTGGTTAATGCATGCACTGTTTATGTGAAAGGATTAATTTCGAGGTGGCTGCAGCTCTCTGGGAGCCGCAGACACAGGAACCGCTGTCTGCTCTCATGGAGAGGCTGTCAAACATCTGAGTGCCTCCACTCCATAGCGCAGAACATGTGGACAGGAAGGGGCGGGCTACACCCTGAGTCAACACTGCGTGCAGACGCTGCAGGCATGAATTCTGCTCGCATTGCGGAGAGGTGACTGGTGATGTCATGGTGATGGGGAATCCGGGGCAATGCTGTGTCTGTACTCGGAGCAGGGGAGAAGCAGAGCTCACAGCAAATAGACTGGTCACTGGAGTACAGATAGAAAAGAAAATAAAAGACGTGCGGCCGCGAAATAAAAGAAGTCTCGCTGCACCGAGACATGCTCTGTGGTGGGGAGGGTCAGACAAGCGAGAGGAAAGGCAGATGGCGCCTGATCGGGCGCTGAAAGCTGGTGGCTGTGCGCCTAACCGCAAGCGCTAGGCCAGCAAAAGTGTGTGGTAGCACTTTTAAAAACCCATTTAGTAAATGTCTTGCAGAGCAACGCATGCGCTGGCTCAGGCGAGACCTAAAACCATCTAGGGCTGCCGCAGATGTCCTATAGAAGTTGCAGTATCCCAAATGGACATCAGCTGAGCAGAGCTTCAACAGAAAAGTTGGAAACTACTCTCTCCATGTGGTTTCCAACTCATCCTATGTTCCGCTGTATGGTATCCGCTCTTCCAGTGGCTGTGTAAGGAAAGCCAATATCAGTTGATCAACGGTTCCACAGTGTGCATTGACAGGACTGCCTTCATACTAATGACGAGGCACTGAAGTGCATTACCAGATAGGTAGCATGGCCTACGGGGGGTGGGGTGCTTGGTTGTATTTAGTGAGGAATGTGCTGAAAGTGCTGTGTTTAAAGTGTTGATAATTCCTGAGCTGACTTGGTATGTTCTAACATTTCTACAGCACAACAATTACCTCTACAAGTGTTCATGTGCTGGAAACTAAGCAATAGACAAGACCAAAAGCAACAGGCATAAATCAGTTACTGAAAACCAAGGTCTTTAATGTCTTCCTGAAGATCAGTAAGGCAGGAACCATATGGACCTTACAAGGAAGCTAATTCCACATTTTAGCTGCTTTAAGCAAGATTTCACCAGCCAACCGTGCCCGCTTAAGTCTGGGAACTGAAAGCTGGTGGGCTTCTGAAGATTGTACCCAGTTGGAGGGTGTATAATTGATGAATCTTAGACTGATATTTTGGTCCAGTTTGGTGAACTGCTTCGAAAAGATGGTGTGAAGACTTGAAAACAATTCGTTTTACGTCTGTGAGCCAATGTAGAGCTTCCAAGGCTCCGGAGGCAGAGGAGTAGCTTAGAAGGCTGAAGGCCAGTTTGGCTGCTTCATTCTGGACGCTTTGCAGCTTTCTCAGAAGGCCTCGGTCAATGCTTAAGAAAAGGGAGTTATAGTAATCCTAGTGACTCAAAATAGTGGCCTGGATTACAGCGCAATGGACATTCTTGGGGATAAAGGACATACATGTTCCTGATTACTTTCAGGAGAAATAAGCAAGCCAGCACCATATGTTACACATGTTTTGCTAGTGACAGGTACGGCTCCAGATGGGCCCCCAGATTTGTGACTTTCTTAGCTGGAGTGGGCGGTGCATGCCAGGAGAGTGGCCCAAAGCCTAGTGGCAGTGACTAAGGGGGCGAGAATGCTTGACCAAAAGGACCTAAAGTTAAAGTTCCACGTGCTCTGTTGTAAACAGGCACTTCTGCAAACCTAGAAGTTAAATACATTACCCAAGGCAGTGCAATAAACATGATTGCTCGTTTCTGTCAATTTTCATATATATAAAAAATGTCATCCACTTTCATGCTGCAGAGTGATACTGCATGAGACCTCTGAGGTGGAAGGGGAGGGATTCCCCTGTTCGCATGTCAGGATTAAACCCTATGAAGGCCACTAGGCAGTCTATATTTCGATGCCCTTCGCAAATTATCTCGTAAATACCCAAATGCACCAAATTTTCAAACTGATAGCTGCCAGCAGATGAGTTTTTAACACCATGGCTGCGGTGCGAATTCCGCCGTGGTGCTAGATTTTTCATTCGCGGGCGTGGCTCGGACGGCCCCCGTGCGCACACGCCCACCGGGGGCTGTCATGAGCACGAAAGGGGTTAAGAGACAAACTGTCATGTGAATCTGATGTCTCTTGTTTATGTACATTACGTTGTTAGTGGTTACGTTACATTAATACAGTATTTTCTCTGGAGTCTTCAATGTAAAGTTTTTGTTTTTCAGTTGATTCATTTTTTTCTATCTTTTGGAAACAATATTTAGGAAAACTTGATCGTAATTTTTTTTCAAGATCAAATGAATATTATTTTAATTCGTAGTTGCAAGCCCCCGAAAAGGAGTGTGGCCCATAGACCGATGCCTACTTTGCCTATTTGGTAATCCGGCGCTGCCTGTTCGAGACACTTGACCCTGCCAGGGACTTCCCTGGCTGAGACATTTGTCCTTACATCGATTGACAGACCTCCTGACTTTGCAGGATATGTCACTGTGAGAAGAGAGGGAGGGATCTGGGTAGAGGTCGGTGCCTTGAACCCATCACTCGACTCACCAGCCTGGGTGGGCGGGGCTACGTCGGTGGGCGTGCCTTTGTGCCATACCCTCCTGAAAACAAACCAGATTGAGAGGTCGTCCCTGATGTCCTAGGGGAGGTTGTAAAACCCCCAATGACCATCATTTGTGACCAGCATCCACACAGGAGATGGAAATGCTCTCTGAGCAGTGGTTTCCACTTTGTGGTATTAACCCGGGCGACTGCGTGAAGAGAAATTATTTTATGTGGCACGCAGTGGCACTGTGTGAGTTGGCAGATCTGAGTTGGTGATGTTAAGTGTGAGTCAGCACTGCCAACTGATGCACATTTTATGAGCTTTGCCAGTGCAATAGATCAGTGGCACCTTCCCCCCCAGAGGAAAATGGTGGATGCTGGTGGATGCCTAATGCCATGGCTGCCCCAAAAGTCACTATGTAGGAAATCTCCCTGGTCGAAGTCAGTTTTGGCCTTGGTACAGATTTTGTACCCCTGTTAGGTAAACGTTAAATTGAATCCCTTGTTGTGGCGCATATATTCAGTATAGCGTTCCTCAATAGAGGTGCTACTAAAGAAGAAAGGCTGATTTCGTTGCCGGTGTGTCTCCTCTGGTAACTGGAGCAGTGTGTCTGGAGAAAGCAAGCAGTGACTCCGCCTGCTGCATTAGCCTTTCTAATCCTGGAATATCGCCATGAGCGCTGCAGATCTAACTAAACAGGCTGGAGCAGTTTAGGCCCCACCCGGAAAATACCCTGTACATGTTATTTAATTTTCAGTCCTGTAGGAATTTTTGCTTAAGACTACATGACTCATGGGTTTTTGGTCTGGCCTTGAAACTTCTTTAACTGTATCGCTAGCTTCATGTTTAACAAAAAAAAATCATACACTGTCGTTTAGTCCGTCATCTTCATCCCTTTGTATGTACAGGTGTTATTCATGTTTTACTTCTATCCACCACAGCATACAACATTGAGCAGTGGAGCCTCCGCTTCAGTCATAAACTGTCTTTACAGTGATGGCAGTTTTCTTATGCACATCCACCTAAAACATAGGTATCTTGTTTGTCAAGGCTTGTGGGCCAATAACTGCTTCCATAGCTGCCTTCATTCTATGTTGTATTTCATTTTATTTATGCAGTGTTCATTTTTAGGTCTTGCCTAGGCAGCGCATGCGCTGTCTCTGCGAGACATTTTGCTTACATGCAGTAGGCTTAGTCTGCCTATTGCTTTCAGTTGGTTAGCAGCTTTGTCACTCTCTTTAATGCTTCTACATGGTCTGTGCTTGCTGGCATCACTTTGTTTTGTCTGCTTAACCCTCCCATTGAGCATGGCCCAAGTACCTGTTTCCATCCTCTGGTTTTCTTCTGAGGGCTACTTTTTTCTTTATCTTTGCACCATCCTTTGCAAGTGCATGTCTCGCCAGCCTGCTGTATTTTATTGGTATTCGACCTTTCTTCAGCAGTTATCAACTGAGCAAGGTTCATAGAGATCAGGGCAGTACAATCAGAAGTATTGCCTCGTTTCAACATTCACTGCTGTTACCGTTTTGGAACATCTGCCTGAGCTGGGCATGGGTTCTAATCCCCTGCCCGTTCCATGAGCAATATCTGTACTTTCGCTCCCAGCTTCCTGGGCATTTGCCTTTTTAATTTTTCACGTTAGTGCTGAAAAGGCAGGCGGTCATTGCGAACGAGTTTACATCTCCAAGATGTGCAAGAGAGCTGCCGCCATTGTAATTAAGGAACCAGGTGGGAATCTCACCCTCTGCTCAATATTCTGTGATAGGAAATGCAGCAAATAACACGCCCTGGTAAGCAGTTGAGAAAATGTTTAAAATATGTTTGACTCGTGCTTGGTAGCGGTGTAGTTGTGTTGCGAAGAAGTGAAAAGCCCCCAGACAGAGTAGAGTGCACACTATATGGAACCGCAGATTACATCCTTAAGCCTCCCATGTGTCTTTCTTGCTTAAAGCCACAATGTTATTTTGGACCAAGCGCTGGTTACATTATTGAGTTGAATAAGAAAAGTGTACATTAGTGCTACTCCCGCCCCTAGGAATCCGACCCAGGCATCTTATCTATTTGCTTAGAGGCATCAAACATCAGCGCAAAACTCACAGGGAAAAGAATGTAGCACAACGGCCACAGCTGCCTACTTTAGAGCTGGTGAACCAGGTTCGAGTCTCTGCATAGACTCCATATCCTGTGATTCTGCGCAACATGGTCCGTGAATGGCTACCTGCCCCACCCACCTTCCCACACCGCACCTTGAAGGATTGACATAAGCAAGTTGTCTTTGGAAGGCGGGGGTTAAGGACCCCCCCGGCCGTATTTATTATACAAAACAATAAAAGTATGAATAACAACATTACATCAATATGTTAGAAAAACAAAATTCGACATTAGATTATAGTATTGAAGACAGATATCAAAGGCTAACCTTAACAAAAGTCTAATACAGCGTGTTTCCTATCCGAATCTAACATCCTGTCTGAATTTTGCATCTCTAACATTTCTGGCCCGACGGCAAGGTCGCTAACCGGTGTCAAATCCTACTAGCCACGCCCCTACCTACAGGTGCGCTTGTGCGACAGGGGACCGCCTACCCCGTCGGAATCTTGAACTCCATTTAACCAACAAGGAGGTCCCTTACACTCTGCGTCATTTGCTGACGTCATGATGTATGTGCGGGGGGGCTACTGGCCTAAGGAAAGCGTGACTCCCTCCCCTGCATTTTTAGCAGCTAGCGGATATTCCTGCCCCTGAAGTTCTAGGAGGGACCAGTGGCCCCTCCCCCTGGGGCACCCCCTCCGTGGATGGTGACGCCCCCCCCTAGGACCTTAAATTGCTGCTCACCGATCATGACCTTACCGCCACAGGCCAGCATTGTTTCCCGACGATCTGGCCCCCCCACGACTCCTGCCTGAAGGTCATCCCTACCTCACAAAGCCCTTCATCCAAGCTAGGATATTCTCGCACCATATTGCATTCCCTGCCTCAGTCAAATAGACCCCATCTTGTAAGTACAAATCATCCCCCCAAATGGTCCCATGTGGGATGGTCTGTAAGTGGGTGGTTCGGAAAAGTTTTTCTAACTTGGTATTGATCCTCTTTACCGAGTGATTCAATGCCCTGACGGAATCACCCCCACACCACTGCAGCCGAGGTATAAGCTGAGACCAAACTACAGTGCAGTCAGGGCAAACCCTCCTTACCCAACCCGCTGCTGAGATGATCTCTTCTAGGAGGACCCTCCTACCCAGTCTAGCCAGGTCATTCCCTCCCAGGTGAATAATTACCACCGTCGGCGGTGTTGCATGTTGGGCGACCAATTCTGCAAAGAAACCCCGGAATTGGCTGAGGCAGAGACCCCCCCCTCCGAAAGAAGGAGATGGACAATCCTTTGTGCTCTAGCTCCCTTCTACCCTTGCCTGCAAAAAAGACATGTTTAGCACGATTCACATATGAATGACCAAAAATCCAAACCCTGCCTGAGTGCGTCCTGTGTTCCTGATTGTCCACGCCGCGATGAGTTGCGGATGAACCTTGATGATGGCCCGCAGCATGTCCTCCGCCTGCGTCACAGGCGAAGAAACTGCAAAAAACCAGAAAACAACCTAATGTCAGCAAAGCTCTAGGTACTTCACATGTGTACCCGCACATAACGTTTGTAGCAATTGGATGACCATCTCCTAATTCTCTTAACACTGTTCACCTGCAAACCTCTTGTGGTTGCCTCAGTGGCAGCGCCTATCCTAAAGGAGTGTGTGCCAAATTCCTTCGGGTCAAGGCCCACCCTGGTAATGGCCAACTCCATGACTCTTCTGAACTGGTATTTAGTTAAAGGGGTGCCGTCGGCGTGCAATAAGAGCGGCCCACCCAACAATCCACCTCGCTGCTTGAGAAAAGTCTCCACATGGTGTACCGGGCAGCAAGGATTGGCCCTTGCGCTATGCAGAACCACAGTCTCCCCCCCCGCAGCTCCTGATCAGTTTTTGATCTCAAAATTGTCACCCACAATGTGTCTCCCTGTATTGTTGTGTTCAGGAACTGAATACCCCCTTGCCTATCTGCCTTGGAGGCTGCAACCAACTTGCTCAGTCTCAGAGCCCCATAGAAGGCCAATGTGAAGGCTGCTTTGAACAAATGTATCTCCCAGTCTGAACTACAAATGTCATGCATTGTAGGCAGTAGTGCCGTCAGCCTCCCGAAGCCTATTGGTTTTCTAGTGTCAGCTGTGCTGCCCTGTAGGCGGCGCCAACCCCTCAGGCCCTTACGCATTACAAAGCTATTAGTTGGGTCTTTCACTCCCCTTGCCTGTGCGTAGGAGACAGCTGCCCTATGCCTGTTAGCTGTTGCCACTGAGCGACCCTCCTGGTGCAATCTACCCAGATAATCTGCAAAGCTATTCTCCAGAGCCCATTTGGATTCCCAGTCTCGCCCTAAGAAAGTACAGTATGAACCAAACGCCCCTTCATACGCTGTTCTTGTCTTGGGGGCTAAGCTAGCAGCTACGAGGTCCTGTAATTTGGGGCACCAATCTGCCAGAGTGTTGACGGGAAGTGAGTCGGTGTAGGTTCTGCTGTTGGAAGATGTTCCCTGAATACCTGCAATTTTTGGCGAGAGAGTGCTTCAGCCGCATTATTGAGGACACCTGGCACATGTCTTGCCCTGAATATAACATTCAATTTCAAGCATCTCAACACAATCTCCTTCAAGAGGCGGAGTATGAACCTACAGCGTGCCGCTTGTTGATTAATGCACTCTACCACCGTCATGTTGTCTGACCAGAAGATCACTGGTTTGTTGCGCAGATGTTCTGGCCAGACCATCAATGCAACCCGTATGGGGAACAGTTCCAGAAAGCCAATGTTTTTTGTCAACTCACTGTACACCCAGTCGTCTGGCCACCTGTGAGTGACCCACTTGTTTCCAAGGAAGGCACCAAACCCAGCACTTCCAGCAGCATCAGTCCATAAACCTAACTCTACTGAAGTAGTGGGGGGGCCGGACCACACGACCCTGCCATTGAAGCCCTCCAGAAATGCCAACCATATGTGCATGTCCTGGCGAACCTCAAGTGACAGTCTAGTGCAAAAATGTTTTTCTCGCAGACCTTTCATCGCCTGCGCAATTGAGCGAGAAAAGGGGCGAGCCATTGGTATCACTCAACGCGAAATTCAATTGGCCTACTGTTTCCTGGAGCTGTTGTAAAGAGACCTTCTCTCTGGACAGGCACGAGTGCAGTGCCGCCTTGAATTTTGACACCTTCTCCTTTGGGAGCCTAAAACAACCCTCCACAGAGTCTATTTCAATGCCCAGAAATTCTAAGCAAGTGGCAGGCCCCACTGTCTTTCCTGGCGCCAGTGGGACCCCAAGAGCCCGCATGAGCACGCAAAATTCCTGCAGTGCCCGGGCACACTCCTGAGACCCAGCCTTGCCAAGGAAGAGAAAGTCATCCAGGTAGTGCATGACCTGTTGATGCCCGGTTGCCTGCCTCATTACCCATTCCAAGAAGGAACTGAACATCTCAAAATAGGCACAAGAGATAGAACAACCCATAGGCATGCATCTGTCCATGTAATACTTCCCATCAAACTTGAAACCAAGCAGGTGGTGATCATCCTGATGCACCGGGAGAAGACGAAATGCCGACTCTATGTCAGACTTGGCCATCAATGCCCCTGGACCCAGGCCCCTAAGCAACTCTATTGCTTGGTCAAAAGAGGCATATTGTACACTGCAGACATTCTCATCTATAGCATAATTCAAGGATGCCCCCCTTGGGGCTGAGAGATTATGAATGAGTCTAAACTCGCCTTTCTCTTTTTTTGGGAACACCACCAAGTGGGGAACAAACAAAGTTGAGCACTGGGACCTCATCATAGGGCCCTGCTATCCTACCCAGGCGTAATTCTTTCTCAATTTTTGCAGCCACCACACCTGGGTTATGCTTTACTGACAGTTGATTACTACACTCACTCTTACCTACGTACCCTCCTGCAGGTATCCTGAAACCCTGAGAAAATCCCTCCTGAAGTAGTTTAGCCGCTGCGTGATCTGGATATCTGTTCAGCCAAGGAATCATTGCCATGACATCAATGGGAGTATGTGATACTACACCCCCCTCTTGTCTATTCAGATTTCCTTCTCCCCCTGGTCCCCTGGTTGCCACCCTTAAATCTGCAGGAAGTCTCGGGGTGTGAGGGATGCCCACACAAGGCACAGGCGTTTCTAAACTTACATGTGCCCGCTGCCCTAGTGCAGGACCGTTTGTTGAAATCCCAACATACGCCCTTTTTATCCCCCCAACCCTTCCCCTTTCCTGGTACCTCACTTCCTTGCGCATGCCGAAAGGGCTGTTGGGGTTTCGATGGGTATATTTTCTGTGCCCCAGTTGCCACCATCGCTGCTGACCCCCAGTTATCTGGCTGTACCATGACAGGGAATCTACCATATCCCATGTTAAAGAGGGATTGAATTCTTTAGCTTTCCTTAATGAAATGTCCTATTCCTTCCACCCATCCCCTACGTGTTTCTCACTCCACATGGCAATCCTGCTCTGATAGCAGGACATTTCTGCGTGTACATTGGGTGACTTTTCAGCAGTAATTGTACTGAACACGGAAAAGGCCCTCATCCAGTTAATAAATGTCTCCTCTACTCTGAACTTAACCAATTCTGTTCTCCATTCACTGGACAACATCCATTCCTTTTGTGACCTGGCATATTCAAGTTCCCTATTTTCAATTAGTAAAGAGAAAATGTTGATATATTTGCCCGCCCAGATCATCTCCTTAATAGCCTTTGACACATGTTGCGACAAATTCTCCCTCCTTGAGGGCATAGCACCATCCTCTAGTAATGGCAGGGCCACCCCCTTACCACTATCACTGACTTCCGATGTAGCACCATCCTTCTTAGCCGTCTGTTCGCTGGAGGAACCTGTGTGGGAAGGAATTGGTGCCAATGGTGCCCCTTCACCCGATCTGGCCAACTTAATTATCTCAACCAGCTTCAAGGCTTCCGCCGAGTGATCTTGAGAAGATGGCAACACCCTCCCCAACTGTAACCAGGGTAACACGGCGGCTATCTGGGATGCCAGTTCCACCGGGACGGCGCTGGTCGGCGGTGTTGGGACCCCGGCGGGGATGGGGGTAGCGGTCACGGGTGTGACCGGGGTAATGACCCCGAGTGGGGCCACCGGCACTGCCGGAATCACAGGAGCTGGTATCGCCGGTGTGATCGGGGACATTAAGAGAGTATCCAGGGACACTACTACTGGCATTCCCTCCCCCCCGCGGTGTTCCTTGGCACCGTGCCTACACTTTTCTTGGACTTGCCCCTCTTAGGAGGGGTGACAGTCACCTCTGGGCAATGGCGGATTAGTAATCCTTCTCGGCCTGACTTGTGGTCCCCTAGGGCCATCCAACCTCTGATTAATTTCTGCCACACTCCTACCTAACTCGTCCATTTTACCAAGGCGCCTATCCATCGCGGTCATCTTGCGCATCATAGTCTGCATCATGAGCTCCATGTGGGCACTCTTATTGACTGCACCCTTATTTACTCGCGGCCCTGGCATTCTAGCACAATACCCAATGCACTCTAGTCCTCGCCTTAATAAGTCTTTTAGTGCACGTGTGCACTTGTACCTTCTTTGTAGATGGGGGATGTGAAGATGGCCGTAAGCACCATGCAACTGTGACCGCAAACCCACTAGCTAGTCTTAGCGTGTAGGCGAGCGCCAACCCCTTGTAGGAAGGTCTCAAGCCCGGCGGCCCTCCAGAAGCAATGAAGTGCAGGCCCGCCTCACTCCCCTTACCACCGATCTCCTGTATGTCCCCCCCGTCCGATGCCGTCCACAGCGCCCACGATCTGTTGAATTGCACAGGAAGAAGCACCCGAATCAAGGAGCCCCAGAATCAAGCTTCTTAAGGGGACACAAATGTTACTATCTTGTACAAGCTTCCGTATAATACTCAGTGCAAAGGAGCACCAAGCACACACCTGCTGTAGAACCGACAAAAAGGAAAAAACAGTGCCTTAATCACTAAACCTCCAGGCCTACACAAGCAGCAATAATTATATCGAACCTTTAAATCAGGATCCTTAAAAAAGGCTTCCAGTTAATTGGAACATGTATTATAACACATACAGCACAGCAGCACCTTTTAAAATGCTTGTAAAACAATTAAAACATGCAATCCCTTATTGGTCTCCCATCCAATGGCTGCCCTGCTGGGTTCTGCTTCGCCCCCAAACAGTGATCTCTGCCGAAAACGAACGTTTTCACTCAGTCTAATTCACTGGGTCTCCCCCCCCCCCCCCCCCCCCCCACCCCATGGGCTGTTTTTGAAGAGGCAGAGACTTGCCGAGCACACTGCCGGTTGTGACGGCGCTTCGCTCCTCCTCCCCGCTCACCCCGACAAAATACCTCGTTCCTGCAACCACAGCGGCTCACGAAGCACCGGAAGGAACCTTGACTTCACCGATGGGGATTAACGAAGCCAGCCACCCTGCGAAGGTCCACAGCTACTTGGCGCCCAAAAGAACAAAGCAACGGGCTCCCGAAGATCCTGCAAGGGGGCGGAATAAAACAGAAAATTAGAAGCCCCGAGCGTGGGGCACACTAGGTATGCGGGGAGCGAGCCAGGGATAAAGAGGACACCCAGCTCGCTCCCCGGGCCTCTTAAAGGGGGCTACCACACTAGGGGGTCGCCGGCCCCGACGGCCCGCCCCCCAGGAAACCCGCCCCCTTGCCCCGGAAGCTGTCCAACCGCTTCCGGGACATGGGGGAGGCATCAGCCAATCGGTGGTGGAGGCGCGACGCGCGTGTCAACCCGCGTCACAGGAGGGGGGGGGGGGCGCCGCACTGCCATGTGGGCGGGAGGGCCGAGCGCCCCCCCCCCTTTTCAATCACTTCATATTCCTGTGCCTAAAATAAAAACATGTTTAATGTAACTAGTGCTTAGGTAAAGCACTACTTCTATTCTGGTTTGCATTTAAAGAGAACAACTTTATGCAGAAGAGATCAGTGCATGTTTAGTGCCTCAAAACCCCTAAATGCTACACATGCCAACCAAGGTTCAGGGGAGGCCACAGTGTATACAACAAACAAAAGCACAATAATTGTGTTTAGTTCCGCATGTTTGAAAGTTAACAGAAGAAACTGAAATCTGATATTTAGTGTGTACCAATGTCCACTTCTAATACAGGCACACGGGGCATGCGGTAAGAGAGCCTCTGGTAGCTTGAGAGTGATAGGAAGAGGCCCCACATGGGCACACAGTTGAGTTGTTGACATATCGCAGAAGAAGGTATGGTTTAAGCCCCGTCAACCGGAGTATTAACATGCATGCAGCGTACATATAGATATATGTATATGAACATGAAGCAAATATGATTAAAGAAAAGCATAATTATGGCACGGTACCCTGAATTTTACATTGCCGCCCCATAGTGACCTTCATAAAAGCAATTAACACCTTGGCTGCTAGCAGTTTTCCCGTCCTGTGCTGGAAATTGCCATTTTGCTGGTGTCATGACGAGCTCAGCTCGTCATCAGCATCGAAAGGTTTAAAGGCTTTGGACATTTCCACTGCCTCGACTGAAGAGTGCATATAAAATATAAGGAGGGGTACATTCAACGACACAGCTTTTACTTATTTGCCATTTACATGATTGAATCATTAATCCAATTAAAAAAAAAAATGTATTCTTTGTGCTATACATTGCAACCAGACAATGCGTATATGAACAGAAATGCGGGCAGGCTTAACCTCGCAACAAGACAGCAGAAGTCAAATAGCATAATGAAGATACAGTGAGCAGCAATAATGGCATCTACAGACATAGCAAAAAAAGGCTCCACCAGAAAAAGGATATGGGAGCCCAAAGACTGGGAATGGACAAAGTATAACAATAATAAAGCTAGACCCCCCCCCCTTCCATTTAACCCACCAAGCACAGAACCCAGGTTTCCACATAACAGGAGGGGACAAGCAGAGAAAGGAATGATAGTCACCAAGGAGTGTCAACCGGGGCCGGACTTCGCCCTCCAGTGTCAGAGTCCGGCACAGAGCCACTAGAAGAGGAACCATTCACAAGCACCCGGCCTCCATGGTCCAGTCACCGACAAGCTAACAAGATGTTATCCCATGCAGGTAATATCAGTACTCGTAACCACTGAGCCTCCTACATGTGAATCTCCTCCCTTTTGCATTTAGCCCACTTCAACTCTAACCACCAGCGGTAGACATCAGGACCCCGGACTGACTTTCAACTCATTGAACGGTTGTTCACGCAACAATCACATCTCGACTTGATTATTCCAATGGCCTTTTTCTTGGTCTGCCCAAATATGCGGTGCAACGCTTACAGATCGTGCAGAATGTGGCTGCGAGATTGATAAAACGGGTCCCTTTCAGGCAGCATATCTCTCCGCATCTGCACGATCTGCACTGGTTGTCAGTGGCCAGCAGAATTAAGTTCAAAGTGCTTACCTTGGCTTTTAGAGCACTAAAAGGCTCATGTCCCAACTACCTAAAACTTCGACTCCCCCGTTACCTCCAAGAACGAGAGCTCCGCTCAAACTCCCTGCTCAAGCTAATTACTCCGCGTGTGAGGAAAGCTAGACTTGGAGGCAGGTACTTTTCTGTTGGCACGGCTAAACTATGGAATACCTTGCCCCCTGCCATCCAATCTGCCACTACAGAAGCTAGCTTTAGGAAGCTCCTAAAAACTTGGCTCTTTATGCAATAATCTTGATCTTCCCCCTGACTACTCGCTCTTGGCGGTAGGACTCGTTCGCGCTGGGACACCTCATCTGAGGTAGCTGTTTGCGCTTTATAAGCATCTGTATTATTATTATTATTATTATTATTGCCTCTGTCTATGGGCAAGAAGCAACGCCATATCCCAAAAAAACGATCAGTAACCCTCTGAGCTGCTGAGCATTCATGGAGGCCAAGCAAGCACAAAAAGGATCCAGAGAAAATTCTCTGTTCATAGCCCCCCTAAACCACTTCGATTACCATTGTTCAATAGGGTAATAACAGCAGGCAAGACTAAACCATGTGGAAAAAAATCTGCATCCTCAACGGTACACCGAGGACCCTTGGAGGTTGCGGCGGGAAATATAGTGTGCATATGTTTGGTGTCAGATAGGCCTGATGTAAATAAAAGAAATTAATATGTTTCAAGCGTGCATTTCTAGATACTTTCAAACTAGATTCTAGTTTCTTCCTTCAAGAGGAATCTGAGAGAGGTGTCCCCAGGTTCGCCTCCCAATGGAACTGGGGGTTCACAAGAGCTGGTTATGCCCCCTCCAATAAAGCCCTATAAAATAATGGAACAGCTTTCGTCCAACCCATATTAAGAAAAGCTGATACAGGGAATCATGCTCCGGGGGTTCCGCAACACTGGTGCATCACCACTCCTGTATCTTGCATGTCGGGGCTCTGTGAAGGATGAAATGGCCCACCGTAGTGTCATAAGGCTCCTGAAGGTCTGAAGGAGGACACAATTCTCCCCGCAAAAAAAGATCAGCCAGGACATCAATCCCCCACCTGCTAGCCACTCACAGAGACCAAACCACCCCCCCACTCCCAGGTGATCCTACTGCCATATTACCAGAAGAGGAAGCTCAGGGGAGTGCAGGAGAAGTGTTTGGGTCTGCCGTAAGGCATGATCCCAAACATAATGTGCAGTCCTAATCCTGATATTCGAGGACTGAACCCTGGAAGCAGGAGTGGGCTTCAGTAGAAAACCCAATAAGCAGTCCTTGGAAGGAATGCCACCCTCAGCAGTTTCCACACTGTCCCATAGAAAGGCTTGCCAATGTGCAACCCATTGAAGCTGCGCCACCCATTGAAGCTGCACCGCTAAGTGATATAATTCCAAGTTGGGAACTTCTAGGCCCCCTTCAGCCATGGGCCACTGCAACTTCCAGAGAGCTCCACGACGGCACAAAGTGCCCCTATAACGGGAGCGAAGCAGACCAGTGTAGTTCCCAAATATTTTTTTGGGGGCAACTCCATTGGGAGTACAGAAATTAAACCATTAATACATGTTTAATAAATACTATCAGCCTCAATAAATCACAGAACTTGCCCGATAAGTGCAGTCTTAGGAGCTTTACCATTGTTAATGATCCGACAGCAAACTGTTATGAATATTTATTATACTTGTTCGGATCATGCCGTTGATAGCATTATTAAATTGTTGACTGATTGCTAGGTCCGGCGCGTGTTGTCGCCATGGTATGTTGTTCTAGCAGAACTTCGGGGGAGTTCTTCTCTCAGCCGATTAACAATGTTATTGCCAAGGGTTAGGTTTCGTATGACATTGGTTGTCTGTATACATTTAAACTGGCCTCTCTGTCTAGGTGTGACCTTGTTTAACTCACGGTGCAACAGCATTTGCTTTGAAATGTATATACATTTGCAGTGCGGGCACAATGTGGTAAAGGTAAATACCACACTGCAAAAGTTCATGCATGCAATATCCTCGCCCGTTCCGGCATGTTAATTGCTCCACCTAACCCCCAATACAGCATCAAGCCACCAAACTGGTGGGTGCACATGCTGCCTTTGACATGGCACTAGAAGCCGCTACCAAGCATAAAACATCTGACCCTCACCATACAATGAGGCTTGTGCTGCTCTCCCATACACACTGTTGGTATGGATTTAATTCATTTAAAGAGCTTGGCGGTTTCTTTTCTCACAAAAGCACAATCCTACTTTATGCACATGGAGATTAAGTGATGTGCCCAGAATCACAGAATGCTCAGCCGACGCCAAGACACAAACCTGCTTCTCCAGTTCCAAAATCCGCAGCTCTGTCCGTAATCGCATCTTCTTGCTTCATCATTGAGCCAAAACCATTGGGACAGTTTAACAGCTATCAAAATATGTTGTTTTATGTCTCCTTTGAAACCAAAACAAATACCTGGAAAGGTCGATAAACTGCTTTTTAGTAATTGGCTAGACAGCACTTGCGCTGTCTCTTCTTGACCTGTTGTGTATACTTTGTGGGCTTCAGCCTGCCCATAGGCTTCCCATTTGCTGGCTCCCTCATCTCGTTCCTATTATTTATTTATTTATTTGAGGAGTTTTATATAGCGCTGGCTAGACCCGGAGGTATCAGAGCGCTTTACATACATTAAGCATTTTTTCATAGTTATATCAGTTACAAGAAACAAATCATGGCATAGAGAAAAACAGAGTTACATAATGATATCCCATTGCTCGAGCCTTAACTAACATAGAAAAAAAGTCCAATGGTGTGTAGAGATTGCAGCATTCTCGTTGTTACTGTCTGGGGGACTAGGATCGTGCATCCCAGCCGCAGTCCCAGAGAAGCGAAGCAGGACACCATGCAGCCGCAGCTCAGTCCCAGAAGGCAGGCAAAGGCTGGAGGGGTGCTCCCCAGTCAACTTCACCAGCAAAGCACAGGGCAGCTCAACCGGGCGTCTGCAGTGACGAAAAAGGATCCGCCATCGTAATACCCTCGGAGATCCTCGGAAGGCGAGGGGAGGAAAAGGCGGGGAGACGAGAAAACGATCCCAGGTCAAGAGGGTAGGTGACGGCCGAGGGGGTTCAATAGCTACCAAGGCAGCTCCTCCTGTCACCGGCCATGTTGCTGGAGCTCCTCTGTCACAGTAATTTTGGAGTTCATTGGAAGGTGAGGGGAGAAAGGAGACGTGGCAGGGAGAAGAGAAACAGTGCCCAAGTCCAGAGAGTAGGTGATGGCCAGAGGGGTATCCAACAGCCAATCTCCTCTATAGTGGTCTAGGCAGCTCCTCCTAGCATCCTTTCTTCCCATTTGTCCATGGCAATCATGCGTCATGCCACTTCCTGTACTTAGCCCTTCCCTAGAGCATGGATCAATTATATCAATCCATTGATCCCATTTTAGCATCTGTTTTAGGAATTACTTTTTTCTTTGTTGCAAAGCAATTTACACGAACGGTCTGGTTTTCACTCGCTCCGCTTCTGTAAACAGGCTTGTAAACCTCTTATCTCGTCACATTTGCTGAGCATTCAAAGACTGAGATCAAATGTCAGATGCTGTTTTCAGAGGGCGCGTATTCTGTGCCCCCACCCCATCTCTCATCACTTCTTGTTTATTTGGTTAAGAGCATTACCCACAAGTGCTCGTGTTTTCACGCCAGGCTCCGTTTCTGTGAGAGGAATTTTTTATTAATGTCCCATTATCCATTTCCTCATCCCCTCCCTCATTGGTGTCCTGCTCCCTGTATTCCATGGACCCTCAGCAGGGATGAGCACTAGGGACTCTAAGGAGCGAATACTGGCTCCGTCAGTGGCGCTCACAGGCACGAATACCTTAATGTTTTCATATTGAATAACCAAGTTAATATTTTGTGATTCCTTTAGGCCAGGTACGGTGGCTTAGATTACAAATTCGTCCACTAAAGGGGCCGGTGATTGACCTCGTGATCACTGGTTTAAAACCGGGCATGTCCGCTCAGCCTTTCATCCTTCTGAGGTCGATAAAATGAGTACCATTGAGTCGGGTAACAATAAACATCTGTTGTTCAGCACCAGGATCCCCTTCGTGGTGAAGGTGTGCTTAACCAATACACTTTATGTAATGTTATTTCTTTGCATGTTTTGGAGCTGATGGATAAAAATGTTTGAATTATTTCTTATATGTATTTCAAATGATATCCGTTAAATTTAATTTATGGGGGATACACGTGTATTTACTCAAGAATTTGAGTTTACAACATAGTGGGTTGAAGGTCTGTCCCATACCATTGTTAATCATCATATACAAATCTTCACCTCACCCACCCCTGTCGGACCGAATTTTATGGTGCCGCTGAACATGTTCGAAATGGTTCAGCCATGTGGTTAACTTGAGTGACCATGCGGTGTTGCTTTATTGTAAGTGTACCACACTGCTGCTCACAGTGGCATAGCAAGGGGGCTGTAGGTCTAATGCAAGCAAGGAAATTGGGCCACCCATCCCCATTTGTTAATAATATAAATTAATCGTTTAACTGGAGCCTAGTGTGTTCCTCTCTATGGGGCGCGGTGTCACTACACCCATAAGCAGTAAGTATATTCCGATGGTACAGTGATTTGACATAAGGGTGCAGATGTTGATCACATTTCTGACCACATGTTCACGAGGTGGAGCTGTTGCGCAGCTCAGTACAGAGGTTTGTTTCAATTGCAGGATATCTCAGCTCTACTCGCAAGCCATATTCAATTTCCAAAACGTATTTTCTAAATAACCATCTACAAGTGCTTAGTGCAGCAATAACACAAGTAAATTCGTGCTACAATGACTGAAGTCCATCCATGTGTAGTGCCGCAGGTGCAGTGGTACCGGAACCAGGGATCTTAGGGGACCCTCTGCCCTTAAATATGCTTTTATTTCTATCTAGCTACTGGCTAAGGGTCAATGCTGCTCATTTTTATTAGGATCCCTGGCATCCTTACTAAGCACTGAATTAATGGCAGAGCATCATGAGCAATGTGCTTAAAACCTGTGCAGGTCTGTCCGGCCCACAGCTTCACTAAGGCCATTGGGTTTGAGTTTTATGGTGCATGCGCACTATACATGCATGTACGTCAGGCGAAGCAGACCATTTACAGACACCCACATGCACAAGCAACACATCTGCAGACACCCACATGGTTTCCAGGCCAACCCATAAACCATCAGAGACCGAGAAGCACAGACAGCCCAACACGTGGAGGTTTACATGTACAGACCCACACACAGCCTCTCGCAGCACACATACAATGCAAAGGTAAGCACTCGTAGGGGAAGGGTCACACGGCTGGACTGGCTGTGACTGGCTTTGGGCATTTTCCTGGTGGGCCGGAAGGGTCGGGCCGGTTTTGGACCGGTGGGGGCCGGTTTTGGTACAGGGGGCCGGCTTGGCATATGAATAAATGCTTAAACATTTACTGTCTGAGAAGGAAGATCTACTTGAGGAAAAGACAATAGTTGACTGTCCGTTCCATCATTGGTCTTCGAGTTGTGGCAGAGCTGATGTCAATCCATTTCAGTTTTCATGTCAGTCCACATATCCGTATGGAATAATGCAGAGCAGTGTTAAGGCTTTAGCACTAACTCACTAACATTGACACACTAACGCTGTCACAGTAACATCAGTTAGGGGACCAAATGCGGCTAAAAGACATTCACATTGACAATGCCAATAACTCTGGCATTGCCAAGACCTTTTGGCTTTGGCAATGCTTGTTATTACAGTCCTGCTGCAAGCTACGAACAATACCACTTAGAATAATTTCAAGATCACTGATAACAATCCAAAACACCACGCTGCTACATTCACAGTAACTAGTTGTAAAAGAAGGATGATGTCTTTGTTTAAAAACAAATATACACAGCTAAATAGCTGTCACGTAGGCTAGACCTATTGACTTTGTCAATGCTTGTTTACTTTTTGTGTGCTACCATATCAATAGCTTTAAGACAGGAAGCATGTTTACTTGTTTATGACTTTTAAACGTTAAATGCCCTTTGCTTGCTTTAAAAAAAAAAGTTTCCCCCCAAAATTTCGAAGACTTAAGGCCTGACCTATTTGCTTAGCCAGTGCTTGTTTTCCCGAGTGTTTTTGGCAGATACACCGTCAATTAGGGAGGCTGGCTCCCGACGACTTTGTGTGATGAAAGTGGGAATGGAAATCGACTGTTAGCCCTGTCTGACAACGTTTTCAAACTCTCCGTGGAGGCATCCTGTATTTACAGGAAGGGCTTGTGTAGTGTGCCAAGAGGCCTAATGTAAGCAACGTGAAAGGGCCCCTCTTCTTGTACTCTGGTTGGGCAGAAAAAAACTCGGGCATAATTTTGGTTCAGTGGGATCCTTTCACATCTGGGGCTAGCGACACTGTACCTGGTGTAATAATGATAACTAAAGGTTTGGTTGCCGGATGATCCCATATCATTTGAAGATGGGTTCATGAGGTTGACGTGTTTGGGTAAACACACATTTTCCGTCTCCTAGGTAAGAAGCCTGTTCGAGGCATATGCCTGAGCAACTCTTAGTAGTACCGTCTATTTCGAACACTGGCTTGATTTGCAGCTTAAACATGTCTCCCTTACCTCCGACTAACCCCTGTATTTTTATGTGAAACCTTTTCTTTGTCATCCCCAGCAGCTTGAGAGCAGGCTGCAACAGGTCACGTGGGCCCTCAACTGTGGCTCTGGCCATTACCAACCGAGGCCCTCAGCCTCCGGCTGTAACACTATGATATCAGTGGGCCTCTATATTCTGCTAACATAGGGCATGGCTGTTGATACCCGTGGTATCGGAGGAAGTGATGTTACATAACCTTTGACCTAGTGACATAACAGGAAGTAAAGTCACATGCCCTCTAAGAGAGAGAGGCACTGAGAATGAGGAAATACGTGGAAGGTGAAGCAATTAAGAAGCAGGCTAGAAGTTTTGGGCGGGATGTCTTTGCCAGTGTCTGCCAGGGAAGACAAGAGGACTTGGTATTTGTGCAAGCCGAGTTAGAGAATAACAATGGGGAGGTGGATGGATGCGAGCATTGCTGACAGTTTGGTTTTGACAGTTTGCCAGCATTGCCATTCATTTTTCACACTGTGATTCAAGAGTAGATTCTGGCTCCCCCCATGGCAAGCATTTAAAATCCTCCTCAGGCACCAGAAACTGTGGAAGCCCCACTTGGATCACTTCTCTGAGGTGCCGCTCGAGTCACAGCACCGTGATCGGTCTAGTAATCTTCACTTGACGGAGCAGTATGTAACAAGGAAAAAGCAGTACTGTTGGAAGCATATGGACAGTCCGGAGAGGCAAGAGTCTGTCAGGGAAGATAGCGGTGTGACAGAGAGATGATGGGTATGTGCTTGTTAGGGGTGCCCAGTCCCATGTAGCCCCCCCCTACTCTCTAGATGCTCTGAGGTGTCAGGCCTGCGTGTAACCCTCATAGCTTCTCTGTGTACCTGTTTTTTAAAGCTCTAGTTGGGGGTCCAGGACTATCAAGATGACTTACTAATGTTTGCTTCCATGATCCACACACTGCAGTTCTCACAAACTAAAAGGCATGATGCCTGATTTATAAGGCTACTAGTTCACTGGCAGTACTCCCAAATACACAGGACATCAGTCACTCCGTATGAGCTGTAATGTGCAAGACAGAGTGTAAGCACCAGATATAAGGCGCATGGTGATTCAATGGTGGCGCAGAAGATACACGTGATCTGATGACGTCAAGGTAAACATCCGGAAGGAAAGGGCCTTGTAGAGAATGAGACCGCGGCTTACACAGGGCAAGTATTTTAGTGAGGCAACTTGGGCTCCCCATTATAGAACTATACTGCAGGGGTTGTCTCTCTACTCTCTCCAGGGAGTCAGTCGGGTCTGTTCTCGGACTGAGCACTGGTTGTCCTTTCTGAATCAGTGCCTTTGCGCACCCGCTAGGACCTCCGCCATTGCTCTGTTTTAGCTGGCCACTAGATTTCCATGGTCGACCTGTGCCTACCAGGTCTTCTAGGACTTCAGTCAGTGACTGAACTCTAATTGTCACTCCTGCGTTTGGTTTTTTCTGCTAACGCTAAAATGTAAGTCAGTGCCATAACTAGACTGTCCAGTAGTGTCACTGGTGCTTCTCTCAGACCATCTGAGAATTCCATTTATCCTCTGGTCATTGAATAGCATTGCTAGGGCTAGATCTTTGCGCTTGCCCGAGGCCAAGCAGTGGCCATCAAGAGGGCGGGCTCCTAGTCACAGGGGGTTGCCCCGCCCCTGTATGACAAGCCTCTCCTCTCCCGAGCAGGCTTTCCCGGTTGGAGGAGGCAGGTCCGTGACGTGCGTCCGGGGCGGCTGGGAGGAGCCTCCAGGGGTACTTTACTCCCCTGCCCCTGTTGGGAGGCCTTGAACTTTTTCCTATTGTGGTGTCATTACATCTTTGGCCAGGCCCACTGTCCAACAGGAAGGTTTTGTTTTGGTCGGACAATATGGCAGTGGTGCAGGCAATCAATGGTCAAACTGCTAGTTGCCCGTTAGTTCTGTCCCTACTCCGAGAATTGGCCAGCAGGAGCTTGCACTGCAATGTGGAATTTAGAGCTAGGCACATTGCGGGGGTCACAAATGTCGCAGCTGACGCTCTTTCTCGTTTTCAGTGGGACCGTTTCCGGGCGGCCTGCCCACAGGGGAGAGAGGAGATGACCCCCTTTGCACCAGGACTTTGGCGCATCTTGGAGTGGAGCAGGAACTGAGAGAGTTAGGGGAGAGATCCTTCGCCCCAGGTACAAGGAAGCGCTATGCTAGTCACTGGTCCACTTTCCACAAAGCCATTTCTGACTTAGGTTTGCAAGCCCTGACACTGGAGGACAGAGTTCAGGCCTTTGTGGTGTGGGCCAAGAAACAGAAGAAATCCCACTCCTGGGTTTGCGGCCACCTGGCGGCCATTAGTCATGAGGCCAGGTTGAGCGGGGAGGGGTGATCCAGCCAAGTCTTTTGTAATTAGGGCCGCTTTGAAGGGTTGGGCTTAAAAGGAACCTAGGATCCCTGATGACAGGTCCCCCATTGACTTTCCCTCATTACAGGCCATGTTATCGGTCGTGCAGGCGGTGGTACACTCTCAGTATGAGGCGGCCCTCTTCTCGGCGGCCTTCATTTTGGCATTCTTTGGTGCTTTCCGGAGTTGTGAGTTAGTGGCACGCTCTAAGGCAGATCTCTCTGGGGATGCCCTGGGGGTGGCGGTTATTTCATTTGAGGGGGGTTTGTCCATCACGCTCAGGCGGTCCAAGACTGACCAAGCTGGTAAAGGGTCAGTCATTAGATTGTCCCCCCTCGGGGATCCCCGTTTCTGCCCGGTGTCAGCCTTACAAGCTTTTCTGGCACTACGGCCTGCGGGGTTGGGTTACCTCTTCGTCCATTCTGACCTTAGCCCCCTGACCAAATATCAGATGGATAAAATAATGCTTGCCTGCCTGGAACGGGCTGGTTTGTTAAAACAGGGGAAGAAGTTTTCCAGTCATTCTTTCCGCATAGGGGCGGCTACTTCTGCTTTCCGAGCGGGATTGCAGCCAGATAAAGTTCAACTGGTAGGGCGTTGGGAGTCTTCTTGCTATAAACGATACATTAGACCCTGAACGTTTTTCCCCATCATGTACTTTTGTATAATTTGTTTGCTGTGCTGTGATTTGGCAGTTATGCCGCTTTGCCGTGTAATATGACTCAATAAACATCCTTGAATATATTGCGTCTCTCTTTGGCAGGTTCAAGAGTGTGGGTCGTGGGGCACTCCATGGTCGACAGGCTGGGCCGGTGGGCAGCGATCAGGCATTGGACTCGTGGCTTTAAGAGCATGAACTGCGTTTGGTTGGGTTTCCCTGGCATGCGCTGGAATAGCTTGCTCTACCGTTCTTGCCTTGGCAGGACCCCCTCCTCAGCACTTGATAATTCACTTGAATGGCAATGACCTTACAAATCTGGGGAGATCTACTTTGCTGCAAAAGATGAAGACTGACTTGGGGGTCATCTGTGGGCTAATGCGCGAATGCGAGGTCTGGTGGTCTGAAATAGTGCCTAGGAGATCCTGGCGGGGCGCTAATTCTTGCGAGGCAATTGAGAAGTCTAGGAGGCGGGTCAATGGGGCCATGAAGAGGTTCACCCAACGTAGAGGTATAGGCTTCATCAAACATGACATGATTCAGGATAAAGTCAAAGGTTATTTTGAGGCAGATGGGGTTCACCTTACGCCCGTTGGCTTAGACCTCTTCCTCCTTGATCTAAAAGAAGCACTCATGAACAAAGGTTGCAGGTAACAAGGGTAGCAGTGGTGGGGGGGGGCCCGTGCGGCAGCGGATACCACCGCACGGGCTGTGGCGGAGTTACGGGGCGATCCGGAAGAAGAGAGGTGCAAACACTGTACTTCAGCGGGCACATAGGGGTGCCAGAGCCTAACCTGTAACCTCATGGGAGGTGCAGGAACTCGTGTTGGCGCCCCAGTAGTCCTTCGGGCGGTTGTGGGCCTGTGCAACCGGGGGTTTGCCAAGTCACGCCCCGCAATGGGCGTGTCTAGTATAATTATGGTAATTGTGCAGCAGTTGGGTGGTTCGCCACTGTGCTGTTTGGCTCAACAGGCGGGCAGGTGGCGAGAATGCGGCTTGCCCTAGGATCGCCCGTAAGTTAACCCACCATCATTACATATGTTGTATGTAATAAACCTGCAGCAATTTTTCCGAAACCTAACACGTGTGTCTGTGTGTTATTTGCGGGTTTGGGCATTGTGGGGCGGGGGTTCTGGTGGCCCTGATGTTACGTCTGGTCCCTTCGGGGTGTCAACTGCTGCAATACTTTAGGTGGTCAGCAGGTGGCACTGCTGTTCTGGGCTGTTCTTATCTAGGGTGATAATCATTGCATACACCTGGGGTTCTTGGTTTATATAAACAGTGGTCACCCTTAACACCTTAGCTGCTATGGAACGTCCAGCTCCAGTGCTGAACTTTCCATTGCGCAGGTGCAGCTGGAACGTCCAACGTCCAACGGCCGACGGCAGCACTCCCGAGGTAGTGGTGCCGTCGGCCGTTGGACTGGGCGCAGCACTTATGAGGTTATGCTACACGAGGGTTCTTTCTGGGTATAAACAGACAGTGATCGAAGAGCATAAAGAAAAGAATGGGAACTTTGATCTTGAGTGGGGCCTGGCCAATGTGTCGGGGGCGGGGTGAGAGACATGACTAAAAGAACAACGTATTCTGCAAATATGTTATTAGTCTTTTGACCTAAAGGTAACTGTTTATAAACTATAATACACAAGCCTAAAATGAAAAATAAATGCAACTTAAATTCATCTGTGGTCATTTTATCTTTTTGGTAAGACAGTTTGGTTGGTGAATGCAATCATTTCAGATATCCGTGGGTGTACTCAGTGACTGATTTGAATCCTGGTTGGTACCCTTGTGAAATTGTGACATGTATTTTTAGTCCGAGCCTGTGACAAAAACACAGTGAATCAAGCTATTAGTTCAAAGCATGCGTTACACAGTGTAAAATAAGTTGTACCCAAGCTGCTTCAAAATGTGCAAAAATATTTAAATGTCTGCAGTGCTTTTCTAAAGTTATGTTTTTTTAATAATGTGCTGATTGTCCCTAATTCAGACGTTTTTAATAAAAGGACAAATTCCAGATTCTATTAATTAAAACCTCTACTGGTTCAAAGCAACTTTTAGATTTGCCAGTTATCCAATTGCATTCATTTACATTTCTTTCAGGTGGCAGAGAGAAGGCGTGTTTCTTCTTTAGCTGCCTCTCTCTTCTGTCACTTTATGATCATGGAGTCCCTTCTTCTCCCCTTTCAACCTGCTTGCTGCAACCATTCAGGAACTGTTTTAAAAAAAGAAAAGTATGGGAACTGTTTTGATCAAATTGAAAAAGCTTGTGAATGTCGTTCCCCCGTTCTCCTGCCCACTTCGAACTCTGTAACAGATCCGTACATGGGTTCTTGCTCGCTATCAATACACACCATCACGTGCATCTTGGCGCTGAATAACAGATGTTTATGGTCACCCAGGTCACATTTCGATGCATAAACTGTAACATTCTAGAACACATGATTGGCAGAGTGTTGTGGCACCGTACTCCGTAAACGTGTAGAGCTCACAAGTCTTATTTAATATTTGTTTCGATTTCACTGTGGTTTGGGCCGATTATAGCCATTTCGGCCGTTTGGAGCTATTGAATTTTTAGTGAGGTTGGATTTAAACCTATCCGTTTGTTACGTTTTTGATCAGACTTTCCATTGTGCATATTGAAAACCAAACAGTGAGACTTGCATTCTTATGTTGCTGTTTTTTTTTAGATTAGAAAGATTGACAGCTGTTATGTGTTTTCGCAATGTTCTCACTCGACTGCATTCAGGTGTATTAAACGGCCTACTTTAGTAAGTAAAAGCAAACAAATGTCTCCTATGGGCATGGTTACTAAGCAGTAACATTTTTTTTTTGCGTGGGTTGGTATGTGGTGTGTAACTACTCGAGTGTTTTGTGGATGCAAAGAGGCCCAACCATTGGCTGCGGTTTTCAGGGGAATTGTAAGCTTTTTTTTAACGGACTGAACCACTTCGTGATGGCAGCGGGGGCTGGGCCAGTTTCTGCCTTGTGTTCACTGGTCTATCCGAGACACGGGGCTTTAAAGAAACGTTTCTCTTTCTTTTCACATTGGGCACATTTTCGCTTCTGCTTCCTGCGGGCGAGGCCCTTGCACTGGTGAACATTCCTGCTGGGTGTGACTGGGGAAGGGAACGCGCGTTTTCAAACCTCGCCCGCCCCTCCTAAGCAACGCCTGGCAACGCGGACTGCGGGTTCTTAACGGAGTGTGACTGTACCAAGTACGGGATGAGTCACAACTTTTTGTTAAAAAGTTAAATCAAAGGCGGAGCTGTGTTTTGTATAGGAGCCAAATCCTCAGAAACCAGAAGGAATTGTTCCAAAACGCACTCTCTCTCTTCTCTCACGCACACACACACCCTCCCCGCTCCCCCTTCCTCCTTTACATCACACGCTGATTGACAATGTCAGTTGTCAAGTGACAGAAAAATACACATGCTTTTGGGTGTATACGCAGTTTACAGCTGGACAGGGCCTGGCTGTGGCATTACCGAATTTAGCTTTATGATATAACACTAATACCTCCCTCTTGACTGCACTCCAAGTGACTGTCAGGCACTCTTTGTTGGAGCAGGAATGCACTCTTTTTTTTTAATGTAATTTTATATAGCGCTAGCATGGCCCAGGGGCCAAATGTACAAAGCATTTTTGCAGCCGAGAAAATACTTTTTCAAATGTACAATATGCGAGTCTGAACTTGTTACCGAAACGCATTTCACATTTGCGGTTCATCATTTGGAAGGGGCGTGTTTAGAGTGTCCCTTCTAATTACTAAATCGGTATGGTATGTAAGTATTACTGTTTTGCGACTGAATTCCTGACGCAAAACAGTAATACTCTACTAACAGTTTAAAACTGGTGGAAACCCATTTTCAAAGGGGAAGGGGTCCCCAAGGGACTCCAGGAATTCTTTCCCCTTAGTCAATGTAAATATTATTTTTTAAGAGTGGGCAATGGTCCCACAGACCACTGCCTACTCTTAAAAAAAGAAACTTCAAGAGTTAATTTTTTTTGTTTTCAAACACATCCCAATTTCTTTTAAGGAATATGTGCTGAATTTAAAAAACAAAAAAGATTGCTTTATTAAAATCACAAACATGGTTGTCTGCTTACCTCAGCAGGCCACCATCCTTGTGATGGCTGTGATTCCTAATAGGTTGCAAACTCCAACTTACCTCATTATTATTCATGAGATACATCGATTTGCCACCCACGAGGAATCCCTAAATTAAACTCAATGAGTTTAATGCATTGGGAATACCGATTTCCTATTTACGATTCAGAGAGAATCGCAATTAGGACATCGGTATTCCTTATGGTTGTACACGTAGCCCCTAGAGCGATTTACATGATCACCAGAGTATATTATGCATGGTCACTTTTTTTTTAGAGACCAAGTGATTAAGTGGTTTTCCCAGAATCACAGGATGTTGAGCCTGCACTAGGACTCAAACCTGGGTACCCCTGTTTCAAAGTGTAGGAAAGTGGGTTTCTGTTGCATTAACCCCCCAACTTTTGCCTGATGACTGATGCACTTTTCCATGGTGTGCCCTGGGTCCCTGCCAATCAGGGACCCAGGGCCTGTGTTCCTTCCCTAAAACTGTATTGAAACCAAAACCCAATTGGCATCTCTGGCCACAGGTAAGCACCTGGTAAATGGTACCCTTGGTACCCAGGGTGCTGTGACCAGAGAAGGCCCTTAAGGGCTGCAGCACTTATTGTGCCACCCTTAGAGGCCCTGCACCCTGACACACACACGCTGCCTTTTCAGGCTGAGTGTCTTGCTGCAGAACTAAACAGAGAGTCGACATGGCACACATCCCAGTGTGCCATGCCCACAAACACACTGCCCTCGCATCCATCAGTCACCCCTCTAGCCGGGTGCCCTATGCCAGTGGTGTGGGCACATGTGCATGAGCCCTGTGCCTCTACAGCACCCAGGGACATTCCTGGGCACTGTAAGTGCAGTGTAGCCATTAAGAGTATATGGTGCTGGGAGGTTATCATTACGAACTCCACAGCCCCATAATGGCTACACTGAAGACTGAGAAGTTTGGGATCAAACTTCTCAGCACATTAAATCCACACTGGTGCCAGTGTGGGATTTAATGTAAAATGCACGACTGAGGGCAACTTCGAGTTGCCCACGAACCTAACTTACAACTAGTGTCCTGACTTAGAGACTGCCTACGCTGCCACACAGCAGACATGTTGCTGGACCCCTGGGTAGAGAGCCATCCGCTCTCCTGGGCCAGCAACAATGCACATCCTGGGACGAGGTGCTAGGTTTCCTTCCCCAGGATGGGCTGGGGGAGCTTCAAGTGAGCTTCTCCAGGCCACTTGCTGTACTTAGCAACTGGTCCCCACTGGTTCTGACCCCCACTCTGGAGGGAAGACAGGGCGGGAAAAACAAGAAGGAAAGGGGGAGTGCCCGCCTCTGCCAACCCCACCCCTCAGGTGGGGGAGGCGAGGTAAAGCACAACTCCGGGCTCTCGTCATTTTGAGAATGGGGAGCCCTACCCAATCAGAGCTAGGCTCCTGCCCCCCTCCCCAGGACAGGGACCCATTGGTCCCTGCCCTTGCCCTACCTGTAACACCCCTAAATTTTGTATTTTTGGGACACCATGAGCCTTCCTTCCTCAGATCCCGATTTTGAAACAAGAAGAACAAGAAGAAAGAAGACCTGCGTTGCAGATGCTAACAAGAGGACGACACCAACTGACTTGGCCCCAGCCCTACAGGCCTTTCAAACCTGCTCCTGCTAAACCCCGGCGTCTCCTGTGGTCAGCAACCTCAAAAACCCCAGAGGACCCGACTGTCTTGCTCATCTAAAGACTGGGACTCCCACGAGCAGTGGTTCTGCTCAAACAGCAATAACCCCTGGTGCCAGCCAGGAACCGCAAATCTAGCACACTCTGCACCCGAGGAGCCCGGCTCGTGCCTGAGTGAACAATGACCACGAGGACGTCCCCCCCGGCGACTGTGACCACAAATCTAGCCCCCACGGACCCTTCTCGACGCTCCTGACGACGCCCGCAGCCTCACAACCACGGACCCCTCCAACCGCGACCAGCTGAGGGTAAGATTTCCTGACACCAGAAGAAACCCCGGCGCCCCACGGCCCTCTGTGCCCAACTCCTGGGTGGCTACCTAACCTACAGCTTCCCGATTTACCTCTCAAAGTGGTGGTCGCACCTGAAGAATCTCCGTCCCCGAGTTTGTAGCCTTTGTTGGTCTTGCAGCTTTCCCATTGAAATACATTGGGCGCCCAAAAGCACCCTGCACCCAACCCCCCTGTGTGCCCCTGGAAGTGCTCCATCTGTCCTATCCTACTTGCTCACTTGCCCTGTGTAAGTGACCAGGAGCTCAGCTCCCACAGCCGCGTGGCCTGCCTGCTAGCAGCCACCAACCAACCCCTTCCTGCCATAGGTTAACATTGGGCCTACTCACTCTGCACCCGGCTGCCCCTGTGCCACTGATGGTGTAACAATAGTACCTACCTGACCCTGGGAGACCCCGGAGTCCACCCCAGAACTTTAACTCTGCCAGCAGAGTACTTACCCAAAGACCGATAACTTGATTTTCTCCATAGGCTAACATTGGCTGGGTTTCATTCAGAATTTCTTCTAAGTGTTGAGTTTTGCAACTTTAAAATATTCACTACAAAATCGTCCAATCAACGGAAACGAAATTACTCACCTGTTATCAGGAGAGAACCCAGTGCTGGATCTTGGTGCCCAGCACTGACCCTAAAAAGTAATTTTAACTGTGACTTACAGTTAACTTGCTTTTATTGCATTTACTTAACTTCCCATTGAGCTCAGTGTTATTATTGTGTTAAGTTTATGTTGCATATTGCAACAACTGTATCTATTGCATTCTAAAGTCTATTGCTATTTGAAAGTATTCAATTGCAACATCTCATTCTGAGAAAGTATTTTTATACCTACTTGTGGTTCCAAAATAAAACAACAATATATTTTTATATACAAAACAATTGGCCTAGAGTTCAGTTCTTGAGTGTGTGAGACCATTTGCTGACTGGGTGAGTACAAGTGCTTTACACTGTCCTCTGATACTGCCTTATTGCTAGACTGTGAGAGGGTCGGGCGGAAAAAGAAACGAGGAGGTCTTATGCGTGGATCTATTTTGGCGTGTTTTATTTAAGGTCTGTGCACAAACAAAAGTAGATGAAGTATATCGCCATCTTCTAGGGGTGGGTTTCTGGGATGGTGGATGTCTTCCTCTGGCATTGTCGTCTTCTCTCCAGGCGGGTGTTGGTGATATTCCCCCAGGTAGCATGTAGACAGAAGAAACAAAGGCGTTAAGTAGGGCTGTTATGGGTCTTTTTGAAAGGAGTACCACCACCAAGATGTTTTAGAGAAGTTCCCAGGTGCAGTAGGATTGCAGGTGTGCAGGGATAGGAGCAAGAAGAGGGTTCAAAGAATATAATCTGAGACTGTTCTTAACTTGCCCTTACTTCAGGACCTACTTTTATAGAAGGTTATCATAAATGCAATACGGGCTTCCTTTTTACCCAAACATCAAGTAACCAAGTTAAGCGTGTGGAGTTATAAACAAGAGGGAGTGCGAGGCTTATGAGGGATTTTTAAGAACAAAGAAAACGGCAGCCCACAGATCCCAATTGGACCTTAGTACCTTCATACAGCTAAAAACAAAAAGGAAACCGCAAAACAAATGGTGCCCCGACTCCACATAAATCCCGGTTACCCAACCCGTAACGTTCTTCCACCGCCACCCCCCCCCCCCAGCCTCCCTCCAACCCCTTCGCCCGATTCACGCACCGCGAGAGCCGTAACTCGCCACAGTTACGGCGGCTCTTGGTCGTCCTCCGGGGGTGTCCACCAGTCTCTGCCTCCCCTTCAGCAGCGTCATCTTCGTCTGTTTCGGCGGGGCTGTAGTCCTCGGGTAGGTCTTGGTCACCGCTGGTCCACGTCTGGTTTCGCGCGTCTTCTTCCCGTGTGCTGGCGTCATCCGGGTTCTCCCCTTCGGTCATCCGATCCACCCTCCTAATGGCCCCGGTCGCATCCCATTGGCTGTGGCTCCCCACTGGGCGTTACTGCAAGGAAAAGGACTCCGGGTTAGTTAACCCTCTCTGGTCTGAGCCAAGGAACGGCAGTTCCCGGTTAAGACTCCGGTGGGGGGCTGATTACGGGTATAAAGGCCGATCCTCCTCGCATCGACCAAGCTACCACTTTAGAGAATAAGGTTACATCTAACTTTAGCCTCTGCCATACCTCTGGGGGCTGTGGACTCTGTGAACACTGAACCTTACTTTGTTTTGTGCAGTATATACAGAGCCACTTTCTTACATAAAGTCACAGCTCTGGCCTTTAGGCCACGTGTCCTTTCCTCTGCACAGTAAAGAAGCATGCACTGTTGGTGTAAGTGCCGGACTTCATGTGAAGCTAGACTTTTATTTTCGCCCTGGGGTTATGCCAGGCTAGTGTGGGCACAGAGGCTTGGGTGTGGCCCGACAGTGTGAGGTCCAGGTCCTTTTCCTGTGACATGGTGGGGCTTACCAAGCATGCACTCATGATAGACAATATGATACTGTCTCTGTCCTGTGTGTGTAGCATAAGGCAGTGGTTGGAGAGTATATTGTTTTAAGATTTATAGTATGTGCAGATCTTTCTTCCTGTGTCAGTGAGGGGGTGGTCTGCTGACAGACCTTTGTGCATGACCTTAATATTATCACAAAACATTTGTGGGACACAAATATTGTGGCGAAAATATTGTGATGCCAAGAATGTAGTGCGACAGAATATCACAAGTTTATAATCTAATTTTTGTTAGGGTTTAACACATTTTTTAAATAGTTGTTTGTAATGTAATTGTTTTAGTTAATTTATGTTCTTTTTTTGCATTTATTATTTTAATGCTGTATGCAGTTATGTTTTGTAGAGTTAATTTTTCCCTTCATAATGTAGATTTAAAGATTTTATTGTATTTGAATGTATTTTCATGATGTTGGATTTGTAGGGGAGTAGGTTGGGAAGACTTTTCACACAAATATTTGTGCTTGTTTATATATATATATATATATTCACTGAAAAAACCATAGGTTTCACACCGGTTATAGTTAGCTGGAAATTTTACTGACATAAAACCATTGAAATTCCAATGTCATAGTTAGTTGGACTCACTATAACAAGCGCGCCTGCAATGCACTGCTGATGACGTCACATATTACATCACTCATGACCTCGTCAGTGACATCACTTATGACACCATCCTTGTGACAGAGTGACAGACCTCCTTTTAGTGTAATGTAACCCTTGAAACACATATTCAAAAATAGAAACTAACATTTTCAAAAAAATGGAAATACCCATACAACCAATCAACCAATTCAGTAATTCCACCATCTATATACACATCCACTCATTCACCAACAGTTCTATATAGTCACTTATACATATACTCACTCATCATATGTAGTGATACATCTATACATCCTGTTATACACACAGTCAACAAAAAGTTACTCACACACATACTCACACATGCAAATAAACTATTGAACATCCATTTATTTGCATATACAACTATACACACACTACCTCCTTACTTCTAAGGAAACTTACAATACTTACTCTCTTAAACAATCACTTATAGAAACACATACTTATTTAAACAGGAACTCTTACAATCTCTTACTCTCACATATACTCACTTATATACATCAAAACTCACATACACTAGATTAAAATATGTCGTTACTAATAGACAATAGTGAGACAGTCATTCACTAACTAAAACACACATACACACTCATCCACCCATACAGTCCTGCACATATACTGTTTTCAAAACACATACAAACAGTGAGTCAGTCACCAACCCATGCAGCTACTTATACACAAAGTGAAACACCGATACATATATTTCAATATGTAAAAGTTACTCGCTAATATATGTATTCAATAAAATACACTTAATAAGGCAGTTAACCAATCATTTAAAAAATAAAAATCAATTTACACACTTATTTAACATTTATTCTTCCATCAACCTTTACAAATACATATATAAAACATATTAATTTTTCAGAAAGACACACATTCACTGGCTGGTGTCATCAGTGATGTCATGAGTGATGTCACTGACGATGTCATGAGTGATGTAATATGTGACGTCATCAGCAGTGCATTGCAGGCGCGCTTGTTATATTGAGTCCAACTAACTATAACATTGGAATTTCAATGGTTTTATGTCAGTAAAATTTCCAGCTAACTATAACTGGTGTGAAACCTATGGTTTTTTCAGTGAATTTAATAGTTTTTTTAAATACTAATTCCTAACTATAACTGGTGTGAAACCTATGTTTTTTTTTTAGTGGAAAAAAAAAAAAATATATATATATATGTATATATATTCCCACGTTATAGTTAGTTGGACTCACTATAACTTGCGCGTGCAATGCACTGCTGATGACGTCACATAAAACATCACTCATTACATGGTCAGTGACATCACTCATGACACCATCCAGTGAATGTGTGGTGAGTAACTACATGTGTATGTATATGAGTTATTAGATGTTTTTTTAGTATCCGTATGAGTGTCTGTATTGTTTAGTGTGGGTATTACTTACAACATTGATGCATGAGTGACTGCCTCTCTGTTTGTATTTTGAAGACTGCATATGTGCAGGATTGTATGGTTGAATAGTGTGTATATGTGTATGTTAGTGAGTGAATGACTGTCTCACTAGTGTCTTTATAAGTAACTACATATGTTTTAATCTAGAATATGTGAATATTGATGCATATAAGTGAGTATATGTGAGAGTAAGAGATTGTAAGAGTTCCTGTTTAAATAAGTATATGTTTCTATAAGTGATTGTTTAAGAGAAAAATATGTGTAAATTTCCACAGAAGTAAGGTGGTAGTGTGTGTACAGCTCTATATGCAAATAAATGGATGTTCAATAGTTTAGTTGCATGTGTGAGTATGTGTGTTAGTAACTTATGGATGATTGTCGGTGTGTAACAGGATGTATAGGTGTATCACTACATATGATGAGTGAGTATACGTATGAGTGATTATATAGAACTGTTGGTGAATGAGTGGATGTGTATATAGATGGTGGAATTACTGAATTGGTTGTTGTAACTGATATGGGTATGTCCATTTTTTTTGAAAATTTAAGTTTCTATTTTTGAATATGTGTTTCAAGAGTTGCATTACAGTGAAAGAAGGTCTGTCACTCTGTCACAAGGATGGTGTCATCAGTGATGTCATGAGTGATGTCACTGACCATGTCATGAGTGATGTAATATGTGACGTCATCAGCAGTGCATTGCATGCGCAAGTTATAGTGAGTCCAACTAACTATAACGTGGGAATTTCAATGGTTTTATGCGAGTAAAATTTCCAGATAACTATAACTGGTGTGAAACCTATGGTTTTTTCAGTGAATTTAATAGGTTTTTTAAATGCTAATTCCTAACTATAACTGGTGTGAAACCTATGTTTTTTTCAGTGAATTTCAATGGTTTTTTTAATAGCAAATCTCTATAGGTATGAAAAGTAATATTTTTTATAACGAATTTTATATTGTATAATTATGTAATAATATTTTTTATATTTTTACTTTTTTTTTTTTGTTTGTTGCCCCGGAGCGCTCCCGGGGTGCGTACCGGGGAGCGCCCCGGACAGCGCAATTTGCAGCGCGCCCCGGGGCGCGTACCGGGGAGCGTCCCGTTAGCGCTATTGCCGCGAACGAAAACAACATTGTGACGTTTCGCGCAGTCGCGTGATACGTCATATGACGAACTGCGTAAGCGCACACGGAAGCATGCGATCGCATACGATCGCGCAACGTCTCTACGCGCTAAAGGCCGCGCGCCCCGGGGCGCGTAGCGTAAGCACGTCAGGTCATGTGATCTGAAAATAACACTTTTCATTGGTGCAGATCAGTTTTGTTTTCCAAATGATGAACGCTCCCACCTTTTTTCCCTTATTCTGACTTTGTCTTTTGACTGAGGAAGACCTTTTTGGAGTTCTATCTCTACTCTTTACTAGTTTGAAATGGCTACATTAGCAGCAGCAGCTGGAGGATCTGCCCCACCACCATCTAAAAGACCACCAAAAGATTACATTGGTGGTCGAGAGGATGAGGAGGAGAATGATGAAGAGGAGGAACAGAGAAGGGAATTCCTGCCTGAAAATAAACAGCCCTACCAACAAAAAGAGCACTTTATTTGGGAGTTCTACAAAATCCAAGGGGTTTTAAAAAAAGTCAACGCTGCAAAGGTGACTTGTTTAATTTGTGGTGCTGAGTTGTCCAGGGGGAACCCTAACAAAAAGTATTCCTTCGGGAATCATACAATGATTCGCCACATGATGCGTTTGCATCCAAAGAATTATTCTAATGCAGAGTTAAGGGACCTTTGCAGTAAGCTACCCCCATCAACGTCTAGACCCTCAACATGAAAACAACCCACTCCATCGGGTCCTGGGGCAAGAGACACATTGGCTACTATTCAACCTAAGTTTGCCGATTACAACATCGTGTGCAAATATTGTAACAAGACACTTTGCTATGGTGAGCAAAGTATCGAACTTATCATGGTTGCTGGTGATAACCATAAGTGTCCAAGAAAACCCTAAATGTTCCTGATTTTTTTTATTTTTGCTCCAGTTGAGCCATTTACAATTCCCTGTTTTTTGTTTCTCCCCATAAAAAATACAAAAAAAATATAAAAGTGTTCAGTAAAGCCAAAAAAAGTAAAAAATGTTCCAAAAAACAATAAAAAAAATAAAACAACAAAGAATAAAAAAAAAATTCTTTTTAGAACTACCTCCAATTTATAAAAATAATGCTACATTTTTTGAAAACTCTGTCATTCTTTTTTCCCTATGGTACGCTCCCCGGTGCACGTACCGGGCGCTCCCCCGCGCAAATCGAAAAAAAAAAAAAATTCCCGCGGTGCCCTTTTATGGCCCCCACATCAAACCTAGGGGATCAGGGGGGGTCTACTCTGCCCCCTTATGGCCATTTCTCCCTTTGTTTTTGCCACCTCTTGTGTCTCGATTTTACCGAGACACTAGATGACGGCCGCTCCGGACTGTTTGGAATGTTTACAGACACCGGAGAGCCAATCAGCGTTCCGTGCGCAAGTCGCGTGGCGCGCCCGGTGCGCTCCCCGGTGCGCGTACCGGGGAGCGCTTATAGATATATATTTTTTTTAACCTAAATTACTCCAAATCCACTGTAACACATAGCTTGAGACATAGCAAAGGCACATCGGGCTACCAGTCCCTACAATTTTGCCAAGTTTGGTGAAAATCCATTCAGCCGTTCGGGCTAAAAGTGAGGCCAACCGCCCTATGGAAATTAACATGGGGAAAACACGCTTTGGGACCCCCCTTTTATCTCGGCCCCCGCTTGACGAATCCCCCCCCACATTTTCAGGGAAGGAGCGGAGCGGGCCACGAACTTTGAGAAATTCGCAAAGATTCGTCCACTGGCGCCAAAGTTATTCCCAATAGAATGTTGCGGATTTCCTATGGATCCTAACTATAACTACCTACTTGTATATATAATTATTTTAATTTGTTCATATGAATATTTATGTACATTTTATTTATAAATTAGATAAAATTAAAAAGGTTAATTGTTTTAAATGTTAAATGATTGAAAATGATTTAATGATTGATTATGCAGATTATTTAAATATTAATTATTTTTTATATTCATTACATTTATAAGGTCTTAGCATTGTTACATCATTTTATATTATTTTAATTCTTGTGTACTTGTTCAATGAATCCGCTGGTCAGTCAAACAGACTTTTTTCGGCCTTCATTAAGTATAAATGCACAATAAAAAAAAATCCTATGAGAAAAAAACACGCACTATCCTCAGAAAAACCAACAACAATCCTTATAAATACAACAGCACTATGAAAGGTATCTAAAACATCCTGGAAGTGAAGCCCATATTTCATTAAAAATCATACGATAACAGGTCGGCATAACCCTGGGGGAGAATGAGATCAAGGAATTAATTCCCAAGGAACTCTTTGTGTTAAATATCCATGATCCCGGTTATCACGGTTTATGTCACGGACCTATATCTATTTTTAATCCTCGGGGCAAGATGGATGACATTTCCACAGCAACACAGAGTTCCATATTATCCAGCTAATTCTGGAAAACATAAGCCTCCTTATGAGATCAAATCATAGATGAGCGTAGAATTGGGTACAGGCAGCGCTTCCCTGCATAAGAATATAAGTGACAAAATGGATTAAAATGCATTGTGCTTTGTGGGGAAACATTGTCACAGGGACAACTTGGCAACAGTGAACCCCAAGCTGTTTTCCTGGGAAATACAACTAAAAAATGCAACAAGTTACATCGAAATCTTGTTAGGTTTGAAAGCACGGAAAGGTAAGACTTGAACCCATATGAAAATCTGATGAAGTTGTAAATAGCTCTGGCACACAGTTTGTCAAAGGTAGCCGGGTGGAGTCTGCCCTGCCTTTCCCGAAAAGCCTCCTTTACCTGAAATACAGCCTTTGCTTTTATATTTGCAGTTTTCTCAAACAATTCCGGTAAACCTAAACCACCCAGTTTTAGATAGTTAAAACTTGGAATTGCATAAACATTATCCAGGAAAAAACAGCCTTCCAAAACTTCTCTAGATAGCTGTGCTTCCGGATTCCCCCAGATTCTGAGCCTAATAGTAAGGGCTCCAACCTGATCCTATCTTCCAAAGGAGTCCACCCAATCTCTGATTGGGACATAAAAGCGGGAGTAGATTGGGGCACTGTCAAAAGTCTATGCAAAAATGTATTTTCGACCTGCTGCAAAGGCCCCGGCACCCTTGTATCCCAAGCCCCTGGTCAATGTAATGCCACAAAGATATATTTACTCTTATACATATTAATAATTTCTCTCATTGGCTTGTGTCCCAACTTCTAGGCAAAGGTACGGACTAACTCCACAGCTCTTTGACATTGAACATCCCTAATAATATGTAATTTTCTCCAAGTAGAATTTTGATCCAGGGGGAATCCTAAATAAGTAAAAGTTTTAACTTTTACAATGTACGACCCACTCAAGTAAAACAACCTTGTTTTAAAATTTTTAGGGCCAATGCTCATTGCAAAAGATTTATTGATATGTATTTGTTTTATTTTTTTTTTAAAGACCAGACCTCCCATAAAACTTTAAAATTAATATAAAAGAAGCTGCGGCAGATTTTGTGATTCTTGACATTAAAACTGCATCATCTGCATACAATAAAACCGGGAGGACTCTAGCTTTATTTTGGGTTAATGTTTCCCCACTTTGGCCAGAGGAAGGTTTTGGGTAATAATGGAATCTAGTTTCTTAAATGCTAGTATTGCAGGCTCTGTAGTTACGACGTAGTGTAAAAGAATGCCTCGAATGGAAGCTAGTTACATAAGCACTCTCCAAAGCTATATAACAATCTACCTCATACCTATTTGTATTCAATGGTTATCATCTTGTTAATATTTATATCATACTTTTATGTGAAGCGCTCTGATACCCACGGGTCTTGTTCGCGCTATATAAAACTTTACAATAAATAAATAAATAAATAAATAGGAGTGTGCCATCACACACCCTTGTCTAAAACCTAACAGGGAATTAATTTTAGGGGAAAGTTCAACCTTTTTACCATATCTGACCCTTCCTGTAGTGTCCCAATGGATCCTTTGTATTAGCCTTATTATTGCCTGATCAATCCTTATCCTAGCCATACTGACCTAAAGCTTCACTGTTTTGATCATATCAAAGTCACAGGAAAGGTCCATAAATGCAAGGTGAATGGAACATCTCCTGGGCTTTCGCATATTTGCCAATGATCAGCTGAAGTGCAGACTCTTGGTTGTAACCCATACTAGACTCTGGACAGGGCTTGATTTTTCTGCATCTATACCTCCAGTTTGCTTGCAAGGGTCCTTTCCCATATCTTAAGGGAGATGTCCAGGAGGGAAACTGGGCAGTAAGAGGCCGGTGAGTTTTTGTTTCGTTTTTGGGGTCGAGCCTTCAAGGGCATGTACTAGCGAGACACGCTTTACAAAAAAAGGGCTTGGAGCGCCCCCGGGCCTTACCATTTTTTGACTTGCATGAAACTCTTCTTTACAGCCTCGTAATTTGTCAAGGCAGGCCTAACCTAGTTTTTGTTCCTCTCTGTGGAGCAGGGACCAAGCACTGATTGATTCAACTTAATCAGTGCCCGTCCGCTGCTCCTGACTTTCTTCAGATACTACTTTGTTCTGTTTAACTTATATTACCCTGCAAGCAGAAGGCGTATGACTGGCAAAAATTTGCCCAGCCGGACAAACAAAACTGAAAAGATTTATTTTCTATTAACTATCTTTTATTTTGCCAAGTTTTCTTTTCTCACTTTGCTCTTATGCTTTCTTTTGTTTTTGCTAGTGGGCATTGTTATCAAATGATGATGATTATTTTATTGCAAAGCAAGATTGTGTCTTTCTTATGAATTTCTAAACTGATGCTTTAATAATTCAAAAACAACAGTTGATGGACAGAATGCAGAACAATATCATACATTCACCCCAGTACAGAGATCTGAGCCTAAATCCATCGTTTTTTTGCTCACTATGCCATTCCAGTTTGAACATAGCCAGATGCAAATCAATCTTGATACTGTGCCCCAGGGGAACAGTCCAGCCCGAACTGCCAAGCCAGGTCCTCCCTGGACTGGAAACGAGCATCCTAGGACTGGCATGGAGAGCACGGGACTCACGTCTGAGCATATCCATCCCACTTGGGGTGACAAATGCTTGTTTCCGGTCCAGGGAGGACCTGCCCTGGCAGTTCGGTCTGGACTGTTACCGATTTGCATATGGCTGGGTCCAAACTGGGGTGCGTAGTGGACAAAACAACAATGGATTTAACCCAGATCTTTTGACTGGGGGAGAATGTTTGCATTGTCAGCATTTCGTCCATAATTTGTTTGCTGTAACACTTAACACATCATTTTGCAGTATACCCCAATCCAGTCCACACCAATGGACCCCTCCTCCCCCCACACCAATCCACCTCACTCAATCCAGTTCAACCCATACTAATAGAATCCACCCCACTTCCATCCAAACCACTCACCCCAGTCCAACCCACTCCAATCCAACACACTCCAATCCTCCCAACCTACCCCACTCCAATCGGCCCCACTCCAATCGGCCCCACTCCAATCTGCCCCACTCCAATCTAAAACAAGCTAACCCACTCCAATCTGCCCCACACCAATCTGCTCCACTTCAATCCAACACAGTCTGCCCCACTCAATCCAAAACAATCTGCTCCACTCCAAACCAAAACAATCTGCCTACTCAGATATGCCCCACTCCAACACACCCGCTCCAATCTGCTCCTCTCATAACAATCTGCCTATTCCAGTGCGCCCCATTCCAAACTGCAGCACTCCAATCCAAAACTATCAGTCCCACTCCAATTCAAAACAAACTGCCCCACTTCAGTCTGCCCCACGCCAGCTCAAAATAATCTGCTCCACTACAATCCAAAACAACCAGCCCCACTCCAATCCATTCCACTCTAATCTTCCCCGCACCAAACCAAAACAATCTGCCCTACTCCAGTATACCCCCTCCAGTCCCAAACAATATGCCCTACTCCAATCCGCCCCACTTTAATCTTCCCCACTCAAATTTGCCCCACTCTAATCCACCTCACCCCAATCCACCCCATCCCAAACATCACAATTCACCCCACTCCAATCCTCCAGACACCATGTAATCTACCCCACTCCAATGAAACCCACCTCACACCAATCCAATCCACTCCCTCCCTAATTCACCCCACTCCTACACAATCCAGTTCACCCCACTCCAGTCCTAAACAATGTGCCCGCTCCTGTCTGCCCCACACCAATCTTCCCCTCTTCAATCCAAAACAGTCTTGCTCACTCCAGACCAAAACAATCTACATACTCCAATCTACATTCCAAACTGCCACACTCCAATCTAAAACTATGAGTCCCACTCAGATCCATCCCACTCCAAACCAAAGCAATCTACCTCACTCCAATCCACCCCAAAACAGACTACTATTCTGTAATCTGCCTCACTCCAGTCAGCCCGACTCCACTCCAAAACAATCTTCCCCACTCCAATCCTAAACAACCAGCCCCACTCCAATCCATTCCACCCCAATCTTTCCCACACCAATCCAAAACAATCTGCCTCACTCCAGTCTTCCTCCTCCAATCCAAAACAAACTCTATTCTGCCCCACTTCAATTCGCTGCACTCCAGTCCAACTCACTCAATCCATCTACTCCCATCTCAATTCACCACATTCCAATCCACCTCCCCCAATCCAATCCACCCCCTTCCTCCCCAGTCGAATCCACCCCTTTCCAATCCAAAACAATCTGCCTATACTCTAATCCACCCCAATCCAATTCTCCTCAATCCAATCCAACCCCCTCAATCCATTCCACTCCAACCCACCCACCCCACCCCATGCCATTGTAGCAGGGAGTCTGCTCCTACACAGAACTGTGCATAGAGACTTGGAACCTAAGTGAATTAGGGTGTGCCAAAACTCACCTTAGTACCCAATATCCCCTTACCAGACTAGCATCAGTATCTCATTGTTTCTTCCATACTACCAATGATTAGACCACCCAGAACATGGAACTTAGATTACCTCAGGCAATGTGGAACACATGAACACTCTTTTGTTATACTCTCATACCAGTCCAAAACAGGGAGTAAAAGAAGCCAGGAGCAAGTTTGAAATATTTATTTCTAATAACGTGTTCTCATGCGCAGTATTTTAGCAAATACAAGCATACATATTATAAGCAACAAGATTATCAGCATAGTTACTATTACATAAAATACAAAGGGAGGAAGCATGTTACAATGCTAAATGGAAACCGGTGTAAATATACCTATATTTCACCCTCCCTTGCTAGTAGATTATTTTATATCTACAGAAGGTCTCTTGGGATTACAAGGGCGGCCCCATACCTCTGGTACTTAGCAGAAATGGATCACATCAGATTCTGCACCAGCTCTCAGCATGCGAATGTTCTCCCAGTGTGTTAGATCATGCCTGCACAGTGCATTATTAAACGCGCCCCAATCAGAGGTGACCACAGCTGCATATATGTTATGTCTAGAACGTGCGCTGATCAGTCTGAACAACAACCACTGTGTTGAACTAACACATTATTCTCGTGTGAAGCAAAACACTCTACTAGACTCTAAACATTTGATATAATGTGCCGTGTGCAAAAGGCAGCAGGAAGGAAAAATGGCATTTAAACTTTTAATAAGCTCATGTCAACTTAACACAGTGTAAATGCAAGGCTCAGCCCCACGACACCATGCCAATCAAATCCAATCCAATTCATCCCACTCCTTTCCACCTTCCACCAGTCCACCCACTTCAGTTCATTCCACCCTTCTCCACCCCATTCCACCCCACTTCAATCTATTCCACCCCATCCAGTCTAAACCACTTCAATCCACCCCACTCTACTGCAGTCCAATCCAATCCACCCCACCCTACCCCAATCCAATTCAAGCCACCCCAGTTCAGTACACTACACTGAAATCAATCCATCATCCCACCACACTACAACCCTCCCCACCCCAGTCCAGTCCACCCCACACCAATTCAATCCACCCACTCCAGTCCACCCGGTCCAGTACAGTCCAATCGACCCCTGCACTCCGAGTCACCCAACTCCAAACCATCCTACTTTAATTCAGTCCACCCCGGACCAATCCACCTCAGATGGGCAAACAAATCAATCCACCCCAATCAGATCCACCTCACCCCCATTTCAATCTACCACACTCTAGTCCAATCCACCCTATCCAGGCCACCTACTCAAATCCACCCTCTTCCACTCAAATCCACCCTCTTCCACTCAATCCAACCCACTCTACCCCAATCCAATCTACCCTAATCTACTCTACTCCAATCCAATCCGCCCCACTACCTCAATCTACTCCAACCTCCTCCATCCTATTGCAGCTCACTCCAATCCACTCTACACCAGTCCACTCCACGCCACTCTACTCTACCACACTGCACTCTGTGACTCTACCACTGACGTTTACTCCCCTGTACAACAGTCTACACGCCCTCCTCTACTCTTCAACACTCTACTCTCACAAATCCAGTCTACAACACTAATCCTCTCACTCCACTCTAGGACGCTCCCGTCCCTAGCAGCACAGCAAAAACACATTGCCAAAGCCAACAACTCTTGTATATGAGAGACCTATTGGCTTTGCCAATACTTATTTAAAATGTGGACTTCTCTTCAAGTTGGAATAAGTTCCTCTTTTCTAGACACCTTAATAATATTAATTACATTTGGAGCCCAGAACGGAATAAATAGGCTAGTCACGTAGTTTTTCCTTAAGTGTATTATTTTCATCAAGAAGATCAGCTGCTTACTCCAACAGCAGCTGCTGTCCCCCCAGTATTCCATCTCCAAAGCTAGCCACATTTCTCTGTCACATTCCAATAGAAATGTAGCAAGCATGAAGAACATAAAAGAAAGAACAATGTAGATTACAACACATCTTTCTTGCTAAAGGAAATAAGACATTTTAAACAAAATGAACATGGAATAACAAAAATAACCCAAAGCACCTCAAAAAAAGAAGAAAGAAAAGTGTCACAAGAACACCACAACATACAAGAACATGTGCCAATGATAAAGCAATGGCAAAACACAGCAACTAATAGAGTTCACAATCCATCAAATGCAAAGGTCGCTTCCTGACCCGAGAACCACTATATGCAACTATAACATTGTCTTCATTGACACCAGATAGAGAAACACTGGATTCAGTTTTGACACTTAATGATGGGGCACCAGATGAATTTTCAAGTGAGTCTAAGTCTCTCTGTCAGTGTGCATTTAGCTAACCGAGACATACTCCACACTTCACCATCACTGAGAACCACCACATGTTTCTTAACCTGGATGATACACTTAGGTCCTATACAACTGGATTTCCCTTTGGCCATCCACTTTGGCTTCTTCCTAAAAACAAACTCACCCAAGTTCCACTCAGTCACAAGCACCATGTTTCTTATCAAACCTTTGTACCTTTTTTCAACACATCTCTCTTGCACTTTAGCCACAACAGATTAAGCTTGGATCCTGGCAGTCTCCCCTTCAAACACACAAAAGTAAAAACCTTGGTCACTGCATTAGGAGTGATGCGATGTGCCCATAGCTTCTCTCGCTGCACTGACCTGGGAGTTCCTCTCATTTCCAGAGCAGATTGTACACCAGCTCTAATAATTCAGCTCGTGCTTTGCACAAGACCATTAGCCTGGGGAGAATGTAAGGCACTGCAATAACGTACAATAGCAAGCCTCTCCAAAAAAATCTCTAATTTCTCTAGTCACAAACTGGACCTCATTGTCTGTGATAATAGTTTTAGGTATCCCTTCATATACAAAAACACACTTCTGGAATGCCACCACTCTGCACATCATCATAGAACTTACACAGCACACTGCGACCCACTTGGAGGAAGAGTCAACCAGGAAAAAGGACCAAGTGCGGCTCCTCCACTAGGGTGGAGGAGCGTTGCCCCACTGCTTTCTCGCAGTGCGAGAAGCATAAACCTAAAATGCTGAAAAAGCAGAAGTGTTTGGTTGGGTGGCGGGTGTTTTTGGATCTGCTCTAGGGCAGGGTAAGAGTGGCTTGCCCACTGCTGAGGGTGCTGACTGTTTGGTCAGTCCCAGGGCCAAGCAAAGCAGTCATGCACACTCTACCGTTTCTCCATGTAGGCTGCAATGCAGCTTACATGGAGTAAATGGCAACCCCATAAGCTCCTGGTTGGTCGACGTCCCGACAAATCACAATGCTGCCATTTGAGCATTGTGATTGGCTTAGGGGAGTGAACCTGCCTGCCTGCTTCCTGTTCCTTCCAGAAGCAGGACAACAGGAGAGCAGATCATGAGAGCTGGCGCGAGTCCTAGGAAGGTAAGTTTATTTTATTTTTAGATGACCCCCCAGCGCAAATCCGACCCCCCCCTGCCCCAATGCCCTACCCACCCCACCTTGACCCCACCCCCCCACATCCAGACACCCACCGGCAAGTCATGCGGGCCACGACTGACATACCTTTCACTAGGTGAGAGTAATTTAAAAGGACCAATTATATCAAGCTCCAACTTGCTCCATGGCACTATCCTTACAGATTTGGATTCATCATTACTGACACACTGAATACTATCTTTTACCATACACTCAGCCTGTCTATTTAATCCAGGTCACCAATAATGCTGCCTTACTCTGGCCTTAGTTAGGTTCTTCCTGAAATGCCAGTCATGGGCTAAATTGGTGATTTTATCCCATAGTCCAACAGGAGGAATCACCTGATCTCGACGGGACAGTTCACCATTAACAATGCTCAAATAATGCTCAAATAATCTCTTATATTTCAAAAGTTCCTTGCCTCATCTCCAACACTCATTGGAATAGGCCCACCTGCTACCACATAATCCAGAACAACATTGCTCACTTAATCTTTTCCAACCGCTGACTCCCACTCCATCTTGTTCAGAGCTGCCTCCTTGACCCACGTGACTCGAATGTCAGTCTGAATTGTCTACTTGTAATCTGTATGGACATTCTGTAGGAATACTCCTGATGTTAGGAAGATACTCTACACGATGATTGAATAAAATCAAGCTTTCAACCATCCAGTTATTTACGGAGTGGTATTGTTAATGTTCCTGCAAGCCAGTAGCTGAACTAACTGCTTATGATCTGTTCTCAAAACAAATGGAAGTCCCCACAAGAAAAAAACTTGAAATGATGCTCCACCCACATACAAGTCAGGGCTTCACGTTCAATAACCGAATAATGCTCCTTAGCTTCCTTAAGTGAGCAAGAAGCGAAAGCCATTACTCTCTCCTCTCCATCAAGCATTTGAGACAAAACTGCTCCAAGCCCTTTTTAAACTGGTTTCTGTAGTCGCAATAGTTCTTTTAGAAACATCAAAGTGTCCAAGTGTTGGCATCTTAGCAATTTCATTTTTTAAGTTCTTAAAAGCCGAATTCTTCTTCAACAAAAATCTTAGAGGTTGTACAACACTCGAAAAATTAGGAACAAATTTGGAGTAGTACGTTTCCAATCCAAGGAATGTTCTGACCTCTGTTATGACTTTGCTTATCTTTTCCATACACCAAGATATCGTCCTAGAAAAACATCCAAATTACCCCTCTTAAGCACACCCTTCATACAGCTTTGAAAGCAAGAAGCTATAGAAGCCAAAACAAATGGCATCCTTACATACCCGAATGCTCCCAAAGGTATGCCAAAGGAAGTAAGGGCTCTCAAATCTTCATGGAGAAGCACCTGATGATAGGCAGCTGAAAGATCTATTACACTAAAAATGCATGAATACTGAAGCAACGCCAAAGCTTCAGTGATACTAGGAAAATGTTGACCATCAACCCAAATACACAAATTTAGATCTCAGATCCACACATCTGTATCTTTGCGCCATTATCCTTGAGATCTCAATCACCCAAACTGTACCAATTTGTCCAACTCAGCCTGGAACAGCTTCAACATTAAGGGCCCGATTACGATTCAGTTAGGAAATCCAAATCGGATCGAGAACTTGTCTTCACGACCAAGGGCTCGATTAAGATTAGGCCTGGGCGGTAAATTCCGTTCCGCTAGCGGAATTTGGGTAATTTTGCGTTCTGTGTAGAACGTGGAATTGCCAAAAATACATCGATCCGCGGCTTCGCAGAATTTTTTGCTTGTTCGTGCTCTCAAAATGTGTGTTCGCAAGATATTTCCCCCTGAGTATGCACACAGCGTTCACAAACAGGAAAAAAGCATCGCGAATGGGCGGAACAAGCAATTCCGCGTGTTCACTGAACTTTTGCGCGCTTGCTGAGATTTTTACCATTTCGCAGAGCTTTGCGTAGCAAGACTACGCAAATTCCGCCTACCCCTAATTACGATGCGTTTAGGAACATAGGTTCTCATTGAAGTCAATGGGAGTCCAAACAAATCGTATCCGGATGCATCGTACTCGGTCGGTCAGACTCTCCTGATCCGAGTGGGTCGGAAACCATTTCCAATCCGATTCAGTCGGGAAGATTTCCTAACCGCATTTTAAACGGGCCCTAAATTGGGTACTCTCCTCACCTTATGCAACACCTTGTTTAGGGTTATCCTTTAAGATGTTCTTATGTGTAAAATCCTACAGTAAGCCAAGAACATTCTTTAACACTTCTTTCAAGTCATTAACCAGTTCCATATCCTCCCCTACATTGTAAACTAAAATAACATGGTCTGGAGAGTTGGAATTTAGAGTAATTTTCAAATCTCTTTGACACCACCCTAGAAGGTTATCTCCACGCTTAGCTACATAGACTTACTCACTGTCTCTCTTCCCTTGAAATTTAAGTTCCTAACAGTGTAACTACTAGATCGATTTTTAACTTATGTTATCACTATACACCCTCTCCCAGTATTTGTCACCTTCAAGATTAAAAGGAGAACCTGAATCAGCCAAAACCATCAAATTTTTTCCACCAATTTTAATCTCACACTCTGCATCGTGATTCTCCTCACATCTACTTCCCATTCGCATGTCCCAAACTAGATATGGAAGATAAACTTGCAATATGGCTTTTTTGACTAATTCTATGCACTTTAGTATTTTTGCACATGCGCACAAATTGTATCCCACAACTTCTGCAGGTTGTATCATGTGCATTATAAATGGTATTGTTAGAAAAGGGATTAGAGCTTCCAATCTAGAAACATTTAACCTTGATATCTTTGAAAACACTGCTGTCTATTACAGAATTAAAGTTACTCTCTGGCCCTTCATTCACTACCTTGCCCACCACAGGTTTACCTCCTTCATTTCTATCCTCCTTAGTTTGACAAGCTATTCTTTCCACAATGTGTGCAGTTGTACTGCGCATCTCCCTAACCCAACCTGAAGTGTGTTGCATGCCCTCCACAATGTCAACAGCTTCTTTCAATTTAGGATTCTTAGTTAATAACATGGAAATCATTTGTGCAGCATACCAATTGGTAACGAAGAGTGACTCTTTGAATTTCCCAAATTCAAGCCAAACTCTTCAACGGTACCACATTGTTCCCTACCTTTTCACCTTTTGCCTTAATCCTTGTGAAAAAACTTGTCTTTCCTTGACAACATTAATACGTGGTCCGAAAAACCTTTCGAGCATCATTACTGACATTTCATATACTGCTCAAGGCTCCCCTTCACCATTCCCTATAACAATTTCATCTATGTTTTCATTGATATTACGCTCCTCAATGCCAAGATTGCATAGCAAAGCCCCTTGATTCCTAGCATAGGAACATTTTCCCCCACCAATAGCTATCAAATAGGAGTCAAAAAGAGTTTTTCTATTTCTTCTAGGGTACTAATGGTTCACTAGATTTGGAAAAATAAACACAATGGTTGTGACATGCCAGACGCAGCCATAACCAATATCTCTATTATGAAAACTTAGAACAACAGACTAATAAGCCACAAAGTCCAGTCTTCTAATTTGACTCCCAATCCAAATAAATTAATTTGCTTCAATGTGAGCAGAGTATTCCATGTTGCAGTTCAAGGATATATTCCCTGTGAAGAGAAATTGCTGCTCCAGGTTAACATTTTAATCTCCTTACAAAGCATGTTCCGTTTCCAAAGATATGAAAAAAAAAATCGCTTGATTTAAGCAAAATCCCAGCTCCAAACTAAGGTACGTGACTTTCGACTCTGGTACAGTTTTGTGATATTTGGCTACAGCGCGGTCACATGGTACTCTTCACGCTTGTACTGCTCATCTCAGAACATTCAGCATTTTGAAATAAGAAGCAGCTGCTTACAGGCTTCTATTAAAGTAACATAGAGATAAGTCTGTCTCATCCCACCCAGCTGCATGACAGTAACAAGGAAGACTTTGCACTGAGGCACTGGGATCTCACATGCTTTAGGATTCCTGAGATGTCCACGCAACAGTTAAATACGTGAAAAGGTACACTTTTAAAAATTTCACGCAATGTTCCAGGAGATAAAAGCCATTCTTGAAAATTTCCTCTGCCGTATAAGGCATGCGCAGTTGTCATTTAACTCTCAGTTCTTTAAACTACGCAATCTGTCCAGAATACCAGGCCTACGATTGACTCATGGCCACGGCTCTCCTTTACTAGTATGCTTGGTAAAAAATTAATAGTATAGACCAGCATAGGTTTCAACAGTATTCTTTTTTTCTAGTAAATGTATTTGGTTTTGTGGGTGTTGGAGTTTTAGGGTTGAAGGGTGTCAGTGTATTATATGTATTTTTTTATGATGTTAATTAGTAAACATTTTTTATATTTTATGTGTAATCTTCATTCTAATGCTGTAATATTCATTTTTAATTCTTTGTATTCATTATGTCATAATATATATTTAACATATTTCTTTAAATATATTTTTGTTTGTTTTATCTGTTTAGTGTCTTTTTAATTTAAGTGTGGTAATAGTATATCCAACCCTTCCAACGTCTACCACTTTCCCTGCTGTTGCTTACATTGAAGTGGGGATAGCAACTCTGACCTCTCCAAAGTCTAGTACTTTCCCTGCTGTTGCTCTTGACGGGATGGTGCTAGTCAAATCTTTCTCCTCCAGAGTCAAAGTTCTCCATTATCACTTAGTTTGGATTGGGAATAGTTAATTTAAACCTTCAAAGCCCAATTTTTTTTAATTTCATGTATGTTTTGTTATGTTTTCTATTTTTTGTGATTTAATTTTCAAAGTAATCTTAGTTTTTTTTTAAATGTTATATATATATATATAATACTATTTATTAAATAATTCTTTTAACTTCAATCATTTTGTTGTATGTTTATTTTTACACCTTAACATATATTGTTGTTTTAAAGTTCATATTTTATGTATCTTTTATTATAAAATATATTTATATTCTATATCATATGTACATATTTTTGCAAGTGTAGTATTTTTTAAGTAAATTTTTTAAAATTAATATAATGTTAAATATTTCAAATTTTATATATTCACGAAATTTTGGTAACTATAGTTTTGCAATCAACATTTGTGTCCTTAACATAGAAAGTATGTAAAGTCCGTATTTGTGGTCTCAATTCTTTTCGCCACTACTTAGTATCGAAATATTATTATCAACGATATTTTGGCATAGAAGCTTGCACTTGACATCCCATAAACATGATGAGTGCATGTATGTGGTTAGTGAGCGTGTGATCCCAGTATGGTAGCAAGACTCTGTATCTGTGTGAATATGAACACTGAAACCAGGGGTATTCATTTTGGATGCCTCTCATTTACACATGGCAAAAGACAGAGGATCAGGAGCGCTTCCCAAAACACTGGAATTGTATTGTCTGCATCCCTGTGGCTCGGTCTACCTTTAAAAATGTAATGAGACTTTGTTAGCGAGGGGCCTCTGATTAATACTGCTGAGCCCTGAAATTTGGTAGATGTGAGGTGTAGGGGGGCAGTTTCTGTTGTTAAAGGTGAGGACGTTTCTAGACCCAGCCTTCCATTTTACCTGTCCAAGATTACTGCATCAAGAAGGCTGAAGACAGCCACATGCTGAAATCTCACACTTCATTGTGTCCATGTTTTGGGCGCTCCTTGAATTGAGCCAGCCCGCTGGTACCTGCTGTGGGAAACATCACTTTAAACAAATGCTGTGTCTGGTACATGGCCTAAAGGTGACATGGAAGAGAAACAAACCAAACTGGTTACACCTCAGCTATTGGATCCACATAATTTGTCTGTAAAATGTGTATAAAAGTTATATTTGAAATGCACCACTCTGTTCAAGTTCCAAGTTTTCATGACCATAGAAGAGGGTGCTCCGCAGAGTACTGGAAGCGATGCTGTGTAACTTGCTCTGGTTCTCCCTGATGGCTGGTCTCCCAGAAGAGAGGGGACATAAGCTGAAGTCTGCACTTTCTGCTGAAGGAGCTGAGGGTTTGGCTACTGTCTAAAAGCCTGCCTACCTGTTGAGTCGAAAGAGTATGCCTTCACTTGCGGGAGGCAAAACTGTCCAGGAGGAGAAGTCAAATGTGTTACCGATGTGAAGACCACCCAAATAAAGCAGACTACGTTACAAATTAAATCCTGGAGTAGCCTGTATCATGAGTTGGTCTCCTTTTAGTTCCTGGTGCGAACTGCCGCAAAAACTTCACCAAAGTAGTTGTTACTGTGTCCGCTGGCACCTGCTGTGGGCCTGCAGGTGGTGATGCTGTTGCTGACACCAGAGGGAAAGAAGACAAGTCACCGCTAGGTGAAGCCTGGTTAGTTTGGAACTCTGCAGCTGATCAAGACACAGTCCCACTGATAAATAGACCCAGAGCCCGCAACTGCCTTGCTGTAGGACCTGCGCGGCGCTAGGCAGATAGGCCGCAACTGCCAACGGCACCATTCTCTATGTTGGGACTCGCGATGCTAAATTCCTCTTTTGAGAGATTGCTGCAAAGACAGAATGCGGGCTGCACCCGTAACACCGCATAATCTGCGAGACTATCAAGGAGGTAACGCAGAGCTTCACCTGCGAGTTAAGCAAAAGATTGAGATGCCTTCCAAGGGCTTGAGCACCAGCACTTGCGACTTTCTGCCTCAACTAAACCGGTCTTCAGAACTATTGAACTGAGTGCCTGTTGGGGTTACAGTGACATAATCTGCCTTAGAATATTGGGGGCTTTAGCTACTATTATGGACCAAAAGAATAGCACTGGGTTGGAAATTAGTTGGGTTGGAAATTGTCTGAGTGTACTCTGGTTCTGATCTCTTGAACACCTACACTACCTCCCTGAGACGCATGTGACTGCTCGCCCTTGCTATGATGAGACTTCAGCGCAGAAAGGGCTCATACTTGGCACAGTTTGAAAATGTAGGGTAAACCGGACCCCAGGACACAAGTGACAAACGACCTCACCCAACATGGCTGGATCCAGTAGCCTCTGTCTGCCATGTGTCCCTCCAAAAGGGGGGCCTGATCCTCTTCCTCCAACTCTACTGGTTACAGCTGTAGACCATCTAGTTAAATTGAAGGGTTACTATGCTTGTGTAGGGACCCCCTAATGAAATGGCAACCTGAATTAAAGATGTGATGTATTGCAGTGACCCTGTAGATGTTTATTTTATGCAATGCCTGCTACAGACAGGTGAGACTTTTCAGGTATGAAAAGATATTGATCAGCGGTGAGACCCACCGCCTGTGCTATGCCATCTAACTAGTTTTTTCTTTGGTGCATGAACTTATTCTCAGGTTACAGATTGTGCTTTCAAACAGTTCCGGATACACAGCGTAAGTTGTCCTGGTGGTGATCTTGATGCCTGACAAAATAGAGGCTCTTGGATTAATAATTTGTATTTGAGCTAGCTGCTGCCTGCATTTTTGCTTTTGTCACTTTGGCTTGCGAAAAAAGTGTCTATGCATTATGTTGAACTGTGGCAGCTGTATTTTTTTTTCTTGAAATGTAAATACATTTTTGGGGATATGCAAGTAAACTGTCCCTGTCCCAAACGCACACCAGCACGTGCTCCCTCCTCCTTTTCTTTCTTCCTCCTATTCTGCCTTCTCTTCCTCGTCTTCCTCCTTACTCCCCTTCCTCCTTTTCTTCTACCTCTCCTTCCAGAAAGCTACAAAGTTGCATTTTATATGTAGGTTTCACGTTTTGAAAACCTAACCTGTGATGCAGCAGAGTTTTGATAAGTGAACCACAATCTACGTCTTGCCTGTAGACGTGCAACTAAAGTGTCTTTATAAGCCCTCTGTCTTTCTCTGTCCTTGTGTTGATTCTAGCCAGCACACAAAGCTATTGGATGGCCGCTGTACCTGTAGGGTCCCCTGCTCTTAAGGCAATGACCTGCCGAACTTTACGCCGGTGGGGTTTGCTCTAGTTTGCCTAAATGTAATGTGGTGTCTAGCAGGAAACTTTCAGTTGATTTAAGTGCAGTAGTATATGCCAGCAGCATCCAGATAGACAATCCAAAAGTTGGCAGCCATAAAAAACAAAAATGTTAACACCGAAGAAGTGTAGACTGTCTGTCGATTGATCATCGTTCCAGAAGTGACACGATTGACATTTCAAGATGAACTGGTGCCCGAGTTACAGAGCCCTTTTGTCTCATCGCATACCATGTTTGTTTCTAGGTGACTGCTGGCTCTTAGCTGCTATTGCCTCCCTTACCCTGAACGAGCCCATCCTCCAACGGGTAGTGCCTCACGGGCAGAGCTTCCAGGATGGCTACGCTGGCGTCTTCCACTTTCAGGTAAGCCTCTTCCTGTGTTTCATGTGTCCCTTTGACTTGGTAATGAGTGCCATCTTCCATCCTACACTGCTTGCTTTGCTGACCGCAGATTCAATCTGAAAGGATTGTTTCACAGATGTTTAAGGATCACTTGGGTCTCTCTGACTGCCCTTGGTATCAGGGTTCATTATGGTTCCAAACTTCTCTTACTAAGGGATCACAGACCTCTAGCAGGGTTTTCAAGTGTGGACAAGGTGGTCCCTGAAGCAGTGTTTTGGTTTTGCCTAGAAGAGGTCAATCCGTAATAGTCTCTACATTTAGTCAAAGTGCTTTGCTTTATATTTGCTTGTGTTGTTTACTCAGTGCATTAAACCTTTTCCTGAATTAGACTTGTGGATGGCTAGTCACCTGTTCCCAAACAGCCTGTAAAACAAATCTTCTAATTTCAATATTTTATATTTGTGAGGCATTTTATGGGGTCAGACAGGAAGAGGCTACTGGGCAGGATGTGTAATGAGTACTGTCCTTTACTACTGGTGTTCCACGTCCTTAAATACTAATACACGCTAATTAGAAATCCTTTTCACTCCCTTAGTGGCCTCTTCTTGATGAGTGAAGATTGAACATTCAAGGCTTACTTTCGGATGTGAAAGTGATTAGAGATTCAGAGAAAACATGGCACAGTAAACAACTCACACTGAACTCGGTGTGTAGCCCTCACTATACCTTCTTTCAAGAACCCCACTTTATCAAACCAGGGGTAAAACAGTGTTTTTATATCTATGATACCCATTAAAAAACAGACCATGCTAGCACTTTCTGGTACCGAGATATAACTGTAAAGTTTTTATAGCATTTACACATTAGAAGTAGATTTTATTTCACTATGACTAATATTGTCTTATGAGGAAAAACTGTGCATGGTTTTAAAAACTTTTAGTGCCTCTTCAGTTTTTTTCGAGAATCTTCATCTAAACAGTTAAAGTGAAGTACCTGCCAAATGTATTCAGTCTTCAATGTTTATATTCACCAGCCCCTCACCAAACTTTTTCCACTCTGGGACAGGTCAGAAATGTACTCTCAACAAGGATGTTGTAAACATTTTTTCGGGATGATTTTTTCCTTAGGGAAATGCATTTCTGTAAATTCTGCTTAATTCCCTACTATCTCAAATCTGCAGCAATACAAAGTCATAAACCTACAGGTGCACTTCTGTGGCTTACTTTAAGAATATGGCCTATTATATTTTTACACCGCCAATATTGGTTTCACAGTGATTCCCAATTATTTTTCTTTTAATGTTGGCAGGCATCAACAATGATTAATTAAATGTTGTATGTATAAGCATAAGAGGCAACCCAGTAACCCTGAGACCTGGGTAATATAATAGTAAAGAGATAAAAAGGTCCATCAAGGGGGGGTTGGGGGGAAAATGTGAACCTCCACTTCCTTGGAGATATCAAAAGATTGGTTCTGTTTCTAAAAAAGACAGTTTTATTCAGTTTGTTCAATAGAAAAAATCATTGCATTTTTAATATACTCTACCAAACTGAGTAAAGTGCGCTGGTGCTATGCAGTCTATGCGCCTGAATAGTGACTGGTTCAGGATGCCAATGTGGTCGTTACACACTTTGACACAGAGGGAAAATTCTCCAAAATCAAATAAAACAGTACACTATTATTGTGTCAACGTTTCAACCCTATGCATACAATTTAGATAGGGTCATCACCAGGACGCATGTTTAGAAAGCACCTATAGAAGAGAAAACATGTGTCAGTGGGTCTACTTACATAGAACACAATTTAGGAATTTATTCAATGTACTCGTGGGAGGGCTGACTGACCTGCCTTATTGATAGGTTGAATGAGGAGATACTTCAGAGGCGTACTGACCCATAAGCCTGTGATGCAGCGCTACTCCTGAAGTGTTTTCTAAAACCATATCACCTTTCCCTGAAGTACCAAATCATACATTTACTCATCAGTGGGGCCCATGACACTGCGAGTTACTCACAAACACTTTCATCCTACTTCATGGATCGTTGTGATTCAAAGGAGAGCTGCTGGATCAAAGCGGATTGTCTAAATCAAAACTAAATATTTATACTATATACACCTGCAGTTTAAAGGAATTTTACCATGGTTTTTATTAATGAGACATTTTATTCAGACACACCACCATTATGGTCAATGGATCTGCTAGTAAAAATTAGGCTAAGGAAAATACAAGACCAGCTTAATTATCCAATTATCTAATTTATATTAAAAGCAAAGTTTAGCATGTCTAACAGTTAATTTGCTTTATTTATTTCTTTATTCAAAAATAACCTTCAAAGAGTAAAGTTTTATCTCAAACAGTTATATTCATTTATTTCAAAGATTTAGAGATAGGCATTATTATTTAGTTTCCAGGTCGCAGGTATTAGCAAAAGACTGATAGTTCCCAAAGTTCATTTTCTCCTAGCTCCCTTACAAACATCCTCATCTAAAACTCAATTCTCATTCAAAGAAAAATAGAAAATGTGTTCAAAGTCTTACATCTCAGAAAAAATCAGCATTCCGACAGCATCTCAAGAGGAAATCGAAAAGAGTTTTTTCTTAAGAAAAGTCACGTCTTTTTATACCCTATTTCACTAACTTTATCTATCTACAAAAGTAACTATCAGTACAGACTCCAGTCCTGATTGAACAATTTGAGGGTGGATGAGCATCACCTCCTCATTCTAATATTCAATTTCTGTAGCATCAGCGGAAATTAAAGAGTTCATTGTTTAAAAAATGTCCACCTTGGTGAGATCCTCAACTTGTTATATGTGGTTCCTTTCCCACGTTCTGAAATTCAGATGTTCACATTTTGTTGGCAGTCATCTGGACGTTTAGGCCAAGCCGTCCTTGAACCGCTCTTGCTCAGGCACAGGCAGCTCACATTCAATCTCTGCTCTAGCCACGCGTGCGCAGTATCTTTCACTGTCACAGTAATCGAAAACCTTCATTTTTAAGTAGGCCTCACGAGCCAGAATGGGAACTATCATAGAAACAAACACAAATAAATGTTAATTATTGAAATGTAGCCCTTCTGTTTACCTCCCCCCGTACTAAGCGTTTCCCTGTTAGTTGTTACCTAGCAAATAAGCAACACATATTCCTGGTATACTCGCCTGTCCATGTTTTTGCCACAAAATACATAAACAGAAAGCACATTTATGCCGCTTTTGATTATTTAAAGCTTTGCATTAATAAACACCATGACAACATTACTAGATTAGTCAGTTATAGTTTTCCATGCAAGCAGAATAATATTCCCACGTGTATTTGTGTGTGCATTCTACACTACATTGATTAGTATATCAAACCACACAATTAATAAAGGTTACAGTTTTGAGGAAATGACTAAACGAGGGGTATACAAAATTTTATTTCCTCACCTGGCTCCATCACCTGCACAGGAGTGGAAGGGATTAAATCCGAATCTGTAGTAAGAAGACAATAAGGTTATGCCGTGTGAGTATATCTCTTTACACGCGAGCGGTTGAAGTGGATTCAACAGACTGGGTAATTAACCTATAATGTATGGTTTCCAGTCAGAACATGTGTGTAATAGTATAGGATTATGTGTTGAAGCTGGTCCGTATGCAGTTGAAAGTTCCATGGGATTATGCTTCTCTAATGGATAAAGAAAGTAAAACAACGTGTGAATATAACAAGAACACCTCTTTAAAGAAGTCTTGGTTGGTGGCTTGTAACCTGTGAGAAAACTCACTGACAAAGGCAGAATGAGATGAGGGCAACCTGTGGCATTAGGTTGCCTCTGCCTGCTGTACTGGATTGTCCATGAATGAAGTAACCTCTTGGAGAGAGGAGTACATGTGATAAAAAATGAAACCGTGATGAAAGGCATCTCTGAAATAACGTTGGGTGACTACCAACATAAATGAACAAAACACTGTGGAGCCTCTGTGTGCTGTAGCTTATCATAACAACAATTATCAGGTCACTGGACTCTTAAAAGGCCAATGAAAATCACAGTTGAAATAATCGGTCAGAGAAGAATCTGGACTCGCCAACTGAGGGAAGTGATTAAATCAAAGTAGCATGTGAAAATGTGGCCACTACATCCTGATGATGACCCTGTGTAAATTGTATGCATAGGGTAGAAACGTTGACAGAATATTAGTGCACTGTTTTTGATTCTGGAACATTTTTACTCTGTGTTCCAGCCACATTTGCACCCTGAATCAGTCCCTATTCATGTAAATAGACTGTATAGCCCCAGCTCACTTTACGCTCACTTATTTTACTTGCACTGCTCTGCTACGTTGTTTGGGATCATCTGTTTTTTTTACTTTCAATTTGGCTTGAGTATATAAAAATGCAATGATTATTTTCTATTATTCAACAAACTTAATAAAACTGTCTTGTTTTAAAGTGGAACCAATCCTTTAATGGTAAAAATAATTTTCTCGTAGGAAAAAGAGGTTCACTCTTCCCCCTTGAGGGACCACTGTTACTAATTAAATGTGTGTGATACATTGTATTTAAAGTTGTCTTTAACAGAATGTACCATGGTGGTTTAGTAACACTGTAACAATGCTTTTTTCATGTTGCAAATATTTTTGGGTACATTTTATTTTCACGGTAAACAAATTGCACAATGTTTCAGCAAAATTGCCTGTAACTGGTCTGTTTTTTTTCAAGTTACAAATATTTTTGGGCAATTTTGAAATAATATCACCACCAGTCTTGCTTTCATTCTCATGCTTGGAATTCCGCGTCAGAAATGAGTTTTCTAGGAGCATTATAAATATCCACAAACTCAACATTTTGCAAACATGTACACATTTATATATTGGAACCACTATCATTAGTGCAGTCTTACTTTACAGGTCACAGTATTTCATTGGAGCACTCACTATACCAGTATAGGCTTTGCATTAATGAATCATAAATACTATTCAAACATCTTCTATAGCTGCAGGCAGACTGTCCTCTTTCCCACAACCATACTGTGGCACTGTTAACTGTCAGCCAAAGTGTTTATGCTGCAGGTGTTTGGGTTTATTTGTCCTGTTAACAAAATAAACATGCAAACTTTTTGTCCTGCCCCAAAGAATAGATCCTTTGTGTCCGGTGATAGGATCTCCGGATCCGCTGGTGTACGTCATTTCACTGTGTCAACTAACATGTCTTGTATACCCTCTTATTGACAAAAAACGAAACACATTCACATATATTAGCTTATTTCTATCTTAGAAGGCAATTTCTTACTTTTATGATCTCCCTCACTCCTGGTAAAAGGGAAATGACGTTTCAGGCGTGGCATTCATTCAGAATTTGCTCAACCCTTCAGGCACAAGCAAATCATTCTAAACACCATCAGATCTGACCTCTATCACACGGAGAATCTTTATATTTTTGGAACCCACATGGAGTTTTCACCTAATATTCCCAACTTCCCTAACCGGTCCAGCTCATTGCCTGTGACCTGCTGGTCCTTTCTGTTCTGCTTAAATAAAACGTCAATAACCACATGCACACAACAGAGTTGTTTTAACCCCTTATATTAATGTGTGCTATAAAGAATAGAGAGAATAAAATGTGAAGGGAGGCCAGAAAGCACCTCACGTACGCAAACCTTAAGAAGGCAATAAATCAGTGTAACAAACGCTAAGTTTATACAGCTTACTCAGTGCCCACTGGTCCTCAACTGTGAGGAAAGAGAAACTAGTCTCCTAAATAAAATGGAGTATCACTCACACGCGAGACATTTCGTGGATGAAAGTGGTCCTATATATGCCTGTGTTTTTAATCTGAGGACACTCGCAGCACCTAATAAAGAATGTCTTGCGTGAGAGTGATACCCCATTTTAATTATGAGACTAGTTTCTCTTTCTTCACGGTTGGGGACCAGTGGCACTGAGTAAGCTGCATATACTCCGTGTTATTTGTTACACACTTTCTTGATTTATTTCCTTCTTAAGTTTTTCACCTCTAAGAAAGTTCACACACTCGCCTTTTGTTTCCGTTTTGGCCACGAAAGCAACCTATGATGAAAACGTTGGCTTACTGGCGAGTACCACCCAGCAGCGCCCTTGGTTTGCGTACGTGAGCTGCTTTCTGGCCTCCCTTCACATTTTTTTCTCTCTATTCTTTATAGAACACATTAATATATGGGGTTTAAACTACTCTGTTGTGTGCATGTGGTTATTGACGTCTTATTTAAGTAGAACAGAAAGGACAAGCAAGTCACAGGCTATCAGCTGGACCTGTTACGGAAGTTGAGAATATTAGGTGAAAACTCCCTGTGGGTTCCAAAAGTATAATAAAGATTCTCTGTTTGATAGAGGTCAGATCTGATAGTGTTTGAAACGGTTTGAGGTGGGGCGGTCTGACTTCTTTAATCCCCCTGTGCCCCTGTTGTGTTTGTGACAAGCAAATCATTCAACAGCTCCTACCTCTCATATCAGGGTTACCCTTTAGGTATGGCCGGTGTGGCCGCAGCGGGCACAGGGCGTTGACTCTGCCCTGCAATATCGGCCCCCTGGAATAAAAGCGGTAGCAGTGCTTCTTACTAAATCTCCCATCCCCACAGTTCCCAGGGCGGGTCGAGCAGCATTCTTCCAGGGCTAGTTTCGGTTCCCAGTTCGTCCCTGCCTTCAGGTTGGCATAGACCATGCAGTTGCTCCTCACACCTCTTCAGCGGGAGGGGCCAATCACTCAACCCATTTACTGCAACAATTACAATGTATACTGTGCAGACCCCCCAGGATATAGCGGCATGGATTCGCAAATTTAGCGGCACAAATATGGAAATTTAGCGGCACAAATATGGAAATTTAGCAGCATTTAAGCGGCACTTTATTTTACTCATAAGCATTCATTTTCAGCCTTAAATCAATGGAAACTGTTTTAGCAGAGTATTCCACAAGGTGACCTCAGGAAAGGACACTGCTAAAGCAGTAGCAGGATTCAGGGCTGTTCTCAGGTTCTTACAAAATGGTTCACCAACGCAGGCAATTGAAATAGAAAGCAGGATCTCCCAATAACAGCAGTTGATAGCATGAATTCTGGAGAAAACAACAGTCTTAACCAGTGAAAGATGGTGCTGCTGGGTACTGACATTCCAATTTAAAACATGTAGGAAGCCAGTAGACAACTCTACTTGGCAGTTGACAAGTAAAAAGGCCTATCTTCCACTATAAAGCATTGCTGCCACCCCTGTCATCGATGCCACGCTCAGAAAAGGATGGTGCATATGGTATGCCCCTCTGGACCACAGAGCCCAGCCCTCATTCCATGTCACATGGAGTCCTTAGTGCACTCTGCATGATTTATGTGAGTGCTGAGGTAAAAATATCCAACACCAACACAAATCCACTATGGTGGGGTGTTTGAGGCAGGTGTGCACGCTCTTCAGAGCCATGCAGGGGACGTTTTCTATTTCAACAGCCAACAGATACTTAAAGGATAATAAGGTAAAATATATCCACAGGAGGAAACCCCTGCACTGTATGTATTACAGCATGTAGGTTTATCGGGTTTCTATTGTGTAAGGCGACTCAGACGTGTTATGTGTAAAGAGAACAGAACACTGCACAATTATCTGTATAATTAAATTTCAGGGGTTTATTAGGTTGAAAGTTGAAAAACGATTACACATATAGTGACAGTAACAGAATGCTTCTTCTCTGCGGCCTTGGCATTAGAACGGACTGTTGACACCTGTCTGCATACACCTGACTACATTTTCCTCAGCCTGCTGGGAGCTTTGCACGGCCTGCTTTCCCGGAGTTTAATCAGAGCCATCTCGAGTGAAATGTGCGGCCCTAAACGCGCATTCCTGCCAAGGACCCTCACCATGGAGTTGTGCATCGCAGGCCATCTGCTCGGCCTTTCACATTCCACCTTTTAACAGTGGGATCTGCGCGCGGGGACTTTTTCTCCCCACTGCCATCTCTGCACAGGACATCTGTGTTAGGCCGTTCTGAATACAGCACAACTATGTACACAAAGCAGGCCAGGCTGCAATTATACAGAATGTTGGGGGGCTTTGTAAATAGGGAAAACAACAGAGTGGCGTGTTCGCACCTCATCAGCCTGATAACCGCTATTTACATACAGATCCGTCTGCTCCTAATAGCCCCCAGGAAATAGCGGCTTTTCTAAAAATACAGCGATTTCTACAAAAGTGCCGATTTCGCGGCAAATCGCGAAATCGCGATATCCTGGAGGGTCTGACTGTGTTTTTTTTTTTTTTTAAATATATTTTTATTGCAGAGTTATAAACCACAGGATACAATTAAGCAGCCAGTACACTTGTGAGCTCCCCCCGTCCAATAAGAATTCCCAGTCGTACACAGCCATTCAGCCCGCATCCCGGAGGCCGGGCGGCATATTATATCGCTCAAGAGGAACACATCACAGTGCACGTCCCATAAGGACCCTGGTTGAAAGATCGTTTTGCGTATCTGCTTTTACCCCCCCACCCACAACAACATTCCCGTCAGCCATCCCAGTAATAGTTAGTGATGTCGCCCTTGTCGGGACCTGCCCTAGGCGCCATGGGTCGTCACACCTGGCCACGCTACCCAGCCATTCTACCCTCCACCTAGTAACCATCGTCCCAGTAGATCCAGGGCCCTAACAGGTGACCATCTAATGGCTTCCGGCCCTCCCCAAACACCCAACAACCAACCCCCCCTAAGCCCCCCCCCCTGGCAACTGCTAAGGTGTGTGCCTCGTCCTGTCGAATTGGATGGGTCCACTACAGTGCGTGATGCTATACTTCTGTGTTCGCCCCGCGGTGTCCAGCGGCTCAGGTCTCGCCATCCTCATCCTCTATCAAAGAATCACGCATAGCCTGTACCACTAACTCCCATGCACGCGCCGCATCCAGTGCCTTCTCATTCCCCAACTTTACAGCTTGCTTCATCCGGAGCACACCCTCGCAGTCAGACCACCGCAGCAGCTTATTCTTCCATCTACGCAGTGAGGGTCCCCCCCTGGACTTCCAATGCCACGATATTTCCCTCTGTGCCAATATCAGGCCCAGGTCTATGAATTTGCTTGTCACCCTGGTGTGCTTAGTATGCGGGAACCAGAGCAATAGGCACGCCGCCATGTCGAATTCCACCTCCCTGTCAGTCACTTCATTCAGAAGGTCCCCTACCTCCGCCCAATAGGTCCCCAGTTGTGGGCACCCCCAAAACAAGTGATCCATGTCCGCTCCCTGGGACGAACACCGCGGGCAACAGGCATCCGGCACCTGAAAGTACCGCTGTAGTTTCTCAGGAGTTAAATAGGCCCTATGGAGCACATAGAAATGCACCTGCTGAAAACGCGCGTTTCTAGTGCCCTTCCACGTGCGTCGCAGGATGTGACCCCATGCCGTATCCGGTATGGGCCGGCCGATGCTCACCTCCCATTTAGCCTTGAGCCCTTGGAGTGGTTCCAACCCCTCGTTCAGCATCCTATTATGGAGGCACGTCACAGCCTTGAACGTGCCAGCCGCCATCACCACATATTGGCACGCCATAGTCGTCGTGGGTTCCAGGAGCCCCATTTTCCAATGCTTTTGTATGGCAGCAACTACTGCCGCGTGTAGGAGAAAGCCCCCAGCAGGCAGCCCGAACTGGTCCCGGAGCACCTCGAATGGCGCCAAAGCCCCATCTATGTACAAGTCGCCCACCACCTGCAGTCCCGCCTCCTCCCAATCCAGCAACGGGGACCAATCCCCTCCGTGCGGCAATGCCGTCAACATCCCGATCGGGATCTCCGGGGCATAAGGCCGCGATGCCCTCGCTCTCCGAAGGCTCCGTTGCCAGCACAGCCGGAGCGTCCGCTCTTCCATGGTGAGGGCCCGTAACTCGAGCCGCTGCTGCATAATGATGTAGGACAGCACGTGGCGTTGCATTCCCCGATCCCGGTCCTCCTCCGGGCCCCGGAACACCCTGGCTACGTTCTGTGTAAGGACCTGCAACTGCGCTGCAAGATAATACAGCTCGAGGTCGGGCACAGCCATGCCCCTTCCAGCTTGGGGCGAAGTAGCGTGCTCAGGGCTACTCTACGGCGGCCATGCCCCCAAAGAAAGCCAATTATCATTGACCGCAGTTCCCTAAACACCCCCTGGGGAATCCAGACAGGCAGCGTTCGGAAATAATAGAGGAAACGGGGGAGCGCCACCATTTTCAACAGTGCTATCCTGCCCAGGACTGACAGCGGGAGGGTCGACCAGAAAGACAAGCTGCCCCGCAGCGCCCGGACGCAGCGGCCGATATTGCCCTCCAATAGGTCCGCAGCCGCGTGGTAAATGCGGACACCCAAATAGGTGATGCAAGAGGGTTCCCATACTACACCCAAATCGCTGCTAGGGGCTGGCGATCCCGCTCGCAGCGGGAACACACAAGTCTTCGCCCAATTGACCTTAAGGCCCGACAGCCGGCCGAACTCAGACAGCAGGTCCATCGCTCCAACCAATGCCCCCGAGGTGTCAGCTAGGTACAGGAGCAAGTCATCCGCGTATAGCGATATATAATGCCACTGCCCGTCACTAACTATCCCCGCGTATCGGTCACCTGACCTCGCTTGGACCGCCAAGGGTTCCATCGCCAGGGCAAACAATAGGGGGGAGAGAGAACATCCCTGTCGTGTCCCCCTGCCCACTGGATACGCCGCAGACACCAGGCCACCCAATCGTACTCTCGCCGTCGCCGAGGTATATAAGACCCTCGTCCACCTCCGAAACCCCTCGCCCATGCCAAACCTCTCTAGCACTCCATCCAGGAAAGGCCATTCCAAGCTATCAAAGGCCTTCTCGATGTCCACGGACAGAACCGCCGGTGCTCCCTCCCTGTCCAAGATGGCGTCCATTATTCCCACCAGGCGGCGGATATTCAGCGCCGTGCTCCTCGTGGGTATAAACCCGGCCTGATCCCTGTGTACCAGACCCGTCATGTGCGGGGCCAGCCTGGTGGCCAGGATTCGGCTCAGGATCTTATAATCCACCGTCAGCATGGACAGCGGGCGATAAGACCTCACATCCGCGGCATCCCGGCCAGGCTTGAGGAGCGGTACAATCAAGGCCTCCCGCATGGACCCAGGCAATGCCCCCTTCTCGAAGGCTTCCGTGTACACCACCAGCAGCCTGGGCGCCAAGCTGTCCACATATTGTTGATAGAATTCAATTGGCAGTCCGTCCACCCCGGGCGTCTTGTTGCGGGCCATATGTTTGATGGCCACCCGTATTTCCGTGAGCGTGATCGGGCTACCCAGCTCCCTCACATCTTCCTCATCCAGGACCGGGAGCTGCCTCTCCCCCAGGTATTCCGCGATGTCCTGAACCCCCACTCCCAGCTGACTCCGGTACAGTTCCTCATAATATCCCCTAAATCGTTCCAATACCGCTGCCTGGGAGTACACCATCTCTCCCTGCGCATTATTAATGCAGAGAATCGGGCAGCCCCTAAGTTCTGGGTTAGCTAATCTGGCCAAGAGGGTACCCACCTTGTCCCTTTCTGCGTGTGCCCTGTTGATGTACTGCCTATAGTCATAGCACCTCAAACGTTCCGTCTCGGTGGCAACCACTTCCTTCGCCTCCAACAACTGGGCCTGTAGACCTGGCCTAGCCGGCCTGCGGCGCTCCAAGTCCCTCAAAGTGTCTTCCGCTTTCAATAGGTCATTCAGCACAGTCGTACGAGCATTCGAGAACCTACCCAAACACACCCCTCTCACCACCACTTTCATTGCATCCCATTCAATAGACCTACTCGCAGCCGTTCCCTCATTCACTCCGAAATAACTATCTATGCTTTGCCGAACCGCATCGCTGAACACAGAGTCCTCTAGCGTCTCCGGCCGAAGCCGCCATGTTGGTATCACTGAGCGCTCTCTCTGCCACTGAATGTGCACCAATAGGGGGTTATGATCGGATATAGTCCTAGCCAGGTACTCCGCATGGGTAATCAATGGGGCCAGGGATCCCCCGCAAAGCACCGAATCGATCCTGACATGTAGATCATGGAGAGCGGAATAAAAGGAATAATCCCTGGCTCCCCTGTGCTGCTCCCTCCAGACATCCAGCAACCCCCATCTTTCCTGCCAGTCCTTCCTGTGCGCGGCCAGCCTGCGCACCGGAGAGTCTACTAGGGGGGGATGGGACCTATCCAGAGCAACATCCGTAATCGAGTTAAAGTCCCCCCCTAACACTATCGGACCCGCCAGGAAGGAGGCCAAGGACCCCGAGAGACTATCAAAGTATCGGCCTTGGTCAGTGTTCGGTGCATAGACACAGCAGAAAACCACATCCCGTCCATATAGCCTCCCCTCCACCGCCACATACCTGCCATTCGGATCTACTACTTGATTCAGCACTTGAAAGGGTATCCCCGCCCTCACCCAGATCAACACCCCCCTGGCATACGCTGAGTAAGTGGTGCCAAACACCTGGCCCCGCCATCTTTTCTGCAAGGCAGCGCACTCTTTTTTGGTGAGATGAGTCTCCTGGAGCATAGCAATCTGAACCCCCCTGCGTACCAGATATGCATGTACTTTGTGTCGTTTCACCATGGTCCGCAGCCCCCGGACATTCCACGTTAGGCATTTCAAGTTAGGTAATGTCCCCATTCCAACTTCGTACAGTCCGAATCAAAAAACAAAGGTCCATGGCCCCCCCATTGCAGTTGCCCCCCCCCGAACATTCCCAAAACTGAAACACTTCCCAAACCCCACTCCCCAGGACAGAGCACACGAACCCAGTGGCCGCCCCCATCCAAACCTTGAGCCAACTTCTCACACTCTTACCCTGTGGCCTCCACCACAGTCGACCTTAAGGGCCCAAGGGGGGTGAGTCGCCGCCGACCCCAGCTAGCAGAGCCCGCACCCCGCACCTTCATCCCCTCCAATGCACACAGCTCCCCCTCCCGGCAACCCGCCCTCCATCAACAGGATATCACCCTACCATGAAGTCCCGATCTAGTCCCAGTTCTATCTCAGCCGCAGAAAATACCATCCGATGTCTGTGGGGTCACTATCGGCCCCTTCGAACTTTCCGCCTCTGAAAGTTCCTCTCCTGTTCTGCTGCCTTCCCCTCCCGAGTCCGTTTCTGCCCGTTCACTGTTCTGTTGCGACCCTGTAATGGCCGCCGTCGCTGCAAGCGCATCCCTCTTCTCCGCCGCCATTTGAGCCTCCCGCTTCTCCCGCTGGCGCCTGTTGCGGGATCTGATGCGTTGTGACTGCCTCACCCGGGGCTGCTTGGGTTGGTCTCGCCTACTCTGGTGTGATTTGTCCGTCCCCGCTCTGTATGACTCGAGCCATTGCCAAACTTCGTCCGGAGTCTGGAAGAAGTGCGTAGTGCCGTCCATAATGATCCGCAACTTGGCTGGGTAGAGCAAGGAGTACTGGATGCCTTCCTCCCTGAGCTCCTTCTTCACAGCAAGGAACGATGCCCTGTTCTTCTGGACCGCTTGAGTGTAATCCGGGAAGATCGTCACCTTACTGTTCTCCACCCCATACGGGCCCGACATCCTGGCCCGCTGGATGAGAAGATCCCGGTCCTTGTAGTGGAGGAGCCGCACCACCATCGGTCGGGGGGGGCGGCCAAGCCCCGGCGGGCGAGCAGGCACCCGGTGAGCTCGCTCCAGAGTGAAAAAAGGAGTAAGCCCCTCCGGTGCCACCACAGTGCGGAACCAGTTCTCCAAGTAGGCCACCGCGTCCTCCCCCTCAATCCGTTCCGGCAGGCCTACGACCCGCACGTTGTTCCGTCTATTGCGGCCTTCGGCATCCTCCGCCCTCCGTTCCAGTGAGTCCAGTCGGGCTAAAATGTCCGTGATCCTATGCTCCGCGGTCACAACCGATGGCTTCAGGTCCAGCAACAGCTGGTCATGGTCCTTGACCCGGTCTGCCAGCTTCGCGTGATCCGCGCGTAGCAGCCCCAGGCCCGTGGCCACTTGGGCAATATCATTGTGCAATGCTTCCTTCGTGGAGGTGATCGCATCAAGGATGGCATCCAAACGCCGGTTCAGCCGCTGTTCCTGGTCAAGCTCCGGGGAGGGACTCTCACCCAGCTGAGTTGATGTCGCCGAGTCCCCCTCGCGACTCCCGGGCATCGGCCCTCCGATCGCCGCCATGCCAGGGTGCTGCGTCACAGGTCCTGTCGCCCGTTTTGCGATTACGCCCGTGGGTCCGTGCCGGTCTCCGGGCTCCAGGCAGCGCAATGTCCCCGCCGACGCTCTCAGGAACAATGGCCAGGTGGACGGGCTCCGTTCCGTCACCCCCCTCCGGCCTGAGGGGGGAAGGATAAGTCTCAGAGCGGTGGCCAACGAGGGTCCCCGGGCTCCTGGGTGAATCAGGTCAGCGTCCCCTGGTCTCAGGACACAGCACCGCCAATCCTAGTGCCTCGGGCAGCCAAGTGCAGGATCTCGTGCCACTCGGCGACACTTGGTTCAGGGCCGAAGTTCGGGACCGTCCGATCTCCTCGCCGCCATTTTCTTCTCACCCTCGGCAACACCTCGGCCGCCTCTTCACTCGATCTCCTCGGGGCCAGCAGTCCCCCAGCGACTCTCCGATTGCGCCCAGCTGTCCCCTTACACTTCAGAGGGCAGGAACGTCGTCTTCGGGTCGCCTAGGGTTCCGAAAACAGGAGAATTAGCGGGATTCCGCGCGGAGCTGCGAGCTCACGCCGCCATCCCGATCGGCGTCCAAGCCACGCCCCTCGGGTCTGACTGTGTTAATGAATTTAATACACTACAGACCTTAACCCCTTCGAAGCTAATGACGAGCTGGGCTCGTCATGGCGCTTACCTGCCCTGCGCGGATGACAAGGCCAGCTCGTCATGAAATAAAGGAATAAAGCGATTCCCAGCGCAGGACGGGAAAACGCCTAGCAGCCAAGTGGTTAAAGCATGATGTAGTGACTTGCTACCAGTCCGTTTCTACCAGTGACACAGGTAAAGGAAGATACAAGATTAATACAGCAGTTCCTGAACTACTTAAAAAATCTTGGGCTAAAGAACGAAACATAGCAAAGTGTATAGATCATGGAACCCGCTGTTCATGAAACTGCAGCCGACAACCATAGATATTACCCTAAAAGTCTCTTCAGGGAAAGGAAAAACGTATCCTAAATTTCTGACTGAATTGAAAGGTGAAAGTTGTTTGGGTCCCCAGTCACTGCCATTCCTGTGTGAATAAAGTCTACGGAACCTCCACCACAGGTCTCCACCTAACCAAAAAGTAGACCGAGAACCAACAATCCAACGACACCAAGATAGCGTGTTCGAAAGGGGGCACTCACAGCAATACACATCTCAAGGGGTGCCATAGAGAGAACATCCACTCCAAAACACCTCCACTGAATTGATAGTTGCAGAGAACAGCATCCCAAAAACAAATCTTTGACTGATACCCAGTACTGTGGCCGACCTTGTTCACCTTTCCTCCTGCTACTCCTGGGCTGGTCTTCCATAACCAGTAAATACAATCTAAACAGACAAAATCTAGAAAGTTTTCAAAAAACACATGCTTGACAACAATACAGAGTATTGTGATCTGTCTAGACTGCACAATGTACATCAAAGGTAAGTAGATGCGAATTATCACAAAACCTTCGACCTATCACAACCACCGTAGAAAGCCCCTTAAAGCATTACTGTCCAATCACAAGTCAGAGTGTAATTAAAGTCTCATTGTATCCTGAACAAGAGATGATCAAAAGATCAGACATTCACATCCATGAACCTTTAAAACTTGGTGATTGCGCCCCAAACCAGCAGAAGTAACATTTGTATATTCCGTGCTGCTTGTATTCATACAATGCTAATTTCCCCTTCTACACATCCAGTCACATAGTTTACCCACATAGAGACCTCTTGCTTGACATTGCAGCCTGCGCGGGTGCATTAAACAACTTTAGCATGAAAACCGAGGCAATGAGGTCGGTCTAGTGGTGTTTTGAGGATTGTATTTCTACTTCTAAAAATATCACTCCGTGTGGAACTTTTTAGTTTTTTTTGTTCGCATTGTAAAAAGGTTTACAGATGCGTTTCTGTTGTTACTTAAAATATTCTCAAGCCTAACTATTAAATTATTAACCTATCAAAATGTCCCCCTCTGACTAGGATAAAATACTCCAAATTAGTCTCCGTTTTGTTCTCAAGTGTTAATTATAAAATTGTCAGAAATCGCTGGAACTTCAAAAGCTGTCTCTGCCTGTAAAGCTAATGCAACCTTTTCCTTTTGTAAAATAAATATATTTAAAACTGCTAAGTGCTGCCACTGCAAAGCGTACAAGCTGTGTGTGAGGAGCAAAAGCTGTTTCTTTTCAGTTTGTTTCCAAATCTAGAGCTGCCCTAATGAAGGCCTCATGAGGAGGCTGCTATGATGTGGTGATTAAAGGGAACTCTTGGCCTTGATGCCCTTCTGAACAAACTCCTTTTAAAGTCCTCAGCTTGGCCTTCTACAGGGCAAAGCTTCTGAGCAGAGAAGGCATGCCAGGGCCCTGCTGGCATTCAGGGTCATCCAGCTTTCCTTTACTCATAGTCTGTCCTCTCTACAATGTATGAGGTGGCTTAGTGGACTAATGCCTCCACTGTAGGGGCCTATGTTTGATCTCATAGTCACAGGCTCAAATCCCAGTGGGTCTACTCAGCCTTTCATCCTTCTGAGGTTGATAAAATGAGTACCATTGAGTTGGGTAACAAACATCTGGTATTCAGCGCCAAGATGCCTACGGGTGAAGGTGTACTTTACAACTACACGTTATGTTTATCTCATTGTAACGAACTAATTCACAAAACCCCAGACACTAATTCACAAAACCCCAGACACTAATTCACAAAACCCCAGACACTAATTCACAAAACCCCAGACACTAATTCACAAAACCCCAGATCTCTTTATCTTTACGGATTACTGCTCAGTAAGTTTGGCTGGTTCTTCCTGATCCTCCTTGCCCTTGGTCCGTTTTTATGGGGCAAAGCAAGACGCTTTATAGTTGAGGGCTCGCTTCCTTTTCGACTAGAAACTCTTGATTCCCAGTCGCTTACCCATGTTGGCAGACTCATGCCGATGATACTTACCCCTCACCTTGGACTGTGTCTCTGTGCTGGCCGTGTAGCCTGGGGTTTTGTCGCTGAGGCTCTTCTGATGCTGAAGTGCAGATGGAGAGCTGCCCAGATGCCTTCCTTGGCAGGCAGAGGGGGTTCGTAAATAATTCAGAACCCATCAGAGTACTAATCAGTAACTGGGTTAAATAAAAATATCTTTCTTTGGCGGTTGATCAAACAAATGCCATTAAATTGAGACATAATTAAAATCTATTAAGCGCCTACAACTATTTTGCTTGTATTGTGTGTAAATGAAATGGCCAGTATCGGTCGAATTTTGCCTACACTCCTACATACATGATACAGTACCTATCATTGAATGGTCATGCTGCTTTTGTATGTCTGTAATGAAAACAGGATGCAATGTCTGTCCTTCCGGTATCATTAAACTTATTTACGTCACCTTTTCTTTGCATGGTGCTCGAGAAAATAGAACCGTTTCCTCTATTTTGAGCTCTTGGCCAAACTGTAAAGTGACATGGCAGAGTACATCTTTGTTTCTCCTGATGGCCTGCTAAGTCTGGAGACAGTTTGACAGTGTCCAGCTGAGTAGTTGTGATTGGTCTGAGTGGGTTCAGACAGGGAGAGGGGGCCTGTGCATGTTCCCCACCAGGCTGTGCATTACAGCCTGGTGGGGAACATGCAAAGTGCGCATGACTGTTTAGACAGCCCAAGGCGGCCAGTCAAACGGTCATGCACACTTAAGTGCCCAAAACACTCCTCCCTTACTGGCTGTGAGGACCGCCCAGCCCCGCCCCCAAACCTCCCTCAGTAAGGAAAAATAAAATGATAATAACGTGACGTTAATCCTTTTATTTTTCCTTTTTCCATAGTGGGGCAGTGCTCCTCCGCCTTAGTGGAGGAGCCGCCCCTGCTGTAGTATCTGATCACTTCGGCCCTCTGAGACACTATTACTTATGGACAAGCTGTAGTTGTTTGATCAGCCCTAAAATGAAGAAGCCTAGATGTCGGATAAATACCTGATTAAAATCTTAATTTGTGACCTCCAGCTAAAAGCGTGACTCGGAGGTCCTTTCAGAATGATCTTAAAATCCTTATTCGGAACTGGGGGGGCTCTCGTGCCCGGCCTAGACCTCTTTGGAAAACATGGAGTGAGCGACCGACCCTCCACTCCATAAGGCAGTGCACACAACTGGATTTCGAGCGCCCTGATTTGGAAACCTAATACCTCTTACTTTTCGTTCTGGAAGCCATCTGTTTTCAACACTAAGACTGATTTTCTAACATTGTAAAACAGGAATTGGTCCACACTGGCACAGACTGCATCACCATTGTTGCTACTATATATGTTTTGCCATAGCATAGACCACGTAGGGTGTTGGTAGCTTAGCAGTTTGCATCTCTGTCATGTTACTACCTGAGTTGACTGCGCCAAGTTAAAAGTAAGTCAGAAATTGAGAGGTTGCCGTGGGTGTCGCACTAATGTAGTCTATGGCAGGGGTGTGGAATTTAATAAAATATCTACTTGTCCATGGGGCAGGTTGCTTCATAAATCTACTTGCCCTGTAACAAAATCCACTTGTCCCTTTTGTGCCATGTAATGCGGCGACAAATTACGGAAGCAATCTCATTATATAAGAGTTAAGATATAACCTCTAATTATGCCAGGGCTCAAATCATAGTAGGATTGCATACTAGCAATTCCCTTATGCTGCCACGTTTCTGCAGGTCTGCATACTGGGCTGAAGGTATTGGTAAGAAATAGTTCAGAATAGAATGCCTTTTGAGTCTGTGCAAACCTACTGACATGCGTGTTGGGTTGCACCAACTCTTTTCTAATATTTTCCTGTACTGAAAAAGGTTGTAAATTTACTCTTGACAGTCGCAGACTTAAAACTTCTTCCAGGGTTGGAAAAAAAGTGATTGGAGGTAAAGTGAACTTGAAACATTAAGATTTTCACATGAGACAATCTACACATGCATATGTGCTCATGCTAAAATGCAGTTCACAAATAATTTCTAGGAGTACTATTTATTGGCCTACTTCTGTAAATTCTTGTGAATTCATGGAAACTGTATATATGCACTTAATGCAAGGGTATATACCATGGATGCACTTTGAGACTTTCGTTAATAATTGGGCTTCTAATTAGGCCTGGCGTTAACCATGAACTACTGTTTAATAAAATTCTGTCTCTCTCTCTCTCTCGCTCTCTTTTTCTCTCCGTCTGTCAGATGGCTTCACTGTCAGTGACAGTATTCTGCTCTTTGACAAGGAGCATATTGGCACACAAAGTAGTTTTGTTCAGTGCCCGGAACTGCTGTGGCAATGTGTGCTTTTTGAGACCAAAAACAATTTTTTGCTTTTGCCAATGCTTGTTAGAATGGTGAGGGCCCAGCAGCTCCCACACGGATACGGTTTTACAAAAACCATGCCTGAACAAGTCACGCATTGACAAAACCAAAAGGCTGACCACCAATTTCAGACCAACTGGCTTTGCCAATGCTTGTTTATTTTTGTTTCAGATAATCGTATTTAAAGTGGTTACACTAATTTTCCATTATGAATAGGTTTTGGGAAATACAAGCATACATCAACATGTTGCTAAATGATGCTGCAAAGATATGGTACCTAAAATCTCACAGTAGCAAAATGTTTTTTTCCTACTTGCATTTTTTTTTAAACATTTTATTTTGAAAGGAAAAAATCATCACTCTTGCTTTGAAGCTTCGGCAAATATTTGCATATAATCAGAGAGCATTCTGGGAACATTATACTTAGCCTCATATTAATTAACTTTGAAAACGTGTATACACATTTATACTGAAACCACCGTCAGTAGTGCAGGCAGAGTTTACAGTGTTTACTTTTAGTGCTCACCCTAATAATAAAGGCTTTGCATTAATGAACCATAAATACAAGCTTGAACAGCATTTAACACATGGGCACAAATATTACCTTAACTGCAGACATTGCCCTTTCTTGATCCATAAAGTGATTCTGTAAACTGGCAGCCAAAGGGTTTGTGTTGTAGGGGGTTGGGCCTACTTGTCCCAAGGACAAAATACACTTGAAAACGTGTTGCCCTTGACCCCAAACAATATGTCCCGGGAGTCGGGCTATAGGAATTCCACATCCCTGCTATGATTTGTATAGTGTGTACGAAAAAAAGGGTATTCCCTCCAAATCATAACTTGTAAGGAGCCACCTCAAGTGAGACTTTTGACTGTTTCGTATTGGGCCCTTCTACTTTCACTTTCTTTCACAAAAACTTTGGGATTGGTTGCTAGTAGCGAACTGTTACGTTTTGCAGCATGAAATGTCTACTGGATTCTTGTGTTGTACAATACTGCCATCTAGTGGTTGAGTCCGGAATGCCCTAATTGCTTTCTAAAGTTTGTTAGTTTGTGGTTTGAGAGTCGTCATGGGCAGAGCAGGACCTCGACCGTAATCCCACAAAGTACACGTGCGTGCCCACCATTTTAGATTCCTTTTTACACAGTTGAATGCAGAGATGGATCAGAGAGATCCAGACGTTTTTTAGACCAAGGTTGATGAAGAATCCTTGAAGGATGAAGGAAAACAGTTGAGAGAACAGGGTCAAGACTGATTTGCATTGGCTGCGTCTGACCTGGGTTGGCGAAATGAGCTAAAGAACAATGATGAATTAAACCCAGATCTGTGACTGGGGGTGAGTATCTGAAAAGTTTCAGCGCCCCGTCCATCGTCTCCTTGTGTTTGTAGCTATTATGACACCATCATTAGCCTTAGGGGACAGAACGGGCTACCTCTGGAAAGCACTGGCCCGGCCATCTCCAGTGGCAGAGACCCAGGACATGTGCCACTGAGGCTGGCAAAGAGAGCAATGTCCCTGGCATCTGTGGGTCCTGCTTCAGGCAAAGAAAGCAAGAGAATGAAGGCTGTGAGATGGGAAATGGAGCGAGCTACAGCCACACAGTGGCAAATCGCCAATTCATATACACTACTAAATAGGCATGCTCATCAGTGCTTGTAGGATACAGAAGCTCTAATGTCCCATCTTCTGGGGAAATATCACAAGAGGGCAAAGAGCATTATTGAGGGAGGAAATAACATTTCCAGTTTGTGCCTTAAATCAGCCATTGATTCTGCTGACACAGCAAGCAGGCAGCTAGCTAATGGGACTGTAATAAAGAGGCATGTGTGGCTGTCATTTCCGGGTTCAAACCTGAGGTACAATCTATCATCATTGACAAACCCCTCACAGGTAATCTGATCTTTGGCCCAGATGTTCACCAAGCGCTGGAAGACATGAAGAAAGCAAATGAGACTTCAAAGGGAATAGGATGTGGCCTTTATTTTAAAAAGGAAGTCTCCAAGAAAGAGGTCTGGGGAGACAAATGTGTGGCTCATAGATCCAGAAACATCCGGGAACCATCCAATTTCAGGGCTATGTGCTATGGCAACAACAGTAACCCAAAGCCTCTTTTCAAGGCAGTGGAAAACCAAGGAGTGAAAACTGCAGAAGTCTGCCTCGGGTGGTCCTAAGTGACTCGATCTCCACTTCCCCAGGCACAGCACTCCCGTAGGGGGAGGATAAAGGACTTCTGAAAAAATGGGAAACATTTGCACAGATAAGCGGGTTATAAATATCATTTGTTACAGCTACTGTATAGACTTTCTATGAAAACCACCAACGCATCAGCATTGCAGAAAGGACCAATTGCAGATCTTATGCAAAGAGGAGCGGGGGTTGCTGACAAACAAGCATTGGCATAGCCAATAGGTCTCGCTTTTGGGACCTTATAAGTATTTAGTTATGCAGCACTACATCCGTTGTGCAATAACATCAACTGTTGCATGGCTAAAAAATTATAAGGTCCCAAAAGCGAGACCTATTGGCTATGCCAAGGCTTGTTTTCTCTTCTGGTCCTGGCGAGAATGCAGGCCTGCTGCAGATTATCTTATATGGCATTCAGGCCCAGCCATGCAATCGGGACTTCCATGACTTTTGTTGAGGACCACTGTTAGAAAATTCCTGGATGGCTGACTGTGAATTCAGGAACATCTTTTAGAGTGCCTAGCTAAAGATGGCCCCTGTGGTGTTGTAATAAAAAGAAAAAAGTTGTGCTCCATTTTTTTTAAAGTTTAAAGGGAGGTCATGGAGTTTTCCAGAATTAAGTGTCACACTTGGCTGTGTCTCCTTATGTTTAGTCCCAGCCATGGAGCTCCTCGGTATTAAGCACATTCTAGGTGATTTATTTTCTGTCGCCCTTCTGTCTCCTCTTCATACTTGGTGTGTTGCTGGTTTTAATGCCTGTTGATGTCCAGCCTTTTACATGCTTGCGTCCTAAAAAACTTTACTTGCCAGCAAGTAAATCTAGCCCTGCTTTATATATTAGTGCATATTCGTCATCCGGCCCCAAAGTTAACAAACCTGCAAAACAAATTGCCTAAAGTAAGGGCAGCGTAGACTGAATTATTGCAGCATGGATGCTAGCGACGCAACAGTTATGATCACCGTTTGCCGCATGCTCCATGTTGGAACACGTTTACAGAAAATGGTTTATACCTGCATTTCCCGTGTTGATTCTCACCATTTTGAGGTTAAAGAACAGACACTCTGTGCCCAGGTGCTGTTAATGCCGTCTATTTATTTATTTATTTTTAATATTTGTAAAGCGCATCATTTACCCTTGGGCGTCTTGGCGCTGGTAAAACCAGTTATTTGTAACGGTCAACATGAGGAAGGAGTAATCATTGAGCGAACAGCCAGGTTTTTAAAAGTTTACGGAATTGGAGGAGAGAGGAACTCTCCCTGATGTATAAGGGTAACGTGTTCCAGAGCTTTGGGGCGGCCACCAAAAAGCGCCGGTTGCCCCAGGTGACGGTTTTAGTGCGAGGGATGATCAGTTGATTGAGGGTGGCTGATCGTAGAGCTCTGTTAGGTTTGTATTGTTGTAGCTGTTCTTTCAAAAAGTGGGGTCCTTGGTTGTTGAGCGCTTTAAACACAATACAGAGGGACTTGAAATGGATTCTGTTACGCACGGTGAGCCAATGGAAGTCCTTTATACTGTTGGATATTGATTCGTATTTTGTTTTGCCAGAGAGCAGACGTGCTGCTGCATTTTGAATAGTCTGCAGTTTGGTAATTACTCTGGATTGAGCATTGAGAAAGAGGCTGTTACAATAGTCCAGAGAAGAAAGGACAAGAGAGGTAACCAGTGTTTTGATGGCTGAGTCAGGAAGGAAAGGACGTATTTTCCTTATCTTCAGTTTCAGGTGTGCTATGGACACTGTTTTGTTGGCGTGATCCATGAAATTTAGACCCTCGTCGAAGATGATACCGAGGTTCCTGACTTTAGCAGTTGGAATGGGCGGGGTACCGAAGGCCTCTGGCCACCAGCTTGATGGCCAGGCTGGCGAAAGGGGTCCGAAAATGAGCACTTCGGTTTTTTCGGAGTTTAATTTGAGGCAGTTGGTAGCCATCCATTCTCCTATGTCTACAAGTCCCTTCTTGAATTTTTCAGCCACTAGATCTCCGTCCCCTTTGATCGCCAACACAAGTTGGGTATCATCGGCGTAGGAGGTTAGGCTCATCCCGTGTGCTTTGATGGTTTTAGCAAGGTCCGACACATAGATGTTAAAAAGTGTCGGACTCAGGGATGAGCCTTGCTAGCCCCAAGCTAGCCTTTCTGCGCTGTGTTTGTGGGTTGCAGTGCACAAGTTGTGTTGAAAAATCACCTTGAGCGATAGGCATTTGACTGTACACCTTCAAGACTGCTTAAAAGAACTACAAAGTATTTCACTATCTGCACTTCTCATTGAAACTAAAGAAATAAAGAAAAAAACATATTATAAAGTGTCCAGTTTGCCTCCTGCCGCAGTAAACACGCATTGGCAATGCCACTAAGTCACACCTTTTGGACCCAATTAGAGTCTTTGCATCATGGCTTATTCTACGCAGCTTGTGCCAACATCTTGTATTGAGTGCGCTGATTGCTATCTAACCATGATGCGCAGTACATATATGTATCTTGTGTCCCTCTGATTGTATATTTTTTCTTTATACAATGCCGTGAGACAATACAGTGTTTTTTATGTGTAATTGCAATGTACCCTCATTATTTTTGCGGCCACCTTTACTGCCGTTTGTTATGTTACCATGAAAATTCAATAAATACATTTAAAAAGGGATTACTTGAGGTAGATACTTACCGCCCTCAACATATAACCCAATTTCTAGGACACACAGTACTTCAGAGGCAGTCCACATAAAGGGGTACACCACAACAGAGGCATACCAGAAGTGGGAACAGTAATTTTAATGTTGCCACTCAAAGAAGGAACAACATGCAATAGAACTTATCTAGAGAAAATGACAACCTCTCAATGAAGCCAAAAGAACCTGACAAGATACGCCCCCACGCCAATGAACACACACAACCCTGAATGATAATTCAAAAGAAGCCTACCGAACCAGACCTTGCCACAGAGAGGGATTCCAGAATAGGAAACCTTCGGAATTCAACACAGCATTGAATATGAGACCCACAGATCAACATGAAAAACAATATGGTTCTTCACTAATCAGTAGCAATACTCCTACTATGGCTCCATGCAATGGACACAAGACTCGTCTATAGCCATCTAAAAAGAGACAAAAAAAAACTCTAGCTAAGAGGTTCCTAAACCCAGCACAAGTCTTAAAGGTATTCCTATTGAAGTAGAATAGGGTTTTTTCAGCTGAGGTGCACAGAACTGTACTGAAAAAACTTAGCGGTAGGCAAAATAACCTCAGATAAGGAGTCCTAGATCTAAGCACAATATTTACACCAGGCCTTACTAGATATGCATACTTAGAATAGGGTGACCACCAGTCCACCACTCACAGCGAACCGTTGGGTGGCAAATTCAGTGTGATATTCGCCGTAAACTGGAGATGCTTTAACGGATGTAACTTGTCCGTAATTTCACCACTTCCGGCTCATATAAATAACCCCACGCCTCGTGAGAATGGTTTTGGAGTGGACCTGACTGATAGTGTGTAAAATGGCCTAGGATTGGGGCATTGAGAGCACCATAGCCAATCCTAGTACGTACACTGAATTCCGAAATGCTGATTGGTCGCGAATCTCACTTGTGCACCAGTCTCACCTTTCCTCACCAATCGGAGAGTTCGACTCAAGATAGGATGTGCTTGGAGTTGATCTGCGTTGCCTAAAGTTGAAGTTGTGAGTTAGGCAGAATAGTTTGTGATGCTACTTCTTGGACTGTGACTGCAGCCTAGCTTACTGGGCTTGAAAATTGCGGTCTGCTGTTTCAGATTTTAAGCTCCTTTGGATTTTAGGCGGCGTGGAAAGGTCAGAAAACAAGCATGGCCGCACGGGCGGCCGCGAGACGCGATCTGTGGTAGGGGAGAAGCGGGAGTTGTGTGCGCGCTACGAACAGAGCCCGGGAGTTGTGTGCGCGCGCACGCTAAAAGAAACACGAGTGCTGCACGTGAAAGAAGGCGAGGCATAGACTTGGAGAGGCAGAGCGAGGCGTGCGCGCTTGTGCGCGTAACCGTAAGCTGCTGGCCAGCAAAATTGGTAGCACTTTAAAAACCCGCTTTCTAAATGTCTCTCAGAGTAGCGCATGTGCTGGCTCTAGTGAGACCTAAAAAGTACCTCAGGAGGAAAGAAACAAAGGTCTATACTCCATTTACCTTCTTGTACCAAAAACAGATCTCACTTTGTGACTTTCACTTAGAACTATGCTTTGTGAACAGGTACATAAAGACAAAATTTCAAATTACAAAACTACAGGACGGAATTCCTTTGCTAGACGAAGAGGACTACCTAGCAACGGTAGATCCCAAAGATGCCTACTTCCATATACCCATTACCATGGCACATAAGAAGTACCTAAGATTCATTTTGGAAGAAGAACACTGCCAATTCAAGGGCCCACCGTTTTGAATAAAGTCTATGCCAAGAGTCTTCAGCAAGACAGTGGTAGCGGCACAACTGAAGGCTGAGCATATTTCTACACATACTTAGATGATTGGCTAGTCAAGGCGGACACCTTGGAACTTTGGCAGGAGAACGTGGTGTGGCTTTTACACACACACTGTGAAGTGGATACATCTTTCCCAATCCACAAACCAGGAAAACGTTTCTGGGAGCAGGCCTTAACACACAAGTAGCAATGGCATATCCTACAACAAGGGCTCAATCCATACATACTCAAATACAACTCACCCAAATATCACAGTCTCTGAGGAAAGAAATGAAACTCGTAGGGATGATGACTTCTTGTATCCACCTCATTCCCATTACAAGACTTCACATGAGGCCAGTACAGGAATGGTTATACAATCAATAGACTCTGGAATTAGGTACTTAACAGGATCTAGTGGTTGTAACAGACGAGGTCAGCAAGGAACTGAGGTGGTGGACTGCGGGCAACATTCTCAAAGGGAGCCCTTTTTAAGCCCCCTCACCACAAGCTGGCATTACACGGTCGCCTCAATGGTAGGTTGGGGAGCACACATGGATACCCTAAAGATAAGGGTGTTATGGTCAGAACAGGACTCTACCAAACACAACACTTTTCTGGAACTAAAGAGAATCTTCTTTGCACTGAAAACCCTTCAAAGGTCGATCAGTGGGAAAATGGTGCAAATTCTAACAGACAATACAATTGTAATGTTCTACATCAAAAAACGGGGGGGTACAGTACCATATCCACTGTCACAATTTGCTCAGAGCATTTGGAAAAAGGCCATAGCAGATAACATTTCACTGCTAGCAAGTGAAGTCTCCGGAATTGAAAATGTCCAGTAGAACGGGCTAAGGAGACAAACAAACTTCACACTGGACTGGGAAATAGAACAGTCTATTAATGACACATTGTTTGGTCTGTGGGGGAACACCAGACATTGATTTCCTTGCAACATCAGAAAACACAAAAAGCTGGTGCCTAGCATCCAGGTACTGCCATTCCAAATCACATGGGAATGCTAAAAACCTGGCTCTTCCCCGTGGTCTAAAACGGTTGGTTGTATGCAGTCCCTCTTTTTTCTCACCTGTCAGCGCCAAGACACATCTGCATTCAATCGCTTTATAAACGCTATCCTATCCTATCTTATCCTTATGCCCTGTTGATAAGTTGGTACAGGATCTTTGCGCCAGCACTGCTTATCCCAACAGTTCTGAAGAAACACAACAATTTCAACATGACGATGATTCTTATAGCTCCAAAGTGGCGTCTGAAGCCATGATTCCCTCACCTGATCCAATTGTCAAAACATTTCAAATTCCACTGTGCAGGGACACCCACACCATGCATAGGGAAGGGTATTCCACCCTTACCCGGGGGCGATGCAATTGGCAGCGTGGTTTCTGAAGCAGAAGAATTTGAACAAACGTAAATCTGCCAGAGGCCACATTACATATAATCAGAGCAGTCCGAAGGCCGGCACCAGAAGGTGCTATACCTTTAAGTGGAAAAGATATGAAACCTGGTGCTAATCCAATAAGATGGAGCATTTGCTCCACCAAGACACAGCAATAGCTTGATACTTACACATTTAAACAAATTAAAACTCTCATATGCCTTGTTAAGGGTGAATTTATGAGCCAATGCGGCTTACTTAAAAATACTATGTTCATAGAACATTTTGTCACTCCCACAGATGAAGAGGTTCATGGAAGAAGCAAAAATAATTTTTATCAGCAAAGGCGTTACATCCTCCACAGTGGAACTCAAACTTAGTTTTGGCAGGATTAATGTAGGCACCCTTTGAACCAATGCTCAAAGTCACACTCAGACATTTTACACTGAAGACGCTATTCTTGGTAGCAATTACGTCACTAACAAGAATTTGTGAGATACAGTCACCAATGGTGCAGGAGCTTCACATAGCCATACACAAGGATAAAGTTATAATGAGGGCACACCCAAAGTTCCTACCGAGTTTATTTCACTTTTTCACATTAACTAGCCTATCACAACCTCCATCTTTTTCCAGAAATCATCAAATGCTGCAGAAAAGGCCCTCCACACATTGGATGTCAGCTGGGCAGTCATGTACTACATGCAAGCAAGCAACACGCAGCAATCGACAGACACAACCATTTTTTGTAGGCCACTCGGTTCAAACTCTGGGAATGGCTGTCTCCAAGAACATTATTGATAGATGGATTGTACATACTAACCCACTATGTTACTTTTTAGTGAACAAGTCTTTGCTCGGCAAACCACAGTCCCACTTTCTAGTAAGAAAGGGGCTACGATGGCTTTGATGTCCCACGTGTCCATGCAAGATATATGCAGGCCCTCAACATGGTCTTCTCAACATACAATCACAAAACATTTTTGCGTCAACTTATTCTCTTTTTTTTTTTTTTAATATTTTTATTGAGAGTTCATACCGGTAAATACATATTCATAGAAGCGTACATATATACATAGTTAGAAGCATTACATTATTACGTCAAGCGAAAAAGCAAAAAGAGTACTATACAGTAGAGAGTCAGTTGACATGTTAAATATCTACACAGCCAGTAAATCATTCATTTGTAGTTTTGCTGTCCTCCAAGTGGCCATTGGGGCCCAAAGTTGCTTGCCCATATCCCTTAGCTTCACTCCCTTTAAATCATATAATGCTTCCTCAATATTATGTATACCCAGCATTCTGCACAACCACATTTGAAAAGTTGGGGCTTCTGTATCCTTCCAGGCTGCGCTAATTAAAATCCTAAGGACTGCTACGGAAATGAAAACTAAAGCTTCGGCCTCAGTACTCATATCTAGTTTCACATCACAACCGATTATTATCAAAGTTGGGGATAGGTTAATTTTAACGTCGAGTAGCCCCTCTAAAAACCGTGTTATTTCGGTTTTAATAGTTTTTAATTTTTCACAGCCATAGAACATGTGTATAAGATCTGCTGTACCATTACCACATCTGGGGCAGTTGCTATCTGTCGCTTTCCCCCAAGAGAATAATTTTTCGGGCGTATAGTATAAATTAAATAGAGTTTTGAAATGTTGGGCCCTGAGATTCGAGGAACGCAGAAACCTCTTATCCATAGCTAACGCTTTATCAAGGTCTACTTCGGGATCTCCCAATTTTTTGGACCATGTGGTTTCAATTTTTCCAATATCGTCGATTGATGCGTCGTTAAATATTTTATAAATATCTCTAATTCTATGGCCGCCTGACTTCAAATACTCAATTAGTTCGAATTTCCCAAGCTGAGTGATGCATGGCCTAATTGCTTTAATTCTATTTACAATCTGTAGGTATTTGAACTCTTGATAGCCTTGTAGTGAATAGTGGTATGTGAGTTCTTCAAGCGTTCTGCAATGATCTCTGATCATTATTTGCCCCAACTCCACAATGCCATGACTCTCCCAATGACGCCACGTTCCATCCCTACTAAGATTTGGAAAGAGTGTTGAGTTCCACAGTGGTGTGCGATAATGGATGGTGGGTATATCTAGAACTTTTTTAACAGTTTTCCATATAGACCATATACCTTCCAACGTCTTGTATTCAATTTCCTTGTAATAGCTCCTCTGGGTTCTCCTTAATAAAAGCCCTACGGCTTCACTTCCCACCAATAGCTGATAAATTGATGGTATCACCGCCTGCCTGAGGGTTGGGCCCCCCGGATGGAGTAGGATAGCCGTGTCTGCAAGGAGGCATGCAAAATGATAGCTCTTAATATCTGGCAATCCCAACCCACCTCTATCTTGTGGTAATGACATATATCTATTTGACCGCCTTATTTTACCATATTGCCATAAAAATTTCATGAAAATGGACTCAATCTTCTTAATAATTTTCTCGTCAATTTTGAATGGGATTGACCTTAATTTATAAAGCACCTTAGGAAACATTGTCATTTTTATGACGTTGGCCCTCCCAATCAGTGACAACTTTCATGAGTCCATTCTTTTTAGATCTGTTTCCATAGATTTGAAAAGAGGGGTGTAATTATTTTACCTGGTTCTGCATTTATTGTTATACCCAGGTAAACTACAGATTCTACATACCTTCCATCCACCTTGGCTATTTTTTTAGAACAAAGTACCTGTGTTTTATCCACATTTAGTCGGTAGCCCGACACATCTCCAAACTGACTAGTTATATTAACTACCTCCCTCATAGCTAGCTCTGGATCTTTTGTAATGACTGCTAGATCATCCGCATAAGCGAGAAGTTTGGTGTGAAACCCATTTGATATTACTGGTTTAATAAGCGCACTGTTCATTAATTGTGTATCTAAAGGGTCTATGTAGAGCGCGAACAAGATTGGAGAGCATGGGCAGCCCTGTCTTGTACCCCTTGTTATGTTGATCCTATCTGATCTTTCCCCCATTAATTGAATTCTTGCCATAGGCGATGAGTACATAGCCTGGATGGCTTGACAAAATCTAGGGCCAAATCCCCTTGCCTCCATAACCTTCCATAGGAAACTCCATCTGACGCGATCAAATGCCTTCTCCGCATCGAGGAGGATCATTGCAACCTCCTCCCCCCTAGCAGCACCGATGTCGAATAGTGTAATAGCTCTCCTAATATGGTTTGTGGTTCCTCTTCCTGGGATAAACCCATGCTGCCAGGGGGAAACCAAGGACTCAATGATCCCTCCCATACGAGTGGCCATGATTTTGGCATATAGCTTGTTATCACCGTTAATCAATGATATTGGTCTGTAGGAGCCCGGGTTAGTCTTAGGTTTCCCTTTTTTGTGGAAGATTACTATATTAGTTTCTTGCCAGGACGCAGGTATTATTCCGGTATTCATAACACCATTGAATAGATCTAAGAGCATTGGTGTTGTTTCCTCCCTTAGACTTTTATAAAGCTCTACTGGTATAGCATCTGGGCTCGCCGCCTTTCCGCTTGCAAGATCTTTCAGCGCTTCCAATACCTCGGACATTGTAATATCTTGTTCCAGTAGTTCGATCTGGCCTGGTTTTAACTTACTACCCATGTCTAACCAGCGTATATTTGGTGCCTCTGCAGCTGCTTCCTCCTGATATAATTCTTGATAAAATTTCCTGAACCCCTCCAGAATTTCACCAGGTTTGTCGTGTATTTGGCCCTGATATTCAATTTGTGTCACAATGTTCTTACTTGCCACCTGCCTAATTCGCAGGGCAAGAGCTCTACCTGCTTGCTCCCCAGTTTCGTAAAGTCGTGATCTCTGTGCCTGATAATTTGCTGCCGCCTTTCTTGCTAGTTGTTTCTGGATCTCAGCTTTTAAGGAGTTCACTCTATGTAGGCTCTCGACAGATTGAGCACCTGTAATTATATCTTGTCTATGTTGTGTCTCTGCCTCACTCAGTTTTCCCATCAATGCTTCCCTTTCCCTATTAACCTTTTTCCATATGTTGGTGGTATAGCTTATAGTCTCTCCTCTTATTCCTGCTTTGAAGCTATCCCACACGACTCCCCTTGATGCACTATACCTATTAGCGTCAAAAAAGGACTGGGACCATATTTTCATATGAGTGATATAGTTGGCATCCGCTAATAATTTTTTATCAAATGACCAGGGTCTAGGAACCTTGTATGGTTTATTGATGGCCATATTTAAGACTAGGGGATTATGATCAGACATAATTTTCGGAAGCTTATTTATTTGTACACTCCTAAGTAGGGTAGTCGAGATCATGAAATAATCCAATTTCGAGTATTTATTAAAAGGATGTGAAAAATAAGTAAACCCGGGGTCTCCAGTCAGTAAATTTCCCCAAACATCATCTAAGCCATGTGACTGCATCATTGACGTGATTGCTCTAAACACCCTTGGCTTCCTACCTATGTATGCGCTGCCATCCGTAAAATTTGCAGAGATGTTAAAATCGCCACATAATACTATCGGGGTATGCCAATCAATTAATTCATTTTCAATTTGACTAAAGATTTCTGGCTCGTCTGTGTTGGATCCATATACTGTGCAGATAGTGAAACCTAAGTTCATTTCGCAAATTGCCCATCTTCCTAATGAATCCGCCTTACACCTTTTGGCCCCCCTAACCCCACTTTACCAATTATGGCCACACCTCTTATCATAGAAGTCTGGGATGTACATGACAGCAATTCATAGCTTTTAAAATTCAACCAATGTTTTTTGCTCCAGGGTAAGTGGGTCTCTTGTAAACATATTAAATCTAAGTTAATCATATTTAGATATTGTTCAAGCTTCCCCCTCTTTTTCCAATCATTTAATCCTCCTATGTTGAGGGATCCAATCCTTAGTTTAGACATACCTAATTTTTAAATATTTCCATAGCATCAACCTGTCCAGATAACTGATGTATACACAATATACATAATAAGAGCATGTCCTTTGTTTCAATTTTACTCTTTCATTCGAAATCACTTTAACAGTACGAACTCTCTTCAGTTTTTTATTTTCTCCCCCCACATCCGCCACCCACCCCACTTTCCCCCCCTCCCTTCCACACCCTCTTGCCCCCCCCCTCCTGCCACCCCTTGAGGCAACCTGGGTTTAGACTCGCCCAGCTGTTGGTGGCCGTGTGTTCCGCGCGCCTGGACCTGCCACCTGGCCTGATACTTTTTGAGCCTAGTGAGTGTCAACCTTATATCAAATAGCAAAAGTCAATAATTCGTCGGCACTAGATGCCTTATTCTATTTAGTTACCATTATCTTGTTTCATTCTTGCTTCAACCTCCTTGAGATAGGCCTCTGCCTGGATTTCACTTGTGAAACTCCTTGTTGAGCCTTTGTATATTATTTTTAACCGCGCCGGGTTTTGCAGATAGACTGTTGCTCCTAGCTTTTCGAAAGGGGCAAAAAGCTGTCGCATTCGCCATCGTCTTTCTACTGTTGCGTGTGCAAAGTCTGGTCTCGCAAAAAACTTAAAGCCCCTATATTCTCTTTGAGCCGTTGGTCTGGCCAAGTCATATATAGTGTCACGTACCAGAAAGTTTCCAAAGTTGACTAAAAGAGCTCTAGGATATTTTGAAGATTTCTCTGACCGTTTTGGTAGTGTTAGTGGAAAGCGATGTGCTCGGCATACTTCTTTATCCATTTCCCAGGAGTTGAGTTCTGGGAAAGAAGATTTTAGTAGATTGATCATGAAGTTTCTTGGATCGCTCCCTTCCGAGCCCTCGGGAATCCCAAGAAAGCGAAGATTATTCCTCCTTGTTCTATTTTCTTGGTCCTCAGCTTTCATCATCAAGTCCTTAATTATTCCCTCGTGCTCCTTTGCTTGGAGTTGTATCCTTATGCCCTGTTGATAAGTTGGTACAGGATCTTTGCGCCAGCACTGCTTATCCCAACAGTTCTGAAGAAACACAACAATTTCAACATGACGATGATTCTTATAGCTCCAAAGTGGCGCCTGAAGCCATGATTCTCTCACCTGATCCAATTGTCAAAACATTTCAAATTCCACTGTGCAGGGACACCCACACCATGCACAGGGAAGGGTATACCACCCTTACCCGGGGGCGATGCAATTTGCAGCGTGGTTTCTGAAGCAGAAGAATTTGAACAAACTTAAATCTGCCAGAGGCCACATTACATATAATCAGAGCAGTCCGAAGGCCGGCACCAGAAGGTGCTATACCTTTAAGTGGAAAAGATATGAAACCTGGTGCTAATCCAATAAGATGGAGCATTTGCTCCACCAAGACACAGCAATAGCTTGATACTTACACATTTAAACAAATTAAAACTCTCATATGCCTTGTTAAGGGTGAATTTATGAGCCAATGTGGCTTACTTAAAAATACTATGTTCATAGAACATTTTGTCACTCCCACAGATGAAGAGGTTCATGGAAGATGCAAAAATAATTTTTATCAGCAAAGGCGTTACATCCTCCACAGTGGAACTCAAACTTAGTTTTGGCAGGATTAATGTAGGCACCCTTTGAACCAATGCTCAAAGTCACACTCAGACATTTTACACTGAAGACGCTATTCTTGGTAGCAATTACGTCACTAACAAGAATTTGTGAGATACAGTCACCAATGGTGCAGGAGCTTCACATAGCCATACACAAGGATAAAGTTATAATGAGGGCACACCCAAAGTTCCTACCGAGTTTATTTCACTTTTTCACATTAACTAGCCTATCACAACCTCCATCTTTTTCCAGAAATCATCAAATGCTGCAGAAAAGGCCCTCCACACATTGGATGTCAGCTGGGCAGTCATGTACTACATGCAAGCAAGCAACACGCAGCAATCGACAGACACAACCATTTTTTGTAGGCCACTCGGTTCAAACTCTGGGAATGGCTGTCTCCAAGAACATTATTGATAGATGGATTGTACATACTAACCCACTATGTTACTTTTTAGTGAACAAGTCTTTGCTCGGCAAACCACAGTCCCACTTTCTAGGAAGAAAGGGGCTACGATGGCTTTGATGTCCCACTTGTCCATGCAAGATATATGCATGCCCTCAACATGGTCTTCTCAACATACAATCACAAAACATTTTTGCGTCAACTTATTCTCATGCAAAGAAGTTGAGGCATGAAAGGCTATGCTGAACAACATTTTTTCCTCCAGTTCCTTTTCTAATCCCCACCACAAGACAAGTAATATTACTACATAATCTGTGCAAAGCATGTGAACCTAGAAGAGATTTCATGCTGCAAAAGAATTCAGTTTTTACCTGTAATGGAGCTGATCCCTTTTGTAATAGAAAAACAGCTTATGTGAAATATACACTGTAGAAGACCGAGACAGATAAGGGCATATGTTTAAGGGAAGAAAAGAAAACCGGTCTGTTCAAGGTGATATACCAGACAAGCACGTGCTTTAGAGATCTTGGTGCAATCTGTGGGGTTTTCTCTGTGGTCAATTCAACGTTTCACCTCAGAGGCCGAACAAATGAGTAGGTCTGGCGAGTAAAAAGATTTTCTTACAAAATGTGTGAAGTACCTATACACCCTGGATTGCACATTATCTCATGCAGAGGTACACCACATTTTCTAATCATACACCGTAGATTAGTTTGGTTGCACTGAGAAAAAAAGTCTACCCACATATGTTTGCATTCAGTTTATTCCGAACTTATTGGTGATCCCCTTCATGCCTTAACATTCTTACGGTATCCCCCATTTGGTCCCTGCATGTGGTGTACCTGTTTGTTTATCAGGGTTAGCATTTTAATTAACTGGCTTGTATCAATCATTGTTGCTGATTGTTATACGCCCAAAGGATATGAACAAATGCCAGCAGTGTAGGACCTTATTACTATTAAATCTTTAGGGGAGCTGCCTGATTCCATACAATGTCTGTTAATATCAGAATGTCAAACATTCACTCATTCCCTGGCTTCCCCCTTTTTCTATCTTTCTACAGATTTGGCAGTTCGGTGAGTGGGTGGACGTGGTGGTGGATGACTTGCTGCCGATGAAGGATGGCAAGCTCGTGTTTGTCCACTCGGCGGAGGGTACGGAGTTCTGGAGTGCCCTGCTGGAGAAGGCTTATGCCAAGTGAGTGATGTGAAGACGGGTGACTGACTTTGTTGGTCAAGATGCACTCTTTTGTGGAAATAGCTTGAGACTGACCTTGAAGTTGCTTTACACATTGGAGTGAACAGGATAACCAGTAACTCCAATTTTATGGATGGGATCTTGAGCAGGTGATTGTGCAGGTTGTCAAGTCTACCATGCATAACATTACTGTCCTCCGGGAGCCCAGCTTCTTGTTGCAACTATCAGCATCCTCCATGCGGTAATACACAGTGAATCACACGCAACACACACACTTCTCTCACACAAGGACATGCAAAGGATCCCAAGGAAGGGAGAGACAACAAATCTTTAAAATGGACAACCAATAGGCAGTCTACACTCAGGGATGCAAATACAAATATCAAAACTCCTGGACAAGAGTCACTGCCACCATCATCACCACTCGCCTTTTAGCATGGACTGAGGAGGCAGTTCCCACCATCATTCTGTTTGGGTGTACACTTTGGGTGTTGACCAGTTTCAAAAGTAGCCGGATAGATTTTCAATCTTGTCTTGTTGAAAGGTGGTGCACCGGCAGTGAGCTTGAATAATGTTGAGTCCACTGGTGGAAGAACTTTGGGATGGTCTGAAAGATTACAGGGCAGCACAGCGTTACAAAGCCATGAAGTGGACGCCTGTCCCAATAACCCAGGCATCATATCTGAAGCACGCGCAAGAGAACAATACCTGGTGACTTCCTGAAGTAAATGTCTCCAAGGATGACTCTGGGCTTTCTTTGTAAGGGGCATGGAGTGTTCTCAGAATGAGACCCCCCCCTCCCCTCCCCCCCCCAAGCGCCTTGAAACCCTCAGGGGTGAGTAGTGCGCACTAAATCCGCTGATTGATTGCTTGATTGAACGATTAGTATTTAGGGAAAGGCATAGCTCCCAAACCTCTGAGGGCGACTTTGAAGGCATCTTTAATGGTCGGTCTGGGGCATCAGTACAGAAACACGTAGAAGCAGTTGAAGGAATATTTAGCATTTCCCTTCTGTGCTGTCTCCAGGGTATGTGGCTTCTTCAGTGAGCAAGAGACTGCATTGGAGACAACATTTCTTTTGTTGTGATGGGTACATGATTGTGGTGGGCAGCCGGTGCTCCTAGCACAGGTAGGCATTAGATCAAACTTGGATTGTGAGTAGGGCTGTCTTCTGGCTCCTTTTAAGCTGCCACTGGCTTTCAAAAGGATAAATGACAAAGACCACTTTGGAATTTACTTCACGGCTACAATACTTATACCTCAAAGCATATACATTAACTTCACTTGCTATCCTAACGGTTTCCAGCATAGCATTTCGTTTTGTACTAACAGTAACCATGTCCGTTCCAAGAGCCAGCACTTGGCACTACACTGCCTTGTTTGTTGATGGAGTGCAATGCCAATGTAGACCAGATTTTCACATTGTGATCAGACTTTGGTCCTCTCAAAGACAGATGATGGGAAGTTAAGTCTCCTTTGCATCATGGGATGGCAGCCAAGTAGCAGCAGTTCAGTATTGTTCTGCATTTGGCCATATGCCCGACAGCTGAAACAGAGAAATGAACCCGGCATAAATGACCAACTAGATACTCTGCAACTGAGACGAAGATGCTCTATTATAAAGGTCTTGTTGGTGAATCATTGAATTAATGTGCTTCCCAACAACACGCGTGTCCTTGCTCTGCAATGAACCTCCACAGGTTGGCTCTTACTCACTTTGGAATTAGGCCAAGATGACAGACAGAAGGGATATAGCGAGCAGTGTTACCAGATCTAGGCACGTGGCAACCCTCTTTGAAAGCAAGCTCAAAACTAGTTACGGTCCTGTCAAAATAAGAGCGAACCCAAAAATGGCAAAAGAAAATTAAAAAAGGGGATGATGATTAGATAAGGTATTCTTTTCTTGAAAGCCCTTCATTTTTGTGTTGTCTGATTGGACAGGTTCCCTCAAAGCTTACTTTTATTTGCTTGCCAGGTGCTCAACTTGTGGTTTGGGGGCTATATTAGAACTGGACCTAAATTATAAGCGACATTGGAAAAAAGAAACCTAGTATTACTTCGCTTATAATAAATACACTTGGAACACCACAACCTATTGGCTGTTCATTTTTAGGTCTCACCTACGCAGCGTGCATGCGCTGCTTAGGAGAGAACCTCATTAGTCGATGAGCTTTACCCCCAAACGTGCACGCGTTGCAATAGAAAGCAATGCAACGCGTGCACGTTTGGCGATCTCCTCTCGGGAACGAGCGGCTGGCATATGGCAGCAGTTATCGCGGCGCCAGCTGCTCCCTCCCGCGAGTGAATCACGCAGGCCCCCCTCCTCTCTCCCCTCCCCCTGCTTCGAGGCGCGCACGCTTGTTTTCCCTCGCATCAGCCCTGTTACATTAGCATGTGCAGGTTAGAAACCACAAGAATGCAGAACTGTCTGCTCCGCAGAGGCTGCAGCCTGTCCTTGCTTGGCGGAGTTTGGCCTGCCCGCCCAGCGCTCCTCCTTGTTGATCTGTTCTGAATTCCTTAGCAGTGGAAAAATATGCAGAAACTCTGAAATGAATTCACAGCCACAGTCTGCTTTTCTTCGCTATTTTTGCAGCGTGGGTTCGTGTTTGTTTCTCCATTCACAGGGAAAGTAGGCATCTCGTGGCGAAAAAAACACAAGAGTCCCGGTTCAAGCAGAGGACGAAACGAAACAGAAATAAATTAACAACGCTCAGGAATGTTAGAAAACAAAACAACAAAAAAACAGCCTCCCGGATGAGTACAGTCTGACATGACACAACTTGACAAGGCGTCAATTGATATGGTTTAGCAGAGTGATTAATTCTGAGTAAACACGGAGCCTCTGCATGCAATGGAGTCACTAGGCCGAGTGTTGTGTTTTTGCGCCACATCTGCGCCCACACAATACCACTCAGTGCCACATAATTATGTGCTTCATAATTACACTGCACTCAACGCAACATACACTCCAAACAATACAACTCAGTGCCACATAATTACAAGCCACACAATTACACTCTACTGAATACAACACACACTCCACACAATACCACTCCATGCCACATAATTATATGCTACATCATTACACTGCACTCAATGCAACATACACTCCAAATACCACTCAGTACCCCATAATTACACTCTACTGAATGCCACACAATTACACTGCACTTAATGCAAAATGCACTCCACACCATGCCACAATTTCACAAAGCATAATTTCACAGAACACCACAGTTCCAGACCACACAATTCAACTCAACACATTTCCAATACACACCGCATAATTACACACCAAACAACATATTTCGACTCCAAAACTCCACAATCCACAACGTACCTCCAATCCACACCATATAGTGTCACCATCTGAGCACCAAACATCATTCACCACCACCATTTTGCATCAGCGCACCACCTAAGCATCACGTTAGTCTGACCTTGGAATCTGGCATCTGTTGATTCTCCCCTAGTGTCCGTCCGCTGCTCGTGTTCTAATTAAATTACTGTTTTCAAACATCCACTCCCCCGTTATTTATGTCCCGTTCCCCCATAAAGAAATAATTATAACAAACAAGCATGAGAACAGACAGGAAGTTGCCAGCAGTGCAAGCACGAAAAAAGTAGACGACAATGTTTGTTATAATCTTTTTTTAATCCGTTTTTTCAGTTGCATATAATGTTGCCTTTGTTTGTATAAAGGTAACAAAAGTGCTTAACACTTTTTATTATAGGTTTTGAACATAATGCACAGCAGCCACAATGCTCTACAACATAGCCAAAAGTTCTGGCTAAACACATAAGGTGCCAAAGGCGAGACCTATTGGCTATGCCAATGCTTGCCATATTGTGTGAGCTGAAACCCTTTGCCAATAAGGAATGGATGGCTACCAGTTGTGCTGTTATGTGTGCAGACCAAAGGTCTCTGAGCAAGTCTGCTGTTCAATCCCTCATACTGTCGCATCTGGATGGTGGTGTAATCCGCTACATGAAAAACAAACAAAAACTGTTTGAGAGCGAAGCACTTTTCACAGGCTCCCGTGGGATGCTATGTGAGAAACCCAATTCTTTCCTTTATGTTTCCATCTTTTTCAAACTATACATTGTCAAAACAAATTGTCCATATGATACATAATCCTTGTGGAGAAACCAAAATGACTCAAATGCTTGTCGATGTCATATGTTTTAATGACTTTTTTCTTGCTTGAGTATTCTTCTTTTAGTACATTACATCATGTACAATGATTCCTCTTAACATCATTATGGCAGTCGCTCCCAATGCATTTCGGTATTATATACCTTCGTCAGGGGAATACTGAAAATTAACGTAAAACAATCATCAGACCTCTACATGGGGATCAGAGGACCCCACCTCGTGTACATGCAAACACTTGTGTAATATTTATATGAACGATACCATCTCTGTGCACATGCTAATGTCTATGTATTTCCGTGATCTTAGAACTATGTAACCTCCAACATGCCAGTTCACCCTGTGCTGCATCACGACCACATGCTGGTCAATAACATGCTAATCATACCTGCTCTGATGCTCCTATGTCTCACCGATGTGTGCAAGCTGCTAAGAGCTAACGGAAAGCTGTGAAAAAGAGATAATGTCACTGTATTTACACCTCTTATCTAAAACCTCGACTGTGCCGAATCATGTAAAGCAGCGTACCTTAAAGGCTTGCCGATGTTACCAACGCTCAGTGTTCTCGATGTCGCTGTTTTTCAGGCTGCCACGTAACGTCAATTCTGCCAACAAACGGACACTGTGTTACTAACCCGCCCTGCTACACGAAGAACGTGTTGCTTGCTAGTGTTAATACTGAGACGCTGCCAAAGTCTCTTACCTGGCGTGTCGGTTGCTGACTAGCTCCTAATCCTATCGTGTGGCGTGGAGGCTGCCTTCCGTGTCCTGCGCGGTGCCTTCTAAACAAAACTAAACATAAGTGACGGACTACTGTTGTGTTCTAGTGACGGGCGCCATCTTGAAGTGGATGTGAGTGTCTGTGCACCAAGTAAAATCATATGTAAATCACTAGCGCATCGGAAGCTGTAACTTGACATGCTACTAGGTACTGACAGGAAATTTTCTGCGTTTGTATACAATAGACAGTAGTGTGACATTATACAGAAGGGACAGTCTTTACATACAACATTAAACGAGATGCTACATAATCAATATAGAAAATAACATGAAAAAACAACAGGAGTGGTGGTTCAGTACATTTTACAACATCCTTATTTACAGAAAACACATGTATTCAATTTTATCATTGAGACCACGTGGTTCAAGCGAATTCAACTGGCGGATCCAATATGTTTCCCTTTGGGACAGATGGCCATTGGTGTCAGCATGTGACTTTTTGTCTATACTATCTAACACCGTGTATCGTAATTGAGGTATGGTGTGTTGTCGTTCTTTCCAATGTGTGGCCAGGTTAGATTTGGGGTTACAAGTTCTTATCATGCTCTTATGCTCTGTAATTCGCACTTTCACCTTGCATGTAGTTTTCCCTACATATACTAACCCGCAGGGACATTTGATGGCGTACACTACCATTTCAGTGTTGCAATCAGACGTGTGTCTGAGATGAATCTGTTTGCCTGTATGGGGATGTGGAAAAACGTTCCCTACCATCACGTTACCGCAATGTCCACAATTGTGACATTTCACCATGCCTCTATGATGACCTACTTTGGTCTGTGTCTGAGCTTGTTTCAATATTTCCTTTAGATTTTTAGATCTCGTGTGTGCAAACAAGGGTTTGTCTACAAACACTGTCTTAAAATCCGATTCCTGTTCGATCACTTCCCATCTTTTTAGTATGCTTTTCTTGATCAGCCTGCTGGCTGTGGAGTGTTTGATAACAAACACCTCCCTTTCAAGTGTAGGTCTGGTAGTTTTTACTAGAAGTGTTTCTCTGCTGATAGATCTGGCCTTAAGTTTAGCCTGCTGCAATAATTCCTCTGGATACCCTCTTTCTTTGTAAGCCTGTGTCATGACCTCCATCTCTAGTGTTCCTTGTGAACAAATTCTGCGAGCCCGCAAGAACTGCGAGAAGGGTTAATGGTTCTTCAAAGACATGGTATGAAAACTACTGTAATGTAGTGCATTATTGCGATCGGTGGGTTTTTTATACAATCTTGTATGTAGTTCTAAACCATGTTTTTCAATGAGGATGTCAAGATAGTTAATCGTTTCTGCATGTATGGAATAAGTTATTTTGATCTGATCATGTCTGCCATTCAACTCTATTAGAAGATTTTCTAGAGAGTTGTGGGGGCCTTTCCACACTATTAGAATGTCGTCTATAAACCTGACGAAGAGTTTCAAATGCTGTTTCCATTCCTGATTCTGTAGGATATCATCTTCCTCATATTTTGCCATAAATATATTGGCAAATGTTGGTGCCCCAGTAAAATCCATGCTGGTTCCTGTCCGCTGGAGGTAAAAGTTATCCTCCCATTGAAAATACCCATGGTAAAGGCAAAAATGGAGCAATTCTAGAAGAAATACATTAGTACCCTCTTCATAGTCATGTCTTAATAACATCCATTCCACTGCCTCCATCCCCTCCTGGTGGGGGATGGAGGTGTACAATGCCGTTATGTCTACTGTGCAAAGCCATATGTGCTCTTCTGAAGTGATGGTGACTTCCTGAAGTCTCTTTAGACAATCTGTCGTATCTTGTATGTACGTGCTCCACTGCTGAACTAATGGCTGTAGGTAATGGTCTAAAAATGTCCCTAACGGTTCATACAGTGAACCACATCCGGCCACAATTGGCCTGAATGGTGGGTCCACCGGATTTTTGTGCATTTTCGGCACCATGTATATGTGGGGTCTCTTCGGATATTGTGTCGTCAAAAATCTGTGAGTTTGCTCATCTATCCATCCCATCTTTACTGCATTTTCAAGGATAGTCTGTAAGATGGATTGGAATCGAACCGTGGGGTCCGCATCAAGTTTAATGTAGGTGTCCTCATCGTTCACATGCTGATTGACCTTAGCCTGATAGTAGGTTTTATTAAGCACCACCAGGGCGCCACCTTTATCAGCTGGCACTATCTTGAGGGTGTCATTCTCTGCTAATTTACTTCTAGAATTGCTCCATTTTTGCCTTTACCATGGGTATTTTCAATGGGAGGATAACTTTTACCTCCAGCGGACAGGAACCAGCATGGGTTTTACTGGGGCACCGACATTTGCCAATATATTTATGGCAAAATATGAGGAAGATAATATACTACAGAATCAGGAATGGAAACAGCATTTGAAACTCTTCGTCAGGTTTATAGACGACATTCTAATAGTGTGGAAAGGCCCCCACAACTCTCTAGAAAATCTTCTAATAGAGTTGAATGGCAGACCTGATCAGATCAAAATAACTTATTCCATACATGCAGAAACGATTAACTATCTTGACATCCTCATTGAAAAACATGGTTTAGAACTACATACAAGATTGTATAAAAAACCCACCGATCGCAATAATGCACTACATTACAGTAGTTTTCATACCATGTCTTTGAAGAACCATTTACCCTTCTCGCAGTTTTTGCGGGCTCGCAGAATTTGTTCACAAGAAACACAAGGAACACTAGAGATGGAGGTCATGACACAGGCTTACAAAGAAAGAGGGTATCCAGAGGAATTATTGCAGCAGGCTAAACTTAAGGCCAGATCTATCAGCAGAGAAACACTTCTAGTAAAAACTACCAGACCTACACTTGAAAGGGAGGTGTTTGTTATCAAACACTCCACAGCCAGCAGGCTGATCAAGAAAAGCATACTAAAAAGAGGGGAAGTGATCGATCACAATCGGATTTTAAGACAGTGTTTGTAGACAAACCCTTGTTTGCACACACGAGATCTAAAAATCTAAAGGAAATATTGAAACCAGCTCAGACACAGACCAAAGTAGGTCATCATAGAGGCATGGTGAAATGTCACAATTGTGGACATTGCGGTAACGTGATGGTAGGGAACGTTTTTCCACATCCCCATACAGGCAAACAGATGCATCTCAGACACACGTCTGATTGCAACACTGAAATGGTAGTGTACGCCATCAAATGTCCCTGCGGGTTAGTATATGTAGGGAAAACTACACGCAAGGTGAAAGTGCGAATTACAGAGCATAAGAGCATGATAAGAACTTGTAACCCCAAATCTAACCTGGCCACACATTGGAAAGAACAACAACACACCATACCTCAATTACGATACACGGTGTTAGAGAGTATAGACAAAAAGTCACATGCTGACACCAATCGCCATCTGTCCCAAAGGGAAACATATTGGATCCGCCAGTTGAATTCGCTTGAACCACGTGGTCTCAATGATAAAATTGAATACATGTGTTTTCTGTAAATAAGGATGTTGTAAAATGTACTGAACCACCACTCCTGTTGTTTTTTCATGTTATTTTCTATATTGATTATGTAGCATCTCGTTTAATGTTGTATGTAAAGACTGTCCCTTCTGTATAATGTCACACTACTGTCTATTGTATACAAACGCAGAAAATTTCCTGTCAGTACCTAGTAGCATGTCAAGTTACAGCTTCCGATGCGCTAGTGATTTACATATGATTTTCCTTGGTGCACAGAGACTCACATCCACTTCAAGATGGCGCCCGTCACTAGAACACAACAGTAGTCCGTCACTTATGTTTAGTTCTGTTTAGAAGGCACCGCGCAGGACACGGAAGGCAGCCTCCACGCCACACGATAGGATTAGGAGCTAGTCAGCAACCGACACGCCAGGTAAGAGACTTCGGCAGCGTCTCAGTATTAACACTAGCAAGCAACACGTTCTTCGTGTAGCAGGGCGGGTTAGTAACACAGTGTCAGTTTGTTGGCAGAATTGACGTTACGTGGCAGCCTGAAATACAGCGACATCGAGAACACTGAGCGTTGGTAACATCGGCAAGCCTTTAAGGTACGCTGCTTTACATGACTCGGCACAGTCGAGGTTTTAGATAAGAGGTGTAAATACAGTGACATTATCTCTTTTTCACAGCTTTCCGTTAGCTCTTAGCAGCTTGCACACATATCGGTGAGACATAGGAGCATCAGAGCAGGTATGATTAGCATGTTATTGACCAGCATGTGGTCGTGATGCAGCACAGGGTGAACTGGCATGTTGGAGGTTACATAGTTCTAAGATCACGGAAATACATAGACATTAGCATGTGCACAGAGATGGTATCGTTCATATAAATATTACACGAGTGTTTGCATGTACACGAGGTGGGGTCCACTGATCCCCATGTAGAGGTCTGATGATTGTTTTACGTTAATTTTCAGTATTCCCCTGACGAAGGTATATAATACCGAAATGCATTGGGAGCGACTGCCATAATGATGTTAAGAGGAATCATTGTACATGATGTAATGTACTAAAAGAAGAATACTCAAGCAAGAAAAAAGTCATTAAAACATATGACATCGACAAGCATTTGAGTCATTTTGGTTTCTCCACAAGGATTATGTATCATATGGACAATTTGTTTTGACAATGTATAGTTTGAAAAAGATGGAAACATAAAGGAAAGAATTGGGTTTCTCACATAGCATCCCACGGGAGCCTGCGAAAAGTGCTTCGCTCTCAAACAGTTTTTGTTTGTTTTTCATGTTATGCACTGACCAGGGCCAGTCAGTTTGAGCGGGAGCACCGTATAACTAGTAAGATTAAAATACACGCTTGGATTACAGCTGACATAGGTGTGCAGAGTGCCATATCTCTTTGTAGGTGTAATCCGCTACTACATGGCTTCCCTGACACCACACTGACACACCGTAGGGGCATCCTACACGCTGCCCCTCTCTCATCCATGGCCTAAAATAATATATATTCCCCCCCCACCCCCTCATCCTGGTTGAATTCTTTTGGCTACCCTGGCCGGCACCATTCTTAAATCCAGCTGCAGACCATTTCTGGTATACCTTGGTACGCCCTCAGCCTTGACACAGCACACACTCAACTGTGTAAAAAAGAAAAAAAAGACTGCAGACCTTTCCTATGCACCCAGAATCTGGAACAATATTGCGTGTATACATTGGGACTGCCCCAACTCTGCTAAAAATTTAGGAAAGTGTTGAAGAATCACCTCTTTAAAGGAATTAACCACAATGAATTAACCAACCATCACCTACCTTCTTCTCCTCTTAATCATTGATTTTATGCTTGTCTTTGACAATTTACAGCGGTGCGCTGCCTTTTGGCTCAGTTTGTACTAATAAAATACCATGTACATACTTGCATCAATATTGTGTGGTCACTGCCAACCAAGGTTGTATGTATGGCTGCAACCCAGGTGAGAAAGACTCCACCACCATGCATAACATAAAATAAATACAGATGTGGTGAGCGATAGATTGATCATTAGCACTACACCCCAACTTGCGACCCCTTCCGTACGCCGCCAACCTCTCGCATGGTCTTTGGTTGTGCACGGTGTGGGGTTTGCCCACTGTGCTGTACCTCTATCCCCCCGGTGGCAGCCAACCCCATGTTACGTAAAGCCTTTGGCTGTGCGCAGCAGGGTTGGGCTTCGAGGCCTAGTCCAATCTCCTACCGGCCAGGAGCAGACATGCTTTCCCTGCCTGTGTTGCTGCAGGCAGGGAACACTTGTTCGCTCCTGCCTGGCAGGAAATTTACTAATTCTGCTGACAGGCAGACGCTAACATATGCTTCTCTGCCTGAGCTGGTCTGGGCAGGGAAACTATAGTGTCCTGGGTGTGGGCTACTAAGGGCACAGAAACGGAGCGGGCCCTGGGGAGTAGGTCCCCCGGGGCCTTTAGAGTCTCTGGGAGGGGAGCTGCACAGCTCTCAGCCACTTTTTTGATGAATTCAGCCCCTGGGAGATTGGCTCACCAGGGCCTTTCTAGGCCACATGCTCCCTCCCCTAATTTTCGATTGCGCTGACCCCTGGTCCTGGCCAACCCTGGGGCGTGGGGAGGGGGGGGCAGGGGGGGTTCGTTAGTTGACACTCAAGGGAGCCTGCACTTTTTAAACTTTTTTTTGGGCCAAAGATTCTCAGATGACTGCAATTATGCTGCAAAATAAAAGAAAAAAATGATTTGTGACCCCGGACGGGGTCCCTCGGGCCTTACCACGAGACCCAGGTGGTGAGGGTATCCCTACCCTGCCCCCTTTGTCTTTTTTTACTATATTTTTCGGACTCTGAACTCCGTCCAAGTCCTAAGATGGCTCCTGCCGCATCCTTGTTGATATGGTGGGAGCAAATCCGATCTCAGCAGGAGATCTTTCGGATCCTTGAAACTTCCGGCATGAAATTTATGAAGATTTTGAGCCTTCATTGCTCAAAAACTACTGAACGGATTTACACCAAATTACAAAGAGCACTCTGTAGGTGTGTCTAAAGTTCCTATTGAAAAATGAATAAGGAAAACACATTTTGGGACCCCCCATTCCCCCTTTCTCAGCCCCTGCCTGACCGATTACCCCAATACTTTCCATGTGCAAAGTAGTTAAAAAGTAGCACTTTAAAAAAAAAATGTGTGTAGATGTAACAGACTGTGACAACACCAAAAAGTCATTCCCTACACTATCGGAAAAATGCTTTTTGACTTGCTTATAAGTCGTTTGAGTAATTTTCACGAAATGTTCCAAAAGAAGTGACTTCCTGATTCTAGTTGTGCATGGAAAGTTTTGGGGTGATCCGTCGAGTAGGGGGTGAGAAAAATGGGGGAGGGGTAAAAAAAAGTGTTTCCCATGTTAATTCCCGTAGAGATTTTAGACACGACTACACCCCGAACCGCTAAAGGGAATTACACCAAATTTGGCAGCAAGCTGATTTGGTATAAATCCGTTCAGTTTTTGAGATATTAAAGAAAAATACATTTGTATATCTGGACGGAGAAAAAGCACAGATCTCATGTTGAGATCTGAATGACTCTCAGCACTTCAACCAGGAAGTGCTGGCAGCCATCTTCTACGCGGCACCGGGAGAGACAAAGTTTGTTTGCCACAGCTCACCTTGAGGAAAGTGTGACTATAGGGAACTGTCGTCGCTCCCCCGCCAGTTAAGATCTAGATTTGAAATGAACTTGCTTCCGCATAGAGAGCAAGGGGCTCTACCACATTTAACCTGAGCAGTTATTCAGAAGGCTGGCCTTCCTTATCCCGTGGATCATCAGGAGGTAGGATTAGCACCCATGGGATCATATTGTTGTGAGTTCTGATGAAAGCCGGGGTATTACATTTGGCTGGCTGAAACATGTCGACGGTTTGGCACAGTGGAGGGGTTGGTGTCTCATTATAAGCTCCCCAATCCATCGTCCACTGGTCCTGGTATGACCATTTTACTCTGGACAGGGTACCCAATATTAAAATTGTTATAGGGTCTCCCTGGAACCAGTTTTAATCACTACATCTGCACATATCTTCACCTGTGATCCCATATTATTGTCACTTTTTGTTGTATTGTCTTCCCCCTCCCTATTGCTCCACCTCCTGCGTTGGTCTGCGCGGAGGTGTGTTAGCAGCCCTATGATGAAGCATTACACAGCTTGCTTTGTGTGAGGGCAGTTTTAACACTCCTGTGTGTTTCCCCCACATTTGTTTACAGCTATCAGAATATAAAGTCCCTCTTCTATGTTGTGTTTGAGCCATCTTGGGAGCAATATACATGATAGCACCCCATTGAAATGCATCGTAGTGAATGGTAGGTTTTGAAGGTCACAAAAAGTATAATGTATAAAGGGTGATAACAGTTTGTAGTTGGAATATAAATCATTTGTTGATGGTACCATTCTAATTTTAGGAATTGTGGTGTGTTCTAACCTGGTTTTACCCAGTGAAAAAGCCTACTGCTAGGATTTCATGAATCATGTTTGAGAGAACTGTTTTCTCATGATTTTCTCATTGAGGTTATTGAAGGTGTTCCAGAAGCTAACATGAGAGCTTATTTTCTGTAAATTCACACTATCTTTCATATGAAAATGAAGTCTGACATTTTCAGAAAAACATGTACTTCCAACAGGAGCAACCTGTCAGTTAATTCCCCTGTGTTCTACTGAAGCCTCTCCGTGTTCTAAAGAACAACTAGAGTGCTAGCAGTCTTACTTGAAGTATGGCCCACCTGAAGCCATCTTGATTGAATCAAACTGGTAAAACTTGAAACATTTAATTTAGAAAGGAAAAAATGAGGAGGTTCATTTTGTCTTAGAGATTATGGTTCGGGTTGTGGAAAGAAAAGTTAGGATCCGTTTTAGGTGAGTTCTCAATATCTTCCTCTTCTATTTCATTAACACATTCTGACATGCAGACTAAAACATGCATTTTCAACACCAGCAGCAGACTGCCAGTTAACTCATTGGTGATCAGCAGCTTTACACAATACAAAGCTCCCTCATGACCTATATTCCTTTCATTAATGTAGAACTTAATTCAGCATAGGCTAAACGACAATGTCATGACATCAACAAAATTCGTAAGATAACATAGATGTAATCATTGTTTATTTGACTTCTTTTTATCATTGAAGATATATGTATCAAAAATTGCTTTGCTTTTTTTCTCCTTTTTTGAATATAATAAACAATTTTTGTTTAAATATACATACAGGTGAACAAAATAGTTACATAAAATTCAAGATTAAATGCAATAAACTGTTAATCAAATAACCCCTGAGTGAAAAATCATACAGAAGAAAACTATTCATACATACTACAACAGAACTATCCAACCTCGTACAAACTCATACAACATTTGCAAACACATATATCTGGAAAAGAGGGAGACAACAGATTGCATAATCTCCACGACCAAATGGGATAGATGTGTTCAGCAGATTCTGAACAATATAGGTTGATGCGCATTTCAGTGGCATATAAGAGGTAATACGGCCACCTTCCTCAGGACCTTGCCAGATACCAAAGAGACAAAGTAACACCCAGGGGATACAAGTCGTGTTGATTCAAGTGTTATATCAAAAGGGATGGCCACTAACTGTTATCATAACATGTAGCAGTGTCTTTTACTCGTAATACATGTTCTAAAACCCTCACGTATTTTGTTCGGTAGTCTAAATATCACGTGTGCAGTAAGTCGCAACAGAAATGAATCTTCTAGTTACGTGGGGCTGAGCGCTTATGCAGATATATTTATCTCATAGAATTGGACTGAACCGGGCGGTTTGTCAAATGTTAGATGGTGGAGTATTAGCTCTTAAGGGTAAATGCCTGGTAGACTAAGAGCTCACGCATACGAAGTTGTCAGCGAAGTCTATCAGATGTGGGCTGATACGTGGACCATCGAAATATATCTTCAATGATAAAAAAGAAGTCAAATACACATGATAAAATCCATTTTATCTTAGGAATTTTGTTGATGGAATGACATTATTGTTTAGCCCATGCTGAATTAAGTTCTATATTGATGAAAGGAATATGGGTCACGAGGAAGCTCTTTATTGTGTGTTATGTTCTTCCCCTGACCTCAAATTATCTCCTTTAGAGTGGGTCCCCCTTGTTTGCTTGATCAGCAGCTTTACTACAGTGTTCTAATGATCAACTAGAGTGCTACCATTCTGAATGTGTGGCAAAAGTGTGGCACATCTAAATGCCATCTTGATGGCATCGAGAGGAAAACTGAAAGCATTTCCTACTGAGCATACTGCAGTAAATGAGGAAATTAGGGGGCTTCTTAACAAACTAGTCTCCCAAAATGACCACCAGAGAAAAAAGAGCCCAAATGTAGGACAAATATCACCAACATTTTGGCCAAGTATAGCCCAATGATAAAAGTGTGCAAAGCACTAACTTTTTTTGAAGGTTTATATAGTACAGCCTTGACCCGAAAGTATTGAAGTGCTTTACATAAGCATCACATTTCACAAGAACACATTCATTTTGGTCTTAGGCATGGGGAGATTAAGTGATTTGCCCAGAATCACAGGATGTCGAGCTGATGCCGAACCTCATTCCCTAGATGCAAAGTGTGCAGCGCTGGCTGTAACGCCACATCCTCTCCCCTAAGTGTAACATAATAAAGAGATTAACTGGATAAAAAAACAAAGTAAAATAATCATTTAAAAGTGTTTTGTCACTATTTGAAAGTTCTGAAAATATGTCCTCGTTTTAGTTTTATAGAGTACTGACCATGATTTCTATGGGAAGAGGACCTTCTTGTTTTTATAATGTCTAAAGGAAATACTTTAGGTATTATAGTTTTGAATACATCAAGATTACGTCAGGCGTGCCACACTTTTGTAATAAATTTACAATGTTAGCAATCTAGTTGATCATTAGAATACTGTTGGGAGGCAGAGGTCAGGGGCACAGACTCTGATAATTGAGGTCAGGGAGGAGGGTGCAGAGGCTACAAGTTGACCATGCTGGACAGGCAGATGGGGCAGTGGCAGCACAATGGATTATGGAGGGCAGGGGAAAGGGGGCAGGGGTAACATACCAACCATGCAGCACAGGCAAGAGAGGTTTAGGCAATATAACAGACAATTGAGGGCAAAAGGAAGATCCTGTTCCCGTATCTGGCACCTCGATGCTGGAATGAGCTTCCTTTTTCTTTGAGAATAGCAAACAGTCTGCTCTCCTTTAGAAAGAAACTGAAGACCTGGCTTCTCTCCCAGTAATTTTCTGTCGGCCCGTGGTTGGTGTTGTGTTGTGCATTTTTCCTTTTAGTTCTCTTTGCCAAAGCGCCGGGACACTCCTTGGAGTAGCCGTGCGCTATAGAAGAGACCTTTATAACATAACATAACATACACCATACATGCCTACAGACCTAATTTAGGCAGAAGACTCCCAATGCTTTTAAGCCCAACATGGCTGTACTTTATCTGTCTCCTTCGTAAAATATATTTTTCAGTGTAAGTAAATGTGGAAAATCAATTTCAGAGGTTTCCTTTTCAAAATATCCCTCTATCAAGTTCATAACGTTTACATGTATGGTACATTAGATCACGGAGGGCAGGAGGAATGGGGTAGAGACATGGACTTTGATAACAGTGGGCATGACTGAGATGGGCAGGGGCACCAAACTGATCTTACAGGGCAGGTATTGGGGGTTGCAGCAGCACAATACACCACACAGGGCAAGCTGGATGGCAGTGAGGCACCACAGACCATGGAATGCACATCAACAGCAGTGAGCGGAGGGTAATAGGCAAGGGCAGCAAGCTGACCATACTGGACAAACAGGTGGCGCAGTTGCAGCATAACGGTCTATGAAGGGCAGGAGGGCGGGGGGAGGGGCACGACAATGGACCATACTAGGCAGGAGGCAGGGGATAGGGGTCTGCATATGGAAAACGGAGTGAGAGGACCAGGAGGCAGGAGCAGCAAGCTGACCATGGAGGACAGGTGTGTTGGACAATGGAGGCACGACATACCATGGAAGGCAACAGTGAGACTATAATGCCATACACACAGACAATAGAGGGGAGGTGGTATGGGGCAGCAAGCTTACCACACTGGGCAGGTGGAGAGCGCTGTGGCAGCACAGAAAACCATGCATGGCAAGCATTAGGGTTAGTGGCAGCACATTGGCCATGGTGGACCAGAGGGAGGAGGCAGGGGCATGCACAAAGGACCACTGAGTGCAAAAGTGAGGGGTATGGGATAGAAACAGACAAGGGAGGGCAGGGGAAGGGGAGAGAGGTTGGTCCTCCGTTGCTTCTTCTCGGATCCAGTTGGACAATTTAGACACTTTCAAAGTGTGTGAAAAGGAGATACTTGAGAGTTTTATAATTATTGCTGATCTGCACAGCACAAACATCAGTAGTGGACATTTTAGACAAAAATTGATTCTGATCACGAGGGATAGTTTTGGTTCAGTGCATACTCCGCAGGTAACTCTCATGACATAACATAACGTGTATTTGTAAAGCGCACATTCACCCAGAAGGGTATCTTGGTGCCGAATAATAGATTTTTATTGTTACCCAACTCAATGGTTCCCTGTTTTGTCCACCACAGAAGGATGAAAGTCTGAGTAGACCTGCTGAATTTGAAGCTGCGACCATGAGGTCAAACACAGGCCCCCACAGTGGATACATTAGTCCACTAAGCCACCATCCTCCTACGCAAAGTTGTCCTATCCTTCCCATTTAGGCCAGCCTCTCCTTCACCCCTTCCTCCCACCTTTCACCATAGCCCTCATCACTCTCTACCTACAGGTCATCCACTTCACCCCACAGGTCATAATCATCTTCTCCCCTTTACAAGTCGCCTTATCCCTCTCCATCTCTCGCTTTCTGCCTCCCTCTCCATACAGATTACCTTTCCTGCAGGCCTCCTTCTCCGGGATCACTCCTCACATGTGGGTGGCTCTCTTCCGTTCCTCTTTTGTCATCTCTCCCCATGGCTGGCAATCATATCTTTCTCATCCCTGCAGTTCTTTATCTCCTTTACCCAGGGTATATATGAAGTGTTCAGACATTTTGTGTATGAAAATGTCTACAGGGAAATAGTGTCTTTAAGCCCTGCCACTGACCTTTCATCCTACAAGTCCATTTCTTCTTCACCCTCCCCATTTTTGCTAGTCTCTCAATCCTCTGCCCTGCTTGCTATAGGTCTTCCTCCCCTTCCTTCTATGTATGTAAGGTTGCGCATAGCGCCAACCTTGCTACAAAGCAACGCAGCAGCAATCACGATTGGTGGTTTACAATAAATAGTGCAATCAAAGAAAGAGGGGTGCGCGAGAATGAGGGATACAGGATCAAGTCTACGCCCTATGTATACCTACCCTGGAGGTCACCCTCTCCTTTGAAGCGACTCCTGAAATCCCGCATATATTGTTCCTGCAGACCATGCTTTCCCTTCCATCCTCCACCCATATCCTCGCCCCACAGATTAGTGTCCCCATGTGCCAGAGAAAGTTCACCCTCCTCCTCATTACATTTCAAAAGCAACAGGCAGAAAGGTAATACGACTGTTCTTTATAAAGTACTTGATAAGGCATTCAAACCCTTTTCCAGTCCTCTTATTTTTAGGTCTAGCCTACTGGCAACACATCTGTTTGGTTGCAAAGACATATTGAGGGCTTCCCAGGAGCATACCTGGGTTTAAAGTCTGCCCATTGCTTACCATAGGCTGGGTTTATTGGCACTCTTATTTACTTGTTTCTGTTTTGACAGCACCCCTTATTTTGATTTGTCCCTCTCTTAAACCACAGGCTGTTCATAATATCTGTGAATGGCTGGCTTTCATTTCTTCCTCTCCTGACTTTTCCTGAATATTTTTTCTTATAGCTTACATATTTACTTTCGCGATTAGTTTCACGTTTCCTCCTCCGCACAAGTTAAAATCTGCATTTTTTTTTTACTCATCACGCTGTGCCCTCCTATTTTCTCGTTTCCTGTTAATTCAACTGTATAAATATTTGCTTTGTCCTTCTCCGTCCAATTCCGAAGCTTTGCTTGCCTCTTTTTAATTTTAAAGCCTTTGCTGCGACTTTTAATTGTTTTCAGTGCCCCGTTCTTTTTACTCACTTGTGTACTAATCTTACTGGTTATCACGTCATACTTGCGATTACAAATTCTTTACAAATCAACCTACACGCTGTACTGTATGCTTAGTCTTTACTCCTATAAAAACATTAACAATAGATATTATAAATCGGACTTTCCCGTTAGGGAGACCAACTTGCATGGGTGCAAATTCAGTTTGGTGAGTGTAAAAATTCAGGACAAAAATTCAGGACACAACTTCGGGACAAAAGGTACGTTTTACAGACACATCAGAGGAGGTCGCACAATAGTATATAATTAAGCGCATCCATATCCAAACCTATTCAACCATTTGCAAACCTATCCATCATGTATCCTTCCATCCATCATTTCACTCATCCATACCCCCATCCATCCTTTCGCTCATCCATCCATTATCCATTATTTATCCATGCACCCTTTAACCCTATCCATCGGCACACTCATCCATTCACTCTACCACCCATCCATCCATTCACTCATCCATCCAGCCTTTTACCCATCCCGCCATCCTTTCTTTTACTCATCCATCCACCCAGTTACTCATCCTTCCTCCCATTCACCCTGTCAGTCATCCATCCATAATCCCTTTCTCTCTCCATCGACCCTTTAACTTACACATCCTTCCTTCCACCCATCCATCTACTCATCAGCTCATGAATCCATCCATTGACCCTATCACTCATCCACCCACCCTTTCACTAATCTACCCATCCTTTTGTCCATCTACCCTCCCTTTCACTCATCCATCCTTATATCCACCCTTTCACTCAACCGTCCATCCATTCACCCATCAATGAATCAATCATCCATCATTTTACTCATCCATCCACCAATTCAATTGCCCATCATCCGCTCTTTCACTCATCCATCCACCCTTTTACCCATCCATCTACCCTTCCACCCATACATCCATATTTTTACCTTTTCTCTTATCCATCCTTTAACTCACTCCTCCATCCATTCTTTCTCTCATTATCCACCCATTCACCCTTTCATTCATCCATTCACCCTTTCACTAATCTATCCAGCCACCCACCCATCCATCCCTTCACGTACTTATTCGCCCACCTTTTCATACTAATTGTGAGCTGAGCCTTTGTCTGCAGAGTTGCAGACAGAAAAGGCACATCAAGAATTTCACCCTTGCTGTAGTTCCTAAAGCAAGGGGTGGGGGTAGGGTTCACTATGCCCTTGCACATAAAAAGTATAAGTAGGAGTCATGCATGATGCTCAGTGCCAGGCCATGGGGTGACTGTGACATTATGTTCTTTCCAGGTCTTTAAGTGGGATGTAAAAACTAACTGGGAGTTCTCTTAAAACACCTAAGCTGTGCTTAGTTCACCGCCCGACTGGTATTTTGCCTCTTCTTGTATTCAGATATATAACACAGGTAACGTTAGACCTGCAACAAGCCAGAACTGTTGGCTTTGTCAGTTGTTGTGAGTTGCATAAAATAAAAAAAAGCAACAATCATGGCTTCCTTTAATATAATATTGGAAATGCACAGTTCAAAAATGGTGAGACTGTTAAAGAGCTCTATCCCCTTCTTTTTAACTTCTTTCACCAGGTTCTTTTCTTGACCTGGATTCTCATGTTGGCAGCATTGGCGTTTTTATTACATTTCTTTTGTTTCACATAATGCCCTGCCCTAGACAGAGGCAGGGGGAGCCAGTGGCGGCCGCTCCATTAGGGCGTAGGAACTCCGCATCACAGATTTCTCGCAGTGCGAGAAGCAGAAAATAAAATGGTATATTAAGCACCATTTTATTTTCTGCTTCTGCTTCTCGCTCTGCCAGAAAGCAGAAGGCAGGGGTATGCCTGTTTGGGGCGGGCCGGTTGGCGGGTCAGGGAGGAGTGGCGTGCACCACTCTGAGTGCCCTGACTGTTTGGTCGGCCCTCTGGCCGACCAAAGAAGTCATGCGCACTCAACATTTTCTATATGTAGGCTGCATGCAGCCTACATAGCGAAAAAGGCCTCCCTACAGAAGGGGAGGGAGCATACCTGTTATTGTTCGGTAGCAGCAGAGGCAGCGCGGGACCTGGCCCAGGAGCAAAGGCGGCGCGGGACCCTGTCAGGTAAGTTTTTATTTTAGTTTAACCCCCCCCTGGTAACCCCTGTGCGAGACACTGCACCCCCCCCCGCGAGTATTGTGAGCCGTGACTGATCTAATGAGTGCATTTCTAAGCACTTTAACTCAAAGGACACAACCTGCACTTGAAGAAAAAATTCTGAATGAATATGGAATGCAGCACACAGTTCAGCCTTATGCCTTCCTTAGGTAACTCTGTCACAAATGTTGATGTCCCTATTAGTAACAAGCATCTCGTTAAATTTGGTGGCAAGCCGTGTATTACTTTGCAGAAAAAATACGTAAAGACTTGTGTGTCATTTTTTACAGCGTCTTGTTACTTGAACTGGTCATGAGTGGAATTTTAACGGCTATTTTTTTTATTCAGGTGAAATTCGTCGGAGATTGAATTTTGGAAGCGTAGGGTTTGTTATGTTATCTTGAGTGATTCACGCCATGGTAACAGGTTTTAATCTTGACAGGTCCACTTTGTCTCTCATCCTTTCTATGTAGATAAAATGAGTACCTTTCATTTGGACAACCATAAATATCTAATTTACAATACAAAGGAACTCATCTGTTAATGCGCAGGCTGAAAGCGCATGTTCTGTTATGTATTTGGCATGTGACATGTATGTGTATGGTACTGCTTCTGATGTTGGTATGTATGGCCATGAGGCTCTGTGGGCTGCTTTGAATATGCAATGCTGCGGTGCTTTATGCTTTGAGCTGTACAGATTGCACATGCTCTTGTGCTCCAAGGAGGAGTGCGAGGCAACCCCATCAGGGAATTGAGGCTTAATGCAGGGAACAGTGCGGTTCCCTGCAATGCCAACAATTTCGGACAAAAGGCATCTGTAAAAGTGATCCTTACGGACAACAGACGTGAGGTCCAGATTACTGACGGCCCGTGAAATTTATGGATGGTTGGTCACCCTATTCCTCAGTCTGATTTTACGTTTCCTCCTCCATACCATTAAATCAATTTGGCGATCTGTTTCTCTAATATTTTGTTACCCCTTGTGGGTTTTTTGGCTTCTACTCTCCTGCGCCATAAATATTTTACATTACAAACCGAGACCTTCCCCGTCCAGTCACAGGTTTCCTCCTCCATATAATTTTTTTAATCTTTTGCTCCATGATTTTTTCTTCTCATCACAAGCTATCTCTTCTCTGTAGTTGTAAAGATCTACCTTCCCCATGCTGTTTTTCATGTTGCCTCATCCAAACAATTCTTCAGCATTTCATGTGTCTTCCTTTTGTGTTTTTACTACACCATCTAATTAAGTTTATTTATTTTTTTACATTTGTGTCCACTAGGTAGATTTTATTACCAGTAAAATGCCCCTAGACCTAATTTAGAAATGTACATAGTGTGTGTCAAATGTGACATTTTTCTCACGTTCCCCTTTGTTTTCTATGGTTCTGCCCTCCATTGAGACTTCACCTTTACGCACTGCTAAATACATTTACATTTGTGCTCACCAACTTTTCCAGTATACTTCCAAAGTAAGGCTGCTAGATGGCGCTCAAAAATCCTTACTGGAGGTGTCTCGCTTTAAAAGGAAGCGACAGGGAGGTAGCTGCTTCCGCCATCTAGCAGCCTTACTTTGGAATTCCATTCCCTTACCGATCAGGCAGAGCAAGGACTTACTCACCTTTCGTAAAGGATTAAAAACATGGCTGTTCTCTCAAGCTTACCATTAAGCCACTATTAGCTCGGTGTTATGTTGGACTGATCCCTCACCTCTTCTATAGCGCCATGAAGCCCACGGGCGTACGAGCGCTTTATAAATTGATTTTAACATAACATAACATAACATTATTGCAGGGGGTGCGCATCAATACCCATTAGATTCACATTTCGTCAGTCATGGTCCATTCCCTCTCTTAAAAATGGTAATACATACTATATTCCTCCCCAAAAATTAGCGTTTGGGGATTTTGTTGTTTTTGTGAAACTAGATGCATGCGCACTATTTCCAGTGAACGCCTTAGGTGAAATAGACAGTTTCTCAGTAACGGTGTTCTGTGAAACAGCATACAACCAAAAATTAGATATGGTTGCCAGATCCCAAAATGGTGGTGTGTTTCACAGGTTGCCCTTACATCCAATGCTGCTATTGGACTGATGGAGTCCAGACATTCTAATGATAATGAACTGGTTTTTGTTTGCCATGTCTTTACTCCACAGTGTGTTGATTATCTTTTTAACAACTTCGGAAAGCTGAGAGGCGAAGGTGGCTTAGCCAAGGTTCCCCCTCGCCATCATCAGGCCACTCAGTTCGAATCGGTTAACTCAAGCTTGCCATCGTGGCGGCCATTTTATGAAGAAAGATGTATCCGTGTATTCTTTGATGGAAATCCTAGTTTCGTATAAACCTGCGCAGCACCTGCACGAATCTCCTTGGTAGTGGACATTGCATGTCTCCTCCAGCCTTCGGGTGCCCTGACGTGTTTTCTTCTTTGGCTTGTTTAAGGCCCTAGACTGGTGGTGGGCAGGAATATTATGCTGAATACACCAGTGTGACTGAGAACGAACATTATCACCGCTGAACCTAGGTCCCCCCTCCCCCTGTTTTGCAGCATAAATGTTTTCTTGATTCAAATACTGTGCATATATACCGCAATGAAGTGTTAAGCAGAATTCAAAGACATCAATGTGTTTTTTAACCACCAGATGGCAGTAATGTATAAAGCATGGCTACAAGACTTACTCTAAAAAAAATATAACTTCTCTTTGTGTGTGTCCTGTAGTTTTCAGTACTGAATGCTTTCCCACCTTGTCCTTCACAGGGTCAATGGCAGCTACGAAGCCCTTTCGGGTGGCAGCACGTCCGAGGGGTTCGAGGATTTCACTGGAGGAGTGACCGAGTGGTTCGACCTGAAAAAGGCCCCCTCAGACTTGAACCTCATTATCCAGAAAGCGCTGGAACGAGGGTCACTGATGGGCTGCTCCATCGATGTAAGTTTGGGATGTGTCAGCTGCAAGTAATTTGGGGATTACGAGGGATTATAGGTCGTTGGGTGCATTGAGAGGCAAGAGTGACAATTTAAAACATCGGCAGACCATCCGGCAATCTTCAGATCTGTCCTTGCTCTTTATAATGGGAGGTGTCCGTGTTGTTACTGGCATGTATTTGTCTTCTGAACACACGGGCTGCATAAAATGGGGATCTCCCTTTTGCTAGGTTCCTTTGTGCATTAACATTATCAAAGACATACAGACCTAGGGGCTGATTACGATGCAGCCGTAAATGTTCGGCCGCGTTGTAATGGGATGGTCGGTTTACTTTACAACAGCCTCATTACGATGGAGATGGTCGTAAACTAAACCTGCCGGTCATTCCGGCTGCCTTGTGATGGAGAGCCCATCGGCCAGTCGAAATCCCGCCTGTAATCTCAAGGGCAGGCATTTCCACCCTTTAGATTACAATATCGGGTCTCAGCAGCCTTTCCATTCCAGCCTTTCCGACACGCAAAGGCTGTTGGAACTCGACTTTGGAGGCCCCCTGCAGGGCCCCCTTGGGTGCACGGCCTCCGGTTGGAGGATGAGGGGACACCTATGGTGCCCCCTGTTGATCATTGCACCCTATGGCAGGTACCTTGAGGTTCCTGTGACGGGGTGAAGGGATGAACTGCACCTCCCTTTTCTCAATGGGAGTTTGTGTTACAGCCAGTTTCCGATGTAACATGAGCTCCCATTGAGAAAAGTGCAATACGACCGAACAATGTTCGGTCGCATTGTAATGGGCTGGTCGGGAACGCCGACTGTGTGTCGGTCAGTCCCAGAACTGAGTCGGTGTCGGGCGGAAGGATTTCCGTCCGAAATCGAAATGAGGCCCATGGTGCTGTGGCTCAGCTACATAGGCATTGCTCCAGCTGTGCTGGGTGTGTCCAGCTCGCCCGGTATGTTGTGCTGAAGTGTGAAACCCATGACATTTTCACCAGGTGAAAGGGACCTCTAGCAAGCACATCTCCCTGGCCTCAATTAAGAAATGACCTCAAGTCTTGGCTCCTCGGCTGCACCGCAGACCCCCTCCCACCCGGGGCCTGAACCATGACTGGTGATTAGCTGCGCTGTATAAGATCCCTGATTGATTAGTTTAGGAAATTGTCTCCCTCCATTGTACATGCCTCACTGGTCTTTTTGTGTATTAACGGTGACATTGAACAGCGGTTGTATTTGGCGGAATATATTCCTATTCTACCCTCAGAATTGTTCCAGTGCATTTTTGTATTCACATGGACATATTTTCAGGTTCAGCCCCCTAGGCCTTTATTTCAGCTTTCAAAAGTGGAGCCTGGGGGTGAGTGTTCCAAACTCTGCTGTCCTGAGTAGTGTTATAACAGACTAGAGTGAGCAGAACTTCTGATGGCTTCTCCTCACTGCACAGCATCAGTAGAGCAGGGAAAGGGACACTTTTTAATCCATCTCAGTCATTGGAGGATTTGAATAGAAACTTCAGGAGTATATTTCCAAATTCCATCCTCTCCCGTCAAGGTCCGACAGGAGGTGATGCAGGACCTCTCCGGTGAGACAGAAAGAGAGCGGGAATGCTTGAAAATGAGAGGAAAAAAACGCAACGTTTCTCAGCTGGTAGACAGCTGAAGTAGAATCCAATAGTCGTTGGTTGTGAAATTTTGACTTTACCCCTATTAGTTAATGTTTTTGTAAAACCGTGCAAGGGGGCTACTTTTTGTTTGTAAGTGCACATTGTGCAATAGCAGAATGCTGTTATCACTCAGAGAGCTAAGCCAATGGCTGAAGTGGGCTGTTTCTGTGGCCAACACTGTATTCTGTGGTGGATAGACCAGAAATGTGAGTGACACACTGATAGACCATTGGATGAATAGAGCGGACTAAAGCTCCTATAACTAAGGATACTATATGTATCATTTTATTAAAATCAAAAGGTTTTTCTTTATGCCAGACTTATTAAGAAGGATCTGAATGGTCGGAATTGTGCTAGAATAAGCTGTGATGTAGGGCTTCTGAGCTGGAGTTAACGTCACAGAACTTTTTTTATTTCTCAGATCTTTTCATCTTAGGTTTAAGTATGTAAATTTTACACAGTGTGTTGGAATGCTATTGTGAACTGAGGTTACCGGAGGACTCGATTTATACTAGAACACCGTGCTCTTTACCTATTTTTGTTCAAACAAAGTAATACATTCACACAATTGAGTCTCTGTTAACTTGAACTGATACAACAGGAAAAAGACCCTTGAAAACAAGGTTTTGTGAAAGTCACAGAGCAGTCCGTCTAGTTGTCCCAGTGGTCGGGCTACCTTAATGTAAGCTTGGGGCCCACATACTGTTTTCCGTTGTTTGCTGATCATTTTCTCTTATAGTGCCTGCTCATTAATGCTTGGCTTCTGTTGGTTTGTCATGTTGTGGTGTGTGCTATATACTGTGTAGATTTTTTTTAACCCTAATTTTTATTTCATTTATTCCTATACAAATGTTAAGCAGACTGAGCCCAGAAGGTATTTAGTGGAGGGATGAGTCTCAGAAGTCATATTTACAACAAGGGGTGGTGAGGGACAGAGTCTCTGAATTAAGCAGAAAGCTCTCACCCAGTCAAGAGATCAGGGCTAGATCCAACACCGTTTTTTAGCTCACTGCACCATCCCAGTTTCAGAACCTGGCTGTATGCAAATTAGTCTGTTCCTGTCCCAGTGCATGATGGGAACAGGGCAAACCAAACTACAAAAGCCAATTCTTACACTGGGAAGGAAACAAGCTCCCGGGGACCGGTTTCTGGCATTACAGCCGTCTTCGGCCCGGTTTGCTCGAATCCTGATGGTGCAATGAGCAAGGGTCTCACATCTGAGAATACCCTTCCACGCTTAGGGTGGACAAAAATATTTACAACAAGGGGTGGTGAGGGACAGAGTCTCTGAATTAAGCAGAAAGCTCTCACCCAGTCAAGAGATCAGGGCTAGATCCAACACCGTTTTTTAGCTCACTGCACCATCCCAGTTTCAGAACCTGGCTGTATGCAAATTAGTCTGTTCCTGTCCCAGTGCATGATGGGAACAGGGCAAACCAAACTACAAAAGCCAATTCTTACACTGGGAAGGAAACAAGCTCCCTTTCTCACTGCACCATCAGGATTCAAGCAAGCCGGGCCGAAGAAGGCTGAAATGCCAGTAACCGGTCCCCGGTAGCTTGTCTCCTTTCTGGTGAAGAATTGGCTTGGTAGTTTAGTCTGCCCTGTTCCCATGATGCACTGGGCCAGGGACAGGCTGATTTGCATATAGCCAGGTTCTGAGCTGGGATGGTGCAGTGAGATAAATAACGGTGATGGATCAAGCCCTGATCTTTGGACTGGGTAAGAGTGGTCTGCTCAATTCAGACACTCTGTTCATCACCACCCCCTTTTCTGTCTCGAGTCTCAGAAGTCAAGCAGATGTTTTATTGGTTAAAAAAAAAATCCTTGAGCAATTGGATTTCATCAGTACGTGTTTTCACGTGTGTGTGTGTGTGTGTATGTCTCTCTCTCTATATACACACACACACAGTGAACAGCTGTCATGTTTTGACTGGCCCCGTAAGATATTGTAACCTGGACGATGAGTGGGTCATTGTTGGACATTGAGTGAATCGACATTGATTTGGCCTTAGCTGATCATGCACGCGCATTCATTGAGGTGTGCATAGTCAGGACCATGATTGCATAATCATAGAGTGGATTATTGCCAAATGATGAATCTGTTTTCCTTGATTTCACACGTAGCTAAGCAGTCATGGATCATTCTGGAGAAGGTCATAGTCTTAGGCTGAAAGGATTATCATCGAGCATGTCATTCGGGTTAAATTGTCATTGTTACATTTTCTCATCGATAAGTGGGTCATTATCCCATAATTGGCAGGTCATTCTGGTATTGTTCTGTATAATTCACCCATATTTTGGAAAGCAAATACTTTGTGTTCCGGCGCCTACTATGCCACAGCCTGCTTGCCATTTTGAGTTACATGCTTTGTGACGAATAGACTTGTGACGAAAGAGAGAAAAAGGGAAGTTTTGCCCCAGGCATTAACAGTTTGGAGCAGTTGCTTTCCTGTTGGGACAAGGATGCAACAGAAGGTAATGTTCTCATAAACTGAGGTCTATATTCACCGCACTCTTTTGTTGCAGATCACCAATGCAAGTGATCAGGAGGCTGTGACGTTCAAGAAGCTTGTCAAAGGCCACGCCTACTCCGTAACAGGTGCAAAAGAGGTAAGTACATTTTCTGCATATAGCTTATCCATCTCATTCTGAAACATGCTTCCACAGTTTCCTTTAAGATGTGGTATGTTTCTAGCATTCAAACCTTTTGAGTTTTATTCTCTTCGGATATACTTTGCCGTCAATGAGGATCAAGGATCATAGGAAGTTCTCTAACTGATGATGGAGAGCTATGGTCCCAGATAATTATCTTTCTTTGAGCTCTTTATGTTGTTGTATATTGATTTCACTTTCAATAGTTTCAGATTTTTTTATCAAGCGACTTCCTATCAGTATCTTAAAAGTCTGTAGGCATGTTAATCAACAAGTGTATCACACGCATATGCGAGTTTATGCTGTTATGGGCTTGCTGGTGTTCCAATGAGCCCCCACGTCCCTTAGACAAGCAAGGTAAGTAAAGGTTCACATTTCTGCATTACAGAATTTCTGATATTTAAAAACGTTTTATTCAAAAGGTTAAGGAACAAGAAATAATGCATATTCAACTCTTTCTAACTACATGATAAAAAAGGTACAAGATTATCACAAATATTCTTAATGACTTTTCAGTACACATGGATGGTGAAAGATCTTAGGGTTGGGCATCAGGCAGGGGTGTGTATTTATATATGTATTTATTCTAGAGACTGACAATAGCTAGTTATAGTTATGGTTAAGCCAGAGTTTCCATCGAAAATACTTTTTTTCTTTCTTTCTTTTGATACCTTTGATGGGATTTGCTGACTTTAGATAAAACTTTCCCAAAAATAGTTTTTCAATGTGGGTTTAGCTTGGCAAGTTTCATGCAGATCTGTGAAAGAAGGAAGCTACAGCGTGGTCAAAAAATTGACTTATTTCCACTCCAATAGGATTCTTTGCTCTCCGCTACAGAAAAACCTGCTGAAAAGAATTAAACCAAACTGAGCATCAAAGTAGAACTTTACTCAAGGAGTGTTTTTTAAGAACTAAGCATTAGAAAAATGTGTTTGCGGACTTCGAAGGGTTAAGTAGGTTGGAGATGGTTGGATTGTTAGTCTGTGAACTGTACACTAACAAGGCTCAAGGATGGTTTATTGGACCTAACTGGAAAAAAAGCAATCTGTTGGATAGGAAGAGGGTACATTTTCTCCCCTTGTCCACTTTGGGTCCTCAAACCCAGTGTCTGGCAGCCACAGAAATTTTACTCTAGTGATCGTCATTACATGATGCGGAGCATGGTACCCCCAATGTCCTGAAATAATTCTGAAATGCCATATACTCGGGTTTTGGGAATCATGGTTATCTCACTGTGACCACCAGACATTAGTGAGTAGATACACAAAAGATAAAACATTGAAAAAACACCTGTTTGTATTGCTTAGACTGTACACCACGTGAGGGGTTAGCGGACCCAGGCAGAAACAGACCCCTCTATGTCTGTGGTCAATTGTCCACATTCCTGTACCAAGGTCATGGTCCAGAGAACTCCTGGATACCTTTTGGGTTCCATTTCCTGGTTTGTGGTCCCAAGACTACAGACTATGAAGCTCCTGGAACCATGTTGGTCGTCATTTCAGTGTTTCAGCTTCAGGGTTGTGAACTATAGACAGTACAGTCTGGGCCTGTCAGGGCCTGCAGGCACATTTGCATGTTCTGATGTTGCAAACAGAGTTAGGCACCCTTAGCCTTGTAGCTGGTACCTGTTTACGAGTAAGTAGTATGCACATGCTAGAACAGAAGAGGCTGGCCATAGTCCTCTCAGGGGAATGGCGGACCTAGTTTGTGAGAAGCCCTTAACCCTATAGAACCATTTCAATTTATCTCTACCCCAACCCCAAATGAATCCTCTGAAAATAAATCTTCAATGATAGAGTGAATGCTTGTTGTGGAAGCTGTACTCTGAGTGCTAATAAATAAAATAAGTATGTTCACCCTGTCAGCATATATGTAATTGCGAATTAGCAAAGACGTTCACTTTTGCCAATACATGGACCTGAAATGCTAATATAAAAACGTAAGTTTACTTACAGGCTGCATCTTAGAAAAATCAGTACCAATGGTATTAATCACTCACACAATATATATTCCTAAATCAGGAGAACTTTACATTTCTTTATGCACATCTGCAATGCAAACCATTCCTAAAGTGTAAAATATACAGCATGTCGATGACGTTTACTTAAGGAAAATATATTTACTAGTGCAATCTCTTGAACACTGATAGTTATGTAGAGTAAAAAATAATAGATCTATACATTGCTTCACATTCGATAAAGGAAATGTTTACAATCCAGTCCCTGAATTTACATTAAGCCTATTTGGTTTTTAGCTCTGTTGGCAAGGGAATAAAACGATTACAATCATTTCCGCCCCTACAGATTACTTATTTGTTAAGTTGCAGATTAGAAGTTTAGGCATTCCTTCAGTGCTGCTGCCTTCCTTCCTTCCTTCTGTGTAATCTGAAAGTTATAATTTTCCTGAAATCTGGACACGGAACCGGATCCATCAGCTATTTCAGTTTCAATTGCCTGTTTAGTGTTTGTTTTCGGCTATTTCAGCTAACTTTGCATTTTGTACAGGATCATAAAATTCCAGGTTTAGATACCAAGCATTGGCAAGCTCAGATACTTAAATTATATGAATTTAAATGCTTCTTCATGGACTAGCAGTTTTGTTTGTGTGGTTGTGCTTATTGTTGAATGGATGAGTATGAATGGATCAGTCAGTGAATAGAAGAATGGATGGATGAGGGATTTGGTGCTTTGATGAGTGGATGAGTGTATATCTGAATGGATAAACATATTGCTGGATGATTAGGTAAGTGAAAACATGGATAGAGGGCCGGGCTGGAGAATCTTGCACCACAGCCAGAGCTGCCTTCTTTGGAACTGAGGAACCAGGTTCGAGTCTCAGCTTCGGCTCAACATCCTGTGATTCTGGGCAAATCACTTAATCTCCCCATGCTTGAAAAGAAAAATGTATATATCCTTGTATAATGTAACTGGTGCTCATGTAAAGATCTACAATACCTCCTAGTCGAGTTTGCGCAATATAAAATTGCAAAAAAATGGTTCAATGAATAGATGAGTATACCGAAGGATGAATCGGCGTGGGCAGAGATAAATCTGTAGTAAAGGAGCATGTTGCTAAATGGCTACAAACCATGATGGTGGCAGGAGGCCTGCCACCCCTTCACCCTCTCCACTGCTGCATTCGGGATCCATCCATCGATATGCTCTACCCAGACACAAGCTCAATCATCGCTTACCAAGCACTTTTATTAATAAATAGATTTGACCTTCAGGTTTTACCAATACTCTGGCTGCACCTAACTTAAAAGGTTCTTTGAGGAATCAAGAAGAAAAAAGCTGTACAGCTCAGACCCTGCTCACTGTTAACCAAGGCAACCTTTGCAAGAAGACTGTAATCTTTACATGGTCACTGGTGTGTGCTTAGTCTGAATGTAAACTCACCTCTCTCTTACAACGCTAATTTGTGAATGCTCATTGTGCCTGTCCATTGTGTACTGAGTTCACTGTAGTCCAACACCGATCCCCATGTGTTCACTGACTAGACATTTCTATCACTGTTCCCCTTACTCAGCCTGCTAAAGACAGATGTGAGTACACCAGTGGAATATATGCACAAGAAACATCTCCTTAACTAATGCACTGAGGAGGGATACAAATTATCCGCCTGTGATTAAAATCAGCAGCCCGGGTAATATAGACCAGGCTAAAATCAGAGCATGTGTAGCAGAACACAATTGTTAAACAATGATCAGAGAAGAAAGGCTAATGGCCAGAGAAGCCTTTAGGAATTAGACAAGAGCAGACCTTAACTATTTTCAGATAATTTCAATCTGTTTTGTCACCATACACTTCAAGCATTAGTCTCTCCCAGTTATGTTCATTCACTCCTGGCATGGATCAGTGGCAATTAAAACTCTCAATAGGTGGACTCCTACAGATTGAGACGCGGATCACCTCCTATGCATAAATGGAATATTACTGTTGCTATTTGTGTTAGTTCTGCCATGTTAAAGTTTAAATAAATACACCAATGTACCTTATGTGGTAGAAATATTTGATACATAATGCTGAGAGGAGAGACACTAATCCTTAGCTTGTGCTGAAAATGTAAGACCAGCCATCCACTAGCTGGCCAAAATAGCAACAGGCTGCACTACCAGAATATGTGTAGCATAAGAAAAGAGTGAACACAAGGAGATGATGGGCGGAGCACTAAAACTTTTCCGACACTTCCCCCCCCCCCCCCCCCAGTCACAGATGTGGGTTGGATCCATCATCGTTGTTTAGCTCACTTCGCCACCCCAGTTCAGACCCAGCTATATGCAAATCAGTCTTGACCCTGTGCATGATGGTAACAGTGCAGCCCGAATTACCAAGCCAGGTCTTCCCTGGACCTGAAACAAGCATCCTGGGACCTGTCTCGGGGTAACACCCCTCATCAGCCAGGCTAGCTTGATTCCAGTGGCAAAGTGAGCAAGGGACCCACGTCTGGGCATACCCTGACAACTTAGGGTGAACACATCAAACAAAAGGGGATGATGGACTGAGCGCTTAAACTTTTCAGACACTCGCCCCCAGTCACAGATCTGCCTTGAATCCATCAATGTTCTTTGACTCACTTCGCCACCCAAGTTCAGACCCAGCCATATGCAATCAGTCTTGACCCTGTGCCTCATGGGGACAGTCCAGCCCAAACTGCCAAGCCATGTCTTTCCTGGACCGGAAACAAGCATCATGGAACCGGTTTCGAGCTAACAGCCCTCTTCTTTTTGCATTAGTCTCCCGAGTGGGACGGGTATGCCCAGACGTGGGTCCTGTGCTCTCATGCCACTGGAGTCAAGCTATCCTGGCTGATGAGGGCTGAAAGCCCGAAACGGGTCCTAGGATGCTTGTTTCCAGTCCAGGGAGGACCTGTTCTGGCTGAAGAGGACTGAGTGTAGTTTTAGATCTGTATTAGCCCCTCATGCATTGCAATGCAACCACTCCTTACTCAATGGAATGATACACCAACCAGCCAAAAATGTAAAGTGAGAAGGAACTAGTCCTCTGGGGTAGAACCAATGACCATTCTATGGACATTTTAAAGAACTGGTAAAAAGATGAATGGCAGACAGGTGACGCATTGTCCAAATGCTGGTACTTTGGCAATAATGTTTCTAGAAAGGGGAACTGCAACACTATATGGGCCTTATCTGAAAGGGTACATTCCTGCGCCAGAATACTGTTGTGGTAAGATTACAATCCTTTCACTTTGCTGTGAAAAGGAATACATGTCAAAGTACATATACTGAAGAAAGAAGCAAACATGATTTAAATGCATTATATAGTATTGGTGGGAAATGTAGTACATCCCAGCACTTCAAACACTATAAATGTAATATTTTTTAAATCTGTCATTTTATGTTTAAAATAATGTACATCTGACACTCTGAAGCACAATGTATTCCAGGTGTTTCTTTTCAGCTAGTACTATAAAAATACTTTTTAGTTACATTCGGGTGACCCTTTTGTCAAAAATGCTACTCTGTCAGTTAGTCCGCCAATAGTACCCTTACTGTTAGTTCATTGAAGGACTGTTTGTGTGTCAGTAGAACATACACGCGTAGTAAGGAAACGCTTGTAAACATGATTGGGGTGGTTCCAAAGCTCTCTTGATGCTTCTATCCATTTTATACATTTTGAGAACGTGTACCTTTCACGGTTGATATCTTTGAAGACAGAAATTACTAATACAAAAGCACTTTCACATACATATGATGGCACCAGCAAAGCTATTAGTGTTGGTAGTGGAAAGGCTTCGGTGCAATACAAAACATCAAACACAAGAGGGGGACAAATCTGATTAAGTTCATGATGGAAGATTGATTCAACGTTCCTCCTAAACACATTTGAGATACACTTGTGGTATACATTTTTTTCCTGGAGGGCATATGTAAGGCAAACGTTGTATGGCAGAACTGGGGTGCATGAGAGGCCATTTGGGTTCTAGAATCTTATTTTGCTATTTAGTTCTCCAAAAAATGCTTTGTGTCTAAGAGACACTCTGTCTGTACGCTTTATAGTGCTCACACTTAAAAATGCTCCAGAATCAGTAAATTGATATGGCTCTGTCCTAAAGTCTGATAGCCTTTTTTGTATTTTAGGTGAATTACAGAGGGCAGAATACTAGCCTAATTCGCATTCGTAACCCCTGGGGAGAGGTGGAGTGGACTGGGCCCTGGAGTGACAAGTAAGTAATAATGGGGTAAGCACAGTGAATTGGCTAATGACCAAGCCTTGAGTGCTCTTCTTGATAGGAATCCTTCCCTTTTCTTTCTCATCCTAAATGTATGATTGGAGTACACCATTTCGTCCAAAGGCCCCCTCTGAATTGTAAAAATAACTATGCATACTTTTGTGCTGTAAATAAGTTTCTAGTTCCCTGACCTCAGTACTCCAAACCAAAACTTCTACTCTTGAGCAGAAAGGAAATACTATCACAAACATAAATGCAGCTATCTGAAAAGAACTCATCCAAGTGCTTGTATTCCCAATATATCCCTAAAAGGGGGCTGGTGGACCGGAGGAGGAGGAGAGGAAGAGCTCTCAATAGACTTTCTTTGTTCCCTCATTCTCCTCAGCTCCTCTGAATGGAATTCCATAGACCAATCCGAACGCGGCAGCCTACAGAACCAGATGGAGGATGGAGAATTCTGGTGAGCACTTTTGTCAACTGGAGGGGTCTACGTTGTGACACATATGTCGTAGGGGAGAAAGGCAAGGTTGGGGGTCACTGAGAGGTTATACTTGTACATTACATTTATACATTACTTGTGCAAAAGAATGCTGGGAATTTTTTGCCATATTTCTTTTTACATGAGAATTCAAATCGCTAACAAGGTAAATATTTAGGGTACTTCCACAAATGTAGATATGGGTAGACGATTGTTAATTCAATCATACATTTCTTTCATTTTCAAGTTTAGAAAGTTAATCTGCATTTTTAAACTTTTTTTTCTAATGGCAATCATGGAAAATGCTGTGAATGCTCTATACATGATACAAAATGTGACATTTCAGTTCACTTATGAACCACAAGTACGCCCACTTCCTTAAAGCTACCTCTTTCTCTGTTACAGAGTATTGCATTGTAATTGCATTTATATAGCGCTTACTACCCCTGACAAGACGTAACATGCTACTCCGGAACCCATAAAGGATTAGTGGTGAATTTGTATAGTGAAATATAAAATTAATTTGAGCAGTGGATATGTTAGTCTGTTATTTGGATTAAGAAGGATAGTGGAGGGATGGAAGAGGGAAAAGGTTTGCATTTATACAGCACTTGCTACCCCGGATGAGGTGTTGAAGTGCTTTTCAGCGAGTAGCATACTACTCCGGAACCAAAAAAAGGATTCGTGGTGAATTAGTCTGGAGAAGTATGAAATTAATTTGAGCGGTGGACATGTTAGTCTGTTCTTTGAATTGAAAAGGATAGTTGAGGGCTGGGAGAGCAATGCTTTGCATTTATATAGTGCTTGCTACCCCTGATGAGGTGTTGAAGCGTTTTTTGGCAGGTGGCATGCTACTTTGGAACCTAAACAGGATTAGTGGGGAATTAGTATAGGGAAATCTGAAATTGATTTGAGTGGTGGACATGTTATTTCGTTATTTGGATTGAAAAGGAATAGTGGAAGGCCTAAACCTTGCCATCTAATAAAACTGCTTTTCCAACACTTAAACAACTCACTCTCTAGCCAAAAAACGAGTGTTACAATCCCTTTCCAAACACAGCTTTAACAACTAACAGCTGGTTACTGCTGTCTAGAGAGCTGCAGTGCCAGTTAAGGAATGGGTGCTACAAAGGAATCCAATAAATCACCAACAAATAATCCTTACGAGCCAGCCAAAAATATATGACCCAAAATAACTGATGGACGGAATGCAGAATAAATCAAACATTCACCCTCAGTCAAAGATCTGGGTTTCATCCATCATTCTTTTGCTCCGCATGCCCCTTCAGCTTAGACTCAGCCATATGCAAATCAGTCTTGACCCTCCTTCTTATGGGAACAGTCAAGCCTGAACTGAAAAGCCATGACCTCCCTGGACTGGAAAGCAAGCATCCTGGGACCAGTTTCTGGGTATCACCCCTCATCAGCCAGGCTAGCTTGAATGGTGGCCCAGCGAGCATGAAGCCCAAGTTGGGCATACCCACCCCACTTAGGGCAAGAAATGCTGCGGCAACACATGATGAACGAAATGCTGAATAAAGCAAACATTTAACCCCAGTCATGAGATCTGTGTTAAATCCATCGTTCTTTTCCTCACAACGCCACCCCAGTTTGGACCCAGACATACGAAAATGAGTCTTGACCCTTCCAATAAGAACAGTCCAGCTGGAACATCGTGACAAAGGGATGTATTCCCTATACTTTCTAATCCCCAGTAAGGACGGTTTCCTCAGCCCCGTCCTGGACCTCAGTCCCAGCAACACGTATGTCCTGCAGCCCTGCCAAGTACCACCTGTCAGGCGTTAAACTAATGCATTTCAGTGTGGTGGTCCGCATTATCACACTGAAATGGAAAGTCACGCAAAATAGGCATAGCACCTTCTCGACTGTCAAGCTGTACTAGCACTGCTAATCATGCACCCGGCAGGCTTTGGGGGCTCCGGCTGAGCTGCTGCATTGTAACAATCTCAATATATCCCCAACACTGTGCAGCAATACTGATTCTGATTACACATGACTGACCATGATGTCAGGAGAGAGGCAGTGCCCAATGGCTACTACCGAGACATCAGCCAGGTGACTGGTCAGGATGAGTTTTTTTGTGACCGACATTATTAGGCCGCTGGCCTGCGAGACCTCATGCTGCCACCCGCATCAGTGCTGGCAGGATGCTGCAGTTGCTGAGATAGTCAGGCTCTGGTTCTTGTTATTGGCAGAAGGGTGAATGTGCACACCGAGGAGGAGAGTTTGCTTCTTCTTTTGGGCCAGACAAGGCCTGGTTGGAGATTCTTATCAGTGTGGTGGGGAGAAGACTTTAAATTACTTATGCGGTGACATTTGTGTCGTAGGTTGGCTCCCTGTTTCACATGACACCAAGTACTGTAATGTGGCCGAATCCTAGCAGCTTCCGGTTGTGTGCTTAATGTAACACTGTGAATCCTGACTTGTTAATCCTAAACAATTTGCATGCTGGGATTAATCGTTTTCTCTTTTCCTATCATAATGTATGGGTATACAAATCCCAGAATACAAAGTACACCTAGTTATAAAAACAAAAGTCTTGTGATCAATAGTGACCTTTAATTTCAGGTGCTATGCAGCAGTTTCAAGATCTTTTTAGAGTTTATTGCAGCTCAGAATGGTATAATTTGTCATATTTATCCAATCCATGGACTTCATTGCTTGGTTTTACTCGCAAGAAAGTGTCACTTATAGTTGTTGAAATGTCACTCATAATTACACTGACATTATTAAAATGTCACATTGCAATTTAAAACCTTGGCAGCTATGATCCTGTCACAGCACTTCCACATGGTTACAGGCGACTTCATAACCGTGATAGATCTGACTGACGCCTACTTCCACACACCCAGCCACCCGGTACATCGAAGATACCTGAGATTCGTGTTGAGTGGCCAGCCTTATCAGTTCAAAGTGCTACCTTTTTGGGTCAACACAGCCCCCAGGGTGTTTACCATGTGCTTAGCTCTGGTAGCTGCTCACCCCAGATGGAGTGGCATCCATGTGTTCCCTTCCCTGGATGACTGGCAGATCTAGAGCACTTCTCAGCATCAATGCCTAGCACACACGCTGGCCACCATACAACTCCTTTATAGCCTAGGATTCATTATGAATGCGACAAAATCTCACCTTCACCCCATCCAAGTACAGGCCTTACTCTGACCATTCTCGACTCCCAAATGGGGAAAGCTTATCCCAGTCCTGCAAGGGTACCAGCATTCCAAACGGTGCTGCCTCTTTCCAACCAGATAAGTCAGGGCAGTAATGAGCTTACTAGGCATGTTTTCATTCTGATTTGCCATAGTTCCTCACGCCAGGTTACACATGCGTCCATTGCAACACTGCTTAGCGGCGCAAAGGTCCCAGGCAGAGAGTCATTGAGAAGAATCTAGTGTTTATTTGGGGCTGTACTCCTTGCTCTCTGTGGTGGTGGAATGCAAACAACCTGTTGAAGGGACAGCCTTTTCTCGAGTGAGTTCTGCTAGAAACCATCACCACAAACACCTTGCTCACTGGCTGGGGTGCGCACCAACAAGATTTCACGATCCAAGGGGTCTGGGCTCCTACACACTAAGAGTTGCACATCAATCACCTAGAATTGTTAGCTATCCGACTGGATCTCACGGCATTTCTTCTCCTCATACAGTGGATGGTAGCTCTGATCCTTACAGACAATACGACTGCCATGTTCTACCTGCAGAAACAGGGGGGAACGCACTCACTTCAATTGTCTGCATTTGCACAGGACATTTAGTGTTGGGAGATGCATCACAGGGGTGCATCTGTTGATTCAGTACATTGATGGGATAGATAACAACTTGGCAGACCTACTCAGCAGGACACATCAACAATTCCATGAATAGGGACTTCACCCCCAAGTCCTACTCCCGTACTTCCATCAGTGGGGATTCCCACTGATAAAACAGTTCACCACTGACGAAAATGCAAAATGCCCAAGCTTCCCTCCTGACTCCCACACTCCATGGGCAATGCACTATGGATGGATTGATCAGGGATATTTGCTTTCACTTTTTCGCCTCTCCCACTCATCCCATTCGTTCGTAAGAGGTTGAGGCAGAAATCCCTCTCTCTCTCTTCCTAATTGCTCCACCCTGGGCACGTCCGCTCTGGTTCACCACTCTGATCGAACTCTTCTTAGTCCCTTATGAGAAGCTTCCCAACCAGCTGGACTTTATTGCCTAAAGCCAAGGCTCTCTCTGGCATCCCAACCCGCAGCAGCTCAATCTAGTGATTTGGCTACTGAGGCCTTAGAATTCTGCTACCTTAACCTGCCTGCAGAGTGTAGGACAATTCTAAAAGAAGCACCCCGGCTCACAGCTAGGGCATACTATGCTGCTAAGTGGAAATAGTTTTTCCATTGTTGTCTCCCTAGGGATGTACAGCCTCTCCAGAGGAGATTGTCAGTTTCCTTCTTCACTTCCAGAGGTCCGATCTCGCCTATACGTCTAACTGACTACATTTAACCGATGTAGTGGCTTACCTACAAAATAGGCAACACACTTCACTTTTCAGACTCCCAATCATTAAGGCTTTCATGGAAGCACTCAAGTGGGTTATCCCACTGCTGACTGCCACCTTTCCAGTGTGTAATCTTAAGATAGTACTCACATGATTGATGGGTTCTTCTTTCAAACCACTTCAATCTTGCCCACCGCAGTTTATTTCTTGGAAGGTTGCTTTCCTTGTGCTAATTACTTACCTCCGGCATGTCAATGAAATACATGCCCTCACCTTGGAAAAACCTTCCAGGTGCGGCACAATTTTTTGGTTCTCAGAACCATCTCTAAATTCCTCCCCAAGGTAGTCTCCAGACCAAACTATAGAACTCCCAGTTTTCTTTCCACATCCAGAGTCTGTAGTAAAACGCGATCTTTATACCTTAGATGTTTAAAGAGGGCTTATGTACTACATTGACAGAACAATACATTTTGTAAGATACAACAGCTCTTTAACTCTTTTTCCAAACAATACCTGGGGAATGCCATTTCTAAAACAGGCTTTGCACACTGGCTTGTCAAGTTCTAATAGGCCTGTTACCCCTAAGCAAAATGACCCCTACCAGTTCCTCCCAGGCCACACTCTACTTGTAAGAAAGGAGCCTTGATGGCTTTCTTGGGTAACATACCTCTAGCTAACATCTACAAAGCCGCTACATGTCCACGAGGTTCACCCATCACAAGTACACAAAACCTTATTGTGTGGATGGCTAGATCCACCATCAAGTTAATGTTGACCATGCTGTACTATGTACACATTTCTAATCAGTCAGTCAGTCAATCACTTTTATTCGATTAATAAAAATCACAAAAAGACACAAGATACAGATCATCACAAACAATACAATGCAACAATACATATAATTTTGATTAATAATAAAGAATGAGAAATATAAATAACATTTCGGATTTAAAATGAACATATTTCATAAGTTCAGTAAAACATTATTTTAAATTATTTCTTCATTAAAGATTTCCATATGACAGTTAATTACATGATTCTTAAGAAAGCGCCAACACGACTAGGATAATTCAGTTGTAATATGTTGGTGCCGTATATTAATGCGCTTCTTATTTATGCAAACACCTGCCACTAAGAAACTTGCTACATGGAAAGTTACACGTGCACTGGGCAAAAGTTGTAAGAACAGGAGCGCTGGCCTGACCTGTAAAAAGCCAGCCTCCCGCAAAATTTCTAATCTTCTGCAACATCCTTAGGCTAAGCCACCTCTTTTAGGAGGACTATTGTACAGTCTGTGTACAAAATGTGCATCTACAGCTACACGCGCCATAAACAGAAAATGCTACCCTGTAAGCATTGGTTCGTGGCATGTAGTGCTGTAGATTCACATGCGCCAACCCTGTACTCCGGTCTCCTGTAGTTGATGCAGATGGTATTCTCTTCTTTCACCTTTTAGTTTCAATGGTTATTTTTCCTGTATTTGCTGTGCTCCAGCTAATCTTGGCCCTCCGTGCGGAAAAGCAATCGAACAAAGGAGCCGATGCCCATGTGCATTTCCAGAGATAGGCATTATACCTCGTGACTCGCAAATACTTTTTCAAACAAAAACAAGTTGTACGCATCCAAGCCGAACACTAGATGACCGGAGAATGCACAGCATTTGAATCTACAGCACTACATGCCACAAATAGACACTTACAGGGTAAGTAACGTGAGATATATGTATATATATCTCATGCATGAATGAAAATATGAATATATATAATTATTCATTCACTGGAAAAACAAAGGTTAAGGTGGAGTTATACATAAGTGTTCTATTAATAAAAAAAAACTACTGTTTTAAAAAGAAAATCCACTGAAATTCACCTGTCATCGTAACTGACTTAATGTATTATTAGAAGACTTTCATCCAAACCCACTTTAATTTTTATTTTTATAGTGAATTACCGAAGTTTTTTTAATGTAATTTAGAATCTTACTGCCTTCTGGGTAAACCATTTTAAACTTCTGATGTTTTATGTTTTTAACCTTATTTTCTCAAAAATGGCTGGACATGCCATGATGACTGTTCCTTTTAGTATACAGGGGTGACCGTTTGGCCGACAGTCTTCTCTAAATATGTCAGATGGTAGTCCATCTGGGTGGCAAAGGTGTTGCCCTCTGCCGCCCCTTATGTTATGTTATGTTAAGGTGAGCTTATAAAGCGCTCTGTCACCGTGGGTTTCCTGGCGCTGATCTGGTGCTGAGGGGGGCAGGGGAGATTAGCTAGATTGTGGGAAGAGACATGTTTTTAAAGATTTGCGAAATTGAATGAGTGAATTGGAGGATTTAAGCAAGAGAGGGAGAGAGTTCCAGAATTTAGGGGCCAAAAATGCGAATCTCCGGCCTCCGGATCTGCAGAGTTTGATAGAGGGGACAACCAGGAGGGGGAGGTGAGAAGATCTGAGGTTACGTGAAGGACAATAGGGACTGATAAGGGATTTCAGGAAGGCAGGGCAGGGACCGGTTAAAGATTTGAAGGTGAGGCAGCTGATCTTGAAGGCTACCCTCGAAATGACAGGGATCCAATGCAATTTGGTAAGAAGAGGTTTCGCGGATTGCCATTTCGGGATCCCGAAAGCCAGTCTCGCCGCTTGGTTCTGGACGATCTGTAATCTGAAGAGAAAGGTCTTAGGCAGACAGTGGTAGATAGAGTTCGAGAAATCCAGGCGGGAGAGGACGAGAGCCATGATGACTTGAATCAGGGCTTCGGGAGTCGAGAGATAGGCCACCTTCCTGATCCTGCGCAGCTGATACATGCAGGAAGAGACCACCATCCCTATCTGGGGCTTGAGGGATAGCTCGGAGTCAATGGTGACCCCGAGACTCTTCACCGAGGCCACAGGGGTGGGGGGAGGGCCAAGCTCTGCCGGCCAGAAGTGCGGACCCCAGTGGGTAGAGCTCTTGCCAGGGAGAAGGAGCTCCGTCTTCCCGGGGTTCAATTTGAGTTGGTTCTGGCTCATCCACTGGAGAATGTGGGACATGACCGCCTGAAAATTAGAAATAGCAGAAGAAGAGTTAAGAGGAAAGATGAGCTGCAGGTCGTCAGCGTAGTTGAAGACGGTGACGTCTCACTGCCTTAGAGAAAAAAGAAGAGGTCGGAGATACAGATTGAAGAGAAGAGGGGATAAGGAGGAGCCCTGGGGGACCCCGCAGAGTGAACGCTCCCTAGGTGCCCTGAAGGTATCCAAGCTGACTGTCTGAGACCTCCCGGTCAGAAAGGATTCGACCCATGCCAGCGCCAGGCCCTGGATGCCGGCCTGCTCGACACGGTGGAGAAGGATGTTATGGTCCACCGTGTCGAAGGCGGCCGACAGATCTAAAAGTACCAGGGCCTGGGGGGTACCCTTGTCAGCACCGTCTCTCAGAGCGTCTAACACGGCCAAGATCACTGCCTCCGTGGAGTGGCCGGGTCTGAAACCGGCCTGGTTGGCCTCAAGAAAGTTGGAGCTCTCGATGAACTGTGAGAGACCGGCGGTGACGTGGGCTTCCAGGATTTTAGAGAAATAGGGCAGGAGGGAGATAGGCCGGTAGTTCGCCAGAACTGAGGGGTCGGCTCAGGGCTTCTTCAGTAGAGGCACCAGGACGGCCTCCTTAAAAGAGCTGGGCACCGTGCCAGAAGAGAGAGAAGAATTCAGCAGAGGGAGGATACAGTCAGGTAAAGTAAGGCAGATGTCCCGTAGTATGGATGGTGGACAACAGTCGTCCGGTGAGCCAGACTTGACACGAACGGCCAGTGTGGCCAAGGATTCAGGATCAAGGGAGGGGAAGTGTGCAAGGGAGAGTGCATTGTGAGGGGGACAAACAGAATCAGCGCCAGGGAAGGTGACCGGGATAGTGTCCTTAATCATAACAATTTTCTTTAAGAAGAACGTGCTGAGCGCATTGCATGATTCCTGCATAGGAGCCTGGGTCGGGAGCGTCCTGGAGTCAGAAGTAAATTCATCGAGGACTTTGAAAATCTCCTTCGATTCGCAGGGGGCTGATAGGATTCTTTTGGAAGCATATGCTGTTTTGGCCGCAATGATGGCTTTTTGTATTTATTACGAGCGGCCACGTAAGTGTCTCTGCTTGAAGGACAGTAATCTCTCCTCCACTTGCGCTCCAATTGGCGTAGCTCCAAATGTTGGATTTTTAGTTGGGAGTCAAACCATTTATGGGAGTTACTGTGCCGAGAGCGGGGGAATTGATTAATGGAGCAAAGATATCGCTGGCTGACGTGAGCCAATGAGAGATGTTGCCGTCTAGCTCATTGATGCAAATATCGTTAGAGGGGGAGGGACGGGTCTGTGACAGGTGGGAGAGCAATTTAGAAGAGTCAGCGGCCCTCCACTTGCGGGCGGCACCGCCCTCCCGTGGGGGGATCCTGATATGACCATTGACTGAGATTATGGACTGTAATCCGTCCGACAAACCTTAAATTAGGCCCTTTGTCTTTTGCATCTCCGGTAGTTTCAGTCTTTGCAACTTAATTTTCTCCATTGAATTATTTAATCATCTCCCAGTCTCTACTTATAAGACTATAGTTCACGCCCTTACTGCAGCTAAATTAGATTAAGGAAACCTCCTGGTATCTGATGATTTTCAGGGCTATTTAAAAAAAAAACTCTCCCATCTTTCTTCAAAATGTCATCTTGCCTTGCACTCCCTTTTGCCCATTGAGATCCTGTGATGCTAAATCACTCCTCATAATAACATGTCTCGAAGCAGGGGCCATGCCTTTGTTTATTTAGCCCGAGGTACTGGTATACACCATTCAGCCTCTGAGGACTTGTTTAAGAAGAACCTTAAAACCTCTGGGGCCTGACTTAAGGTTTGCTGGAGAGGGTATTCCATCGCAGTGGCAACAGATTCCTTCTCCGCCAAGCGGAAGGTCTGCCTGTCCCCTTTACAGTCTGATCTGGCGCTCCTGCAGTATGTCGATGATGGATAGTACACCATCTTTGGCACCGACATATAGGCCCGTCGGCCAAAACTGGCCATCACGAATTTCACCATTTTTTGCCTGCCCTGTTTAGAGTGGGCAGAAAAGTGCCATGTCTTCACTATCCATCACCTCCTGACAGAACCTGGTGATAAGGGGCAGTGAAAACTGCAAAATGACTCTACGACATTGGATAAAACTGCAAAGGTGAGTGGGGTCATTGCTTTTGAATTTTGTTTTTAAAAATAAAAAATAGAAAAGGTCAAAGGTTTTACAAACCGCTCAGTCTGTCAAATTTTCAATGCATTTCTAGAAACTGTAGTGACAGCAGTTCCGGGAAATGCAAGAAATGTTATGCTGGCCTGGGGACATCTCTAAATTTGGCAGGCCGAGTACCCATGTCATAGCAGGAGTAAGGTATTCTGCAATAGCGACGGTGCATAATGCGTCTGCTAAACTATAAATCAGGTCTGTGGTTATTTAACTCAAGATGGACACTTTTGTGGTCTTTTCCATTTTCAGCTGTTTTTTTTATCTCATTAGCACCAGGACACCTTTTTGGGCAGCAGCCACGCGATATCGGATTCATTCACTCATCAGTTTTTGAGGAACATTGATGTTTTTTCTTAAGTTCAGTTTTGTTTTTGGTTTTGATGGCAACAATTCCCTCCATTGTGGTTCACTCTTGAATTTTCAGTTCTTAATTTATAATTTGGCTCTAGAATGCTGGTACCAACTTTTCTGAATGTTGGCAGCTATTTAATTAATGCCTTATTTATTGAATTCGGACCCCTTTTGCAGTCAGTGGGAATTTCAAGACCGGGCCATTGTTTACACCTTTAAGTTTCATTGGACATTGTTAAATAAAAAGATTAGCATAGCACACATAAGATGCCCCAATGTGTTATCTTTGAAGGCCCTAATCTGAAAGCATTCCTAGTAGTTGCCTGTGGTTCTCTGGTTCATTTTGTTTCACTTTCCCTCCCACATTATATTATGTGCAAGCTGATGATGATGTAAGTAGGTTTAAAGTTTGCTTAATTTGTGCAGAGAAAATGGTAAACTTATGTAGCAAGGTAAAAAGTGATGCAAGCTACTTCACGTGACAATGGCCCGAATTACCAGTATGGTGGAGCCATACCGTTTTGCCGATCCACAATTAGTGGGCATAAAAATACGAAGGTCCTGCTACACCTGGTGCAGGTGCGCCCCAAATAAAACTGAGGTTGGATAGGGCCCAGTACGCTGGACAGAGCCTTACCCAGCTCCTGAAGTCTATGCAGCACTATGGCAATGTGGGGGAAGCAGATAACACTCCCCCCAGAAAGGCCACATCCCCTTCACCCATAATGCTCTTCCTCTCCCACGAACCCACCCCTCCTTTTCTGTTTTAATGAACAAGTTAGTTATCTGTGGTAACACTTTATATGGCAGAGACTCTGTCTAGCTGAAGCTTCCTTACCTTAAAATACGCCCAGGCATCAAAGTGGATCCAGAAGTTTTGGAGCAATCCCCTTACATGCGTTTAAAGTGGCATAGTCCGGCTTCACATGGTGTTGCTGGCATCGTCTGCGCATGAAGTGACCTTCACGGTGCCTATATATGCGCTGACCTCCGTTCTTGAGTGTTTTTCCGCACCAAATCGCAAAACCAAACTGAGGAGGAATGACTAGTCTGCCAAAGGTGAGATCCCAAAGGATCCTTTCATTTGAGAAGACAGTTCACAGAATGTGGAGGATGGAAGGGTCCGTAAGGAATCTGTGGCTCTATCAGATAAAGCATTACCGAAGGTAAGTAACTAGTTCATCTGATAGAGACTTCTAGCTGCAGATTCCTTACCTTAAAAAAGATACCAAAGCTATCTTTCCCCAGAGGTGGGTCTGCAGACTGTCTTGGACTAAGAAGTCCTGGAGGAGTGAACGGGCAAAATCCCATTGTGCCAGACTTGGCTGTTTGGTAAACGTGTACAGCGATGTCCAAGAAGGTGCTTGACAGATCTCCAGTACTGGGACTCCTCTAGCTAACAGTCATCGCAGCTGTAGCTCTGGTGGAGTGAGTTATTAAGCCCTCCTGGGGCTAGTTCTTGCCCATTGCGCAGCAAATCTTAATGCAAATGATAATCCATCGAAAGATGTTTCTCTTTTTGAATTACCTTCACTCTCTTTGCCCCTGCAAATCCAACAAAGAGTTGATCATCCATCTGGAATTCTTTGTTGCAATCAATATAGCATGATAACACTCTTTTTAAATCCAGATGGTGGAGTCTCTCCTCTTCTTTAGATGGATGAGGAGTGGGAAAAAAAGGTAGCCAGTGTAATGTTTTGTCTGATGTGAAAAGATGTGACCACCTTTGGTATAAAGGATGTCTGGATTCTAAGAACCAGCTTGTCTGGGAAAAAGGATTTGCAGGGAGGATTAATCAAAAGCGCCTGCAGTTTGCTAACCCTTGAGGCAGATGTTCTCGCCACAAGGAAGACTGGTTTGATTGTTAGGAGCCATAGAGGGCAGCAGTACATTGGCTCAAAAGGAGAACACTTGAGGAAAATGAGAAGTCAATTCTAGTCCCCCAGGGGCATAATGAAGGGCAGGGGAGGAAACATATGCTGTAAACCTTTTAAGGAATCTACTCACAGTAAGTGACTTAAGCAAAGCAGGTTTATCCAGTAAACATAAAAAAGAGGAAATGGCTGACAGATATCCTTTTACTGTGCCCGAAGCAAAGCCTTGCCAGGCCAAGGAAAGAATGAAAAGGAGAACTTCAGGCAAAGGTACAGACAGAGGATCAACTGATTTGGATGTACACCAAACCACAAACATGTCACATCTGCAGACGTAGGTGGTTTTGATAGAAGAACCCCTGGCTGCCAGAATACCTTCACTTACTTTGGGAAGGAGATCAAACACCTTTAAATGCCACCCCTAAATCTACACACATGAAGGTGGAGATTAGACAAGTTTGGGTGCAGTACCCTGCCCTGTTGCTGTGACAGAAGATACTTCCAAATGTTCAATCTGAGTGGAGGACAGCTGCTCAAGCTCATGAGTTTGGGATGCCATACTCTATGTGCCCAGCCCAAAGCCACTAAGATGACTTGTGCCTGGTCGTGCTTGATTTTCTTGAGAACTCTGGACATGAGTGGTACCGCCTGGAATGCGTATAGGAGTCCTGAGCTCCTCTTGAGACGAAATGCGTCTCCGAGCAAAATCCCTCTGGAAATTCCAGCAGGCAGAATTGCTGCCAGTGCGTTGTTTCGGCAGTAGTGAATAGATCTAACCAAGGCTCTCTCCAATTTAGAAAGAGACCTTGCAATACCTCCAGGTGAAGACGCCATTGGTAATCCTTTAGGCATCGACAGCTGAGTTTGTCCGCTCTGGCATTCAGACACCCGGCAGGTGTTGATCCACCAGGGAAATGCCCTGACATTCCAGCCATGTCCAGAGGCCCAAGGCCGCTTGACAAAAAGACCGCGACTCCACCCCACCCGCTGTGTTTGCTGTATCATATGCCAGAGTACTCTGATTACCACTCATCCACATGGCTGCCCCAGCCCAGGAGTAATGCATCTGTCACCACTGTGACCTCTGAGCTGGGAAGTGAGAGAGGTCTGCCATTGACCCAATCGCTGTCCGTGAGCCACCACTGCAGGTCGTGTGCAGTTCCTTTTGATATCTGGAATGGGTTGAAGAGATTTCCCTAATGCTGTGCCCAGTCATCAAGTCCCACCACAGAGCCCGCATATGCCAACAGGCATGTTTTAGCAGTAGAATGCAGTATGCAGGAGGCGATGAGACTCAGCAGCCTCAGAGCCAATCTCACTGAAATCCAGGATAGAGGGTGAAACATCGGAACCGTAGCCTGATTATCCTGGACTCGCTGTTCCAGAGTGTAACCCTGAAACTGCACTGTGTCCAGAACAGTTCCAATGAAAAGGAGCCTCTGAGAGGGGTCAGATGTACTTTGGCACCGAGATAGTGAAACCCAGTGAATGCAGGAGGCCCGCTGTAGTCTGGAGGTGGAAGGCGACTGCCTGAGGCGAACCCACCTTCTTCAGCACCATTGTCGAGGTATGGGACGGCTGGAACCCCTGACCTCTGCAGATGTGCTGCAACCACTGCCATCACCTTGAAGTACACCAAAGGTGCACTGGTAAAGCCAAAAGGGAGCACAGCGAGCTGATGATGCTCTTAGCCCACCATAAACCGCAAGTAGCATTTGGGGGCAGGCAGGATGGGAATGTGTAAATAGGTATCCTCTAAGTTCAATGTTACCATTCAGTCTCCAGGGTCGAGGGCAGATGAGACCTGAGCCAAGGTGAGCATCTTGATTTTTTTCCTTTTTCAAGAAGTAGTTAAGAGGGTGCAGATCTAATATAGGACGGAGGCCTCCATCCTTTTTTGGCACCAGAAAGTAGCGGAAATAGCAGCCACGACAGACTTCTGACACTGGCACCCTCTTGATAGCACACTGGCCCCCTCGTGATAGCTCCTTTGGCCAGAAGGGCACGTATTTCCTGCCACAAGATTGCAAGGGGGTCCTCTGTCAGCCAATCTTGGGAAGGAGGAAGTGGCGACGGGGATTATTGAAACGGGAAGGCTAACCAGTTTGATAATCTGGAGCACCCATTTGTCTCACCATTGGTGCATATGGTGTTGGATTCTGCTGTCAACCAGATGCCCATGCTGGACTGAAGACAAATTAAAGAGCGTTGACTGTGCGGCTGCTGGGAGAGATTGGGCAGATCTCTACCTTTGGGTCCCATATGGCTTGTTATAGTCCTGTTCGTGGCCACGAAAGAACTGAGCCTTCTGGCCGTAGGTAGCTAGGTGGGTAAGGACACGGCTGATCTCCCCTACCATAGCCATGCAACGAAGGGGTGTAAGGTGGAATGTGGCTGTCGAGCGGCTGAAAACCCCAACAACCTAGCAGTGGCCCTACTATCCTTGGTTCTCTGCAAGGCTGAATCCGCCTTGTCTCCAAAAAGAGGAATTGCAGTGAAGGGCACTTACATGAGCGAGGATCGGGCATCCCTGAAAAGTCAGTATTCCTCAAATAGATGTGACGTTGAAGCACCACTGAAGAAGCAATGGCTCTGCTCAGTGAGCCAGTAATATCCAATGAATATCTGATGGTGTACTTTGCTGCATCTCGCCCATCAGCAGTAGCCTGGGAGAGTATGTCCCAGGCCTCATTTGGGAGCATACACAGCACTTGCGCAACCGTATCACACAGTATGGTAAAATCAGCCCCATAAGCACACAGTGTTCACAGACTACAGTCCCAGGCAGGCTTTTGGAAGAGAACATTTTCTTACCGAAGATATTCAACCTCTTTCCCTATCTGGTGATGTGGTAGTAGGGTATGTGCCGGGGCCTGGACCACCAGGCACTCTGGGGTAGGGTGATGGGAGCGAAAGGATGGGTTCCCAGAAGCGGGGCGTCGCCGGCGAGCAATGGTTCTGTTTACAGGAGTGCCTGTGGAGGGCAAGGCTCAGGGCTTGAGTAGAACATGAGTGAGCGATTGAAGGGTAGTATGGGTTCTGATGGGAAAACCCTGGTTGAAGCACCTCTGTCAAGACATTTCTTTTGACATGAGCAGCTGCAGGTTCAGGACTTCAGCCACCATCTGGACCACCATCGCAAAGGAAGCCCCTTCCTCCGTAGCCACTGTGGGAAGAGAGAGAAATCCAGTGTCTGGTGAGATGTCCGGACCACAGATGTCAGCCAGGTCCCAATACCAGTTGTCATCGGCCACTGACTCTGCTAGCGGGCCGGTGTAGGCATAGGAATCCTCAGCTCTTCTCCATTCATGTTCCTCAGTAAGCCCTTCAGTAAAATAGGCCCCTGTCAACAATTTTCGACCATGTGGGCCTGGTCGGTGCCAGAATAGACACCGTGAGAAGCCAGTCCGAATCTGTATCATAGTCCATAATCAAGATGGGTTCGGTATTGCTGGTATTGGCACCACTAAAACAGTCTGGAGGAGCTTGCAAAGTCGCAGTCTGGGCTGAACTGGATCGAATGGATCCTAAGGGATTGACTGTCACAGAGGGTGGACCAGCCTGTGGAACTCTAGCCAAAGACCCTCCGGAACCCATGGGACCCAAAGCTGCTCCAGAGGGATTTGACTGCCAAATAATGATACTCATGGCCTTCTAAGACTCTCAAAGCTGGGCAGGGGTTTCTTCATTAAATTCAGAGAAACATGGAGCAGACCTTGTTTCTGATGCCAGCTGCACAGAAACCACCTGTGAGCGAGTTAGGCATTTGTGCTGTCGTTCCCGTTCACCATCTGAGAATGGGAGTGTTGCGGCTAAGTCGAAGAGCGCTTCCACTTACTAGACCTCTCCTTAGGGACTTACCTGAAGCAGTGCTGGAGTGTGACGAGAACCAACGCAAGCAACTCCAGGGGTGGTCTTGAGACCTCCCACGCAAACAGGATCTGGAGCGGCATGGAGTCAAATGGCGAGTAGCCGAGAGCTTAATGGCCTGCTCGGTGATGGCCTTGGGGTTCACAGTCTTGCACTCCGCACACAAAGTAAAGTAGTGATCCCCCTCCAGGCACCACAGACTTACCAAGTGAGGGTCCAGCACTGACATCTATCAATGACAGGCACCACTGGGTTTGAGTCCAGTGGGTTTCTTGGGGGACATCTCAGAAACAAAATGTAAACAAAGGCACCCTGGACTACGTCAAAAGAACACAGTCAAAACGTGAATGAGGGGCGCTTGATCCTGAAACTGCGCTGATGGTGCATAAAAGAATGAACTGAGGTTGCGCTGGGGTGGCTATATAGGTACAGCAATTGCAACTTCTGGCGCAGATGACGCCAACTACAACACGCGGAGCTGAAAGACACCACCTGCCAGCATACGATGGGCGTGCTCAAAAATTTCCGGATCCAGTCTAACACCTGAGCATATTCGGAGGTATGGAATCTGCAGCTAGAAGCCTCTCTCAGATAAATGTGTCTTCATATTATTTATAGATGGGGTGGGCCTATGAGCATAGTCCTTAACATTTATCTGGTACATGTGAGCCTGTGGTTACTGTTTCCTCTTATCAGTGCATAAGAATATGTCATCAGATTTGTTACTTCGACCAGAAGCCGAGAAGTCCGATAAGGAAACTTAAAATGTAAGTCCTTGAGCAAAAGCCTGTTCAAGCAGTGTATCTAATAGCATTCAAAAAGAGGATGGGGGTTCCTTTTACATTTCACTGATTTATGAAAACAAAACACATCTGGTGATTAAATTGTACTAATATATCAACCTGAGCAGAAAGAAAGTCTGTATAGACTGTATCTGAATCCTCTATTGCAGGGTATGAGCGACCTGGGAGGAAATGTTTAATTATCTGGTCATCTTAATCAGTGGTCAGTTAAAAATTACTTACAAAGCCCCCAAGGCTGTTTCTAAATGTTTCTAATGAAGAGTGCAAAGAAATAAAATCAACTTGAAATCCAGTAAACAATAACAATATTTTTAGTATTTAACACACTTGCATTTACTGTGCAAATGTTGGCCATTTAATCTTTATTGTCTGTGCTTGTAGGAGTTATAAAGTGACTATATGAATGTAAATTTAGAGCACCTAGTTTTTGTGCTGAGAATTTCTTTAGCTTATTAAAGTGTACCTGTGGTGCGTTGGGAGCTGTTTACCTAGCTGCCGTAAGTGTGTTTTTCTGTTTTTTTATTTTATTAAATGTGCCACTTTCCTGCTGGTCTTTCCCTCTCAATAGCCCTTGGTTACTGTTGGACCTGACCCTCTTTGCAGAGTCACCCCTAAACATTTTTCCTTCACCACTCTGTTTTCCGAACCCATTTTTGTTGGCTTTTAGGACTCTGTGCACTTTACTAATACTAACCAGTGGTACAGTGGTTGTGCTCTCTTCTTTAAACATGGTCAAATTGGTTTATACCGGATTGGCGCATTTAATATACTTAAGTCCCTAGCAAAAATGAACTACATGTACCCATGGTCTGTAAATTAAATGCTACTACTGGGACTGCAGCACCTATTGTGCCACCCACTTAAGTAGCCCTTTTAAACACGTCTCCCATCTGCCATTGCTGCCTGTGCGTTCAATTTTAAACTAATATTTTGAACTGGCAAATAAAATGTTTTGCCAGGCCTAAACTTTCAATGTTAACACAAATAAGTCACCACTAGAGTAGGCCCTTAACAGGCCAGGGTCCAGGTGTGTTTTAGTTCAAAAGTGGGACATGTACTTTTAAGTTTTAAATGTCCTGGTAGTGACAAACTCTCAAAATTGTTTTTCACAATTTTAAGGACTACCTTTCCTATTGAATAACATTGGGTTAACCTATTACATTTAATAAGTGATTACTTTTGTTAGGAAGCAGGTAGGAATGTCATGTTTGTTGTGTCATGAATTGTAATTTAAAAATATCCGTAATAGTATAGTTGGATTTGAAGTCCCAATTCTGAAAATGGCAATTTTAGACAGTTGGTATTTTCTTGTCCTAACCATTTGGTCCTTGCAGCCTATTTTTGTGTCACATTACTAGGTGTAGTTGGCAGTTGGCCTTGGTGTATTCCTCCCAAACAGTCACACAATAGAGGGTCTGGATGTTGGCAGGATGGTTGGGTGACCGGGCGTCCCAGATTTGCCCAGACAGTCCTGGGTTTTCACTAGCTGTCCAGGCAGATTTCAGCAATTCTGAATCATGTCCCGGTTTTTAGAGGGAGTTGATTGAAAAAAGTGAGAGGCACTTTCTGGGTGTTCTAAAGCTGTGCCAGGTAGCAGCTGTTATAAGTAAGCAATATAATTAATAGATAGGATGTGGGTTGTAGAAATTACATTTTTTATTTTTTCTTAGTGCCTCATATGTATTCCTGTGTTGCTGAGATAGGTCAATCTGTGCAGCACGGTTGATGTAAAATTGTAGTCCATCTATTTTTGCAAAGTGTCCCGTTTTTTGGTTCTCAAGATCTGGTCACCATACAGGATGGGCTGTTGCGACTTGATGGAGCGGAGTTGTCACCTGCCACATTGCACTACCTCAGCGCTCACACAAAGTACTAAATACTAGCCTATTGTGCCTCTAGACAGACAGGGACTATTGCCAGGAGGAGGAAATTCCAGACGCTTTTATAGGGGGAAGATTGTACAAGTTTCTTACACTCCAAAGTGGGCACCAGATATAAAAATTGGACCATCAGACCAATTCTTTGATACAGTCTCTAACCTGTGGATACTACAGAAGGACTGCCCTGCTACCAGAGGACTACTCTGCTGCTTGAGACCTGCCCTACTGTCTGAGAAGGAAGACTAAACTTGCATCCATTATCGCAGGTTGAAATCACTCCAAGGGTCAGCTGACTGCTCTGAGCAACAGAATCACAACAAGCTCCAGAGGCCCCTCTGGAACTGCCCAGCTCACCTGCTTTACCGGACATGCAACTGGACCTGCCTGAGCCCTGCTGGCCTCTGCTGGAGTGAGTTCCTGATACGCAAGAGGTGCACCTCACGCCGTGGACCCTTTCTGTGTCATAAATGGAGCGCCTTATAGAAGAAAAGAAGAAAGTATGAATGTTTTCGCTCTTTGCAACCTGGCCTGTTTGTGATAACCTTGCTGCATGGTCGCCTGCCAACATGGAGATCCGGGGAACCCGACTCTTGCACTACAGTGATCGCTGGTGATGATAGTGCGAGATCTGCACTTTTCGCTACAGCATAGACAACATGCAATGATCCCCCAGCACGAACCTCCAGCAGTGACCATCTGTGATGCCCGAGAGGATGTTTGCACTACAGCAACAACCGTCTGTGATTCCCGGCCAGCTCTAGAGATGACCATCCACAGCACTCTCCCTGCTCCTCGCAACCTTCTCAACCGCAAACTGGACTCTTCATGCTGGACTTTAAACTGTGTCTTTTTCAGCAGGAATGACCTGGTTCCTGTATTCAAGCCATGTTCTATCATGGTCGGCCTAAACTTGTGTGACTTTCACCGGGTCTCACATGACTAAGTAACTGCAAGTGGAGCTTTGTGCTTTTAGGCGCTATACTTACTGTAAATCTTTGAAATCGCATATCTACGGTTCTACTGATTGGATGTTTGTCCTTTTGGTGACAAATAATTTATTACATTTTGCACTATTTTTCTAAATTGGTGTGGGATTTCTTGTGTTGAGTTTTCACTTTATTACTGTTTTCGTGCTGCATAAGTACTTTACGCATTGCCTCCGAGTTAAGCCTGACTGTTTTTGTGCCAAGTTACCCAGAGGGTTAAGAACTGGTTAATTTAGTTTGTTTTTGTGGTTCACCCTGACGAGGATTGTGGCTGTAGCTTTAGTGAGGTTTTAACGCTCCTAACCAACAATCCAATTTATCGCAGTTACCAATTCTACCTCACAACCACAACTGCAGTGTCTGTGTGTCTTTGACACACAACCCCCACTGCTAAACACGAGCCATGAGTACAGGGACGTCACTGTTAAACACAGCACAGCAGCCTCATCACACCAATAATCCTAATGTAAAAGCACAGGAAAAAGCACGGCTAAGCGCAGCACGTGCCCATACCCACTATTTAACCATGGTTTGGCCTGATACAACACAAACATAGCAGCTTCAGGAGAGGTGGGAAGGTGAATGGAAAATAAGGTTTTGGAAAAGGTAGGGTGCATGTGGAATAGTGGGTGGAGAATAGATACTGAAGGAGGAGAACCAAGGCATAGGAGGGACACAAGTGGTACTGGTGCAAAAAAGAGAAAATTGGTTTGCAGATGAAGTGATAAAAGAGATGAGAGGCTGCCGCAGGAGAAGACCAAGGCAGAAGTGAGACTTTCAGTAGTGGAATTGATACACACAATAGAAAGTCACAAAAAAAGGTAACACTGTGAATGGAGACCTGCAATTGAAAAGTGGAGAGGGCAAAGAAAAACTGGTGAAAAGAGGTGAGAGGAAGAGGAGGAGGAGGAGTAGTAGTTTAGGGAAGACAACTAGAAGGCCTGCTGAAGGGAAGAGGAGGAACATAGAGCTAAAGGAGAGTTGGTAGGGAGGGAGAAATTCTATAGTTAAAGGGGGGAGAAGAAAATATATGAGCAGGAGTAGTAGTGGTAAGAAGGGGATGTTAGAACTGCGAAAAGTGAGTTGGAAAAAGAAGTGAAAACTTTGAAAAGAATAAAACTGAAATGCTGGAAGAAAGGTAAAAAGTGAACTCAGAAGTGAGATAAGAGGGAAAAGGGGTTCTTCTCCAGTATTAGGGGTGTCTTTCATAGATTCACATGCTTGAATAATTCCCATCGTCGAAGTGGGAGTCCCACCGTACATAAAATAGTATATATATATATATATATAATAGAGGCCTAAAGGGAGAATTCACTTTAGTAACATATCCATGTCATTATAATGGTCCACATTCCAGCCAATCAGGCTGCAGGACCCTCCAGAACCTTCTCCTCAGAAGCTCAAGCCCTCAGATTTTCTACTGCACGTGGTGTGTAGGGAGTCTCCCTGAGCTCTGCTCAGTTTTTCTACTTCTATTGCTTCTTCAACTCTTAAGATGTCTTCAACTAAATTTTTTTTATTCAGGACATGTTCTTCTTGTGGAAAGCTTCGCCTTTTTCATGAAGATCCTCACAGTAAGTGCATTTACTGCCTTTACCTGGAATATGAGGTAAGGAACTGCGAGTGTTGCAGGACTTTCTCTTCAAAGACTTTGAAAGATGGATAGGCCTGTCTCCTTCTGTGGCTACAGAAGTTGAAGACTTCAGACAATCCAGCTTCTGATATAGAGAGTGTGTCTTCTTTCCATTCTAAGGCCTCTCTTAAGCGTGGGTCAGAGACGAAGATGCCTTCTCCTTTCCTGAAGAAAAAGAAGCTCGTCAACGCCTCTAAAACTTTCTCCACACGGGTTCTGCCAGCCTCTACGCCTACGGGACCTGGTTCTCTGGCGTTGCTGTCCCAATCTGTGCCCTCGTCATCAAAAACTGGCGCCGGCTCGTCGACAGGCTCTTGACGCGTCCATCGACGACTAAGAGATCCATCGACGCTGTGCCAACCATGACGGCGACATGTTCAATGTCAACGAAGATGACGACGACGTCTACCTCGTCGACGACGCTTCAAGAGGTGAGACCAATCTTCTCCATTGTTAAACTCTCATCGACGACCATCAAACCAGCCTCGTCGACTGCTCTGGTTAAAAAGAATTCGTCGACGCGTCCATCCTCGACGACAGTCCCATCTTTGTCAACGACAACATCCTCGTCGACGGTGCCGTCTATGCCGATGATACCACCTTCGTCGACGACTGCCTCGTCGACGGCGAAACCAATGACGATGGCATCCTCTTCGTTGACAACGCCGTCGACGGCACGAAAATCTACGTCGACGAAAGCGAAGGGGGAAAATATTGCCACTGTCGACGGCTCCAAAACCTTCATCAGCGGGCCCCGCTTTGACAATACCATCTACAATTGTTTCCACTGCCACCTCGTCGACACACCATTCACTTGCTACTGCAACTACTTTCACAGTGGCAACAGCTTCAGTGGTCAAACACCCGGTTCCGCTAGACTTGAGTCCTATTACTAGTGGTGCTAGTCTTCCAGCACAGTTATTTGAGTCCGCAGAAGAGAATTCCAATGATGGTTCTTATGTGGATGACGTTTTTCGTCCTGCGTCCAGTCCTTCTGAACTCAATATAAAGTGCCAAGAACAGGATGATGAGGATGAGGAGGTCGGGAATGCTCTCTTTCCCGTTCATGACAATCAGTTTGATGCACCTCATGAGGAACCAATGACTCAAATACCGTTATCTTTGGTGTCTAACCTGCAACATATGCTGGACGATTACAATCGCAGATTCCCTCCATCTGCGCCCACTTCACCTGCTCCTCAACCTTCGGCGCCAGGTCCTGCTGCAACGCTGAGGTCACCGGTTCGTCCACAAACGGATACAGATAATGATGAGGATGTGCACCAGGACACCTCATCAGGATGACGATGACGTCCTCACGGACTGGGATAACTATAAGGCCCAAACACCGTCTACACCACCGACATCTCCCTTGGCTTCCCTGCCAGTGGACATCGGAAGTTTCCACAATCTAATGGTACGTGCTGCCAAGCGTTTCCATTTAACGCTGGACGTGCAGCTAAAAGATTGCTTCCTCTATGATTTCAAGGACCAGCCTCTAAAGCAGGCCCATACCATCCCAATTATTGATTTTATTTGGCAAGAGGATCTTAAACTTATGGAGTGGCCAAATTCCATCCCAGCTGTACTACCACGTCTTGACAAAAAATACAAGGCGCCTGCAGACTCACCAGCATGCCTTGTTTCACATCCTAAGGCGAACTCAGTCATCACGTAGGCTGCCCAGAAGCAGTTGCGTAATCCTGCCACTCCGCCAACTTCTCCTCCAGACCAGGAAGGGCGCCGATTGGACTCCATCGGAAAGAAATTCACCACCATGGCTGCCACAACGGTCAGAGCGGCCAACTCCCTGGCCATCCTCGGAAGATATGACTGTCAAATGTGGTCAGAAATTGCAGACTTGGTTGCCCAGCTTCCAGATTCCATCCGAGCCGAGGCCCAGACAATTGTCCAAGAAGGAGAGATAATCTCTTCGGAGATTATTGATTGCGCTGTAGACATTTCTTCAACAGGATTCAGACAACTTGCTGGAGCTGCTGTTTTAAGACGCCAAGGCTGGCTCAAATCTACGGCTTTTCGCCCCGAAGTACAGGCGAGGGTTCTTGACTTGCCATACGATGGTGATTCCTTTTTTGGCAAGCATGACGATGATGCCTTGGAATCCATCAAAAAAGACACGGATACTGCTCGTGCCTTAGGAACCCTCCAATACAGGAAGTGGCCTTTTCGGGGAGTACGTGGCCGAGGCAACTCTTAAAATTTTCGTGGCTCCTCCCAGTATCGTTCCTATGGCGACAACAAGTAGGGATACAATTACCAGTCTCAAAATCGCCAATCCGATTCAAGACATTATCGGAGAAAAAATAACTACAGAGGTGGTACCACCTCTAAAAAGCAGTGACTTCCCCAGGATAAAGTGCTCTCCGGCTCTGAAAATTGGAGGTCGAATCTCCCAAAACTTCTACAATTGGTTGAATATCACTTCGGATCGTTGGGTCCTAGATGTGATCTTAAAGGGACACGTTCTCAAATTTACAAAATTTCCGCCAACCCTCTGGCCCCGTCCCCAGCTTATCTGAAAGAACTGTTGGCTCAGGTCAAGATCATGATACAAAAAGGGGCTGTCGAAGTGGTTCCTCGAGTACAACAGGGCAAGGGCTTTTATTCCCGCTTCTTTCTAATCAAGAAAAAGTTGCAAGAGTGGCGCCCCATTCTGGACTTACGAGCCCACAACAAGTTCCTCAAATCACAAACATTTCGAATGTTAACATTACTGGAAATTTTACAGTACCTCAATCCCGGGGAGTTCCTCTCCACTATCGGCCTCCAAGATGCATATTTTCATGTGCCAATACATCACAAACACAGAAAATATCTTCGCTTCACTGTCTGATCGAAGCGCTTCCAGTTCAAGGTGTTGGCATTTGGCCTTCGTTCAGCGCCAAGAGTTTTTACAAAGATCATGGCTCTGGTTGCAGCTTTCCTTCGCCTGCAGGGCATTCAATTTCACCCTTATTTAGATGATTGTCTAATAAAGGCTCAGACATGTCAAGCAGCAAAACAACACACTCAGACTTGCCTGTCACTTTTCCGCTCCTTGGGCCTTTCCGTCAATCAGGAAAAGTCTCATCTTTGCCCATCACAACAGAGAATCTTTCTAGGAGCCTTAATCGATTCTCGTCTGGCACAGGTGTTTGTCTCACAGGAGCAACAAGTTCGCATACTCAAGTGGTCGCTTTTCTAAAATCAAAAAGGGCCGTTTCTGTCCGGATGTTGAAATCCTTTCTGGGCATGGCCTCCTCTTGCATACATCTGATTCCGCACTACAGACTTCATATGAGAGTCATACAAGAGGAGTTGGACAAACAATGGAAACAAATCTTGGGGTCGTTCAACGACAAAAACGACCGACCCCAGCATTCAAACAGCATTGAAATTGTGGGCTCACCTTCCAAACATCGCCGCCGGGCGGCCCTTCCACGATACAGCTCCTACGCTTACCCTCACAATGGACGCTTCCTTGGAGGGTTGGGGAGCACACCTCAACGGGATGTCGGTCAAGGGCAAATGGACTGCAGTTCAACGCACATGGCATATAAATCGCCTAGAACTCTTGGCCATCTTCCTCGCCTTAAAATCTTACCGGATGCTGATACAAGGCCAATTGCTGCTGGTGCAGACAGACAACAGCACCAGCATGCACTACCTCAACAAACAGGGAGGTACGAGGTCTCGTCTGCTTTCAAAGCAGGCGCAAGAAATCGGGGAATGGGCGAATCACCATCAGGTCCACCTGACAGCAGTTCACGTGCCGGGTGTTTCCAACGCTCTTGCCGACTCTCTCAGCAGATCACTTGCAGACAATCACAAGTGGGAACTCCACCAACCAACTCTAGAGTAAATCTTTCATCAGTGGGGCCAACCACAGATGGATCTGTTTGCGACTCAGAACAACCGCAAATGCCTACTCTTTGCAAGTCGATTTACAAAAGGGGGTGGTGATGAACAGAGTGTCTGAATTGAGCAGACCACTCTTACCCAGTCCAAAGATCAGGGCTTGAGCCATCACCGTTATTTATCTCACTGCCCCATCCCAGCTCAGAACCTGGCTATATGCAAATCAGTCTGTCCCTGGCCCAGTGCATCATGGGAACAGGGCAGACTAAACTACCAAGCCAATTCTTTACCAGAAAGGAGACAAGCTACCGGGGACCGGTTTCTGGCATTTCAGCCTCTTCGGCCCGGCTTGCTTGAATCCTGATGGAGCAGTGAGAAAGGGACTCATGTCTGAGTATACCCTGCCACACCTATAGTGGCCAAAATCGATTTACAAAAGGGGGTGGTGATGAACAGAGTGTCTGAATTGAGCAGACCACTCTTACCCAGTCCAAAGATCAGGGCTTGATCCATCACCGTTATTTATCTCACTGCCCCATCCCAGCTCAGAACCTGGCTATATGCAAATCAGTCTGTCCCTGGCCCAGTGCATCATGGGAACAGGGCAGACTAAACTACCAAGCCAATTCTTTACCAGAAAGGAGACAAGCTACCGGGGACCGGTTTCTGGCATTTCAGCCTCTTCGGCCCGGCTTGCTTGAATCCTGATGGAGCAGTGAGAAAGGGACTCATGTCTGAGTATACCCTGCCACACCTATAGTGGCCAAAATCGATTTACAAAAGGGGGTGGTGATGAACAGAGTGTCTGAATTGAGCAGACCACTCTTACCCAGTCCAAAGATCAGGGCTTGATCCATCACCGTTATTTATCTCACTGCCCCATCCCAGCTCAGAACCTGGCTATATGCAAATCAGTCTGTCCCTGGCCCAGTGCATCATGGGAACAGGGCATACTAAACTACCAAGCCAATTCTTTACCAGAAAGGAGACAAGCTACCGGGGACCGGTTTCTGGCATTTCAGCCTCTTCGGCCCGGCTTGCTTGAATCCTGATGGAGCAGTGAGAAAGGGACTCATGTCTGAGTATACCCTGCCACACCTATAGTGGCCAAAATCGATTTACAAAAGGGGGTGGTGATGAACAGAGTGTCTGAATTGAGCAGACCACTCTTACCCAGTCCAAAGATCAGGGCTTTGCAAGTCGGCATCCCCACAGAGTCGAGCGGGAATGCGTTTTCGATCAATTGGTCGAACAAATTTGTTTACGTTTTTCCTCCGCTCCCTCTCGTTCCGCGCCTGTTGCACAGGATGAGGCTTCAGCCCTGTCCTGTCATACTGATTGCGCCCAGGTGGCCACGTCGCCCATGGTTCACGGATCTCCTATTTTCCCAGTGCGATCCGATTCTTCTTTGCCCTCGGCCTCACCTGCTCACCATGAACCAGGGACGAATTTGCCATCCGGATCCGGCATATCTCCAGCTGCATGCCTGGAACCTGAGCACAATGAGTTTGCACGTTTGAATATTGCTCCGGAGTGCAGGGAAGTGCTGGCTCATGCACGCGCTTCTTCCACCACTAAGACCTACCCATTAAAATGGAAGCGTTTTTGTGTCTGGTGTCACAAGGAAGCCCATGATCCGATGCACGCCAAGCCAGAGCAACTTCTGCCTTTTTTCCTATCTCTAGCGAAGTCAGGGCTTTCTCATTCCACTCTTAAAGTCTTTCTGGCAGCAATTTCTCGCTTTCGTCATGATGGTTCCACATCACTGTATTCCTCAAGGATCATCCCGCAGTTCTTCAGGGATCTCTTTCGAATGTATCCGCCCATATGACGCCCGCCGCCTGCTTGGCGCCTGAATCTGGTTTTATCTCAGCTCCTCCTACCTCCTTTCGAGCCCATCCATTCAGCGGACTTAAAGTTCCTTACGTGGAAGGTGGCTCTCCTACTTGCGCTTACATCCTCCGGGCGAGTAAGTGACATTCAAGCATTCACAATTCAACCTTCATTTCTTCAATTTTCCAAAGACGCTGTTACTTTACGTACATATCCAAAATTTATCCCCAAAGTTCTTACTTTGGTTTTACACTGCCTTTTATGACTCATTTAATTAGTTAACTGCTTTCTATTCTTATTCAAGCATGGGAATCTATGAAAGACACCCCTAATACTGGAGACTAACATTAGTTACTAACCTGTAAACTGTGGTTCTCCGGTATTGGTGTCTTTCATAGATTCACAGGCGACACACCCTTCCTCCCCTCAGAGGCTCTCTTCTCCTCATGCACTCTTGGTCACTTTGGTGCTACAAAAATCTGAGGGCTTGAGCTTCTAAGGAGAAGGTTCTAGAGCGTGCTGCAGCATATATATATATATATATATATATATATATATATATATATATATATATATATATATATATATAATATATATATACACTATTTTATGTACCGTGGGACTCCCACTTCGACGACGGGGAATTATTCAAGCATGTGAATCTATGAAAGACACCAATACTGGAGAACCACAGTTTACAGGTAAGTAACTAATGTTCTTCAGGATTGGTAATGAGCTGGGATAAGAGAACACTATAGGGTGTTGGCATGTGGATAAAACTTGAAAGAGATGGCTGACTAAAAGGGAAAGCTGCAGAAGGAGAGTTAAGATTGCACGAGAAAGCTGCAGCTGGAGAGGTAGGGAAGATGGTAAAGCTGCAGGAGAGGCAAGAAGGGAAAAAGCTGCAAATAGGGAGGCTGCAGGAAGAAAGGCAAAAAGAAGGAAGATATCTGCAGGTGGGGAGGTGAAAACCAAGCCCAAGATGGCGGGCGAGAGACGGAGAATTCTTGAAGTGTCTCATGTCCCAGCTTAAGTCTGAGTTGACCCTGTTGGTGTGAGTGAGATGGTGGACCATGGAGTAGCATGATGGGTTTAACTGTTAATGGTTGTTCAGGGGTTGTACTATGAAATATCTGGGTGCATATTGAAGTATTTAGGGGTTCCCAAGGCCTACACGCTCCGGAGATAACCCACTCACACTCAAGAACTGTTGGCACGGAAACTGTAAAAGGCAAAGAACAAGTTTATTAAGACCCCATGGGGTGGTGGTACACTCAAACAGCACCCTTCGGCAATGCAAGAGGTATCACACCGAACATCGGTGTGACCCCGTTTATATACAGTTTTGGGGTAATAAAAGATAGGCGGCACAAGTTAAGATACAGTTTCGAGACATATATGGTCATGTTTTGGAATACTGCCAGCTCATTGGAGGGGGCACAACTCCGCTGGTCAGTTTGGTGCACATTCCTGAAGGTCTACGGGTCAGTGGGAGCTGCGCATGTGCAGCTTGACCAGTACTAAAATAGCCTGTTGCTGGGCAGACAAGAGTGGTCAGTAGAACGAACAACGGACTAAAGGGCACGTCGGCCACGAGGCCGCTCATGATCTAAGATGGCCGCCGCAACATTCAAAATGGCGTTATCGTATATAGCCAAGTTAAGGAGGACAACGTGTAGGTTCAGCTAATCGCTAATGCGGACGGGCCAATTACGACAGACGACCCTTTTAGCGTTTAGCTGAATCTACCTCATAATGAACATAGTCAGGATGTTCGTCCTCGATGTCTATTAACATAATTTGTGTCACCTCTTTGTGTATCATCATTTTGTCGTGGGCAAGAGCTCGCCTCGATGGTAAGCAAGCTGATAGACACATTGAACATAAGGCTGGGCCACATTGAATACATAAGCATATAAAAAACATTGCTCCCACAAGTATACAGAGAATTGTCAACAGTTTCCAGCCCCAAGTTGCAATCATAGACCAGAACCATCCTGAAAGTGTCCAAGTTCCATTGTCCGGGTGTATTTCAGCAGCTATTTTATGTAGCTTGGAAATAGCGTCATACACAGATGGAGAATTGTCCGGAACGTATACGCAACAGCTGCTTCCGATAATTCTACATGCCCCCCCACGATCTGCCAAAACAACGTCCAACACCATTCGATTTTGGAGGGTGACAATTCTGGAAATCTGTAGTTCCTCGGTAATATTCCCCAGGGCAATGGCAGTGTCATTCGCAACAGCCTCGACAACGCGTGTCAGTCGTCTGATTTTCCGGCTGTTCAAAGCAGCCCCCACAAAGGAGAATAGTCCCAAATTGAAATCCACATACTGTTGTAATGCAGTGTCCGTTTGATCAATGTCCTCTAGGGTAACAGTTCTTTTAACCCTATTCAAAACGAAATCATGGTACAATGTGTAATCGTTGTGGTACATCGGAGGGGCAATGAATACAGGTGGTAGCACAAACGATACGTAGCACGTGCCCAACCACCCCACTGGAAGCTGATGGTACCCCTTCGTTCCACAGATAAAGTATGTGTTTCGTGATGCAACAAATGAAATGCCATTCGGGCTATCAAACGTGAGAGTAATGTTACATTCACTTTTCCCCACTGCAATCGTGCCCTTGTTCCTGATACATAAATCGGCTTTTGTAGCAATGACATTTATGACATGAGCACTAGATACATTCACATTTCGCTGATTGCTGTATACACGTGGGGCAGATACATTGTCAGGCCTGTACTCTTCCCATTCGAAACGTGTGCCCTCAGCCCGGGGAAACCCATCCTTGTCATGGGAACATACTTTATTCAAACGGAAAAGCACCTCCCCTTTTGTTGGCCATCTCATAGTAAAAAGGAGGGTGTACCAGGCGTTGCATGACCCATTATGCGAAAACGGGAGTGGAATAAGTGGGGTGCCCCCTCTCTTCTGGTGCCCAGGCAACATTCCACACACCCAGCAATTAGAGGTATTGGTCATGTTATGCGTGTGGTGAAGAATCTGAATGAAGCTGTTATTTAAATACGTTTGGCGATAGCGCTCTTCATGGAAAGGCAATGTAAAATGAAAATGTTCAGACGGTGCCGGGGTAGTCGGCAGCAAATGTTCACGTACAGGCACCACAAGTTCGACTACCCAGGCTATAACAGCTATCACTACAATAGTCAAGACAAAGAGAAAGGCACCCGATATTTTCTTATCACGAGATGCCGTTGATGCCATAATTCAAGAAAGTATGTGCAAAGTCTCAAGTGGCACAAATTGTTCACAATGTTTTTTCACAAATTGTCTCAGATACACGTGCGTGTATACCTAAAAAAAAAAAGAAAACTGCAGTGCTGAACTCCGAGGTAGCCGTTGTTTTCTTCTCCGGGCCAAGACGGGTGTCGCTACTCTGGCAGAACTGATCCTCCCCCCTTGGAATTCCCGGGTTCCGTTTCACAAACCTGGAGCGGTAACCAACCAGTCATAAAAAAGGAACAAAAATCTTCCTATCGCGGGCGTAGATCGTAGCGCTCTCTTCCAGTAGCAGATTGGTCCGGGAAGGCTCCCTCCACTTCGGCCGACGTCACAGCTGGGCTCTTTTCTTTCTCCAAGATCTCCTTGTAATCAGTCAACACAGCAGGAGTCACCAGATCCGGAGAGACACGGCGACAATGTGTCGAATGCACCCACCGCTTCCTGTTTGTCACTCGTACTGCGGTGCGGGTCGCCAGGAGGACCTGCTCGGGGCCCTTCCACCTGGGCTCCAAACTGCTTGCTCTCTCAAACGAGCGGACCATCACATGGTCACCAGGACGAAGATCGTGGCCCTCTCCAGTAGAGTTGTCAGGGAGCGCTTCTCGAACCTGTTGATGAATAGAGAGCAAATCATTTGTTAATCGTGCCAAATAATCATTCATCATAACACAAGGCACATCATGTATTAGTCGCGGCTTGGGCACCCCCCAGATATTCATAGGGCGGCCAAACACCACCTCATAGGGCGTAAGGCCAGTTCGTGAGTGGGGTACTGATCTAAGAGATAGTAGTGCTAGCGGCAACGCATCTGGCTACTTCAACGATGTAGAGGCCACAATTTTGCCCAGCTTAAGCTTCAACGTGGCATTGTACCGCTCGACCAAACCTGCTGACTGAGGGTGGAATACAGCGTGGAACTTTTGCTGAATCCCTAACCCCTTCAGTACATATTCCACAATCTTTCCAACAAAATGGGGCCCATTATCGCTCCACAAAAATTTGCAGACTCCAAAGCGAGGAAAGAATTCCTTAAGCAACACCTTGGCTGTTGTCAAAGCCGTATTGTCTTTCGTGGGGTAGGCCTCAACCCATTTGCTAAAAGCACACACCACCACTAGGACGTACTTCAGGTTATTGCAGCGCTCGAGTTGGATGTAATCCATTTGAAGCACTTCAAACGGTGCAGAAGGTGGAACGAACCCTCCTTTCGGAGTATGGGTCCCCTTTCCAGGATTGTGTTGCAAGCATACCAGGCAGGTCTGCACTACTCTCTTTGCAGTATTCGCAATCTCGGGATGTTCCCAAACTCGTGTTAAAAGCCGAGTGATTGCAAGAGCTCCGACATGAGCCAGTCCATGTGTCATCTGGACCATCGCCTGTAAGTAAGCCGCAGGCAATTTCCACTTCTCCATGTCTTTGCTTCTCCAACAACCCTCGTCATCTAGTACCCCATCTGCTGCCCAAGCCGCAAGTTCAGATTCTGTGGCTGATTTTTGAATATCCCGTATCTCTGCTCTAGCATCACTCCATCGCTCAGCCTGTGATTGTACCACGTACATGGGGGAGCTAATTCGGGACATAGCCGTTTGCCTTGCTATGCTGTCTGCAAAGGCATTTCCTTGACCCACTTTATCCGTAATCTTCTTATGGGCACTGCACTTCACTATCGCTACTTTTTTAGGGCTAAGCAACGCATTTAGGAGGTCACGCACTAACTCTCCGTGCATAATGTGCTCCCCGTGTGATGTCAGAAACCCGCGTTCCCTCCAAAGAAGCCCGAAGTCATGGGCCACTCCAAAGGCATACCGGCTGTCCGTGTATATGTTCACACATAATCCGGCACTCAATTCGCAGGCTCTTGTTAAAGCTATCAGCTCTGCTGCCTGAGCCGATTTTTGTGGTATTCTAGCTGTTTCTACCACCGTCTTAAGAGTCGTGATCGCATATGCTGCGGAAGTCGTACCATCTGGCAGCCTTAAACACGATCCATCAACCCACAGTTCCCCATCCACATCAGGAAGTGGCACATCCTGTAAGTCAACACGACCCTTTGTCTGTTCCTCAGTCAGGAAAACACAGTCGTGATGTTTTTCTTCCTGACCCTCCTCGACCGGATAGGGCAATAAGGTGGCAGGGTTCAAAGTAGCGCATCTTTTCAATGTTGTGTGGCGCTAAGAGTGTCAGCTCGTATCCTGTAAGTCGTGCACTCGTGAGGTATTGGGTCTTCGTTTGGTTTAACAGGGCATCTACTGCGTGAGGGACTAACACCAACAATTTGTGTGATAACACTATGCCCTCACTCTGTCGTATGGCTACTGCTGTTGCCGCTACCGCTCGAAAACACCCAGGCAACCCTCGTGCTACAGGATCCAAAATGGCAGAGAAGTATGCACATGGTCTCTGCTTATCCCCGTGTAACTGCACTAACACTGACAACGCGCACCCATCATTCTCGTGTACGTACAATGTGAAAAGTTTCGTGTAGTCTGGTGTTCCTAACACGGGTGCGGAACAAAGGGCCTGCCTCAACTGTTCAAAAGCTTTCTGACATTCATCTGTCCACTCAAGAGGCATCGGTGTAGCTTTGGACAGTAATGCTAGCAAAGGTTTTATGATATGTGAAAAACCCATGATCCATTGCCTACAAAAGGACGTCAACCCTATGAAGGCACGCACATCTCTCTGCGTGCGGGGGACTGGTGTGTCTAAAATTGCTTGAATTCGATCAGATGTTAATGCACGCCCCTCCTTAGACAACAGATGACCGAGGTAGGTCACCTGGGGTCTACAATATTGAAGCTTTTTCTTGGAAACCTTGTGATTGTGTTGTGCCAAAAAGGAAAGCAATGCAAGCGTACTCTGTTCACATTGTGCATAGGAGTCGGCGGCAAGCAGAAGGTCATCCACGTACTGGATGAGCGCAACGCCAGACTGCAATTTAAAGGAATCTAGTTGTCGTTTCAAAGCCTGGCTGTAGATGCTAGGGCTTTCAGTATATCCTTGGGGAACACGACAAAATCTATACGATTTATTATTGAGCGTAAAACCAAACAGATATCTACTATCTGGGTGAACAGGGATGGAAAAGAACGCATTCTTTAAGTCAATAACGCTAAAGGTGGTGGCCGTCGGTGGAACCAAAGTAAGCAAGGTCGTGATATCAGACACCACCGGGTATTGGGGAATGACAATTTTGTTTATCTCACGCAAATCAATAATAAATCGGTAGATCTTGCCGTCTGAGTCTCTCTTAAGAATCGGTAGAATAGGGCTGTTACAAACATTATAAGGGACCTCCTCCACCACCCCTGCAGAAATCAAGTCCTGAACAATATGTGTCAGTGCAATTTCACCTTCTTTCGAGATCTTATACTGTGGCACTCGTGGTAGAGGGGCCCCCTCCTTAACAGTAATGTGTATTGGTGGAATGCGCATCTCTCCCACATCCGTATCTGAGGTCGCCCACAACGTGTGCGGCAGGGAAGCCAAAGCAGGGATGTCTAAAATGGCATAAAATCTGTCAGGGTCAGGGCAATCATCAGGGTCAGGGTAGTTGTCGTTCAGAATAACCTGCACTCCCTCTGGAGCGCAGCGTATTGTTGCTCGAAAATATTTAAGCAAATCAATGCCCAGGATATTGTCTGGGGTATGAGGTGATAGCAAAAATTGGCCAAAGCTAAAGTATTTGTCAATGCATAGTGCAAGGGGCTTGGACAATGGGCTGGGGGAGGGTGTGCCATCAAACCCTACACACGTAATCATTTCGCCAGACAGTGGAGCCCTCGGAACCAAGTTTTTCGACAGAGCGCTACGAGTAGCTCCTGTGTCGACTAGAAATTGATCAGTAGAACCCAAAATACCCGCTGTTACATATGGACCTTGCTGATCTACCGGCACTTCAACTGATTCCTTACCCCATCCTACGCAATCCTATGCATGCACATAATCCTGGTGTTCCACATTCTCCCCTTCCGAAATCTGATATTGATTCCGTCTATCAAACGTGTTTCGTTCGCCCTGGCCACGGCCCCTCTCCTCAACCTTTCCACGATCACCTCCGCCACCTCTCGCTCCAATATAACCTCCTCTCGACCTTCCACTTCCTCGACCACGCTGACTGCGCTGTTCGCGAAGTACCGGACAATCTTCGGCCCAATGCCCAAACTCCTTACAATAAGCACACTGATCCTCCGCAATGTCCGTACGACCATACGATGCGTTTCCTCCACCTCGTCTACCTCTATCATTCCCTCTACCCTGTGTTCCCCGAACCTGCGCCAACATCACCTTCGTTTTCAATTCCTTCGTCTTTTTCTCTGCACTTTCTTTAGCCTCCACTTCCTGCCGCTCATAGTACTGAGCCATAGTTAGCAAGGACGCAGGGGTCGCCGTGGCCCAGGAACTTTCACTCGAATTCAATCGCTTTGCAATCTCTGGTAGGAGATTAGCTACATACTTATCTACAAACAAATGCCGACCCGTATCGTCTGTTAAAGATTGACCACTGTAATCATGAAAGGCCTCCTCGAAGCGCGTAAAGAAATCTGAAACCGTTTCATCGGGTTTCTGCTTGCACGACGTTAACATGGTCCAATCAATCTTTTTGGAGGGAACAAGCGTTCTTAATTTATGTAAGATAGCTGCCGGGAGATCTAGGATTAGCTGACAAGGCTTACATGCTGGTGCCCTATCTAAATCTGCAGCATTTATTTCTTTCCATGTCCCCCCCAATATCGTTTCGTCATTATTTTTACGAATCTGCCGCCACATATCAGGTGGTAATATCAACCCAAAAAACAAATCTGTGTCTACGAGAGTCATCACACAAGACGATATAGCCCCCTCCACCCCCTCATAAAATGCCGCTGGATTCTTCCGAAGATCAGGTAAAGAATTTTTCAATGCCATGACATCTGCTCTATTCCATGGAGTGTAAACCCAATTATACACAAAATACCCTTTCGCATCCTTTGACAATTTATCCTCATCCGTACCTTCCCCCCTCGGCGGAACATACAAAGGCGCAGCTTCACGCATGCATAACATGCAACGCAGAACTCTTATCTGAACCACGAAGAGAACACTCTCTGGCCTGCCCATTATTCTCCAATTCGGACTCCTTTTGCCTCCTTTTCCGCTCCTCCCGCAATCGGGTTGTCTCATCCCGCAGCTTGATCAATTGCGCAAACAGGTCATCGACATCTGAAAGATCAAAATCACCTTTAGTCAAATTTTCACGGTACACTGACAACGCTTTGGGTTCTAACGTATCAGAAAGCTCACGATATGCGCCTACAACCTCATCAGCCAAAGTAGACAAAAAATACATCAATTCAAGATCCGTCCACCCTGTCTTTTCTGATATCAATTGCTCCTGAGTAACACTACGCTTATTCACTTTTCGAGCCCAACTACGTAGATGAGCGGACCTCGCCGCAGTAAACCTGAGAGCAGATACACTCTTCTTGTCCGACTTATCCTGTCCGTCATCATCGGATTCCACAGCTGGAGCCGTCGGCGTAACGTACGGAGGCGGTGACCGATCTAACAAAGAGAAATCATCAATTTCATTATTAAGGACAGGATAAAGTGGTCGGCGAATAGGAAACTGCCCAGTCGTTTGCAAATTACGTTCCCGTTCCTCCCTTTCTTTCTTCTCCTGAGCCTCCTTTTCCTCAAGCTGTAAAGCTTTATCCCGAGCAGCCTTGCGCTGCTCTTTGTCCGCCAAAGCAACCTCACGCTTCATTCGCTCACGCGCCGCTTTCTCCCACATTCGCACGCAATCAAACATGTTTTGTCTAGACCTGCGTTGAAACATACATTGCTCTACAAATTGTATTTTACTCAAATCATACGACCCGTGTAGAGGCCATTGCAATTCAGGATCGGCCTTGGTGTATTTATGCCATAATTTACTGTACATAATAGGGGGAAGGCCAAATTTTATGTACATGTCCCTATTTGGAGTTCCCTCTGGGGGAGCCGGCTGTGATTCCGCTAACCTAATTGAGGTACCTTCTCCAAGACAACACATTCCTCGGAGTGTGCTGAAAACAGGCATGTTCAAAAAGTATCACGAAAGCGTGACACCGGACAAAATGGCACTTACAGTTCTTCACACGATTGTGCCGCTCAAAGGAAAAAAACAAGGTTAGAGAAACATCTCTACATGCCTGCCTATGTGAAGTGCACTACACATATAAGTTCAAAGATCACAAATTCACAATGTTAGCTAACTCAAATCAAAATTCGTAGGACTTGGCAAGCGTCCGAGGACTATCTCACCAATCACAAAGCACAGATTTTCAGTAAGCGTCCGAAGACTACCTTACCGAACACAAATCGTAGGACTTCAGTAAGCGTCCGAAGACTACCTTACCGATCACAAAGCTTACCAAATTCTCAAATGTCCAGATTCCAACTGCCAAGGTCTTGTAAGCCAAATCAGCCAAACGGCACTTTCTCAGCGATGCAGACACTTCGAAGACTCAGTCGGAGACCGGCGCCACCTGGAAGGTCAGATCGGAAGGAAAGGAAAAAACACCGTGGCAGCCAAGACTCGGGTCACTCGTGGCAGCGCGCGCCCATGGCGGGTTTCCAAGCCTTCGTCACGACCTCTCCTTCGGGCATCCGAGTCGCCGATGAGTCCCACCAGAGTCGCCAATTGAAGTATTTAGGGGTTCCCAAGGCCTACACGCTCCGGAGATAACCCACTCACACTCAAGAACTGTTGGCACGGAAACTGTAAAAGGCAAAGAACAAGTTTATTAAGACCCCATGGGGTGGTGGTACACTCAAACAGCACCCTTCGGCAATGCAAGAGGTATCACACCGAACATCGGTGTGACCCCGTTTATATACAGTTTTGGGGTAATAAAAGATAGGCGGCACAAGTTAAGATACAGTTTCGAGACATATATGGTCATGTTTTGGAATACTGCCAGCTCATTGGAGGGGGCACAACTCCGCTGGTCAGTTTGGTGCACATTCCTGAAGGTCTACGGGTCAGTGGGAGCTGCGCCTGTGCGGCTTGACCAGTACTAAAATAGCCTGTTGCTGGGCAGACAAGAGTGGTCAGTAGAATGAACAACGGACTAAAGGGCACGTCGGCCACGAGGCCGCTCCTGATCTAAGATGGCCGCCGCAACATTCAAAATGGCGTTATCGTATATAGCCAAGTTAAGGAGGACAACGTGTAGGTTCAGCTAATCGCTAATGCGGACGGGCCAATTACGACAATATTATGTAAGGAGGAATTTAGGAGGAGAATTTAGAAGACCGCGATATTGGGAGGTTTTTAGTTTAAGAGCTGCTGGTAGTTTTTCGTTTTTTTTTGTAAGTTTAGGCAAGGCTACGCATAACCAGACCATCCATCTACACAGCAAATATTAGTACACCACGCCCCATGTCTGAGGCCGAGGGCGGCTGAAATTTGATGTCACTAATCCGGCACAACTGGTGCTGTGTGGAGCACGGTTGTTGCTTTGCTTGGGTATGGAAACAGAGATTTGTTTGAAGTAGTGGAGTAAGGATTCCCCAGCATGAAAGCCAATTCCTCTTTGCCTGCCGTTCCCCAGAAAGCAAATGTGTATGAACGGTGTGTGCTCGGTCAAGGCAACCAGTACAGCAACATCTGGCTGCTAAGGTAGTGTTAATATTAAGATGACGTTGATGACATATTAATGGGAAAGGTAGGTGCCGCTCGCAGCAGGATTTTGGGGTTCTGTTGTCTGCCCTGGCGTTCGTTGGCCTCTTTGCTGCTTTCCTTTCCTGTGGCTCTGTTTGAGGGGATCGACTGCGGAGGAGCCTGATTGCGAGGACACACACTGCGGGAGCCCGTGACTGCGAGGACCAGCATTCCTGTGATTGCCTACAGCTGGTGCCTCTTCCCGGGCGTGCCCCGCCTCCTTTTTGCACTTTACTGACGCTTTCAACGCGCATCGCGGGACGCGCACGGGACTTAGCACGGGGCTAAGCCCGGGCAAAGGGCGGGCCGTTTGAGGCAGTTAGAGGACGGAAGAGACCGGACCGGGCCACCCCTCTAAGGCCTATCTCCCGGTTCCCTTCGAGCAACTGTAGGCAGTTGGACGATATTATGGCCAGCAGGGAAACGAGAAGCAAGGCTGCGACTGCGGTCTCAGGTACTATGGACAAATTCCTCTCCAAAACCAATATGCCGGGCAGCAATGGCCCCTTGCTAACTGTAACATCAATAGAGGGGGATGTAGAAAATAATGCTGTGTGTTCTTCTCCTAGTCTAGTAGCAAACACTAGTACTCCAATAATGCTTGATGCCACCCACCTGTCCTTAATGGACAGTATTGACCAAACTATTGAGTCCGTACTTCAACAGCTCAGGACTCAATCATCCACGCAGAGAGATAGGGACACATCTCAGGTTATCAGTGATGTGGAGCTCTCCCCTGCTGTGGAGCTGGAACAGTCCGGGGCTCAGGGCGGGGATCCTAATCCTAATTCTTTGGTGCATGCGGGGTGTAGAATGGATCCGGTACCGAAATTAAAAAGGAAAAGATCAAGAAAATATAAAAATGCTAAAAAGGCCAAAACTGATTCCACACTGCACGTGAGAGAAGAACGTTCAAGTACTTCTGTGCTATTAGTTTCTGGTAATGATGATGATCCGGAAGTGCTGGCAACATCATCCATCCCCTCTGTACCCGTGCCCCCTGAACCATTCATCTTTGGCGGAGTTCCCCCTAACAACATAGAACTTCTTATTACCTCGCTTACTGACATCCTTAAGAGTTTTTACCAGATCTTCCGCCTCGTCCTCCTGTACTGGAAAACGGTGAGGATAGAGGGGGGGAGACTGTACATGGTGTTCGTGGACCTGAGGTCAGCCTTTGATATGGTCCCAAGCAAAAAACTTTGGGAGGTTCTGACAAAGCTTGGTGTTCCCACACAAATATTGCATGCCTTGATTAGGCTCCATGACAATAATTACGCACAGGTTAGGTGTGGGAGGGATGGAGCGTTGTCATCTAGGTTTCCTGTACGCAGAGGGGTGAGGCAGGGTTGCGTCCTGGCGCCAACCCTGTTCTGCCTCTTTGTTAACAATATGATATCCCACACCCTTACTCCCCCTAAGATTAGATGTGGGATTACCTTCCATCGCCATAGAACTGGAGTCAAAGCCACTAAGATTCTGGCATAGGCTATGGACCACCAGCGAGCTCGCTCATTACAGGCGTGATCTCACCCATGTAATGAGCTTGAACAAGCGTGATAGAATCCCATGGCTGGCCTTTGTCAAAAAGGAACTATATCGGTTGAAACTCCAGGAGTTATGGGAGGACCCAGAGCAGGGGTGTCGAACCATTTCCCGTAAAAACCTGGTGCAAATCCATAAGGAATCTAGTTTGGCTCTTCTTCTGTCGGCCACCACCAACGGCACCCTGACTGACCGCTTTTTGGAATTTAAGAATTCCTATGAATTTGAAGATTTTATGGACATATTCCCCATCCTAGCGAGAAAACTGTTTAGACAGTGGAGGTTAGGCACTTTGCCCATAAAAACCTTCACCTGTAATTGGCTTAAGGGGGGGATAGATCTTGTCCTGGATGCAACATATATGATGAGGAGGAAATTCATCTTTTTTTCTTCTGCCCTGCTAATAATAGACCCAGAAAATACTGGCTGGTGCCCCTATGCAGGAATTTGGGCTCTAGGTCTTACTTGTCTGTATATAGAATCCTAAAAACATGCACTTTGCCCCATATTGTATATGCTGTGGCTACGTTTATTGTGGCTATGTGGCAGATAAGGAAAAAACTGTTACCCACCTAAATGTAAAAAAGTTGAATGCTTCTCCCATTTATTCATAACTATCATTTTAATATTCTGAAATTATTTTTTGTAATATCATGTAACTGAGTTTCCAATCCATTTTTACCCTTGGTACATTTTTAAAGCTTATCTATTATTGTATTTCAAATTGTAATGTACCTTTTAAAATGTGGTGGTATAAATGTATTTTGTATGCATCTTTTATGGTCTTAAGGACCGAAATAAAGAAATTTTGGATTGGATTGGATTGGAAAGGTAGCCCGCTTGTGTGACAGCGAGAAGAGCAAAATAGTTAAGGATGGGGCAAGATTTTAAGTCCTTCTGGCAAAATATAGTTTTGTCTTTTTGAGCGCTCCCTAATACACCTGCACAGTTTTTTGACCTTTGTCAGTAATTTGGTGTTACTGCTAATTGGCGTGCTAGGACCTTACCTTACCTTATGGACAAAACAGCCCATGAATACAGTGATGCATTTCCCCAGTATTACAACAATGGCATGAGTAAAAAATGTGTGTGATCCCACACCCCCAAAGTCCACCACATACCAGACAGAATGTTGCTCAGATCCAAGTTGCTATGATTTGCCATCTGGGGCCAGTTTTTTTTGTTATACAACCTGTTTCATGAAGGGAGTTCACTTTTATTACAGCACCCGGCCTGCCAGTCTGATACTGGATTGGGGTGGGGTGCGGGGTGGGGTCATGGTTCCCTTTTGGCAGAAGTTTAGAGCAAGGACTAAAGGGGAAGCACAGTTGAGCACCCCTCCATTGTTTGGTCTGAAGAGGAGGATTAAAGCATTTGAAATTATGGCAAATACTAATCTTGGACAGCTGCCATTACCCAAGAAACTCTTTCAAGTAGTTAGTGAATATATTAGGAAATAATGAGTGTGACGTTTTTACAGTTGAATTATGTACAGGAAGGAGCATACAAATACTTAAAAAGCATTACATGAGTAGATTTCAATCATAAAATTAAATCCAGAGAGACAAATTAGCAAGTAAATTGAGATTACTTTCAGGATTGAAGAAAAACTGGCTAATCTGAGATATCCCATTGTGTTCAGAAAGGTTTTAATATGTGCTGTGATCTCTGAGATTTGAACTGTCTTTTCTATTCATTAGGATGTCGTTCCGAGACTTCCTGCGGGAGTTCACACGGCTGGAAATCTGCAACCTCACCCCAGATGCACTAAAGGCAAGAAAGTACCGGAAGTGGAATACTACGCTGTATGATGGGGGTTGGCGGCGTGGCAGCACTGCCGGTGGCTGCCGAAACTACCCAGGTACTTACCTGTCATTCAAACCAGCCTATAAAGACTGACTCTCTTGCTGTCACGGTACTCGGGTATAGCACACCTACTTTTAGTCTGTCTTTCTACTTTCAGTGAAAATAGTCCACATTCTGAAGAATAGTCGTTCCTGGAGTGCTACAGCTGTCCCACTCTAGGCTTACTTCCCACACTCCATCATGGACCCTTTTCCCACCAATAGTACAGCCCTTTGACCTGGAGCCCCTTGTCATAGGTTTCAGGTCAACAAGGTTGGTGATTTTGACACATAACTTACTTCTCTTTCCCACTACAGCCACTTTTTGGGTCAATCCACAGTTCAAGATCAAGCTGGATGAGGTGGATGACGACGATGACCAGGGCAGTGAACGGGGGTGCAGTTTTCTATTGTCACTAATGCAGAAGAACCGGCGCAAGGAGAAGCGCTTTGGACGCGACATGGAGACCATTGGCTTTGCTGTGTATGAGGTGAGCCGCATGCAGTGCATACAAACCTTCGGCCTGAACTGAAGATATTCCAAAGTTCATCAAGTTAAAATGCACCTATTGACTGTGTTATTGTGCCAACCCTCTCTTGAACATGGACACATTTGCGTGGTCGAAGATCTTCGACCTGTCTGCAGGTGGAAGACTTACAACCCTGCCGTCAACTTAACGGAGCATTTCACCTAAATAATTTTCCATAGGTGTTACTTATCTAACATTAGCAAAACTGTTTTCAAACCCTGTAACTCCCAAAAGCTTACTTTTCTTTCACCAAGCAGTAAAGATCAGATTGTGTTAAGAAATTATTCTATTTTCTTGAATGCAGATTTATTGGGGATTTTCAATATTATCTTTTCAAGATCTAAACATTGCTGTAAGCTACTAGTATTGAAAATTTGGGATTTCTAGACTTTGTTCCAATCAGCCTGCATATCTCTTGTATTCCACTGGAATTGTAAAATAATGTGCATTTTCTGTTTCAGGTCCCACGGGAGGTACGTGGCCAGCTGTCACTATTCTTTATTTAGACATACACATGCTCCTAGTAAGTATGTTGGTGTGGTGTATTGTGAAACCTGGGAGGGCCGACCTCACCTTTTCTTGGGTGGTCCTAGGAAAGCGACAGCCTTTTTAGCTCAAGAATCCCTGAGGAGTTAGATGACCTGCTGTTTTGGTACATCCTGTCACCATCAGATTGTTGGGTGCAGCTATGCCGAAGTGTGAGGAAGTCTGTTAGTGCTGTAAAAATACGTGACACAAGCTTGCTGTGCTTTATTTATCCTGTGTAAGAAACACTTACATCACTGATGCCTTTGTTCTAGTTATTTTGTTTGAATAAAGCTTTCGCTGCAATCGACGCACATGCTGTGGCTGCATGTGTGTGTGAGGGGAACTTGTACCGCTACTGTTCATGATGTACCTGCGTGTGAGTGAGAGACACTTGAATACTGGCTGCCCATAATGTGTATGTTCTATTTCGAACTGAAGCTTACACTGTTGCGGCCTGTGCTGTATCTGTACCTGTACCGGGCAGTGTGGTTGTGATGAACAGGTGCCTCGCAGCTGGGCTTGATACAAAGCTTACTAATTTGATACTATGTTGGTCCTAATCGTGAATTTGTCTTCTGCAGTATGTCGGACAGTCAGCAGTTCACCTGAAGCGGGAATTCTTCTTGACCAATAGCTCACGGGCACGCTCAGAACAATTCATTAACCTACGAGAAGTGAGCACAAGACTGAAGCTCCCCCCAGGGGAGTACATTGTGGTGCCATCCACCTTCGAGCCCAACAAGGAGGCTGATTTTGTCATAAGAGTCTTCTCCGAAAACAAGCATGGCACAGTGTAAGTCCCATGAGCACTCTGTTGCACTCACTTCTCCAGACACACTCCTGTCGAGTAGCTCCTCCATACTCCTTCTGAGCCTCAACTCCCTCTTGGGGGCATTTATTGGCCGCTTGTAGGCTTATCTCCTCTCTTGTGACACCAGCACACACAATGCGTGTCTTATTTCCAAAGAGTTCCCCTATGGTTATCAGCTCTGCTGGTCACGTGGCTATGGACCCTCATGGCACTGGATTTTGTGCAGTACATCATGTGCCCACAGATTTACATCACTGATGTGTTAAAGATTTAGATTATGCTTTGGGCAGGGCTGATTTTGAGATTATGATGATTTTAGCTTTACAATGAGGCTCCTTCTAATAATAGCTGTAACTTCAGAAGGCACCATGAGCTGATGATCTCCTTAGCTGTCTTTGTCTGCAGCTGGGTTCAGTTGAGAGCATATAGGTTTTTGGTGTGACGTGACTGCTTGCAAGGAGACGTTGAGGTCTTGATTCGTCAGTAACTTTGAGAATCACTTTGAGGCTGAAAAAAGTGTTATTGTCTTTTGTTGTTGGTTGCTTAAAGGTTCATGCCACTGACCACCCCTTTTTCAGTGCTGCCAGACTTAGAATTCCATTCAATTCTCTTTATTATGGTACAGAACTCCAACGGAGGGCCACTTAAATTTACAACGACAGATGATACAATAATGCATTATCGACATGTACATTCCTAATTAAAAGAATAGAAGTTCTCAAATCCATTTCCTCCTTCATGCAAGTACAAAAATAACTTTCCTTTATAAAATGCAACATGCTGAATACCAGCTGTAAAAAACAATCTAGCCTGAATAAAATAGCAAAATACAAAGCAACATGAAGCAGCACATTTCAGAAAGCTACATACTAATATCATGTTACTTAATCTATTTTTAAATTTTTATTTTTTGAGCTTTATATAGCGTGAACTAGACTTTAGACATCAGGCATCAAAGCGCTTTACATAAATCCAGTTTCGATACAGAAGGAGACATTCATTTTTGTTAGGCACGAGTAGATACAATGATTTGCCCAGAATCACAGGTTGTTGAGCGTCGTTGCCGAGTCTTGAACCCGGTTCCCCAGCTTCGATGTCGACCGCTCTAGCCAGAAGGCTACATCCTTTCCCTGATATAAACTATAAGTATATTCTAAAGTACAGATTTATAATAAATTTTATTCATGGACGTGTACTCCAAATTGTTCCATGTGATGCCTACCAAGGTCACAAACAGTTTTGTGCACCCCGAATGCAATTCAAGTTAGGGACATTGTGGTGCAGTAGCGAAAATTATGAGGCTCTGAACTTCATGCTGGTAATGAAGGGTGCCTACTGGACGGTCCTCTCCATTAATGTTTATCACTGTGGCAGATTAAGTCAGCTATGAGGAACAGGAGTCTTATTTGGGTGCTTATTCCAGAGAAAAAATGATTCCATTCTTAATTTCTAAAATTGCAGATGCTACCAAAGGCGTCACACTTTCCGAATCGTAGACACTGTGCCCATGATATGGTGTCATGTCAAGCATTCTCTCATCCTCCTGGGAACTGGAAGACTTGTGTACCTCTCGGTTTTCACACCGGTGTTTCCTTTAGTTTTCCTGTCAGTCTATTTCTCCATTAGAAATGCTAGTTCTTATTTCTGTTTCCATGCACCACAATACTCACTTTATGTTGCAGATAACCGGGTACACCAGGCCCATGCAGAAATCCATGCCTTTTCCCATCCATCCCAGGTTGGAGGCCCTGACCTTTTCCATTCCCTTTCAGTGTCTGACTTGGCCACAAGCAGTCCCAACCACAGCGGGGCCTCTTGATATCCGTTACCCTCTACATTATCTGCAATAAGGATTAAAATCAATTTTGGATTCATAGGGACCCTCCAGCCCAGGACATCCCCCAAAGTTCCCAGCACCCCCTCATAGAAGTGTGAGAGGACTGAACAGCCTCAGCATGTGTACAGTAAATCTCCATCAACAGCACTGCAATGCAGGCAACTCCAGGAGCCCACAAACCCCATCATAAAGAGCCACTCCCTAGTGAGGTATGTGCGTTGCAGTATTTTAAGTTGAAAAAGATGAAATTGCACTGCCACCACTGCCTACCTTGGGGCCGCCACCGCCTCCCTCCAGTCCTCAAGCTGGCCCAAGTACGGTGTCCAGGCCTCCCTCACTCCCAACATAGGATCTGGTAGTACCAACAGCTTATGCATTTCGATGTCAGTGAGCAGAATTGTAGCCTCAAGACATGAGTAGACTGGTATTTTGACATTTACGGTCAAATATGGGTTGAGCGCATGGCAAAGCTGAAGGTAAGGAAAAACTGGGAGAGGTACATTCGGTATTCCACCTGCAGTTCAGAGACAGCCTTAAGGGATCCGTTCATAAGAACCTCTCCCAAACGTCACAATGCCAATGGCATCCAATCTGGCAAATCCTCGCATCGCCGATACCTGGGGAAATCTAGTTCCCCTCAACAGCAGAGTCTCCCAGTGTCAAATGACAAGCCCAATCAGCGGCCTTCGTGATTTCCTTCCATACAGTCAGTACCTACCTAGTGGAGGTAAGTGTAGTGCATGGCAAAGCGCCGCCACATAGCATATGTGGAAGGTTGTCAAGACCCAATCCACCACTGCATTCGCCGGATCCTCAAATTCTTCAAACCGCCAGTCTTTAAATATTAGGAGATGCGCCTCCATGCAGTATTGCAATAGGCCAAGGGTGGCAATGCCCCCCTCCAAGGTAGATCTACAGCATTTAGAGAGAGCCATACGGGGCGGTCCTCCGATCCGCAAGAGCGCTCTTGCCAGAGCATTGGCATTGACAAAAATGGAATTCCTTACCAGAAAGGGGACATTTTGGAGTTGGTACAATAGTCTCGGTAGTGAGACCATCTTGAAGATGGCTGAGCGGCCAAGCAGAGATGGCGGGAGGGAGTGCCAGAATTTGACGTCTCCATCCAATTTCCCCAACTGAAAGTTCAGGTTGCTCGCGTATGCCTAGGCTTTGTCTGTCGTGATAAATACTTCAAGATATTTGAAACCATGTGGTAATACTCGTAATTCCAGGGCCCAAGACATTTCTATCAGGCATCGGTTTATGGGATAAATGGATGTTTTTTCTTGGTTGATCCGCAGACCCAAATATTCTCCAAAGATGGTTAGAATTTGCAGGACTCGTGTCCTCGAACTGGGAGGATCATCCAGGAAAACCAGGACGTCATCTGCGTATAGTGAGATCCTGTTGCGGAAATGCGTGTCAACTCTTACCCATGCTGCCAGGGGCTGTGTTCCTAGGACAGAGAGTAGAGGGGAGACAGGAAATCTCTCACAAGTGCCTCTCCTTATAGGGAACCAGGGGGAGACAAGGGAACCAATCCTTACCTTGGCTTGGAGTTGAGTGTAAAACAGTCATATAAAGTCAATGTATTTAGGCTTCAACTGTCAATGTGCTAGCAGTGTGACAAGGTATTCCCATTCTACTGAGTCAAACGCTTTCTGAAAGTCAACCATGAGTAGGGCTTGATGGCCCGCCATGGCAGCACTCATCTCAATAGTGTTGTTTACCCTTCTAATGTTGTGCCTTGTGGCCCTCCGAAACATAAACCCCGACTAATCGGGACATACCAGTTTACCAATCACCACGACAGTCTATAGGCCAAAACCTTAGCCCAGAATTCAACTTCTGTGTTTAACAGAGATGCGCGATATTCTCGCAGCGTGTGCCTATGTGGCCCTGGTTCGAGATCACCACCATTTCTGAAATCTGGATATCTCGAGTTACATGGCCTTCGCAATGTGAGTGGGCCTACCTGCGCCCTAAGAGCTTCCAATTTCGGCATTGGGAGGTCCGCAACGTAGTGCTGCATATCTGGCTTCCTCTCCTCCTGGCTGAGGTTGTATACTCATTGGTAGTTAGTGGCAAAAGCACCTGCTATATCCTCTCTGCCCTTGATGTGTATATCAAGGTCGTTTTTCGATGTAAGATATGGGAGTCTCGTTAACATCGATTGTACACGGCCAATGAAGAGTCTTGCTAGCGTTGTTACCCAATTGGTATTTCTGACTGCACGTAGTTAGTCAAGCTGACCAGGCCTCCTGTATATGTTCCTGTCATAGAAGCATCTGTGTGTACGTGTGTAGAGATTCCCCTAGGATTGAGTCGTCTGCCTTGATAATGTAATGCTGTTCTAGCTCGGCAATAAGAGATTCCAACTCCAAGATATTTTGTTGGGACTTCATTCTCTTGCCTTTGTTATAGTTAATATTCTTTCTGAGGATGGCTTTCAAGGCCTCCCCAGAGTCAACCAACCCATTGTTTTCTTTTCAGTATCTTTCTCTCATTGGTTAGCAGGCTGTGCGGAAGTTACCGGCTTGCAGGCACCAACTTCAGTTGTCACCCTGTCGCAGATGCCCCCAGGCGAGGTCCATCTGAATAGGGGAGTGATCCAACAGGTCTCGGGTTAGGATGCATGCTAGGATGTGTGTGGGGGGAGGTAAGAAATAAGCGAGGTGAGAAAAATTATTGTGCCCATTAGAGAAGAGCGTGTATTGGCGCTCTAATGGGTAATGTGCCTGCCACACGTCTAAAAGAGACATATTGCGCATAAACATAGCCAAAGTGGTTGGTTGCATTCCTACTGTGGGCGCCTGGGAAGAGCAGCTCAGTTGAGTCATGCACCCCATTGAGGTCTCCCCCCGCCCCCGAACCCATGGGGTTGTCAGGAGCTGCAGTAGGAACAATCTCAGTGCTGCAATGAACTCTTATGTTAAGGGAGGAGGTGTGCAGACACAAATCCAGGACATCGGGCCCCATGCAGGGCCCAAATCACCCCCACATAATGTCCCAGTTGATCATGCCATTCTTTTGATATCTCTGGGGGAGGTCCCTCTGCAGTGCTATTGCCACTTGCTGGTGCTGCGGTGAAAGCCTGCATGAAACACCCTTGTAAATCCTTTGTGTGCCAGAAAGGGGACCTTGTTGCTCATTAAATGCATTTCCTGCAGGAGGAGCATGTCCGGCTTATATATGTGTGCTGTCCTCACAACTGCTACTCTTTTTATCTTGTGAAGGAGGCCGTTTAAATCCCATGAGAGACTATTGAGTTGTCCCGCAGAGTCTCGTGAGCGGGGGTCAGTCATTAGGCCATTGGCGTGGTCGTATCTGTGGGAATGGTCTAGAGCGGAGTGTGCATGCGATGCGCAATGATATATGAAGCCTACGCAAGTGTCAGACTACACCTAAGCAGAAAAAGAGAATACCTCTCCCTACCCCAACTTAGCACTCTCCTATACTTCTCCCACAAGAAGTACCTATTGTGTTGCAACTAGGGACAGTAGCCAACTGGGCTATACCAAGATGTGTGCCTCCTCTGCCATGCAGCCCTTCACCCAAATGAATCCCTACCTGTTAGAAATGGGATTTCTGGTTGGCAGAGGCTTACGCCAAATCCAAGCAGAAACCACCACTCTAGTCAGGGTAAGGGGGAAACACACACGGATGATAACCCCTGCTCACCCCCTTGGTAGATTGGCATGAGCAGACAGGCTTATCCCCAAGGCAATGTATAAAGTATTTGCACCAACACCCACAATAACACTGTGAAGCACCACAAATTGACACCACACAGGTCTTTATAAAAAAATAAATATCTTTTATCTAATTTAGGCAAGGTCAAAAACGACATAAATCCACATACATAATAAGCGTGATTTCATCTACAAAGGTTCTCTGGTAATGTTCTTTTTACAAAGGTGTAGCTGCTGTATTTCTTTGGTACAACCAACTGGTAGGTTTTTGTTGTCTAACGCAAAGCACTGGTCTCATCAGCCCCTCCACAGTTCTATTGTCATCTGCACAGTTCTCCTTATTATCTGCACAGTTCTATTTTCGATAACTGGCCTTCCTCGACTGGCGGCGGTTCCACGCGCAGTAATTGGCAAAAATATGCCCCCCAAATGATGGCAATAAATAGGCTCTTTAGAGCGGGCCCCGGTACGGGCCGCGCTGATGGGAGCCCCCGCTCTGAGCTCCTGCGCGATTACTTTCAGAAGGCGGGAGACCTCACGAGCTTTCACGGAGACCCGCACCCCCATCCCCAACGGTAACAACAAGGTGCTCCTTAGACTGAAATTGAGCGGTTACCTGGAGTGCAGTCTTTCTCCTTCCTTGCTTCAGCAGCAGCTGATCGCCGGGACAGAGCGGAGACTCCTCGCGCTTCCGGGAACCAAGCGCAGCTTTCTCGTCAAGCCTTTGAGCTCAGGTGCGCCTTTTCCAATCCCAGAACGGCTCTCCGTCGAGCCTCCAGGATCAGGGGACGCCTCCACCAATCACAGCGCGGCGAGCCTCCAGCTTCGGAGAAATACTCTCTCCCACTGGGCCAATCCCAGCACAGCAGACAGAAATTACATCACGGGGACTCCGGTATGTGGCGGTGAGCGTGAGAGCAGCGATCTCTGGGCCAGGGCCGGCCATGGCGGTGAAGTTTGGCTCAAAGAAATGCCGGCAAGACAGGGGGCCACATGCTGAGTCCTAGCACACGGACACAGCGTTTTGTGTAGGGTGCAGCACTCCTCAATTGCACCGGGCCGCTGAAGGTGATCCCGGCCCTTCTTCTGACTGCCTCAGGTAGTGCACAGGCATGCACTCTTGAGAGCTGGATTACCAGGAAAAGGGGCATGGCAGACCTCCCTCAGCCCCGCTATGTGCTGATCGCACACTGAGCTCCACGGAGCACACGGGCAGTCAAAAAGCAATCTTCACCAATCCAGGCTGCGCGCAGAGACACGCACACAGCTGCTTACAGGATGTTTCTTTTGGGAACCTTTGTATCCCTGCATTCCCAACAGGAGGCCAGCTCTCTCCTGGCCCTTCAAGACTTTGTTCTTTTTTTTAGGACACAGCAAAGTCCTTGTTGCAAAATGGGGACACAGCACACAGCAAAGTCCCTTGTCCTCCCACTTCTGTAGATCAGCAACTGCAGGTCAGCCCTAGAGCGGAGTGTGCATGCGATGCACAATGATATATGAAGCCTACGTAAGAAGATGTCCTGAAGATGATCTCATTAATGCAAAACTAGAGACTGAAACGTCGACCTACACACTTTTTTTTCCTTGATATTTATTTTTGGTCTGTTCTGAGAAAAAGTGTTGGCAATTGTCACAGTGAAGGTTTAAGTGTCAAATAACTACCTTCTTGTTTCATTGCATGTATTGTATATAAGTACCCTTTATAAAATTCTAATATAAAAAGTTAATATTTTCATATGTACACCCGTTTGTTTGTTCTGTACACCATTTCTCTCTATATATAGTTCATATGTGTGAGAAGTTGGCCTGGTATATGATGCTCACTAGTTCTAGTGATCACCCTGTATCATGCCAAGCAGCCCTTATGATGATTGGTTGTAAGTCAACCTTATAGACCAGTTATCCTAGTGGTAACGTGGACAAAGCAGTCTTAGGCTAAACTCTGAAAGGCATGTGAAGCCAGCTGTATGACCATACACAATCCCCTTGAATACCAAATGAAAGGACTCCACACAGATATATATTGAAAATATATATTTATTAACTACAAATATCCCCTGAACTCTTTATGAGCACAGAAGCACAAGCGTTAAAACACAGTTTAAAATACACAAAAGTTGCACAATATGGATGAGCCCTAGGGGGCCACCTAAACCATATACTAAGAAAGTGGTATAAGAGATACCAATCGAAAAGGAAACAGGCCTAGGGCCTTGGGAATCGCTGGAGCTGATCGGGACTAGCAGTGACTAAGTCGGGAAAGGCCCGCGGGACTCGGGTGCAGTGTTTAAAGTGCACGCACTCACCAATGCAATGTCTATGGTGCGTTAAAGTTAGTTAGTTAGGAACCTTCCGAGTGACCTAGAAAGCTGAAACTTAAGACACAGACACTAGAGGTATGTACCAGTGTAGGAACACCGGCGTTGCTGAGTTACCTCACCCACAGGACGCGGGTGCATAGGGTCGAAGTAGTGTCGGGTTTCGTCACGCAGGTCGATGGTGCTTGGAGCTGAAGATGCTGCAGGTGGCTCGAGGTGAAGAGTTCCGGTGGATCCAAGGGTGGATCTGAAGTTGTGAAGACCTGAAAGCAGAGGGGACAATGTTCAAAGTCACTAGCCAGTGACTACCGTGGAACCAGATTGGAACCAGGCGATGTCGGGTGCAAACAGGCGATAAGGTGTAGCTTTCTCTGCAGCCACGTGGACACGAAGAGGTAGAGGACGTCCAGGAGTCGATCACGAGCTGTCCCGCGCAGGCTTCTCGCTATTGGCGGTGTCGGCAACTTGATTGGAGCAACCAGGCCTTGGCTAATGCAAGCCACGCAGGAATCGAAAAAGGCTTATCACTCGGACCAGCAAGGTCAGAGCGGGTGCTCCCTTTTACAGTAGCGAGGGCAAGTCTGGAGCAACCAGACCCGCAGTGTAGTTTGTAGGTTTCGTCGCCAAGACCACGTGGCAAGTGGCCGGGATGGCACGTCGAGTGGCACAATGCAAAAGGGCCCCACGCAGATCGTGGAGATGCTGGGGGGCTGATCTTCGGTGCAAGGTCTGCTCGGTGGTGGGGCTTCTCAGTCCCCAAAGCACAACGTTGAGGGTGCCTCGGATGCTGCGCAGTCAGCTCTTCGGGGGTCTTCCAAGAGGTCCGGTCCCACGTCTCTCGGTGCCTCCACGGGTCCCTTCTTTGCAGGGACTGTGGATCGGGCTGTGAGAAGTCTGTGAGTCTGGGTCGTGTCAGGCTCTGGGCTCGGGCTCGGGCTCCGGCGGGAGGCGGCGGCAAAGCAGATGTCGAGTTGCTGGATGGTGCCTGTGTTCACAGGGTGGCCACTCCTAGGCCACAAGGGAGATGCTCTTCAGTCTTCTGTGCAGCAGAATGTCGAAGTCCAGTCGTCTTCTTAGTTTCAAGTTGATTCAGGATGATCTGAGGTGCAATGGCACTGCTCCCACTCTTATTCCCAATGTGAGGGGTGGATCACCTGCTAGGTCCCTCCTCTGGGTGGGACCAGGAAGGGGGGCGGTTACACCCCCTTTCCTTTGTCCAGCTCCTCGCCAGGCCTGGGTCTGGAAAGTCCCAGGACCGGTTTGGACTGGCTTATGCACGGGGACACCTTGTGTGCCCCGGGCATGTCTCAATCTATTCAGCCCTGTCCTACCCAATACACAAAATCCTGTCTGGGGTGGTGCTCGCACCTCCCAAGGCAGGAAACCCTTTGTCCAAGCCTCCCTCGCTGGAAGGACTCCCAGCAGCAGGAGGTCAGACTTGTGTCTGTGGTGGCAGCGTCCATTTTGTGATGCTGAGGCTCTGGTTAACTTTAACCGGGGTTAAGGCTATGTACATGTCGTGTCCCTCTAGAAGGGTGGAATGCTATCCCCGTCGACAGAACTGTCGAGGGGATAGTATTCCAAATCGTATGACACCTTACTGGACATGTTTTGATAAAGCCAAACCAAAGTTAGCATATAACCGCGAGGATTATAATGCACTTAAGAGTATATGGTATGGCAATATCCCGGAACAGCTAACTGAGTGGTTCCCGACAGCTGCAGACAGGCTCAGCTCATGCTAGAGCACCATCTCATATATTTCCAAGCACTCTGCCTCCAGGATTGATGAGGCCTTCCATAGGAGTGGCTGATAGGAACATATGTGTCCAGTTTAGGGTTAGGCACAGGCATACTGTACCTAAGTAAGAGGTGATTACACCAACTTACCCCAGCTGAGTGATCAGCCAGTTGTGTCAAATATGGAGGCCAGGCCAGGGGTGGCACAATACATGCTGCAGCCCCTGGTAGGCCTTGGATGCACCTATGCCCTGGGTACCTTGGGTACACTGTTACAGGGGCCAATAAGGTGAGCCAGTTCCAATTCGTAATGCACCTAGAGTGCATTGGCAGTAATTTAGAGAGAGAACAGCGGGCTGTGGGTCTGATTAGCAGGCCCACAGCCTCATGAAGTCATAAACCAGTGAAGCAAAAAGCAAAACTTTGGGGTGACCATAGGATAGCAGACCCTACTCTCCTACAATATGATATATATTGCTTTGTCTGAGACATTGTTTTACCCGTCTAAAGAAATTGCGTAAAGAAATGTTTCTTAACAAAATTAATTAGCAAGCATATAGCTAATCTTGCTCCCAAATGTCACTATAAAATCTCATTACATGACCAAATAAATCCCTTGAAGGCACATTTACCGATTCCCCAGATTTAAAAAGAGCTCCTCATTATAAACTTGACAGCACTGTTGAGATTATAAAATATTAGGCTACCATGGAGCTTTTCATACATGTTTAAACAACCAACCAAAACATAGAACGATGGAGAGTGCATTCTATCACCATTTGCTATGCCCCTTCTCCTGTCTATCTTCGCTTTGTGTTGGAGGAAATCACCCCACACAATCACACATTAGAGGGCTGGCCGAGGTGCAACTTTAATTGTAATAAAACCTTTTGGGCAATATTCAGGAGTATCTCACTACCTTCTGTCAAACTTCTCTCCATGCCCCCATTTGCTAGAAAGTGAGCCGTTACTAAGAAACGTCAGTTAGCATTTTAGAAATTGGTCATGTAAATTATGCATTTAAAAAGGAGATTAAGGCGGTAGCCATAGTTTGTTATGCATCTCTGATATAGTCAAATTTTCAGTTTTAGGTTTCAAATAAAACTATGTAAGTGATATTCCAGTGCCAAGAAAAATGATGTATTTTTACTTTTAAGCCATTGTAAATTATTTTAAGTAATTTAGCTTTAGGGGTCACTTAGGGCCAGATGTAGGTAAAAAACATTTACCGATTTTAAAATACCGAATTGTACCGATTCGGTATTTCAAAATCGGTAAATGGTATGTAGGTCTCAACATCTGGATTCGTTACCGAATCCTTAACAATTCTTTAATTACCGATTCGGTAAATACCGAATCGGTAATACCCATTCATTCCTATGGGCTTTGAAGCCCATAGGAATGATTAGGCATTACCGATTCGGTATTTACCGAATCGGTAATTAAAGAATTCACAAGGGTGCAGTGGGTGTCACTTTGACACCCTCTGGCACCCCCAAAACAGGCACAGGTGCCATGTGGCAGGCATACCTGCCCTAAGGGCAGGTCTGCCTGTCACATGACATAGGTGTGCATGCACACATGTGCATGCACACCGGAATCTGTATTTTACCATGAAGTTGGATTTCATGGTAAAATACCGATTCGTTAAGGCCTTTGGAACTCAGAAGAGTCCCACCTACATACGGAATTTACAGAATCGGTAAAATTACCGATTCGGTATTTTACCGAATCGGTAATTTTACCGATTCTGTAAATGTAGATTTACCTACATGTGGCCTTGGATTTAGGCCCCTACATACCGATTGGCCATTTACCGATCGGAAACGGCCGAAATCGGCCGTAACCGGTCGGTAAATGGCCTGAAACGGCCACCTACATCGGGCCCTTAGTCTTATGACGTCTTCGATGTGCACAGCCTATGTGTGACATCTCGTGTCATCTTCTGCCCTGCTGTGACGGTGGCTGCAGCATTTATCATGCTAGAGTAGTGTTTCATCATTGAAGTGCTCAATTAGAAGGGATGACATGGTAAAAACAGTCCTTGTGTCTCAACAGTGACACAGTGACCTGTTGCCATGATTGGATATTGGCATATGTTACGGCACCATTGAGAATAGAAGACACCTCCTACTGCCCTTCTGTAGTTCTAGATGAGAAAGAGAAAGCTTGGTGGAGTTTGGTAAATGAGCTACTAGAGTACAGTTATCCTTGCGACATATTTATCAACCGTAATATTGGTTTAATAGTTAAAAACATTAGGAAACATTAAAAGGTTTGCAGAATGTGTCTTCAGTAGAAAGTCTTCTAGACTGCAGAGACCAAATAAGCTGCTTTAGAGTAGCTACAAACTAATGCAATAAGTTGTTAGTGCCCGGAGTATCACGTATCACGTACATTTCTACACTGGAAGGGCAAGACTTTGTTTGCATCATCAACTTGCAATGTTCTTGAAGAATGCCTAAAAAGTATAGTCCTTATACAAGTCCACTTGTTCTACACCTCTCAGCAAAAAAAGGACAATTCACTGCATTCAAAGGCTTTGGAAGCTCAGGCAACGGAGAGACTGACTTCTAACCTGACATGCTCATTCAAAAGATGTGGAAGACATCCTACAGGGAGCTCTCCACTTTACCTTTCCATTGATCAAGAGTTTACGTTAGTGGGAGGATTCTTTCCGTTTTTTTTAAAAGTGTGATCTTCCATCTCCTCAGACCTATGAGTTAGGGAGGTAATATTGAAAGATCACTCTTAGAACTCTCCAGCTAAACCCAGTCTTCCCCCGGAAAACAAAATAATTTGCTCCAAAGCTGAAACCGCTTGTATAACTAAGGATGTTTATAGTTAAAGCAACTAGTAAGAACACCTTCCTCTGGACATAGCTCTCTTCTGTAGCAGGTGTTCTCATTTGACTGTCTCTTGTGTATTCTATCATACTAAGAATGAAAGGAAATAGATTAGACATGAGAATATACAGTAGGGTCTGTAGGTTACAGGCAAACTTTAGAAACCCCTTATTAGTCTTCAATGAGTGATCAAAAGATTCAGAAACAATAAGTTCAGTCATAGTATTTTCAGTCCATAGATCAGTTTAGCTCTTCCTTCACAGCATATTAAGTCTCTACCAAGAAATACATCCAATTTCAAACAAGGCCTCCTTATAAGTTTGAGTTTTCAGTTTGGTGGAACACATAAACAATCAAAAGTAATAACAAGGTAAACAAGAGGGTTGGAGGAAAGGTCTCAATTCCCAATGCAGCAGTTCAGTTAGTAACATAGTTATTGAACTAGTTTTTCTAGTGTGTAATTCTCAGTTCCAGAAATATTACCTGAGACCTGATTAAAAAGAAAAAATTAGAAAAGGATGTATTCTCGTACCAACATTTAGATTAATTGAAAAGGGCACTAAATAACATGGTCTCCAATCCTCTACAAAATGTTATTGAACAAGGACTCTGAACTCCAGGAAGCAGATCTGGAAAAGCACTCCTGGTTGGTGAATGGCAGCAAGGCGTGCATTGCTTTGGAAGGCAAGAGGGTGTTTTTTCCACTTTACTTTCGCAATTGATTCCGGTAAACAACTAGATCACTGACTTGTATAGTCCTTCAAAATGGTGGAGAGCGCTAAAGGAGAAATTTAGAAGGCCTTTCACTTTGTTATTTCTTGTATTAATTCAAATTGCATTGAAATGGAGTAACTCCTCCAGTCCTATAATGTCAAATGATGGAATGCCCAAAGGTGTTTGAGATTTCATCAGCCATTTCCGATTAAGGTAATAGTCTCAGTTATCATTTAGATCCATATTAATCCCAACTTCCCTAATGCCATGACTCTGCATTTCAGACCGAAAAAACGGTAGACACTCGATGGGCATCAGGCATATGCTAGGCCTATATGACCTGAACTTGTGGACACTTTTCTTACATCCTATCTCTGTGGCAAATTCTGGAGCTTTTGTATAATAAAGACTGTTAGTCATATGTAAGCCTCCAAGATGTATTGTTTCATATTCCATCAAGGAAGATCATCGACTATTGCTTGACATAAACAGTTGCCCTTTCTAAATATGTGCTTGTAAGTCAGCTCCAATTCTGTTTCAAGGGTATGCCCAAACATTCTCACAGTATTAGGCTTACTTTTTCATCTATGCCCCTACCCTCTGTGACTTTGATAGGAGCACAATCTCCAGCGGAATTGGCAAACTATCTTTTGTTGTTGGGACACATTCTTTTTGACTTGTTAGATTTCACCATAAACATCAAGTCTCAACTCGCTCTCCTTCAAGGTCTAAAGTTTGTAGGGTTTCTTTCTGCCATGTGTTTTACAGGCATTTGGGTCCCTTGACCTCTTGTATGCATGTGAATCCTCTAGCCAATGTAGCAACATCTGGCTCTTCCTTGGTTTCAGCTGCACCGGCTACTGCAAAACTACATTCTGATATCAATGAAAATGTTTGTTTTTCTTCTGTGGATTTAGAAATCAAACCTCCTCACGGGTCATTCCTTTCTACTACTTATCTGACCCATCTCTGTATAGTTGGGGAGCTTACTCCCAGGACCTCTGGACTCTCAGATTATGGTCAGCCCAAGAAAAGAAGCCCAAGTATAATTTAAAGCTGTTGTTCAGGGTTTAAAGTAATTTTTCCTCTTTTACAGTTAAGTTGTCCAATCGTTTAAAGACAATACAGTAGTCCTGTTCTCTGGAAACAAAAGTGCAGACATTAATCTGGCTCCCTGAGCTTAATAGCTGGCCAGATCTGCTATTGGAGCTCCAAAACCTTTTTGAGTGGTTTCATCTGGAAGGAAGACCTACCCAAGCACTGCCAATGTCATAACCATTGATTGATCACTTAGCTCACCTTCAGGAAGTGGAATATATTCCAATAGGCCTATGTGTATTATATCTGGTTGAAAGAAAGGGTTCCCTTGGAAAGGCCCAACATCCGATATTAGCTAGGAAAATTCCTCTGAGCCACTCTTTCAATTCCCCTTATGCATAGTAATTTTCGTTAAGTCAGTAATGACACAACTTCATACTTTCCAAGACCGATTAGTCTGGGTTTTTGCGCTCTCAGTAACCCATTGTTTGAACTTCCACAGGGCCTGGGTCTTCTATTTCAGCAGTAGTGAGTGTTTCTCCATTCTACCTGACCATACGAGCCCGATTACTGAGAAACTCAATTACGCTCTTCTGGACTTGTCAGAAACTCACATTACAATCAAGGTGCAGTCACAAAAGGTTGTATTGGAATAAGCAAATGGCTTTACAGTTAGGCTATTGATTATCAACCTAACCCTCCACAGATTCTTATGTCTTAACATTCATGGCACATCTAGCTAGTTCCTCCCAAACATCCTTGGCAAATCTCATGTCCTGTCGCTGTCATTTCTATTTGTGTTTAATTTGCCGTTTTGCCAAAATAGCACACTTTGTAGTATTGATTTAATTCCATCTTGGATTGTCTGTTCCCGTAGACTGCCTTATTAGAAAATCAATCTGAAGACTGGTTTGGGCTTCTGGGGTGTCTCCGTATTGCATTCAATCACCCATGTAATACTGTATACTATTTTTCCAACTGTTAATGGCATATGCTCAATGTGCCTTTTTATATACTATGTTTCAGTTAATTGGTCTTGCAAAATGCTTTTTTGTGTAAATTTGGTATTGTTGATAGTTTTTTACCTTTCCTGTAACACTGAATGTATTACCTGTTTCTTCATAAAGCAGTATTACCCAATACCATCATACAAGAGAATTGAATTTGCTGATTGGTGAAGACAAAGGAAGTGCTCAGTGCCTGACTAGGGGGAAACATATAAAAAATGCTATATAACCAAAGCCGTGAAAGGAAGCGCTTTTATGTAACAAACAGCAAAAGGATTGATTATTATATTCATAAACCATTTAGAGGGATCCTGCAATTTCAGTTGTACTCATTTACACCCTGAACTGCATATCACTTCTTGTGTGATGTATGATGTCCTTTTCCTTTCTTTGCAGGGTGATGGATGACCAGATTTCAGCAGATCTCCCAGATGAGGTAAGGACCACCAGTTGATCGTTCTCCCAGTTATGCCCCTTTCCATCCCAACACCTACGATGACTAAGAACTGCGCAATCAAATCGACTGCTTTCTTTTATTTTTCTCATAGGCGATGCTGTCAGAACAGGAGATTGACAATGCATTCAAGGCTCTTTTCAGGCAGTTGGCTGGTGCGGTAAGTGAAGGCTGCTTCATACTGGGAAGTTGCTTTGATCATGGGCTGAGGGTGGTGTCCAAATTTATCTTTCCTGAGGAATCATCCCCCCTCTGTGTTCCAATCAAGACTGAAGAACAGATGAGGAATCTTGATCCCTGGCTGGTTCCAGGCACAGTGAAGGGATGAGCAGTAGACCCAGACTTTGGGATATTAACCATTCAGTTGCAGTACTGGAACCCACTCACAAGTCTACAGCAACACATCTATCTTAGCATGCAGGAAGCAACATCCCTGCCACTTTAATACAGCTGAACTACATACAAACCGTCAAGGAACCTCAGTTTTGAGCTGCAGAATCTCTGCTCTTCCAGTCATATCATAAGTTCTGATGTCTTCTTCTGTGACTTAGTTGAGACCAGCTCTCTTGTATTGCAGCCTACTCTCAAATATTACTATACTTGAGTATGAGCTCAGCCATGATCTGCAGAACTGAACAATGCGAATGCTGGCTAAGTAACGTAGGATTAGAACATGACCCCAAGTACAGCCTTCACCCTAGTTCTGACTCACATGGCCCACAAAGTCTCCATATTTACCCTAATGCTGGTTTCTCAACGTGTGCCCTTTATTTTTGTCATTTGTTTCTTTTTCTTTTCCTGTGCAGGACATGGAAGTCAGCGGGAAGGAGCTTCAAACCATTCTTAACAAGATTGTAGGGAAACGTAAGTGGCGATCTCTTACTGGAGGATGAAGCTATGATGTCTAACCTTACTGGCTGTGGATTAGACCCTGTCCATGATTATGAATCCATCATCTTTGACACTGGTTTGCCCAGGGGATCATCACCCCTTGCAGTACACCTTTTGCTTTTAGTTTCATCCAAGACTAATGGCTGCGACTTTTTATTTTTTTATTACAGACCAAGACCTCCGAACAAAAGGCTTTAGTATGGAGGCATGCCGAAGCATGGTCAACCTCATGGATGTATCCTTCCTTAAGACTTCCCTGACCCTGTGCTGACAGCAATGCCTAAATCTCCACCTATTCTCTGCTCTTGCATACAATAATTATGATTAAAAAAAGGTAAATGGAAGAGCTAGAACCGTAGACTAATGAGTTTGCCTGAAGAACAAGTGCAAGGGATATGTCATGAATTAAAGCAAGGGAAGAACTTAGAGTAATGCAATTAACAGAAAGTATTTGAAACATTACCCTTTCGACCAGCCTTCCTCATATTCCCATTAATATTCTAGAAAAACGAACCAGGATAATTGAACATTGAATTCTTTGATTTTAATAATCACACCATGACCCCCCTAATCATTTTCAAAAATAGACAGTGAAGCCCATGTAGCTACACCTACAAATCACTACTGTGGAGGTGCCTGGACTTTCTGCCAAAAAGGCTGGCATTCCTCTGGTTGTTCTGCCCTGAACTCCAAAAAGTGAAGGAAATCCGGTAGTCTTACAGACCAGAGTAATCAGAGACATAATCCATTTGATAAGGGTTTCCATTAACGGTTTGACTCTCTTTTTGGCTCGCCCAAAGTTCACAAACAGGGAGGGTGAACCCCTGAAACCTGACACACTCTCCAGACAACAGAAGACTGCTCTTCTCCATCTAGTGAATGTAGAGTCCTTTCCACTGAATCCGTAAGAGGAAAAACACTGGGAGAACAATCTCCTGATCCCTGTGGAATGCAGAGTTTACGCTGGACACAAAGGAGGGACCTAGGAATAATTGAGTCATTTGAAACCCTAAAAACAGGGTGTTTATAAGACAAGGTGATGTAAAGGCCATAAGTCCCGCCTCCATCTTGAGCAGGCCGAGGTTCCAATTTCTGTATATTTGCAGAATCATCAACATGTCTGCCTTTGTGGGAACCTTTATGCCTAATGAAATGCCGTCTTAGAGAAAGGGCAGAATTTGAACAAAATCTGCCTTCTGCTGAAGTAAACCTTTTTATCCACACCATTTACTGATAGTACAAAGGAGAAGCAAACCGATCCATTTTCAGATGCGTCCACCTTTGTCCTATCTGATGAAAAGATAAGAGGGCTTAGGAGGATGTAATGAAGGGCTCACCCTGCTCAGCTTGTCTGTATTTGATAACCCCTGAATGAGAATGGCCAAGATTGATATTACAGTTTTCCTTGCCCAGTCGAATATCTTATGTGATATTTTGGACCAAGAAACCAATCTCATTTCTCCCTGTCTCATTAAATATGGCTTTGTCATATAGTCTTTCCTGACTAATACCACCTTGCCCTTCAATAGGTTAGAGAACTGAGAAAGAGTGCTAAGTGACTGGCTTCCAACACGGCCCTTTGAAACGGAGATCACAGGCCCTAATTCTGATAAGAATCTATACATGCACTCTTTCTCATGTACTGGCATCTGGCGGATTAAATGAGGTATAGTTGATAAAAGAATACTTAGGAGATTCTGAGAGTTCAGTCACCAATGTAGTTACTAGGGTACGGTCTACATCAAAACCTGGATCGAAAGGTACTGAGAGTTGGAATACCAGTGGGCTATGATGTACTTCATCACTTTGATGATGTGAAATTTAATCCAAGGCACCAGAATAAAGTTGCAGCTAAGTCCTGTCCACCTGTAATTAGTCTGCTGCTGAACTTCTGAAGTTCGCATAAATAGGGATGTATCAATAGGTATCTTGGAGGCTGATAGTAGCTCCCATGGAGCTCATGGGAGTGATAATTCTAATGTGACCATTCTTTTTTTTATTTTATTTCCTTATTAGTTTTAACAACAATGCAATTGTGAAAACATATGCACCTTTAACAGCCATAAAGATGTGGTTAAGATTCACAATCATTACATTAACATCACTGATAGATATGTAGTACTTGCAATGCAAGGGTGAAAAATGGAGGGGGAGGGGTCAGTAGTTCGGTGTAGGTCTTGTCCACTTAATTGGGTGTATTGGGGACCTGGGGGCCGACCCTTTCTAAATGTTCAGCACCATTCCGGGAGTCGGGATTTAGACAAGTTAGCAACTGAATATCATACTTAGTAACAGCAAATTAATTTGACACTTTTTTGACTGTCTGTCCCTCTATGAGTGTGTCTGCAATTGTGAGAACCCACGTGGGGTGGGGCGTTGTCAACATGCCCTTGCCACCTTTGTTAAGTTGGATTCAGAGGAAATTTTCTTGGTGGTGTTTGAAATCCATGCCATTGCCACCTTTGTTAAGTTGGATTCAGAGGAGATTTTCTTGGTGGTGTTTGAAATCCATGCCAGGATAGATACACTGCCCAGAATTTGTGGCACCTTTGGTCTCTCCTCACAGTGCCCCTTTACCAACCATTGCCATTGCATGGGCCACTGCAATTGTGCCGCTGCATAGTATAGTCCATAACTGGGGGCTCCCAGTCCCCCTCCTAGCGTTGGGCTCTGTAGTGCCACTCGTTTTCTACCATTACCGCCAGATGAGGCTCGTTAGGAGACCATGAAGTGTCTTGAAGTATCGGTTGAGGAACACCAGCAGTGCAGTTTAGAGGTATAGAGGCCTTGGCAGTATTACCATCTTTCCTATCGCCACTCGACCCATTGGGGAGGTAATACGGTCCAAAATGATAGTGAACTTTTGATCGAGGCCAGCACCCTTCCCAGATTGCCCCCAGTAAGGTCGTCGGTCGTGTGGTATATACATGCACTTCCAGGTATTTAAAAGTGTTGAGTCACCATGCCAGTCTGGTAGGTGAAACTGCACTCTACACTGATTGGTAGTCAATCCCAAAGGGTAAAGACAAGATCTAGCCCAGTTGCTTTTGAGGCCCAATATTTCCCTGAATGTCTGATAGTTCCACGAGCCTTGGGAGGGGTTCATGTACATTTTGGAGGTAAGTCAGGGCATCATCTGCATATAGAGATATCCCATGCCATCTGCCAGGTGCTTGCATTCCCCTGTATAACACTTTTGTGTGCAGCAGCCTACCAGGTGTTCGATGGCCAGCGCGAGGGTCAGTGGGGGAGGGGGCAGCCCTGTCAAGTTTTTCTTCCTATATCAAAGCGATCTGATACGATCTGCCCCATTTTGACCCTGGCCACTGGGTGACTGTATAGTGTTCATATCTAGCTGAGAAATATCAGGCCCTTGCCCATTCTCTTGAATACTGTCAGGTGATAGGACCAAATAAGAGTATTTAGTGCCTTTTCAATATCGAGAGCCTCTGCTAGGCAGGTTGGGGTTGCCGCCTTGTGTTTGCCTAGGATGTTCAGCAATCAACTGATATGGAGAAAGGTGCTCCTGTCTGGTATAAATCCATTTTGTTCTGATGGACCAACAATCCCACAATTAGTCGCGTTTGTTCAACAGTATTTTCCCCAATATGTTATATTCAAGGTTAATCGTACTCTCCTTTAGCTATAATAAGGCTCTTGATTTGTAAACCTTCTTTCTCTATTGGAAATCTTGTCTTACTGCTTCTCCTTAACTGCGTGGTTCCAGAAAGATGGAAATGGGAAGCTCGGATTGGTGGAATTTAATATCTTATGGAACAAAATCAAGAACTATCTTGTAAGTCTCCCTTCCTTCCTTTGTCACTTTTTAAAATAAACTTTACAGTGTGCAGCAATGTTAAAAGGTTGCCTTACTCTAAGGGACAAGTACTGTAGAAGAAAATGCCAATTTGGTGATGTCCTAGGGCGGCTTCTAGCCACTGTGGCAGCCCAAGTTGCAGATGTTTCTGTCTGCAACAATCCTTAAAAAGGAGTCTATCCATCTCTAAATGGTAAACCGCGTAGCCAAACCCATCTCCATTGGCATTTGTATGGGGATTGTTTTTTGTTTTTTAAAGTTTTACTTTTTAAGGTAATTTTCATAAATAAAGTATACTAATAATATTTGGATTATTTTTGGAGATTCCTATGTTGATTCAGAGTTTTCTATTTCAGCTAACTACTAGATCTGTTTCACCTACTTGTGGGGAGTACCTGCAGTCTTAGCAGCTGTATTTTATGTAACACTTTAAATGTAGTATTAATAACTAATTTCAGAATGTATCATCTTCAGAGAGATATGAATATTTAGCTCAAGAAGATGGGAACATTGTTACCCAGCCCCAGCTTTAAGTTGTGGGGTATTTATTTTGGAGAATCGTTGTGGTATATTGACAATTTGTATGTAGATGTGCATGATTGTAATCCTTTTTTGGAAGAATGACACTGTTTATTAAAGTTTCCAGTGAAACCCCATCCCACTCACCCCATTTATCTCAAAGGCTTTTACTTCTGTGCCTCTCTTCTTTGCAGACCATCTTTCGTAAGTTTGATGTGGACAAGTCTGGGAGCATGAGCGCTTATGAAATGAGGCTGGCCATTGAATTTGCAGGTGAGTTTGTGTTATCTAATGACCGCTTTTTGATTTGGGTGGTTGTTTGATGGGACACTGATACCTTTTTACTTTCAGTATGTCTCGTTGTGACTTCACCAAGTGAAGTTGTGTAATGGCTTTCTATTTTAAAGCTTGTTCTGCAACCTTTCCTCACTTTTTCATCCCCACCACTTTTGCAAAGATCAATGGTGGGACCAAGCCTTATTGTAGAAAGACCTGTCACATTGGTGTGGGACTTAGTGTGGTGTGATTGAACTAGAAGAGGCATGCCATTGGTTATTCCACAGAAACTAGATTAATGTAACGCACTGCGTGGTTATTCCATGGAAAAAGACGAAGGTAACAGTGTGTTTTATATGGAGTCATTGGAGTTTGAATATTGGACTATTGCATAGACTTGCCTCCCCTATAAAATATAAATAAACTATGTAAAGGACACATTAGAGAATGTCAAACTGTACAGCACTTTAAATCTGTCTCATAAATGTTATCAAATAATGTTGCAACTTGGATCAAGGCATTTGCTATAGTTTATCAGACTACGTGGTGCTTTCAGAACAGTTTCTTTGCGTGATTGTTGGCTTGTGAATCTGCTGTGCCTAAAGGTTTAATAGATTCATTGTTCAAGGATATTACATTAATAATGTATGTTCTGGATGACATTCTGATATATGAAAGCACTGCAAATGAACCCAACATGTGGTAGTGACAGTTTTTAAAGGTAAGCGGTGTGAATATACAGAAATACAAGGTCAGTAGCATCACCTACCAGGCTGAAGAGGGTATTAGACCAAGAAGGGGGTTGGTGGAGGAGTCAGGAAAGGCTGAATTCGTAAAAGGCAAAGATCAACTGAGTCTCATAAAATAGAATATGAAAACCCTTAGAAGATATTTCGGAACTAATTTAACAGAACAAGCTGTAAACTGAACACCATTTGTAATATTATTTGGAGGACTGGGGTAAAAATAACAAATGCTCCCTTTCATGTAAAATGTAAGGCTATGTTGATTGTGAATGCAAGCAAGCCTTTATTGTTTGGGAACAGTATTGCCACAAGAGTAAAAGGATTTAGCAATTGCTGTACTGCATAAGCATCAATGGCTCTTTTTTCAATATGGCACATTTTGAAGACTTATGAGGAATTCGCATTAAGTTAAAATCACATCATGAATCCCTGGTGAACTTGTAGCCAATGAATTTTCAGTGCAGGATTCCTCTAAGACCTAGTGATTACAAAATATAGTTTTTGGTTATTTGTACTAGAAGAAAAATGTGGTAACTGATCTGTTTGTGTGGAATGCCTGTCAAGGGCGAGGAAGGAGATGAGCATTTTGATCGAATAGTTCTCAGTAGGTTGGGAGGACAGAAGGGCGATACCCCTAATGTCTGTGAGGCAGAAGCTCATATAGTATAAAGACAGCACACCACACAAGAGTCCTATGGGATGCAGTTATCTGAAGCGAAACTTAAATACGTGATATATGTACCCTTGATTGGATGAGGAACTTGGCCGAATTGTCGAGCATGTGTGAAGAGTGACAGGCGGTGTGCAAGTACAGCGCATCACTGTTGAGTCCTGTGCAGGTATCCATTCCTTTGTTTCTCTACATCTCATTCCACCTCAGCGGGGCTGATCCCTGACTGTAGTGTTACATTTTCAGATCCCTAATAAGTGGGCCTAAAAGCTGAAAACATCTGAGGTTCAAATGAAAATAGAAAAGTACCCATTGGTCACACCACCACCCAGCTCCGCCCGTCTTCCTCATTCCTTCAGAAGTAGTTCCAACATTTCAGATTTTCCTCAAGAGCCTGACATTGGGGTGAAAGTGAATAAATTATGTCACGCTGTCACTGAAGTGTTTTTTGGTTTTCTCTTTTTTACAGGTTTCAAACTGAACAACAACCTGCACCAGCTTATCATCACTCGCTATGCAGAGCCGGATCTGGCTGTTGACTTTGACAACTTTGTCTGCTGCCTAGTGCGACTTGAAACCATGTTCAGTGAGTGTCCTCGGACTCTGTGTTTAGAGTGATGAAGGGGCGTCATGAGTTTTGCTTGTTTTAATTTAGCCAGTCAGAGGACAGAAGCCAAGAGTTGCAAGAGACAGAACCCTTCTCTCAGCACTAAAGGGTAATCCCTTTAAAAAGAGGGAAGGATTTGAAAGGGTGCAAAACTGAACCCCACCACTGTGGTCCCTAGATAGGATACTTCTGCTAGGCCTAGGATTGAATGGGCATGCGGGGTGAATGTCAGCCCTAGAAGGTGATTGGTTTACAAAGCTGCAATGCTTAAGTGTTGTGGGAGCGTGAGCTCCCTCAAGTCAATATGGTGATTTCTTCCCCAGGGCATTTAAAGTCATTTTAGCTTGAAATCATTTAAGAAGCCAATCGTGTAAATTAATGCAAGACTCCTACTGCCATGCATGTCATTTCAACAAAATATTAGAGTTTCTGGAAATTGTGTTAGACACCCACTGATATCTGATCACATCACATCACATTATGCTTTCCATACCTCTAACGAGGCCTAACAGGCTTTAGTATTCGTTGAAAATGTTGTATAAATAACCCCTCAACAGCCTTCAATTTGGTGCTGATGGCTTGAGGATGGCCAAAGAGCGAAACATTGGAAAGTAAGAGTAGCGTGCAATGTTTACTTTCCATTCCTGCTACTTCCTTCATGACTTCTGAGTCCAGGTATGTCATGGCCACTGCCACGGGTACCAAGAGGCAAGTGAGAAGTAGCAGCTGTACTTTCTTGATACCCCAATTGACATCCATGGCTGTTGTCTTGACTTGTAGCCTGGAGCGGACCTGGAATCTAATCTAAACAACTTACTCATGGACACTGATAACAAACACTCTTTCTTTCGCCCTACAGGATTCTTCCAGGGAATGGATACACAGAAAGAAGGAAGGGTCAACTTTGACCTCTTTAAGGTAAAGTAATTCATTGCTTACAGAGTGGCTCATGGGGAATGGTATCTTTGTACCTTGCTTCATTTATTTGATCATTTTTATTCATTTTTGTTTTTTGTCCTCTGCAGTGGTTACAGATGACCATGTTTGCTTAGAGACGAAGTCATAGTGCCGGCTGTACCTACATGTTTACCACTGACCAGCTTTGTGTGCCCGATGCATCCCCCAGTGCCTCTCAGATGAGGAGTGGCGAAGCTTGCTCTATATATAGCACTTTTTACTAGTCCTTCGCTCCCTGTGGACAACCAGCCTTCACCCTACCCCTCTGGCCTGGGGTGCTTCAAATATACGTTTCTCACCGTCACTTTTGGATAATGGATCATAACTACGTCCCTGTTTATCCACACCCTCATGATGAGCTTCTGCAAGCACGAAGCACGAACATGGACTTAAGCCAGCGTACGCCATTACTTCATCTCATTAGGCCACAGCAGCCTTGCACATGTGCCTTTGGGGGTAACCGTGCCTGCCTTGCAATATACCTCGTGGCTTTGGGGCTGCCAAATAAGAAGCTGTGTGGATAGATAATCAATGCATGGAATAAACAACTTTAAATAAACATCATGAGATGTGCCATTCCGACAGCGTCCTAAGCATTACATCCACTCCTTTACTTGTTTTTGTCTCATTGTTTTAAAAAGAGCGAGTCCACTCCCTCTAAATAATTCATGATTAGTTTGATATGAGTTATCCACCATGATTGCGAATAAGTTATTGATGGTGTATTTTACCTACAGTTTTAACATAAATCACTGTCAGATGTGCATATAAAAACAGTTTCTGCAGTTATACTGATGCATGTCTTGTTGTGGCACGAATTGCCACAATCTTTGTTTTTCGTTTTTGGTCAAGACCAGTCTTGTTTTATTTGTCCTTTCTATCAGGTAATGTACCCACTCGCTCACAAAAAGTATTTAACGAGAGATGGTGTCTTTGAGACTTTTAACTAGCTACCTTACTGCGTGCAGACCATCCCAGGTATGGGCCACCTGTGTACGGCTTTCTTAGAATTCCAGCCTCATTTCCTGCTCCTGCAGAAACAAGCCTTAAAAATGTGTCATTTGCTTACACTCACCTTTGATAGAAGTGGATAAATACTCCCATAATTCATTGAGAGGAAAGACTACATGCCCACTGTCTTCTATTTTCAGCATTTTCTGAATTTGCTCTTACAAATATGATTTAGTAGAAGTGCCATATTGAGTTTTCTAAAACCATCTAATTTGTGAAATGCAACTACAACCCCCCCCCCTCCTGACACAGCAAGTCTCTCTTAACTGCTCCAACCTCCACCAAGGACTATCATGTGCCTTTTCAGTGCCTTATGGAACGTAATTGACCTGAACAGACTAAGACTAGGTATTAACCAATTCGGTTTGATCAGAAGAATGCTTCCAAGTGAGAAAAGCCAAATACACATTGTGTGGGGTGTTCTCACTGGCAGTGTAATAGAAATCTTGTTTGTCTCAAATTCTCTAGAAACCAATTACTTTTTCTATTTATATGTGCCTCTATTGTTATGCAACACACACCTGTTTGTTTGTGTGGGAGGCAGTGTTTAATTTGTGCCCGTGGTTGTAGGGTACGGGCACCAACACTTATTTTTGGGGACAGGACTTCTTTTCCCTCATCCCACTTTGACAGAAAACAAGAGAAAGCGAGAAAGAAAATGAAAAGCAGCGCCAAATGGAGAAAGTAGGGATGAAAAAGCATCTGCTGGAGTGAGATAAAGAACTAGGAAGTGTAGGGTGATGGAAGAAAGAGGCATGATTTTTAATCCGAATTATTTCTGAATAACAACAATGGTTCCCCATGGGAATTTTCCAAGCGTACAATTCTAAAGCAAAGACCAGAATGTATTATTCATCTGTAAGACATTGAGCCATATTTAATTACTGTCGAGATCTAACATTGGTGCACTTGGCAGCATGACATGTTGAGCCCAGTGGAGATTGCTGAACGGATTTGGAGATGTTGAGGTGTGAATTCTATTTGTCGGTTCTTGGACACATAGTGATAGGAAAGGGTCCCAGTAACATGGAAGTAATACTCACACAATAGAAAATGTAATCAAACAAAAAACAACTTGATCCACAATGTTTAATTCACACTGTGGAAGCATATTGAATATACCATGATTCAAGGCAATTAATAATTTCTTGTAGTGCCCCAAAGTAGTAAAAGGAAGGGGAGGGTGTGATAGTGTAAGGAGGTAGTGAAAAAGGAAAGGGAAGTTTAGATACTGGTGTAATCAGCAAATATAACGATTATTTGATATGTTACATAAAACTGTACACAAAATCAGGACCGTTTAGGTTCATATAACTTATTCAGGCAAGGATCATACTCCACATAGTTCATAAATGAGAGCAATCTGGAATGGAGTTGATATGGGTAGACTGGTAGTTGTCGACGTTTCGACCCTTATATATGCAGACAGTGATATTCTTGCTGTAGGGTCTTCATCAGGACAGGGGGCGTGGGACACATAACCTAGTTAATAAAAGGATATGGTTTTTAGAGTAGGGTAGATTATCCCTATGCATTAGTTTAAACAAGGAGCACATCAGCACATATATGAATTGGCAAATTCCCGCCCAATTTAATTAGGGCTAAGAATGGGAAAACAAGACTTGGCGTGCACACGTCACAACTATTAAAGTCAGATTGGCATTTTAGCGTAAAAATACTCAGGCTAAAGACGGGGCAAAATCAACATTGCATTTATTAATTAATTTATTTAAATCCCTAAGGTAAAAAGCGGTTGGTAATAGGCTGGCCGTCATCAGTGGATATGGACAACGTAGTTATATGAGACATTATTCAGGAGATTCAAAATTGCTAAGGTCATAACCTAATGGGCTCGAACTTAATTTGCAACTGATCATACATCAAGTTTCGAACTTACCACAACAGTGGTATAGTCGGGACCCGATGTCATCGGTGTCACGGTCGGTCTAGTCAATCTGTGGGTTAGAAAGGAGGGGACGATGTAATCGTAATGAGATACAGTAAGTAACCCGGACGATCGGGCGGAAACAGATGACTCACCATATTGTCGGGTTTCAGTTTGTTATAAATGCCTGTCGTAGTCCAGAATTTAGGCGATGCTGATGCCAATTCTGTGAAATAAAGTGGTAAATGGCTGTTGTGGGAATCATATCTCATTGGCAGATAACACATTTTCATTTCGCACACAGGAGAGGCACTCACCCGATCGCCGTATTTAAAACACGTCCGACGGGATTGGGGTTGGTTGGTGGATGGCTTCGGAACACACTCAGGATGCGTCTAAAAACCAAAAGACGTTTAAGGACATGGCTCGTACAGCCTGGGGATTGACTTTGACTAACGGGCATCAGGGTTAGGAAATTCCAATATTACTCACCAAGTACGGAATGAATCTCGTGCTGATCGCTGCTCAACATCGCAATGGCGAAGTCGGGTTCCGGATTGGTGATATCACCAAGGGAACGGGATCACGTGGTCTACTCGGGCCGTATCGGCATGGTAGAAAGACTATTAAGGGTTGCTTGGTTACCGTTTGTCAACCATAGACTCAGACCGTGTCAACATAGTAGATAGACTGCTAAGGAACAGCGCTAGTCATGATGAAAGGACTGTCCGCCTTGCTGGGTGTCCTACACTCTGAATCACACCTGGTAGGAACGTATAGTCAGTAATTGTTAATAAATAATATAGGATCTGAACCTTGGTGGAATAATAGGTCAGCATTGTAATATACATTCAATATATAGCAAGCGTTGCTGAGCACTAAATACCTTGAACACCCTCCCCTTCCTTTTACTACTTTGGGGCACTACAAGAAATTATTAATTGCCTTGAATCATGGTATATTCAATATGCTTCCACAGTGTGAATTAAACATTGTGGATCAAGTTGTTTTTTGTTTGATTACATTTTCTATTGTGTGAGTATTACTTCCATGTTACTGGGACCCTTTCCTATCACTAATTGTCCACCCAGGTCCCCGTGACTCTAACTGGGTATAACCCCCTTATCTATATGGTTCTTGGACACAAGCCTGAACGGAAGCAAGAATTGCGAATAGATCATTCATGATCCTATGAACGGATTTGGAACGAAGAAATAGGATCATACATAATTTGTTTGTGACCGTGAGTCTGCTTCTTCTATTCTGTCCTGATGAAGACCCTTGTTTAAGTAGCAAAAAGGGTTGAAAAGTCGATGTGTTACAATGTTGACTACCAAAGTGTGTAGTTCCCAAAATGTACTTTAATTTTGATTAGCTGAGTTTGAAACATGTTATACTACTTGCTCAAAATTGTGAATGGATTATCCTTTGTAATTCAGCACCAGCAAACTCATTTTCACTATTCTCACTAATCGCTTTACACTGTGCCGGTTTTGGAGCACCTGTTCAATGTTTTACGGAGGGAACCATTTTTGTTATGTAATGTTCCAGGTTCTCGGGAACACCGGGTCTCCCCATAACATTTTTAGTATTATCAAAATTAGGCAGCCCTGGTATTGGGCAATCCTGGCGTTTGGCAGTCATGGCTGAGACCTCCAAAGTAAAATGTCCGGTCCCTGCACTTGTGTTTTTCTTTTTCCAATCAAGCACTTATGGTAGGCTTTCAGCTCATGTGCAGGAGGCCAAGTGAGACAAAAGTCTCCTCGACTGACTTCTTAGTGCCTTTCCTTACCTGCCTCTGAAGTATCACATCTACGCTTTGACAACATTCTGTATTTAAAATTTGGTTGGTGCGAATGGGAGCGGGTCAGAAAGGGGTGGCTAACATGCCGCCATGGTTAATTTGGGATATGGTGCTGAAGTAAGGTGAACCCATGTTATGACGCCATTATGACGACTCCTACTCCTGTGCAGCTTATAACAGACAGGGCTCAATGAAGGGGGCCATACATAACATAAAATTGTAAACATGTAACCTTGAATAGTAGGGATTTTCCCACCTTAGGGTTCTCAGTGACATAGACAACTTGAGCTTCACTCTGAATATCTACTTGATGTTACTCCGAATCACTTAGTGAAAAGTATCCCCATTATTTACTGTTGGCTATCTATAACCCTACATTTTACAGATAGGTAGTACATTTAGAACAATACCCTTTCTTCAGCACACTAAGACCCATCACTTAATTGGAAACAAAGTATGAAATGTAACCAATTTCTCAGGAGTGCCTGAGACACTGCTGAGTTTCAAAGAAAACGAGTTAAAATTATTTATTAAAAATAATTATCATGTCCCCTCTGCTTTACTCATTACCTCTCGCTGCGGAGGCAAAGAATTACTGTATGGGCCAATACAATTATGCGATTTTGCAGCTGTGGCTTTTTTCGCATAATTATGAATTTGCTGAATTTGCCACATAATCATCTGGTGCATAATCTAACAAAAAAAATTTTAACGGCGCAAAAGTTACTAGAAGTGTGGCGACATATGATTGCGTGCAGTGGAAGGCCATTTACAAAGGTTAACTGGTCATCTTTCATTTGCTTTTTTAAAATTTAGTTATTAAACTGACACGAATGAGATGAAATCTTTGCAAAGACAGGATTACTATGCAAAAGAAATTAGCGGCTTTATGCTGCATAGTTTCTCTTCTTGCAGCGTAATTTAGTCGACCCTGCTGCATGATTTCGTGCTCTCCAGTGACCCTGATTACAGTTTATATGAGCAGAGGGACCTAAGAAACAAAGGGCCACATGTACAAAGTATTATTGCAGTCATAAGCGACCAATCTGGCCGTTTCTGACTGCAAAAATGCTTTTACGTTTGTAAAAAACACAAATTGCGATTTTGTAACATGTTACTGAATCACAATTTATGTTTGTGATTAGTTATTTAGAAAGGACTTGTTTAGGGTGTCCTTCTAAATACCAAATCTCAATCAGATGTATGTATGTTTTGCGACCGATTTATGGTTGCAAAACATGCATATTTTATTGACTCCTTCAGGAGGTGGTAACCCATTTGGAATTTGGAAATAGGAAGGGGTCCCCAGGGGACCCATTCCCCTTTGAGAATGGAAAACAAATATTTTTTAAGAACAGGCAATGGTCCCATGCTACCTGCTCTTACAAAATGAAACTGCTAAGTTTTTTTTTCTTCTTTTTAAATGCATCCTGTTGTCCTTTGAGGGAAACGGGCTATATTTAAAAAAAAAAAAAAAGATTGGTTTATTGAAAAGCAATCATAGACATGGTGACCTGCTGACCTCTGCAGGCCTCCATCCCTGAGATGGCTGCGATTCCTAATGGTTAGCAAATTGCGACCTCCCTCATTAAAGTGCATGTGGTAGGTCTATTGTCGACCCACTAGGAATCACTAATGAAACTCTCAAGAGTTTCATACATTAGGAATACAGATTTCCTATTTGCGATTCGGAGAGAATACCAATTAGGAAATCATAATTCCTAATGTTAGTATATCAGGCCCAAGTGTTTTGCTTTTGTAGCAGGAAGTGTGAAGCTCTTTTGCCCATCAGAAATTGGACGATCCAGGAGAGTACTCCATATCATGCCTGCTGACCCATCAGAGCACCTCAAAGAATTGGCCAAAGATGCTTGAGATGGCATAACACATCAGATCAGTCACCGTTATCTAACCTTCATTACTTATTTGCTCCTAAGCCTTTAATACACCATTTAATGCCCCCAAAATCTAGTGCACATCCCTCAGCAATTTTATAAGTAACAACTATGGTTGTGTGGGGGTGAGGTCAGGAGTCATTCCCCCGAAATATAGTGCCCACGGTGATGCACTATGCTAAGTAATACTGTATAGTGAAGGGCACCATCTGAAATTTCAGTCTTGTATAATAGCACTGCTCGTGTTGTAATCCTTGTTCTTTTTTCCCCGCTAGGCATTGTCCTTGATTGTTTATTTCCACTTACTGTAACCTGTATTAATATAAGGTATCATCTGATGCAGTGTGCATAGGTGCTTTCGCATGAACTCGCTTGCCTGTGGTGACGGCGGTGTGCACCTGCACCGTGTTTGGAGTAGCACATCCTGGGTATATGCTTCTTTTATATTATGGAACATTTTTAAAAATAAACGAAAGAAAAACACTGATATCTACATGCTTCCTGATTTCTGTGTGGGCACATGTGGTCGCTGCTGTGTCTGTGGTTACTCATGTCTTTGTAGTGACATGTAGTAGCAGATTTCCTTGCTCTGCAAAAGTGTCCTAGATAATTATTTGTCTGTGGAGGGACATGTGCAGCATGCCTCTAATGCAGGTTCAATACTTCTTCATTCTCCTGCCGACTAGTTTGGATTGTATGATACAATTTACTTTTGCTAATTATTTACATTTCTGAAAATAATTGAATGACACATTACCACATCACCCTCAATCCACAATGGACATAGCCTTCATCTAACATTATTTTTCACTGCATTGGGTCTAAAAGTGTATACCTGTGCTTCAAGTTTAACCATTTACAGATGACACAGAAAATATATTCGACACGTCAACCTCAATTAAAAATCAGAACACCATCAGGACTGATTGCCTCCATCCAACAGGTAGTGAAAGCAGGTCTTTGATAATTGAGTCTACGGGTTGGCGGACATTGGTCAACCCGGAATATTCCCTTGAAGTTTTAAGTTTTATCCCACTTGCAACAAAATCTAGCGCTGGAACGACGTACAACAGTCTACTCTCCTCACTGCAACACCTTTTTCAGTGGTATTGGAGTAGTCTGTTGTTATCGGGCTTACCTTTGTGGACAATGCCACTTACCAAGACCACAGTACCATTGCTTTGCAATTGGAAAACCAAGGTTCGAGGCATATGAGCTGCAGATCGTACACTTAGCATTAGATCGCCACCTGGTGTTGGGCTCGGATGATTGCTTGTTGTCTTTTTGGAGGAGTCTTTGTAGTCACGATATAAGTGACTCCTCCCTTGGACAATACTGCGCATGGGCATTGGCTCCATCCTTAGATTGTTTTTTTCCGCCACTGGGTTCGGATGAAAGTTTCTCCGCTCCGGCTAGAAACACTTTTCCAGCAGCTTCGAAGCGAAAAACTTCCAGAAACTACCTTCGACATTGAAGACAAGACTTTTCGACGACATAACTTCCATTCCGGTCATCGAAGTGGGCCGTTAGGCCTATCGACGCTGTGCGGCCTACACCACATGGAAAGAACTCCGTTCAAGAAACGCCTTAAATGCCAGGCAAAATTCCTGCATAGCGATCATCACGAGGTTTGCAACCTCTGTCTATCGCCGGACCACAACAAGTCGACCTGCACCGCTTGTGCGTCCTTCCGATCGAAGAAGACCATGTAAATTGATACTTGTAAATTGATACTTGTATAGCCCACTACTCACACGCAAGTGTCTCAAGGCGCTTGTACGAATACCGCTGTGGAACCCATCCTGGCTTTCCCTGTGAGGCGTCCACTCCTGGGCACCCCTAAGGTGGAGGCCAGGCATCCTTAGCGTTGTGGGGGCCGTTGTGGAGATTAAGCAAGCTATTGCCCAGAGTTGCAGAGTGGGACTCTATGATTGGAATAGGCACCGAGGCGAGAATTATCGAGTCCGTGGAATTTTTGAGCCCAAGACCCGCCTAGGCGGGGAATTGAACCCTGGTCTCGGGCTAGACCTCTGCATCAGGGTCTGCCGCTCTAACCATTGAGCCACACTTCTCCACACCATCCGGGATTGGAGGGCCCATCAACAGCCGGACAATATCTTCAACGAGGTTCCTCTCGTTCCAGAAGAAGATGACTCGCCGGATCTCCAGATCATATCAGAGGCAGAGGACGCGGACGACTCTATTCCATCATGTCAACCTGTGAGTACCTCTGCCCCGGACCTCATACACTGCCCAAGCCAAAGGCGAAGGTCAGCACTCCGCCCAAAGGGCCCAGTCGAGACCAAGAGCTCCCTCTTAAAGCCCAGACTTCGAGCTCGGCTCCGAGGAAGACAACTGCGCCTTCAGGTGCTTCGGCACCGAGCAAACCACACGTGCCGATCCCATCACTTCCAACGGCACCGAGGACAAAAGACTCTCCGGCAACGAAACTAAACTAAAAGACTCTTTTGCACCAAAACTAAAAAAAGGAGGAGCTTTGGTTATCATGAACAGTTCTATGTATGAAACTAAAGTGCAAGAACACATCTCGGAGGAGAATACCTACATGCAGTTGAGTGGTAACCCAACATTGGAATTTGCAAAAATAATAGGGAACATCATAGACAAAGCTTATGAAATGGGCACCATCAACCTCAGAACCAAGAATTTCCTGCGCAAAACCAATCCGAAAAGTCCGGTATTTTACATGATACCAAAAATCCATAAAAATCTGTGGGACCCCCCTTTACGTCCAATAGTTTCAACAAGAGGAAGCATCCACGAACACATTGGCCAAATGTTAGACAAGCACCTACAACCAACTGTCAGGAACGTGAGAACATATGTCAAAGACACAACGGATTTTCTACGCAAATTGGAAACCATAGTGATTGAGCCGGAAGAAACTCTAATTATGTGCACAGCAGACGTACGTTCCTTATATACCTCTATACCACACAAACTGGGCATGAAAGCCATAGAAAAAGCGCTATTGAACACAAATCTGAACCTGGACTTCCAAACATTTTTGATGGAGCTCATGACCTTCACTCTATATCAAAGTTACTTCAAATACAGGGACACATGGCATCAACAGCTCACAGGAACAGCCATGGGAAATCCGGCGGCGCCGGTATACGCAAACATCTTTATGCAGGATTTTGAAGAAACCAATATGTTCTCGAAACCAATATGGAACAACACATCAAATTCATAGTGCGATACATTGATGACATATTCATCATATGGAAATCCACCAAAGAGTCGCTACTTTCAGCACTGGATGAATTCAACAACACAGACAGCCGAATCCAACTGACATGGGAAATTTCTGACACCACTGTGACCTTCTTGGATGTAAGAGTAACCATCAAAGACAGAAAATTTGAAACCTGCATTTACAGAAAAGATACTGACAGAAACAATTTGTTGCATTTCGCAAGTTTTCATCAGCCAAGCCTCAAGAGACATTTACCATACTCGCAAATGACTAGAGTCAAAAGGATCACTTCAGACAACACAAAAGTTCACTCTTCACTAGAGGAAATGGCAACCAGGTTTTCACAGAGGGGCTACCCAAAAGACATTTTGGAGAGTGCAAAGAAAAGGTTTGAGAATACTGAAAGAAGGGAACTGCTAAAACAAGTAATAAAAAAAGAGGAAGCACGGATTGTAGCGGTTTCAAAATACTCAACACACAGTCAGAACTTCAAGAAAATCATCACCAAACATTGGCAAATGCTAAAACTTGAACCAGACTTTGGTAAATCTTTGGAGGAACCTCCCCTGTTCGCCTACACCAGAGCTCAAAACCTGGGTGAACTATTAAAACAACCCAAACTACCAACCGTAATTTACAAAGGTACAAACCCATGTCTGAACTGCGGAAACTGTAATAGTATCATAAAAGGCAATACCATTAATCACCCAATGAAAGGATTTAAGATCAAAGTAAGAGTCAATGCTACATGTGAAACGAAAAACGTGATTTATGCGTTAAAATGCCCATGTGGGAAACTGTACGTTGGTAAAACGGAAAGAGCTATTAAGATCAGGCTGTCCGAACATAAATCCAACATTCGCACGAGAAACATAGTCTTCAGTGTCCACCCATTTTTTGGAGGCACAACACAACATCTCCCAACTAAAATTCATGATCCTGGAGACAGTGACAAAAATCGAAGGAAGAGACCACACAAAATATATGTTGCAAAGAGAGAATTTCTGGATCCATAAACTACTTTGCACCCAGAGCCCCCATGGGCTCAATGAAAGAATGGAACTGTCTTGTTATCTATAGCAAACGAACATGAAGGAACTGTATATGTGGTTCCGAGGTCTGGAACGGAAAACCTGTTTTGGCATTTCTACCCATTGTTTATGTTCATCTTCAATGTTAATTTTATGTTTTGTTTGGTACAATCATGTTACCACACTCTTAACCTTGATGATATGTAGGACACGCATACACAATGTTTGAGACATAGCACATCAGACAAAGGTTCGGGATTATGATGTGATACCAACACTAGTTCGGGACCCCGGCTGACATTTTTTGAATTTTTATTACACCATGCGCTTTAAGCACTCTTAAGCCACTGGTTGCACTTAGCCCTCCAAATATTTAGAATCTAATGATAGCATTCGTTTAATTTGTACTGTTGGAAACTTCTTGTTAGAACACCGTGATTCAGCCATTAGTGAATCAAGAGTATTTTTTCCATTTCATTGTCATGTGATCGGAACTTAGACCAATAGCAAAGATCGTTGTTCGATTTAGGAGAGTGTAGGTGAATACCTGACGCTTTGAAGTGTGGCGGGAACGAGTACGCTGTTTTCACAACCAGTTCAAGGTTAGTTGCAACAGGGAACACGTAACTGATGGTGTTCGTAACTTTCTTTTGATAATAGAGGCGTTATTTAGTGCTGATTGGCATGCTGGTTTTGTTGTTTTCACAGTATACAAAAGCTGGAGGGAACCCCCGATTCACTCAATCTAACATTGTTACAACACGACACGTAAGTGTTTACGATAAGACCGTAATGTTTGTCATGGACATGGGTTTATGAACGTGATACTTTGGGAATAGCGGTAACATACACACGTTCATTTAGCAGCGTTTTATGACTTATGCGAGATTGATTGCCGAAGTTTTGATGCATGATTGTCACATACATGTTATTTATTGTTTTACATTTTATTTTCCCATAGAATTGATTCCCTGATGAAGGGCAGGAGATACATGCCCGAAATGCATTGGATTGTAATTTCTTTTGTGTCGTTGATGCAAACATGAACAAATATGAATGAACTGAATTCATTATTGAAATAATGGACTATAAAATATATGAAAAAAATAACTATTACAATAAAGGAAACTACTTCAAAACTTTCATGATTTGGAATCCTCATTCACACTGAGGAGAGAAGGTGTGCCTAAATGGGATGTCTGTGGTGACCCACTACAGACACTGTTTGTGAGTTAAGCCGGTACCCAGGGAAGTGGTTACCACCTACGGAGCACCAACAACGTTAAAACAAAGCACAAAAAAACTTTTTGAGAAACGATTTGAGCTGTGCACTCTTCCCAACTACCCAAAACTAAAAGACTCTTCGGCACCGAAACTAAAACTCTTCGGCACCAAAACCAATAGACTCTTCGGCACCGAAACCGAAAGACTCTTCGGCACCGAAACGGAAAGACTCTTCGGCACCGAAACCGAAAGACTCTTCGGCACCGAAACCGAAAGACTCTTTGGCACCGAAACTAAAAGACCCTTCGGTACCAAGATCAAAAGAAACTTCAGCTCCAAAGCAGTCGGCTTCTGAAGATAAAGATGGAAAGTCAGCTTCCACTCTGAAGACTGCCGTTCCGGTGACAACACCTGCAAGGCCGGATCCTGAGGTCCCGAAGCCCTTGGACACGCCTGTCAAACCGAAAGGAACCCCTTCGGCACCGAGAACTTTGCCACAAGACACTAACACCTCCCAAGGCAAAACGACAAAAACAACCTCTGTCGGAACCAAAAAAATTGTTGCCGAAGAAGGTTGTAGAGGAGGTGGAGGAGGAGAAGAAATTGTTTAGACCAGACCCTAAACAGAAGAAATTCTACATAAATCCAAAGACTGGGCATGTGGGTTCTATACCTCTTAAGAAGAGACCAGTAGAAACGCCACCTACACCTGTGGTTCCTGCCAAAAAGGACTGTGCAACTTCCTCTATGCGCCCTCCCTCCTGTATCTCCTTCCTCTCCTATCCCTCCTTACATTTCACCTCAAATCTCTCGTGTAGCCTCTCCTGCATCCTCACATTCACCACAAACGAATGAGGAGTATGACCTAGGTGGTGGGGAGGATCCGAGAACAGACCCAAATACATATCCTTTAGATGAGGATGTCTATACCTTTCCACCTCATAATGTGCCTGATATCCCGGATCCGCAGTTATACCCATCAACGCCCTCTCCTCCAGAGGACAGCATTTGCTTTAATCACCTCTTACACAGGGCTGCTATCTACCAAAATGTTACAATGCACTCTGATGACATTGAGGAGGATTTTCTCTTGGATACTTTTGAGCCATCACACAGATCCACTCACATTCTTCCCATGATCAAAGGAGTCATTAAGCACGCTCCAGAAATATTCAAAGATCCTGTGCGTGCTAGGGTATTGAATCCAAGGATAGAAAAGAAATATAGGCCTGCACCCTCTGACCCAACCTATATTAAGGGACATCCTTAAGGGACAGAAAAAGGGCGAATTCAGACTTCTGGGGAAACGCCCCCACCTGACAAGGAATACGAAGTTATTGATGCGTCAGGTAAAAGGATTGCTGCACAAGCTACAAATATATGGCGCATTGCCAATACACAAGCCCTTCTCTCACGTTATGAGAGGGCTCATTACGACCAATTAGAAACACTAATGCAGCATCTCCCAGATCAGTATAAGGATCAGGCAACTTAGCTTATTCAAGAAGGCAAATTAATATCCAGTGCCTCAATAAAATGTGCACTAGATGTCGCAGATACTGCGGCGAGAGCTGTAAATACTAGCTTGATACTCCAGAGGCATGCATGGCTGCGCATTTCTGGGTTCAAACAAGAGGTGCAAACCACAATTTTGAATCAGCCCTTTAACCAGAACCAGTTATTCGGTCTAGAGGTCCGAGCTGCCAGGCCATACCCTCTCTGAATGAGAACACAAAAAACTCAGACCGGTTTCACCCTCATTAGTCCTTAACTGTGAAATACAGCTCAAGGTCTTGCGGCACACCGAGTGGGCGAGTCACATCTAGGCATACCCACACACCACTTGGGAAGTCTCATCTAGACGGCAAATAACTGCCAACAAAATCAGTACTTTGAGTATACTTGTAAAAAAATACCTTTATTAACAAGTAGGAGGACAAATAAATTAAAACTAGAATTTACAAAGTAACTAAGATAGTACTAGCACCTTCTGAGACCGAGCTGCGACACTTGTGTGTTTATAGCTTCTGTGTGTTATAAGATAGCTTTGTACAGTTTTGGACTTTTGGTCAATGTTATTCTTAGGGTGCTGTGCTTGGGGCCTCTGGTGGATCTCTAGAACTTCCTAGGTCTTGTTTCTTGCCTGGACCTCTCCCTGCGAAGGGATTTGGGCTAGTGCAAACTGTTGCATCTGTCCAATTTTCGGTACCACGCCAGACAATTTAGTGGACCCATGCCTAGTTGCTTAGTTTCTAGTTTACACAGACATCCCCAAAGATACACCACACATGCAACGAGAAGTTCATCCCTGTGACGTCCTGGGTATAATCCAGAAGTATCCTTCTTAGTAACTGGCATCCAATGAGGTCCAATCGTGGTATAGAGTACAGTTGAAGTTGCTGAAGTTCAACAATTTGGTGAGAATCCAAATGGCTGTGATGTAATCCACTGGGTGAGATCTATTAAGAATCTAGCCCTCAAATTGGAGTCTTAATGGGTACCTAAAGAGGACCAGTATCTGGAAATGTAGTAGTCTATGAATAGAGTGGCAGGGTATCCACTGAACTATAGGAGTGTTAACATTCACTGCATTTACCATGATGCATCTGGGTGAATAGTGTGTTGGTATGCCTGGCAGTGCGCTCGTTCCCCAATCTGATCGGATTGAAGGTTAGTTTTACACTCACTACTTCAGGGGTCTATATATTTGCAGCAGTCTAGACAATAAAGATGGTTAGATCAGGACCGGAATCAAGCCAGCTACCGGAGGACGACGGCGGGACAACAGGTACAAGGCAGGCACTGACCAGAAAGACTGGTCATCCCCTTACCGCTTCCCTCCAGGAAGCCTTGGCTAATGACACAAAGCGTATGCATGAGAAGGGAATCCCCCTCTCACATATAGAAAAACGCCTTAGTGTGTGTATCACATAGTCTGTACCACAACACTAGTCTGTTTTATTTCACCACACCTTTTTAAAAATCGGTCCTGAGGAAAGCCAGAATACTCTAAGGCACTGGATGAAACATGTCGACCATCTGAAGGACGCAGGGGGCACTAACTTGCCACCCTTACACGTCCTGTAGCCTTACTTTTAACCTCTGGTGACGGCCCAGTTATTAAAATTTAATTTACCCTCGGGTACTGGGACCACCACCAAGCCGTTTTAAATCACAACTCACCCAACCTCACTGCACTCTCAGCAATATACCAGCTCCGCTGTAATCAGGCGTCGTAGCACACCCGGGACATACTAGGTGTCACTGGGTGGGCCTGATGATGAAGCATGCCACCAACTAGGTTGGTGGGTGAGGGCTTCATGAATACACCAACAAGGTGCCCGTGACAGAACTAATTTGAGTACTGTAACACTTTGGTCAACTTAAGGTAGTCCTTTTTGTTTAACTCCCATAAATACTACCAGTTAACCTGATCAAACGCCTTAGCGGCATCGATTGCAATGATGGTAAGTGGCAACTTCCTCTCCTCCGCGAAATCAACTGTGCCGATCACCTGGAAGGTAAGCTCATTGAGCTGCCTCCCTGGTATGAACCCTCTCTGGTCCGGGTGTATGATTGTTTGAATGATTTTGGCCATCCTAGTGGCCAATATCCCTGAAAAGATCTTAAAATCAGAATTTAAAAGTGAAATCGGCCTACACGATTTGATTTTTTGAGGGTCTTTATTTTGTTTGTGTATTAGTGATACCTTCGCTTCCAACGAAGATGGGGGGAATACTTTTGATTGTATAAATATTTTATTGAAAAGTATTTTCAATACCGGCACCACCTTCTCTAAAAGGCTAAAATAGACTTCAATTGGTAAACCGTCAGGGCCGGCAGCTTTGCTCCTACTCATTTTCCTCAATTGGTCTCTGATCTCCCCTTCCGATATGTCGGAAGCTAGAAAACCCTTATCAGATTCGGACTGTTGGGGTAAATCTCTGATATCTAACCAGGCCCTAACTTCGCCTGGTCCATGAATGGTATCATCTTGATATAGACCCTGCATGAAAGACCTTGCCTCCTCTCTGATTTTATCATCCTCTGATAACATTACCCCTGATCCCCTTTGTATGAAGCTCTTAATGTTATTTCTTACCCTTTCTGTTCTTGATTTCCAAGCCAGGAGGGAGCCGCATTTTTCACCATAGGCGAAGTTCTGTAATTTGCTAGCATCCCACCAGTCCTTCATGATCTTATCCATTCTGGCATTGAGCTCTGCCTGTAAACTCACCAACTCCTTCTCCAACTGAGGTATAAGTCTCCTGGCTGACAAAGCTGCTTGTTGCAACTCCTACTGCTTCTCCTTAATATTCGTATGAGCCTCTAATTCTGTTTCCTTGCTAGACTTCCTTTTCTGGATCATCATGGAGCTCAAGACCCCCCCCTCAAATATGCTTTGAAGGTTTCCCAAAACGTCTGCTCAGTAGAGGTACCAATATTAAAGCTAAAAAAATCGCCTGATCTATCATTCAACTTCATCTTCACCCTTTCGTCCAACAGCAAGGTCCTTTCCAAGGTCCATCTTTTCCCTGTGTTCTTAATCCCGAGACTAAGGACCAACTCCACAGCAGAATGGTCTGAAATAATCGCTGGGATATAACTGATGGACCATTTGTCTGCGAGCAAAGCCCAATCTACTAAAAAATAATCAATCCTTGAGTACTGCTTGTACTTTTTGCTATAGAATGAAAATTCTCTAACAGCATGATTTTTTACTCTCCAGATATCAAGCAAGTTATATTCCTACATAACATTCCTAAGCATGGAAAGGGTTCTAGTTGGTGCACTATATCTCGCTTTAGAGGTCCGGTCCAGTTGTTTATCGAATACTGGATTAAAATCCCCACCCAATATAACTGGGGCTGAAGTATATAACAAGCAAGTCTGAAGTTTCAGGAGCGGACCGGAGTTGCCTTCATTGGGCCCATAATACACAGCACAGGTGATCGGCGAACCACATATGACAGAGTTGCCACCAACCATCTCCCTGACTGATCAGTGTCACACTTCTCTACCTTGATCCCCTTATTTGCCCTTACCACTATTGCAACCCCTCTTGTGCACCCTCTTTGTTTGGAACATAACACTTCCTGTGCCCAACCTAATCTACTAAAGACTTGTTTACATTCAATAGCTTCCAGATGAGTTTCTTGTAACAAGTAAATATGTGCTTCACTTTTTCCTCAAAAATTCACAAACCCGGAGTAGCTTCCTACTTCCGCCTAATCTGTTCACATTCCAGGAGAGTAATTTTATCTTGGGTGACCTAATCATTTCCTAATAAAACATGACCTACCCATGTAAGCCTTCCATCTAGAGCTAAGCAAAAAGAACCTTCTTTAACCTGCTATGAGGACAAATTATCCAATTTCACACACCCCACTCCCCTCCCTCCCCCGAGGAAACCACCCTTGATATTTGGCGTTAGAACCGCCTTTTAGGAACCCTCCCTAAGGCGGCACAGCATCTTATCTCATCAGAATTAGGAAAAAAAACATTCCAACCTATACTATATGTGCGTTATAAATTGAAACGTGTATATATATATATATATATATTTTTTTTATTTATTTATTTATTTATTTATTTTAATGAAAAAGCTTTATCCCGTCTTCCCTCTATTCTATTCCGCTTCCATTTCATCCCACCTCCTATCTCCTACCCTACCTTCCCCTTCTCCTCCTTTCCTTTCCCCCTTCCTTATACTATTGCCTCTCCCCACCATCTTCTTCTCTTCCATACAGACCTCTCCACATAGCATTCCCTTTACCCTCTAATCTGGGAGAGGAGGTCAGCAACATCATCCTGCTGGCTACCATTGTACATTTTATTTTTCCACATTATTTTCAATAATGCAGGAAATTTCATTTTAACCTGCGCTCCAAGAGATCCTAATTCGGGCATTCTGGAGCTAACTCCCATTGCCTTTGCGCTGTTCTCCCTCCAATATCCGAACGAATTTGGTAGGAAGTGGCCTGATAGTAAAGAGTAGACCGTGTTAGACCTCTCCCCAGAATTAGCTCTTTACCACTATAGGTCTGGAAATTAACTAAGATTTTCCTGGGTGCTTTTCTGTCCGGATGCAGCCTGAAAGGATCCCTATGGACTCTTTGTATTTCAGTCTCTAAATCTATGTCTGGTCGATCTTTGAGGACCCCTTCTCGTAATACTTACATACAAATCCCTTTATATCCTCAATCTCGGCTCCCTCGGGTATCTTCAGGATCCTTAGATTGTTCCTACGGGCATGCATTTTCAACTTCTGTAAGGACCAATTCAGAATTTTTAAAGTGTCAGTATCTTTGGAGTTGCCTTGGGCAGATTCTGATAGTGATGAAACTTTAAGCTTGAGTGATCCCGTACGTGTACATATAACGTCCAGTTTTCATTTAAGGGCATCGAACTTATCGTGTGTGCCCTTCTGATTTACTTTGGATATCTCAAATTTGGACAGAAGGTCCCCTCTTAATGTCTGTAACAGGGAACCTAAACTATCCTTGTCCTTATGGGCACCTCCGTGTGCCTGCATGTTACCATCCGTAGGAAGAACAAGATGAGGAGAACACCCCCCAAAGAGAGAGGGATAGTTATAGTGTCATTACTAATAGCGCTGTTACTGAGGCGACAGGAAAGATCACCATGATTAGGCGCCGGTGGGTTCACTATATGGCCCTCGTGTGCCCCATTTGAGCTCTCCAGGTTCTCTGAGTCCACAATGCTTTCTAGCGGTGCATAGCGATTTTCAAGCACAAGGGAGGGGGCACTATGTTGAGCAGGTATGGCTATGTAAACTGTCCCGACTTAACCTGCAACCTGCTCCATGATTTTGAAGTACGTTTTAAGAGATGGGGTATTCTTTTGGAAAGGGTGAGATGCCTTAGGGCCCTTTGATTTTTTAATGTCTCCAGACTTTATTTTTTTTTTACACAGAGTTAATGGGGTCACACCTACCCTCTCCTAATGGTCCAGAACTCCCTTAGTCCTCAGCTCTTGTTGGGATCTTAGTTGATATCTGGTTCTCCTAGGGGGCGATAGCCCATTCGAATGGCCCTGCGTACCTGGCCCTATAGTACCTTTGACGCTGCTCCCCTTATGCACTGAGTCCAACTTCAAGCTAGAACTCTCCGCCCCCTCTGATTGACTCTGCACAACAAACGCTGCCCTTACTTCCCCCCTACTACTCGAGGGAATAACTAAATGGGCTACTGTGGAATCCAGATCCATACAATCCAGTTTCTTCCCCCCTTCCGCTCGGAACCACCTTACCGGGCTCATATGTAGTGAAATGGGACGCTGTAATACCGGAAGCACAATGGAAGTGCTCCTCCTGTTTGTTGTAGATGATCTCTGCACACCAGCCCACGGAACCGGGTGTTCGCAAGAGCAGCCTGGGCCCGACTCAAAGCCTGCTCCGACGCTCTCCAAATCGCACCAACGCTGCGGAGCCAGCCTCCTGCACTACTTGCTCCACCTCTCTGCCCATCTGCCTTTACTGGGTCCTAGTACCTCCGCCGTGGAGCGCGGGGAGCCAGAAGCCAAAAAGAGAAAGAAAAAAGGAGAAAAACCACTTAATCTCCGTGTCGTGCTGACCGGGTAGGTTACGGAGGTCTAACGGATGTCTAACGGGACTTTATTGAATTATTTCCCTTCCGTTTCTGCATAGATGTGCAACGCCGCCTCGCCGAGCTCCTGCGACCAGCGTCAGCCTGCTGCCATGTTCCCCATGCTCTTCTTGGATATTGCTTCTTTTGACCAGCTGGACTGTGGCTATGTTGTAGCTCCTTTGTGATGTTCTCCCCGCGCATGCACAAATCATTAGGGCTTTGTTACTCCATTCCTGGGATCAAGGCAGTTTAGGGCAGGCGTTTACCAACCCCTTAACTGTTAGGTAAACCCTCTGTTTCTCCTCGGGTCATAGTGACAATTTGTCATGCCAGCTTATTTTCCACACTTTATTCAATTTATTGTTTGCTGTCCTCATCATTCATGTTAGTCCAAGTTTTGAGTGAAAAATAGTCTCATCAGCATCACCTTGCTGGTGTTGAATAGCTCTGATTGATGCTCTCCGTCTGTGTTTACTAATTCTTCAAAGCACATTTATTATGTTTTATAATTGATTTTATTTTATTTATTATGCTCATTCTCAATTCTTTTTAACCAAAATTCATATTTCTTATGTAGATCTGAAAAATATGTCAATGCATTTCTTATAACTATTTTACAATAGTTGTAATCTTTGTCTCAAATGCTCTAGAGTATTCCTGAATAAACATTACATTTTTGATTAGTCATCCTCTGTCCACCATTTTTGGTGGAACAAAGGATGTGTGGGGTGAACAAAGGATGTGTGGCATGCGGTGCCAACCGAAACAAAGTTCACCCAGCCAAGCCTCTGTGCTCACCCAACAAGTTGAAAAGTGGCTCCTGTCTTTGGCCCGTCTCACTGTCTGAGTAGTAAGTGTAAAAACCTGCCATCCATATGATTCTTTTAAACTCTGCTCCCTCACATGGAATCTGGTATAGTGTGTACTGCAATGAGAGCCTCTGAGCTTACTGAATAAATGTTAGTAGCTCTAGATACACAACATGCTTTGCATACTCTTGCCATCTAGTATTGGGCTGAGGCCTTGGAGGTTTCTTCTCAAAAGCTTAAAGTCATGCAATGCTGTGTGACTCCTCCCTTGGTCCACAATGTGCATGGGCACCGAATCCACCTTCAGATTGTCTTTTTCTGCTATCTGTCATTTTTTTTAGCAACTGCTCTGAGACTGGCGCTTTTCTTGCAAAGACTTCAGGCTCAGCTGTAGTTCATTGTTTCTGGAGAAAGAGAACAACCACCCTGCATTTATTCTAACCGATTGATTTTATGCCAAGTTAGATGGTACAAGTTCCCATCTCCCATCTCCAAGGACTTTGCATTGGAGAATGTCGGCAGATGGAATGCTCACCTTTCCGATTTTGCCCACATTGTAATGCCAAGTATCCTTAGGCCAATCACCAAGAGGTCTGTAATCTCTCGCTCCCGAATACAAGGACCAGAGAATGATGGCCACTACCAAGCACTGTCCGTTCCTTTCTTTTCATGCCACCAGATATGACCAGAGCTAACTCAAGTTTCTTTGAGACCATTTGCTGTGTGCAATGGGAAATGTCACTTCTCATGCAACGTCTGTTATGTCTTCCAATGCAAGAAGACCTTGAGGTATTTGAGGGAAAGCCACTGAATTAACTTGAAAATTTAGTATGGGGCGTTAACAGACACCCTAGACATCTTTGGCAAACAGGATCTGCTCGACATCAAGGAGAAAGAAGCAGGACCCTCCAGAACACCAGCTGCCCAATCCATACCCATTCCCATTCCCGAGATGCTCTCCTCAGCAACTCTGTGGAAAAGAGGTACACCCCTTGGAGTCAATGCCAATGTAACCACATATGAAAAAGACCTGCAATTTGTGAGCACTTCCCCATCCAAAGGTTGAAGCTGGGCCCTTTTAAACAGCCCCACACCAAGGCAGAGCACTGCTCTCAAGGAAGTCTGACAGAGCTCGGAAACAGCCAAGAAGGTGACCTTGGGTCCACCACCATCCTTGTGTTCCAGTTGGCACCAAGACCAGGCTGAGCTGAGTCACCATCACCAAAGGGCATAGAGCTACACCCAACCTTGATGCCTTCTCACACGAAAGCCAGTGTACCACCATCTTCGGAGCAGAAGTCTATGCCTCTGAGGCTCAAGTTGAAGCCAAGAACACCCGCAGCTCTGACCTTTGAAACTTCTGACACACACATCCTCGAGAGACTCTGAGAAGAAATCAATGCCAGACAAAAACATCTGTTTATTCATCACTAAACTGGCCGAATTTCAGGAAAACCACCTCAAACAAAGCCTGTTTCTAATCTCTGCCTCCCATCTCAAAAGATTGGAGGCTGACTTTCAAAGAGAAACTTGTCCTTGAGGCATCTCAACACCTAATGTAAAAGAAGCTCAAGGACCAGATAACAATACTTTTTGCACGACCTCCCACACCCAAGCATGAACAGCCTGCTTCACCACCACGGCCAGTCTCAACACTCACCACCTCCACTCTTATCCACAGAACGGTCCATACTTTCCTTTTACGACCCATGCAGCCTGAATGGGGAAATTGATCCATATGACCAACCTATCGGATGCAGGGGGCAGAGATCACCTATTGGATGACTGTAATTTAATGTCAACTCCCCCTGCCCCCTCCCGATGACAAAGACCTGAAGCCTTACTTATTTCAACCATATTTATTTTTATTTATGATTTGCGCGCAGCTACCCACCAGGGTTTCCCGGCGCTGAGCATTTCTTCTGAGTAATTCCACAGCATACCACAGTCATCCAGCAAGCAGCTTAACACCATAAAGTAACCATGAACATCATAGAGGATGAGCCACTCCCAAGCACTGTCAGTTCCTTTCTTTTCATGCCACCAGATATCACCAGAGCTATCTCTCGTTTCTTTGAGACCATTCGCTGTGTGTAAGGGAAATGTCGCCTCCCAAAACAATATGTGCTAAGCCCTTTAAAGACTATCTCAAACCAATGTCTGTAACAAATACTCATCAGGTTTGCCTGTGGTCTCTGTGGTCGGGTCACAACCTAATATCCTACAGTGACTGTGTGTTGATGAACCTGAAGGCCATACAAAACTGTGAGGTGAAACTTTGCTGCAAAACATCGGAAGACTTTGCTGTGATACTGGTCCAAGTCAAGGGGTTAGTCTTGTTTCTGGTCCAAAAGTTGCAGAAGTCGATCCTGAGGTGGGTCGTTATTGTGCTTCAAGTCTTTGGGTAAATTGAATAATCTGAGCGGTACCCTGCTTCTTCCCACCACTCACATACTCCAGAGAAGGTGTGAGGGCATTTCTATGCTTCACAATCTTGTGCCTGAAGTCGGTTGATGTTGGATCTCATCGCACAAACTATTCCAGCACAAACCAAGTTTCTGGACCCATCTACGATACTGAGGCAGACCAAATAGTTCCACAAGACCATGCTCTGACTCTTCAGACATTTACCAACTCTCTGTGGAGAGCCTAGGGGCCCCAAGGAAACCGAGAGGCCCTCCTTCTGATTATCGCTAGCAGGAGCACATTCTGATCCTGATGGCAGTGTCTGAGTAGGCACCTCTCCCATTCAGGATCAAGCTTCTTACCGCCGCCCCGTTAGGATAAGTAGAGCCTGTCAGAGGGAACTGTCCGTCCCCTGATAGTCAAGGGGCCGACCACCTGCATCATAATGTGGCATTAGCCCTGAAGGGATATTTGTCAGCGGGACCGACGGCCTGTCTGTGGCGGTCCCACCTGCATCGTAATGATGTCCAAGTGTCTTTTTGTGCTTAGGCCTGGATCTGCTTCGTGTCAATAGTCTGGTCATGCACTTACCCAGATCCTGAATCTCCTGAATTGTGATGTCCTCAAGCAGTGGCCAAGGAGTACTGACATATCACAGAGTAGTGTGTTTTGCACTACAGTAAAAAGCACCTAGATTGCTGTTTTCACATCTGTGCTATGCTCAAGCATGCACTCAAGAGGAGATGGGGAAACAATTTCCTCATTGGGGTCATCATGGGGCAGAGTCTTTGCTCCTCTGGTTCCCCCAGGAGGATGAGTAAAGGGTGGTGGGTCAAAGTCACATTTGTCCCTATCAAGAGGAGGGTTTCGTTTGAAAAAAGGCCCGGACCTGTGGGCACACCCTCCATGTGTTCAAGAAAATGCCCTTATCATTACAGTCTTTCCAGCACAGTTTCTGGGACACTAACATCTTATGTAGTCACACAGTTGTAAGGTACCATTGTGTCAGTATTTTGTAGACATTCTCCTTGTAGAGTATACATACTGAGGACTTTGAAGCTCTCTGCTAAATAGTTTCCCCGGTCCTCTCTGGGACTTCCACACCCAGTTCCCTCCCCCACTGTGTCACTGTGTTTTTTTAGAAGGGGTGAAATCTAGAATATAAAGATAGAGCCAGGATATGCCTTTTCATCATATGCTGTTTGCATATCGAAATTTGATCTGTGTTTCCTCCTTTTACAATGCTCCATGAGCAGGACCCCTCTCCACCAGTGTAAAATGTATATGAGCCTATATGTGTCTCGCCTGGTCAAGCCAAATGTCTAGATGAGCTCCTCCCTCGTCAGGAGTTCATCACCATTAAAGCAATTTTCCAGATGTGGAGGATGGCTCTGATTCCAAGTGAGGAATCCTAGGTCTGACATGCCCGGGGGGAATTCCGGATTGTTGGTAAAAGCGGTCAGTAGAAATGGGTAAGAAAAAAGTGCCAGTTTATGAAGTATGGTTTGCCAATGGGTCAATAGCCTGGTCATTACAGCCAGGAAGAGGGGAGTTGTGCTCAAGTCGTGCTCAGCAGCCATAGTAAATCATTAGGTGGTATTGTCAAGAATGTTTGTTCCATCTATATCCATGGTTTACTCTAGGAGTCATAGTCCAGACTAGGGAGGGGTGTAATTGAGCTGATAACATATATGTCGTAATATCTGGAAAGCTTAGTTCCCCTTCATCTGTAGAATGTGGAAGAGATGATTTAGCCTACTGCTCGGACTTGCCTTCCCATACAAAATTGAGCATTTTCCTGCAGATCAGTGAAATTGCTGCTTTTGGTATTGTGAGTGGGAGTGTTTATATTACGTAAAGAAGGTAAGCCATAACATCCATTTTGAGGCTATATAGATGCCGAAGACAGATTTTGAGTAGCTCCAACCGTGTAGGTCCTTCAATATGTCTGTGATCAATGAGGGAATATTGCTGTAGTCTAATGCTCTTGTGTGTGTTGGTAGGTTGACTCCATAATTATTATTTTTTACAGACTACCCACTTAAATCCACCACTCTGTATTGGCCCATACTTGCAATGTGGATCTGCCACCCATATTCCATTAGATTTCGAATAATAATCCCACCTCATACACTTTGTTGGAAGGATATCTGATGTGAATTCCTCGTTAATTTTAAGCTCAGTGGCCTGTTTCTTGTAATTTCCCTGAATATGTTTTCATCTTGGGGTCCAGATGGGTTTTGTTGAGCATTCTTAACCGGTACTGCCAGTCCACCCAGCCAAAGGTCTTCTCTGTATCTAAGGAGCTAAGGGCCATTGACTGGTTCCGGCATTCAGCCACTTTCTTGAGCACCACTGCCAGTCTCTTATTATTGTTTGCTTGTCATTTCTTTTTATAAAACCTGATTGTTGGGTAGAGACAAGCCAGGACCAGATGTGTTGGAGCCTGGCTACCAGTATGGATGTGAATATTTTGATGTTGCAGTTTAAGAGTGCAATTGTGTATATGACGAACAGAGCGTCAGGGTTTTATCGGGTTATAGAATAAGATGGGAGCCGAGCATATTATCTGCCACTACCCTAGATGCAAATAAAAAGTAAAAAACCTGACTAAGGGGTTGAACTAGAAGGTAAGTGTAAGCCTAGTAGAAATAGACCGGTAAGTCATCATGGCCCGGGGCCTTCGAGATGGCAATCCATTGATTGATGCCTTTTCCAGGAGGTGTATTTCTGCCTCCCAATCCTATTTGTCCCAGAGTTGCTTGTCCAAATTGTGCTTGAGAAACAGGGTTGAGTAATATTGCCTAAATATGGTGAGGATCTCACTGTTTCCTTCCCTCCTCATTCTCTATTGCTCTAATGTGTTTTTTTGTTGCAACCAGGTAAGTTTATGGGCCAGGAGTCTGTGTGCCTTATCACGCTTTTCGTAATAGGTTTGGTTAACATAACACAATTTCATGGACGCCTCCTTCAGTTCCCATCTAAGCCTGTGGATTTCCCTCAAGGTTCTAGTTGTGCCCCCCTGTGTAAACACCTTCAGCAGTTTCTCTACCACTTACAAACAGGATGTGTGTAAGCATTGGCATAATCTGAACACAGGCTACCATACCATGCAACAATCTCTTTTTGCCTACAAACGAAGTCAGAACCCTATGGATCAGCTGGTACGTACAAGACCATCCCCTCTCCTCTACACAAGATACATTATGGGGGCTACAGTCCGTTAGGAGTCATTTTCCATTTGTGCATACACCAAACATACCACACATTTGGTTATAGGACATTGCACCCTGTGCGAACTCCAATAACACACAAGTTGCAACAGTGATAAGCTAATTTATCTCATTACTTGTCCCTGTGGTTTCCGGCATGTCGGGATGACGACTCGTAAGATTAGGGTACGCACCACGGAACATCGTAGCACCCATTGAAGCAAAATTGACTAAGCTGTCCAAACACTTTTTGGAGAAGGGGCATACAGTAAATGACATCCATTGGGCTGTACTTGACAAACCAATGATATCAGTAGGTAATCAACAAGAGAGAAAGGGTCGTTAGGCCACTCTTATACCCCTTGAGATAATTATTACAAAACAACAGAAGAGTACCTCACAATAAAGGAGCCAAAAGAAAAAGGGGAAAAGAAAAAGGTGGGGTAAGAAGACTTAATTACCACCACCATGAGTTGATATACAAGGCACAAATTAAACACACAGGAAAAAGTTTTTACGAAAGCAGTGAGGAAAAAGAACCCTCAGGCACCACAAGAAGTTGGCTGCCAGTCGTCTTCATTTGGTCCTCATTGTCAGTACATGAAAGTAGTACCAGAAAATTGCATATTAAAAGAAGTGTGAACTACTCCCCGAACTAGAATTTTTAATAAAGGGGTAGTTCTAACTCCATTAAAAACAAAGGTGAAAAGTCGGACATGCACGTGGTTAAGTAATTTTTAACCAAATGTCCTAAGCAAAGGTCGACATGTTTCAGCTTTAATGAGCCAGAAATCAGCTCAGCATTCCTCAGGACCATACATACCCTCGCCTCAAGGGGAGCGCACGCTAAGGGGCCAAATCCATAATGGGCGGGGACAGAGAATGTAAAAAAGGTAGATTACAAACTTGTAAATAGACCAAGCACGAGAACTTCCAAGTGCGACCCCTCCAATAGTAAGGGTTGTGAGGTCTGAAAATAAATCCACAAACATGAACATAATTAAACATGTATGTCAATCCACACTGGAGTGCTACTTACAAAATACAATACAATTGTGAATAAGACACACCTCGTGATCCAGTAATAGTACCGTCAACAATGCATGTAATTAATTATCTCATGCAATGCTTGAGTAAGAATGGCCCGTCCTGAAACTATTCGGACATGCCAAATCATTTTTAGTTAGGCACACAACCTGATGTCGAAGAGATCATGTTGTGCCAGAGGGCATAATTTGCCTATATTTTTGTTATCAATGTTAGGATCGACACACAACCCTTAATGATATATGTGCCCCCAAGTATTTCCTTTAGAAGTGCCCGTGAGAAAATTAATTAATTCTTCAGATTACGCCTTCAGATAGAAAAAACACACACAGAAATCGTTTTAGGCAGTGCACACACTTACTCGTTTCTAATGGGAAAAAAGCCTCCTAGGCTCGTGGCAGGGGAAAACCTTCACACTCGGAACTACTGTCAAAATACAAACCGGAGTGAAGATTCATGTTATTTTTCTCATTAAGATTTTGAGTAAGCTCAACTGTGCACATCAATTATTCCCAGCGACTTGTCATGTGGGAACTGCCAAATATCCCTTTACCACTTACTTGCAGCCTGGCGACTCCCCTCGTATAAACCTATTGCGGTCACATTCACGGCCCGATTAGACGGGACCTGCGGAATAGGCTGTTTTTTACAATGCGCGTTACGGCGTCGAAAAACGTGAAACGACGCCAGTAACGGTGACATGACCGCAAGTCCGTGGGTTGCCGTCACTCCCTTTAGAAGAAAAAGCCGCTGTTTTTGGCTTTTCACTGCATCACAACCCATTTGTCAATAAACTTTATTGGACATACAAAAAGTAGCAAAGTGGATCAGTACATGTAAGCTAGAAATAGTAACAAGCAGGCAACCATAACCCCGTTTTATATTGAATGTACCCTGCTCAGACTGACCGGGAAATACGTAAACGAAAGGGGAGGGCGTAAATGACTCGCATCCACTTCAGTCCTAATTCGGGAATTTAGGACTACCCCTATATATTGAGAGTTTTTAATGAAAAACTTAACAATTTGTCAGCATATTTACAACCTGTTTCGGTCTTGCAAATGAATTGGGTGTTTTTTTATTAACCTTGGCAGTGGGGCAGGGTGATTGCAACACATTTTAGCCATACAAGTAAGAGTACCTGTGGACTTGCAAGAATGTAAATGCAATAGTCTACGAAGGGAAAACTAAACCGCAAGTAATTAGGGCATGGATATTACAAAGTCACAAACTCCTATCAAAATGAACTGGTTTCTCATGTGGACCTATCGTCGCATTACAGAGCCCCTGGGGATGTCATCATTCAATCCCTGTAAGTGTGTGGACAGACGGTAGATCCATCTTTGCTCCTTCTCAAAGTTGGCACTCTCACTCCCTTGTTTTAACTGCTCTATAATTGTCCAACGGATATCATTAGGGCAATGGCCCTGTTCCAAAAAATGAGTTTTCAATTTCGTGTTACTTTTGTGACATCTCACATTACTGCGGTGTTCCCCTATAGGGAATTGAATTTTTCGCGTGTTCATGCCCATGTACTTAAGATTACAGGGACCGACGATTAAGTAAATTGCGTTAGTAGAGTTGCAGTTAGTATGGCTCCTGAGTTGCCAGAGCTTGCCTTCTTCCAAATTCAATGTCTTTGTTGCTGATGTCAAATGGCACACACTGCACCCGCCGCATGGAAAATGACCAAGAACGGAGGGCAAACCCCAAGCAGTAAGCACGTTCGGCTCCTGCATTAAGTTATTATTTCTCGGGCGGGTGTGAACTAGAGCATCCTGTAAGCTTCTTTCACGTTTGTAGGAAAAATGTGGTTTCTGCCACTCACGCCCATTAATTTTCAGGATTCTCCAGTGTTTACCAATGATACGGCTAACAACATTTGAAATATTGCTGTACGTGGTCACACAGGTTAATGGGATCTCGGATTCCTTGTCCTTGTTGTAATCCTCCAATAAAGCCTCCCTATTCTGATTTTTTGCCCTCTTGCAGCTTTTTTTCAGAATAGTTGCAGGGTAACCTCTTTTAAGTAAATTGCCTGTCAAGTCTTCTGCTTGCTTTTTATAGTCATTCAGACTGCTACAGTTCCTACGAATACGTAGGTACTGGCCAAACGTCAAGTTTTCCCGCAGAGGGTGCGGGTGAAAACTTGAAAAATGGAGCAGATTATTCTTGCTGGTGGGCTTGTAATAAGTCTTGGTCGTCAGATGATCCCCAACCCTAGTTATTGTGCCATCCAGAAACTCAATGGAGTCAGGGTGGTACTGATGGGTGAATTTTAGGTGAGAATCACAGGTGTTCACCCAATCAAAAAACGCCAACAGACTATCCTCTGCCATATTAAAAGCACATCATCAATGTACCTCTGCCACAGGATAACATTGAGAGTGTAGGGGTTTGTTGCTGCAAGGATATGGGTTTTTTCAAAATTATGAACATACAACCCCACAATACTAGGAGCAAAGGTTGCATTTTAGGGCTAGTGTGGCACAGTCAACAATGAAGGTGCGATAGGTGTTGTAATCCCAAGTGGTATGCTCTAAGACATCAGCCAGAACTTTGATTTTTGCATCCTGCGGAATGCAGATATATGAAATTTCTACGTCTAGAGAGACTAGAAAGCATGGTTCTTCAGGCATCTTGACTGTTAAAAGCATGGCTAATAGGCTTTTAGTGTCCTTGATGTAAGTACTTGTGGACTGTATCAGTGGTTTGAAGAAAAAATCACAGTACTTAGACGAGGGTATCCAACAGATGCAATAAGTAGTGAAGATTCATCAAAGAAATCTTCTTTTTTGGCACAATTTCTCCGCAATCTTCTTTCTTGGTACAATTTCTATGCAACCTTCGGGCAGTTCCTGAGGTTGCGGAGAAATTGTACCAAGAAAGAAGATTTCTTTGATGAATCTTCACTACTTATTGCTCGTCTAAGCGAACGAGGGTACCCTATTTGTTTACTCAAAAAAGCCAGAAAACGTGCTTGGCATAATCACCGGGAACATCTGTTGGATACCCGACAAAAAGAAAGTGGTGGTGAAAGACTGGTGTGTGTGACCACTTTCAATACAAGGAGTAATGCAATCAAAAAGGCAATAAATCGACATTGGCACCTAGTGAAGGAAGAAGTGGGAGGATTGGAACCACTGTTGCATGCCTTTCGCAAGGGGAGGAGCATTACAGACCACCTAATCAAATCCCGTTTACCAATTGTCCATACTGAGAAGCAAACCACACTATGGGGCCTCCCACCAGTGGTGGGTCATACGAGATGTAGTACATGCAAAGCATGTCCTTTGACTACAGATTGCACTACATTCACCTACAATGATCAGACATATGTGTTAAAAGATCATAGCAACTGTAACTCAACAGGGGTTATTTATGTCATTGTGTGCCCCTGTGGGTTTTTGTATGTAGGCCAGACAATACAGAGTCAAATGCTGTATTTTACAGCACATGAGCCGCATACGTTGCAACACACCAGGTGCCCCCTTGGTTGAACACTTTACCACGTTCAAACATGAGGCCACTAGCTTGAGGTGGTGGGTTATTGAGAAGGTAAAGGTGAATCCAAGAGGTGGTGACCATAGCGTTGTCCTGAGTAGAAGGAAATGTAAATGGATACATCAACTTGACACAGTAAATAAAGGATTGAATGAATTAGAGGAGATTAATAGACAGGTGTTGTTGTTGAAGGTATAATCATGCCCCCACTGTCAGTAGTTTTAAATTTTCTCTGCAATAATAGAACACGAAAGAGTCCCTTATGTGAATGGACATAACACTTCCAATATCTGTTTACTAACATACACTATGATTTCAACACATATGGTATAGATGTGACTGCTCTGATTTCACATGCGGTCCTGTTAACACATACTATGATAATTTTTTATTGTCAATTGTCTCGATTGTTGATTTGCAAAATGTAAATATTGTATAGCTTCTCAGTAATGTTTTGCTGGGACGTTTTTGTAATTATATGTTTGATTTTAATGTTCATTAGTGTGCGACCATAGTAAGGCGTCTGCAATTATAAAAGGAAATGGCACTGTATGAATTGCTTACAATATACTTTGACAACAAACCATCTTAGATAGATGGACTCGCTTAGGGCTGGTATTACAAGGATCACTGAGTTGAACCCTCCTGAGGCACAGCCGGGAGTAGCAAGGAAAACTGAGCATAACTTTGTTTTAAAACTGTAAAATGTCACTTTGCTTTTAAAATCACTCACCTTCCCTGTCACATCACCCCAGTGTGCAGGCACCCTTTCCTGCTGAAAAACGAGCACTGGTAAGGGCAAAATCGCCGTTTTCCCGCCAACTTCATTCCCTCTCCCTGACTGGGACACGCCCACTTTGAGGCCACGCCCCCCTCTTCAAAGTTATAAAAGACGCACTGACTACTAGCGCTTTAGATAACTTTTGAACCCTCCTGAGGCACAGCCGGGAGTAGCAAGGAAAACTGAGCATAACTTTGTTTTAAAACTGTAAAATTTCACTTTGCTTTTAAAATCACTCACCTTCCCTGTCACATCACTGCAGTATGCAGGCACCCTTTCCTGCTGAAAAACGAGCACTGGTAAGGGCAAAATCGCCGTTTTCCCGCCAACTTCATTCCCTCTCCCTGACTGGGACACGCCCACTTTGAGGCCACGCCCCCCTCTTCAAAGTTATAAAAGACGCACTGACTACTAGCGCTTTAGATAACTTTTGAACCCTCCTGAGGCACAGCCGGGAGTAGCAAGGAAAACTGAGCATAACTTTGTTTTAAAACTGTAAAATTTCACTTTGCTTTTAAAATCACTCACCTTCCCTGTCACATCACTGCAGTGTGCAGGCACCCTTTCCTGCTGAAAAACGAGCACTGGTAAGGGCAAAATCGCCGTTTTCCCGCCAACTTCATTCCCTCTCCCTGACTGGGACACACCCGCTTCGAGGCCACGCCTCTTGCATTGCTCCCTCCCTACAAATATGTGCATGTTCCGGAAGCGCAGCGGACAAGCGCAGAAGGCGCGCATAAGGCAAGCTCGTCTGTGCTCGTCCGTGCCGAGACCGGGCCAAGGCCCAGAACCTCTGATCAATCTCCACGACAGGCTCCCCACATCTACCCCAAATCCACATTGATGGCACTGCGCACGCCTAACACCGACTGCGCTCAATATAATCCACACTTATGGTCAGATACCACAAAATGTACATGTCCTCACTGCAACGTGAAGCTACAGATAACGAATGAAAAAATCAAAACACATGCTGTCACTGTATCAATGTCTTCCGACATCACCGCTGCACTAATCAATGCACGATCCCTTGTCAAGCACCGGCAAGAAATACACGATCTTATTATCAACAACAACCTTGATTGTCTCTTTCTCACGGAGACATGGACGGATGGAGCATCCGATCCTGACATGGCAGTTGCAACCCCCCCAGCCTATAACGCCTATCGCCTAGATAGAGTGGGGCAGCGCGGAGGAGGACTAGCCATCATCGCCCGCGACCACATAACGGTCAGAATATCTCACATCCACTCAACCTCCTGCGAAGCCCTTCTTTTCGATCTTAAACTCACCCCATCGTTTCATTTTAAAGGCATCCTATATCGACCACCAGGCTCTCGCACCAACTTTCTAGCAAATCTGGGTGCAATACTAGAAGTTCCAGCGCTGGAAGACTCATTTACATTATTGGGCGACTTGAACTTCCATCTTGAGAATGCAGCTGACAAAGATACCCACTCCTTGATATCAGACATGCACACTATGAGTCTTCGGCAACTGGTAACCGCCCCCACCCATATAGCCGGTCACACGCTAGATGGCATTTTTACTAATATGCAAGGCGTTAATATAATAGATACCTTACCAATGCCATGGACCGACCACTTCGCCATTTTAATAAAAATATCAGTCACATTAAATAGACTCAGACCCCACTCCGTACCGAAACCACAAACCATTAAAGTTTGGAAGGACATCGATCACACTGAGCTAACGAGTCTACTTGAAAAAACTCGTCCTGACTCGACATTTGATCCAAACTTGGCCACACGACAATTTCAGGAGTGGATAGGTACCGCCACCCACTCCTTAGCCCCAACTAAAAAATTCTCTAGAAATAGAGCAACGCCATCAGCCCCATGGTTTACAGAGGAGCTCCGTATTAAGAGGCAATTCTGTAGAAACAGGGAGAGACATTGGCGCAGATCCTACAGCGCTGAAAGCAAGACCAGCTATAAGGAAGCACTCGGACAATACAAAGCCCTTATAGTCGAGACAAAAAAATCCTATTTCACTGAACAAATCAATTCTGCTAAAAACTCAAGTAAAAAACTTTTTGAGATAACTAAGGTTTTAGCGGGAAACGCATCGGACCTGAATCCTCCACAATCCCAAGTCTTTTGTGATTCTGTGGCTGATTCTTTTTCTCAAAGGTGAATGATATATATCAAGCATTCTCCACAAAAACCGTAATCAGCCCCCCCACATCTAACAACGGGACTAACCATATCAAACTTTCTCAGTTCTTAGACCTTGGAGAAACACAAATCAAGGAAATAACGGCCACAATTAAATCAAGCTCAGCATTAGATCCTTGCCCTCTAAAAGTCATTCGTCCGATCATGGACTATCTCTCCCCTGACATTGTATCAATCTGCAACACAATGTTCAGAACTGGGATATACCCAGACTCCCTTAAAAACACCTTGGTCAAACCCCTACTTAAGAAAGCTAATCTGGACAAGGACCAACCAAAAAACTACCGCCCCATAGCCAGTCTCTCCTTTTTAGCCAAGGTAGTGGAAAAGGCTATGAACTCACAACTCTCAGAGGTCATAGAAAAACATCAACTACTGGACAACACCCAATTTGGTTTCCGCAAGTTCCACGGAACCGAAACTGCCTTAATAAAAGCTACAGAGGACATAAGAGTGATCCGGGACCAGGGAGGTACAGCAATACTCGTACTGTTCGATCTGTCAGCGCCCTTCGACACGGTCGACCACAAGATCCTGGTCGACCGTGCCGAAAACCTGGGCATCCGCCACATGGCTAGAAATCTACTTTCCTCCTTCTTGGCCAGTAGATCACAGGTGGTCACACTGGGGCCCTTCCAATCCCACAAGCTGTCACTATCGTGTGGGGTTCCCCAAGGTTCATCCCTTAGTCCGACACTATTCAATATCTACGTGTCAGACCTGGCCTCTGTCATCAAGGCCTATGGGATGAGCCTTACCTCGTACGCGGATGACACCCAGCAGGTGTTGGCCATCAACGGGAATGGAGACAAGGTAGCTGAAAACTTCCAAGAGGGCATGCGGGCGATCGGTGAGTGGATGGCCTCTAACTGCCTAAAGTTAAATGCTGAAAAAACGGAGGTCGTCATATTTGGACATCTCTCCCCCGGATGGTCAAACACCTGGTGGCCCCCTACGCACAGAACACCACCTACACCAGCCATCACCGTCAGAAATCTGGGGGTGATTTTTGACGATAAATTAAATTTCATGGCCCACTCAAATAAAATAGCAGCAACAGCCCATCACAAACTTAGGCTGATCAAGAAAATCATGCCGTTTCTACCAACCTCAGCAGGTAAGACGCTGGTAAGCGCCCTCGTGCTGTCATCTCTTGACTATTGTCATGGCTTATTCATCAACGCCCAAGCAAGAGTGACCAACAAAATGCAGACCATCCAGAATGCTGCAGCCCGCCTCTTGTCTGAAATCCCAAAGTTCTCACCAATTTCTGAGTTTATAAGAGACCTGCATTGGCTCAAGATTCGAAACAGGATCAAGTTTAAAGCGCTGTGCATACTCTATAAAGCACTGCACAACTGTGGTCCACATTTCCTGAAATCCCATCTCAGATACCAGTCCTCCATAAGATCGCTCCGATCTAACAACCTTAAAATCCTTCAAATACCACGAACAAAAACAGTTAAGTGGGGCGATAGACGCTTCCTTGTGGCAGCTCCTAGGTTATGGAACTCCCTGCCAGCTTCCATCAAAGACAGCCCATCCCTGATGCATTTCCGCAGAAAGATAAAGACCTGGCTGTTTGATCAAGAATAGTTACCGGCCTAACCTCGGGAATACATTCAAAGTTTCTAGCGCCGAGACGCCTACGGGCAATTGTACGCGCTGTATAAATCTCAAAAATGAATAAATAAATAAATCCCTTTCCAAGATGGTGGACAAAATTCCCTCGTTTTGTTTTTAATTAAATTTCCCCCTGTTTGGGTTTTGTCCTAATATCAGTTATACCTTCGAGTGCCCAACTCCCATTCATAACCGGCAAAGATTATCTTAATCTGATAGGGTTGCATAGACACATATCGGTTCCTTTCAGTCGGGAAGATCTAGTCTCTTCTCTATTTTTATCACTAGTAATACGGAAGCTGCGAGTTGCGGGAACAGAGGCTGCTTCACAGCTGTGATTCATGACAGATACGGTTGTGCTAGTCGATGTAGATACTCGGTAAGCATTACCGCCGCTTTTTACAGTATCTTAGTTAATGAATACGCTGGATAAGTTTTTGGTTCCGTGAATGATGACGGTTAATTAATTGTTTGTATAGATTTGAGAAGTGGGAATACACTGCCCCAACTAAGTTTGTGGTGATTAACACACCTTGAAGAGGAGCATCTGATCGACCCTCGTATACAGGTAATCGCTAGAGTTTCACGTGTCTTGCTTATAACGTATGGGCATGGTTGGAGCGTATAGTAATGGCTCCACTATCCCCTTTTTGCAGTAATCTACATTGTAGATACAGGCGAGAACTAAGTGATATAGATACACCTTTAGATCGAGCATAACAGACACCCGGAATACTAAGGTATAAATTCCTCCTTTTTTGAATATCATCTCACGAGTAGGATCTTTGTGGGATGTTGTAGGCACTGATAGTCATATTTGTATTGTTTACAGCGTTTGACTCGCTATTGAGACTGCTTCTTTTGGACTACACACCTGACATTCGAGAAGTGGGAATACACTGCCCTAACTAAGTTTGTGGTGATTTACATACCTTGCACAGGAGCATTTGATCGACCCTCGCATACAGGTAATCGCTAGAGTTTCACGTGTCTTGCTTATAACGTATGGGCACGGATGGAGCATGTAGTAATGGCTCCACTATCCCCTTTCTGCAGGAATCTACAACGTAGATACACACGAGAACTAAGTGACATAGATACATCTTGAGATCAAGCATATGAGACACCCGGAATACTAAGGTACATATAATTCCCCATGTTTTGAATATCATCTCACGAGTAGAATCTTTGTGGGATGTTGTTGGTACTGATAGTCATATTTGTATCGTTTGCAGTGCTTGACTGGCTACTGAGACCGCGTTTTTCTGACTACACACCTGACAATATAAATTCATGGAGTAAGCCATCTCCTTTGACGTTTTTGGTAAATATTGATATTGGAGTCTCATTATGATTATTGGACTTTTCCCATTGCGAGTTGAGTCTTTCTATATTTTTAATATTTATTGTTGTAGGATTGAAAGTCCGTGGGAACGTGTTTTAAAACGCCACTCCATCGTCTGAATAGGGTAAGCCACTAGGACATGATTAGGGCGTCCCTACCATAGAAGTGTACAGCAGCTTATAGAATTTATTGTCTTTTGTTGTAGGGTCATCTATTACCCTTGGTTTCCCCATCAGTTTTTTGTCCTGATGAAGACTCGCATGGCCAAGGCTGAACTGACCGATAGGCCATAAAGACGAGTCGAAACGTCGACACCCCTATTAAAAATAACTTGGACCAATTTGTTTCTGTAAATTGATGTGCAGTTCTTATCTCTGACACTGATGAGTCATCAACATTGAGAAACTCGGTTAAATTTGTTTTCCTTTGGCCAGGTTGAACATCACGATTAAATATATTTTTTCGTCCGTTGTATAAAAAAATTGTTATGTATATTGTATGTCACAAATATTCTCTGTGAATTCTTTTCCTTCTTAATCTCCCACACTTTATTCACTTATAACTTTTCTATCTGCACGCTCTAATTGGGGCAGCCATTGTTATTAACTAAAATAATGTTTGAAGTGATTAACTTGCTGACCTGGAGATATTAAACATTACACTGGGTTAGATATTGTGTTCCTCCTGCTGTTATACTTCTTGTGTTGTGTATAATGAGATACATTTATTGATTAGAGCTGATCCGTAGTGACAAGCTTCTGAGTATATTGAATTAGAAAGGTTATTGATTAATTCATGTATTGCAAAATATAGAGGTCCTGGACCATTTTTCTGTATCGTAAGATATTTTATATGTTTAGGGTTCCAAGTAAAGTTGGCGAACTTAAAATCATCCTTAAAGGTGTATTTGGTTACGGGTAGTATCTCACATTTTCCTATATTCAGTTTATAGCCAGATACCAAACCATAGGCCTCCACCTCTCTCATGAAAGCTGCAAGTGAAGATTGTGGTTGGGAGAGAAAAACTAAAATATCATCAGCATTTGCTGCCAACTTAATTTGTTGAGGGTCCGAGACAAAACCTGTGATTAAGTTATTCTGGTGTATTCTTGAGAGAAAGGGTTCTAAGCCCAAATTTAAACGAAAAGGGGACAAGGGTCATCCTTGGCGTACTCCTTGTTTAAGATTAAAGTATGGGGAGATGAGGCCGTTGGTAGACATGGCAGCCTTGGGTTCAGAGTAAAGCAGGGCTATTAAAGAAATTATGTTTGGTCCAAACCACTTAGGAGCGTGGAAGATAAATGGCAAGTATACCCTATCAAAGGCCTTTTCTGCGTCTAACGCGATTGCGGCTAAGGAGTCTGGATAATGTGATGATTTAGATAAAATGTCAAAGAATGAGTGTGTATTGGCAATAATGTTGCAACCTTTGACAAAACCTGATTGTACTTTTCTAAGCAGCATGGGAAGATGTGGTTCTAATCTTAGGGCTAGGGCTTTCGTGAAAATGTTATAATCTACGTTGACTAAGGATATAGGTCTATAATTCTTACAATAACGTAAATCCTTATCAGCCTTCGGTATTAGACAGATCAAGGCTTCGGAAAAAAAGCTAGTGGAATTACAGGAAGTAATAAACGAAGAAAGAAGAGTGTGGAAGTAATAAGGCCTGGGGCCTTGTCTTTTTTAAGAGTGTTTAAAGCATTTAACTATTCTGTTTGTGTAAGTTCAACTTCCAAAGAAGCTAAATCTATTTGGGGATTAATATGTTTTTGAATTGTGGAGACATAACGGGCTAAGTCTGGATCTGAGAGTGTGTTTTCTGGTGTGTAGAGGGATTGACAGGAAATGTACAAATTCTTGGAGTATTTCAGTGTCTTTGAATTTCGATGCTTGGCTATCATCTATATTGGAATCAATATAACGTTACTGTTGTTTAATCTTTAGGTAATTGGCTAGAAGTTTGCCTGATTTGTTTTGGCCACTAAATACTTTGCTGAGGATTGCAGTAAGTATAGGGAGGCCTGTTCGGTAGTGGATTCATTAAAGGCGATTTTTGCATTGATGAGATCCTTAAGGGAGTCCTTCGACTTGGAGGTATTGAAGGAGTGCTCAAGTTTTTAAATCTTAGCAAGAAGTGTGTTATGTAATGTGCAGGAAACCTTATGTTTATTTGACACAAATCTAATGATTAAATTCCGAGCAGTGGCCCTAAAGGCGTCCCACACTGTATGAAAGGAGACATCATTTGTTAAATTAATGTGAAAAAGCTCTTGAGCGAAAGATAAAAGATTAATTGAAAATAGAGTCAAGGAGTAAGGAATTTTTGAAGCGCTGTTTTTTTGGGAATGTGGATTGGTTTAAATTGTCTAATTGAATAGGAACTGGTGCATGATCCAAAATGAGTATAGGACCTATGTCAGCGGAACGTAAGGATTGGGAAATGTTGTGTGAAATAAAAATATGGTCTATCCGAGATTGTGTTTGATGTGGAGAGGAAAAAAAGGAGTATTCTCTTGTGGATGGGTTACAGAGGCGCCATGAGTCTAATAGGTTCCTCTGTTGAATAGTTTGTGTGAAACCCTTGTGTGGTGTGTTTGGGATAAAGGGGGATTTAGAATTCCTATCAATAAACGGGTCCATCACTTGGTTGCAGTCTCCTGCAAGAATAATGTTTTCTGATGGGTACTTGAGCAATAACTGAGATATGCGAGACCAAAACATGGCATCACCGCTAGTAGGGGCATAAATGTTAAGCAAAGACAGAAGGGTCTTCCCCAGCAGGAGGTTAGTGAGAATCCACCTACCCTCTGTGTCAGATTCTTGAGATACAAGCTTGTCATTCAGTGCTTTGTGACAGAGAGTTATAACCCCATTCCTTTTGCCATCTCCTGGATGAGACAAATATTTTACCAACCCAATTTCTTTTGAGTTTTAGTGATTCGCCTTCGGTGAGATATGATTCTTGTAATAACGCAATATTAACATCTAATTTAGAAAGGTGAGATAAGACTCTTTGTCGCTTAATGGGGGAGTTCAAACCTCTGACATTCCATGTGACAATTTTCAAAAACATGTGTGAAATAAAGGTAATAAAAACATATGTGAACCAATAAAATCCTGTGTATTGTGAACAATGGTACTTGTGAAAAATTCAACAATGAGAACTATAAAAAACATTGAAGTAAACCTTATATTAGGTACGAAGATATTGAAAGTTAAAACTAATTGAGAGAATCTGAAAAGGTAGGAAAACTGAAGAAAAGGAAGAAACAAGATTAGAAAAAGAGACCAATGATAGAAACATGTATGATAAAATGAAAGAAGAGATAATAAAGGCGAAGGTGTGAGAGGTGTAAAGAAGAAAATAAGAAAAAGGATCATATCCACATAGAAGTCAAAACAATGGAAGGGCGAGGGGGAGAGACCACATGGAACGATGACGTACCCGGACTCCATGAGGTAAGGCAGGGAAGACTTTGGGATGTAAACAACATTCAAAACTAAAAGGTCAAGCACATGAGGTTAGGTCCTGTGTAAAAAGAAACAAAAAAATGGTCAATTCAAACAGGATGGATTATGTCATGACTTATGGTGATATCAGAAATTATAAGGTCGTAACCTGAAATGGAGGAAGGTAATGAGAACAAAACAATCATTATACCATGACAAATCTATTCCAAAGTTCTGTACGTAAAACAACATATTGAAAAGATAAACCCTATTGCGGTATATAACAGAAGAAGAGCTATTTAAAGCGAGTACTAGAAATGTCCATCTTTTCTGGGCAATGTGTATTAAGGAAACTCTTCAACTTTGTTGGATTCTCATAGGTCGTGGTATTATTATTGAGAGTGACCTTGAACAAGCAGGGGTGGAATAGTCTGAATCGTTCTCCAATAGAACATAATGCTGGACACATAGCAAGGAATTATTTACGTCTATCTGCTGTGGATATGGTATAGTCCTGTAAAAAAAAGAAAAATTGATGACCAGAGAATGAAATACGCTTCAGGAGCCTAACTGCTGATAGTACTTTGAGGAGATCCGTATACTCAAGAAAATACAGTATGACTTCTCTTGGTCTTTTCGTACTTGAGGATGATAAATGCAGTGGGCCCAATCTATATTGTATATTGAGAGTAGTGTCCTCCGGTAGATTTAGTGTTGACGGTAAGAAATTTTGAAAAAAAGAGATAGGATCCGACCCCTCCACACCTTCTGATAAGCCATGAATGCGGAGATTGTTATGTTTGTTTCTGTTTTCAAGGTTTTCAACCTGTTTTTGCAAAGATGTGATTTGGGAGTGAAGAATGTCTACTTTGGAGTAAGATGCATTAAGAGTTTCATCATTATGTTCAACCTTATCGACTCTTTCTTCCAATTTTTCCCAACCGTCTGTTATGATTTGTATCTTGAAGTTTGTGTCTTTGACAAATGGTCGTAGGGCTCAGATTTCCTCCAGAAGTAGATTCATTGAAACAGACGAAGATTGCTTTGGTCGAGAAGGAACCATTAGCCATAGCTGAAGAAGCAGCTGTTTTGGAAGTTAATGCTTTAGAATTCTCCATTTGAAAGAAGTTTGCACGTGACTTTGAACGAACAATGAAACTGCGATGCGGGATACTTGCAGAGGGGATACTCTTTTTAACCTGCCCATGCAATAGGAGGAGTAAAAGCCTATACGTAAGAGGTTGCATAAAACTGCAAGATACAACTTAAGTGTGCAATTCCACTGAATAAAAATAGAAAAAAAACACACTGAAATGGAAATGATGTGCATTTGGCATGTAACAGATTATTGTAACACACATTTACCAATAAGCATGAAATAAGGTATAGTAGTGGTAACCTTAGGCTTAATGAGAAAAAGTGTGTGAAATGTAAGTCACCACAATTCATTACAGAAGCATGTCCATAGTATAGTGAGCAAAACAAAATGCTAAACTTAATGCTATATCCAAGAGACTCATTATAAAGAAATAGCTTTTTGGTACATCCATATAACATTGCAGGCTCTGGAAAAATCAACCAAGTAATGCAGATAATTCCATACAAGCAGATTGGCAATATAGAAATGAGTTTGCTAATATGCCTATTCAAAGCCTACTAATAATAAAAAGGTTAAGCGTATTGAAGAAAGGCCAAATTTCGCTTTTCCTCCTAACTTCTCGTGCCAAACATCAATAGTCTTTAATGTAGAAGTAATAAATCACTGCCCTCTATGAAAAGATACAGCGAGCTATAAAAGCTATTTCCTCAGCGTGCAGGCAACTTTGAAGTAAAAGTTCCTGTTTTATTTAGTCACCACGCAAAAAAGACCAGAAAGGGACATTGCGGGTCAAAAAGAGGCTATAAATCCTTGCATTACTTAGCTCTTGAACTCCGTCTCATACTGGTTCATTTCCTTGTCGACCGTGAATTCATGCTGTCAGTGGAATATACTAGAAAAAAGACAATTGTACCTGGTCTCGAATTTAAGTGCTGTTTTTTAATTATCAGCAACTAAGCTTTTAATTAAATTATAAAGCTTATGTGTATTTTCACATGTTTACATTATTAGAATCATTTTTTTTTGGTTGAAAACGAGGTTTAAACATAACCTTTACACAAACATCATACACTTATTGTGAATACATGAAAAGGATATTTCCGAAATGTGAAACATTTGTTCAGTGCAAAAAAGAATTACATGCAAATTACATATATACAAAAAACAATCAATAAATTCGTAGGTACACCAGTGATAATGAAGACAGTCCTATGTGCCTATTTCTTTGGCGGTCTTGGACTGTGAGACACCATAGGTTTTGTTTGATTTTAATAATGTCCAATGGTCTAGGACTATTGTTATGTGCCTTTGGTGAAATGAAGTAAAGGGATGACTCCTTTAGGAAAGCCGACGCGTTTCCAAACCCGGTCCTAAGTATATCGGGTTTTTCCTCAGGGCAATCTGGGTACCTGGTGTTGTGAAACATAAAAATAGACTTCATTTAGTGCCTACTCCTGAATTGTTTTGAATTCTGCTTCTCACTGTGCGGAACATAGGATTACCTTTTTGTTCCTGCGCGGTGTAGTCCTGTTTTGTCGGTTGAAGAAATTTTCGAACCTATAGTTATGAAAATAGACACTGTTTGTCTCTGTTTTATCGAACGGAAGGCATTTGACTTATTGTACATCAGATAGATTCTGGATTACAACTTACTTGTGAGAGCTTGTATGAAAGCCTGGTTCCAATGTGACGTGTTCCTAGTATTCTACCCCGTCTGGAGGAGAAAGACTAGTTTTAATTGCTTGTAGGTATGAATTACTGAAGGATAACTTTTTCAAGTATTAAACCAGCTTACTTGGGGCGGCACTGTTGTTGGACGCGGTGCTTCTCCTTTAATGATATGCTACCGCGGGAACTCGGTCCTACTGGGAGAGAATCAACAAAGACTAAGTGTCACTGTGTTCGAGCTAGCTTAATCTTTTTGTTTGCGGGATTAGGATTTGTATCTGCTCACCTTGTTTGGAGGTATAGTTCAACCGCACTTGCTCTAACTGCTGTTTGGTGTGCTGCTCCGTGGAATATAGCCATGTCTGAACTGGGGTGGCAGAGTGGGCTAAAGAACGGTGATGGATTAAACCCAGATCTTTTGACTGGGTGTGAGTGTTTGATTGATTCAGATGCTCCGTTCATCACCACCCCCTTTTGTACCGCTTTCGGCCGCCATAAGTGTGGCAGGGTATGCTCAGACGTGAGTCCCTTGTTCACTTTGCCACTGGATTCAAGCAAGCCGGGATGAAGACGGCTGGAATGCCAGAAACCGGTCCTCGAAGCTTGTTTTCGGTCCAGGGAAGACATGGCTTGGCAGTTCGGGCTGGACTGTTCCCATGAGGCACAGGGTCAGACTGATTTGCATACAGCCATGTCTGAACTGGGGTGGCAGAGTGGGCTAAAGAACGGTGATGGATTAAACACAGATATTTTGACTGGGTGTGAGTGTTTGATTGATTCAGATGCTCCGTCCATCACCACCCCCTTTTGTACCGCTTTTGGCCGCCATAAGTGTGGCAGGGTATGCTCAGACGTGAGTCCCTTGCTCACTTTGCCACTGGATTCAAGCAAGCCGGGCTGAAGACGGCTGGAATGCCAGAAACCAGTCCTCGGAAGCTTGTTTCTGGTCCAGGGAAGACATGGCTTGGCAGTTCGGGCTGGACTGTTTCCATGAGGCACACGGTCAGACTGATTTGCATATAGCCATGTCTGAACTGGGGTGGCAGAGTGGGCTAAAAAACGGTGATGGATTAAACCCAGATCTTTTGACTCAGTGTGAGTGTTTGATTGATTCAGATGCTCCGTCCATCACCACCCCCTTTTGTACCGCTTTTGGCCGCCATAAGTGTGGCAGGGTATGCTCAGACGTGAGTCCCTTGCTCACTTTGCCACTGGATTCAAGCAAGCCGGGCTGAAGACGGCTGGAATGCCAGAAACCGGTCCTCGGAAGCTTGTTTCCGGTCCAGGGAAGCATGGCTTGGCAGTTCGGGCTGGACTGTTCCCATGAGGCACAGGGTCAGACTGATTTGCATATAGCCATGTCTGAACTGGGGTGGCAGAGTGGGCTAAAGAACGGTGATGGATTAAACCCAGATATTTTGACTGGGTGTGAGTGTTTAATTGATTCAGATGCTCCGTCCATCACCACCCCCTTTTGTACCGCTTTCGGCCGCCATAAGTGTGGCAGGGTATGCGCAGACGTGAGTCCCTTGCTCACTTTGCCACTGGATTCAAGCAAGCCGGGCTGAAGACGGCTGGAATGCCAGAAACTGGTTCTCGGAAGCTTGTTTTCGGTCCAGGGAAGACATGGCTTGGCAGTTCGGGCTGGACTGTTCGCATGAGGCACAGGGTCAGACTGATTTGCATATAGCCATGTCTGAACTGGGGTGGCAGAGTGGGCTAAAGAAGGGTGATGGATTAAACCCAGATCTTTTGACTGGGTGTGAGTGTTTGATTGATTCAGATGCTCCGTCCATCACCACCCCCTTTTGTACCGCTTTCGGCTGCCCTAAGTGTGGCAGGGTATGCTCAGACGTGAGTCCCTTGCTCACTTTGCCACTGGATTCAAGCAAGCCGGGCTGAAGACGGCTGGAATGCCAGAAACCGGTCCTCGGAAGCTTGTTTTCGGTCCAGGGAAGACATGGCTTGGCAGTTCGGGCTGGACTGTTCCCATGAGGCACAGGGGCAGACTGATTTGCCTATAGCCATGTCTGAACTGGGGTGGCAGAGTGGGCTAAAGAACGGTGATGGATTAAACCTAGATTTTTTGACTGGGTGTGAGTGTTTGATTGATTCAGATGCTCCGTCCATCACTACCCCCTTTTGTACCACGTCAGTGGAAACTCAACACGCGATGAAAAACGGCTCCCTCAGCGCGCGAACAACAATGGAGTAACACCTGTCAGTGCCTCAGTTGTAAGCGTGAAGCATGGTAAAAGGGCAAAGCTTATCAGAAAAGGGTCAAACGTCCTGTTAATTGAAAGCGCTCACATTCCGACCTTCTTTCAATTCATTTGCCGAACTTCCAGGGGCTGGTGGTCCAGGAAAATCCCTTAGGCAGCGCGTCCTCTCAGGGGAGTCACTGGGGGGCTGCCATGTTCCTCGGGTGCTAGCCACGCCCCTTAAATTTACAAACCCAATAGGTAACATTGATCCAGGTGTTAGGGATCTATCGCTTTATAAGAGGATCATGTGCCTTATACTGACATCTCTGGCTAATAAATACGATTTTACACATTGGGACCATCAGGTATCTCGTCCTCCCAGTCTGCGCCCATGTAGTCACGAGCGTGACCCTGCGTGCGCCCAGGATTCTAACGCTAATACATGTGGGATCTACAGCACTCATCACCACTTGTCTATCACGATGCACAATTTTGTAGTTAGGAGTGCTACACTGTTCACGCCACTTTGGTAACGTTGAGCTTCGCGCCACTTTGGTAACGTTGAGCATACCCTCACGGCTCTTCAAATCAAAGAATGATGCTTGTGTTCAGCATCCTCATTCCCGGCGCGTCCCGGACTTTTACAGGGGCCGTAATATGTGATTGTAGTGGGTTTAAACTGTGAAGACATTAAACTGTGCATTACCGATTTTTGCCAACATGGATTTCTCCTGTGGTTTTCTAGTACACAATATGAATTCCTCAGCCATGTCTGTTTGTTAGTTTTTTCCAGTCTGTTTTCTCTGTTGGTTTTCATATATTGTTCTATTTTCTTTTCGGGAGTCTTAGCCTAGTCTATGTTTTTGGGTCTATCAGTGCAACAGTGAGTTTGCTAAACATTTACTATATGACATTATTTAATCTAGTGCTTATTCCATAAAGGCAAATAATAGTCGTTGAAGTGTTGCCCCGTGTTCTCTTAATCCCCACTTGACTGCCTTCGCGATCAGTGTATCTGCTATGTACGTGCAAGCTCATGAGCCACTCTACTTAACAGCGCATGCATACAGAGCACTTAAGCATGTGGGGCAAGGAAGAGGAGGAGAATAAGGAACCAGGAGTCCCAGGCAGGAGACCCATGTGCCTGCCAAATGTCCACCAGCCAGATTGAAAGTCAGCCAAAGAAAAAACTCAAACCAGAACTCAAACCGGGCAACAGATGACAGGGGGAAACCATACCACACCAAGCTGTGGGAGCACACAAACTGTGGACCACTCTGCACTCTCAGCCACAATCTGCTTGTCAACTACACCAGAGGGCACATGTGGGCTCTTCAATGGGATTCCATGTGTCAGTGGACTCAGCAATAAGGGAACCTGTCAGATTCCTTCCAGGATTCAGACGAAACTGCATAAGACCTGCAGTGGTGGCTGATTGACACCAACTGGACCAACTGCAGACCCCTCTACATTCTCCACACATAACTGATGGTAGTGAAGATGCGCAGTGAAGATGCATAACTGCGTAACTGCTGAAATGGGGACGTCAGCTTGGAGAGGTGGAAATCGGTTGCCTCTGTGTGGAGACTCTGGTCAACATCACCTTGTTGGAGTTACACGCAATTCACTTGACATTGAAGGCCTTGCTTCCAATCATCAAAGGGAGGTTTGTTCAGGTCCTTACAGACAACACCATTGGAGTGAGTCTTTGGTCCTATGCAAGGAGGGTTTACATCTCTGGACTTTGCTGAGCTGTGCAGGCATTTCCCTGGTTGTGAACCACTGGGTGGGCTCCTTAAGCACCAGCGCAGATGAACTAAGCTGTGGATGCTTACCGGATCACGAAAGGCAGTTACACCCATAAATGTTGCTGGGTGTCTTCCAGCACTGGGGAGAACCCTTGCTTAATCTCTTTGCCACCACTGAGAAGGCGCAATGTCAGGCCCGGACTGCCCGTTGCGGGCACCGGGCAATCCCCCGGTGTGCCGCAAGGGTGGGGGCCGGTTTTGGGCCTCTGGGGGCCGTTTTTGTTACAGGGCCATTTTTGCAGCGTCGGCCCTGTAACAAAATTGGCCGAAAACCGGCCCTGGCAAAGAGCGCAGTCGCACCCCCAAACACCCCCCACACCCCGGGGGCATGGGGGGGGCTGGCCGAGCACTTTGCCAGGGCCGGTTTTGGTTCCCAGTCCGGCCCTGCTCAATGTTAACACTTTTACACACTGGAGTACTCAAGATGTCTCTTTCTCTGAGAAGCATTCCACTTAGTGTGGTGCCCTGGACTCCTGTTTGCCTTCCCCAGGGGCGGCCCCTACATTATGGTGGAGGAGTGTCACTCACCAAATAAAATTCCCCCAGATGAAAAATGAAATGGTATTAAACATTACCATTTTATTTTTCATCAATTCTGCGAACCCGTGTCTCGGGCCGTGTGTAAGGATGGGGCGGGTGCTGCTGAGTGGAAGCAGCAGAGAGGACTGATGGGCTGGGCACTTTAAGTTTAAAGTGTGCATGTCTCTATGGTGACACACCCTGGAAATATAAAGGCATGTTTTGCTTTAGACTGTTGAATGTTGATCCCCTGTGACGGTGCTAAGGGAGCAGTCGGGCGAAGTCGGGCGGAGTCAGCTGGTGGTTATGAATCTTAAGGGTCATAAATGCCATCCTTCTCCCTGCCCTGTCCTACGGGCAACAGGCCTACCCAGAGGCATGTGCGCCCAGCCTTGACCTCTCCCAATGCAGGACCTTCAAACGTGTCTTCCAACGTCCCAAATACATACACAGGGCAAGATAATGGCTCTAGCTGGGCCTCTCAAAATAATCATTTACGCCTCTCAAAATAATCACTTACCTGCAAGGCCGACACCCTGCAATTCTACATTAGGGTACTAAAAGCCCCAGAAAACACTCTCAAAGCCTGCTTAGAACAAACATTCAAGTGCCCAGGGAACCCTTGGAACCCACAAATTCAAAAGGCAATAAGCTCACTTCAAATCAAAGACACAGTGCACAAATCGGACTCCATCCTCTACAGAGCCTGGCAAAGGGTCATAAACAGGCAGGTGAGATTTATCTTGCATCAGCAGGACATTCGGTCCATAAATGCCTCAACAATCCTTTCTCCCTTGAATGATTCTTATCTGCCAGGGAAACCTCAACCATACCTATTATACCGCCTAAAATGACTGTCGAGAAGGAATATCATGCCATGTTTTAAGATCAGGAAAAGAATGTTTTAAGACAGTTTAGCAACTGTAATACCACAAATTTGGTGTACAGGTTGCAATGTGAATGTTGTCTGGATTACATAGGCCTTACTACAAGAAAAATAAAAGCAAGGATCCAGGAGCACCTGAGTACGATAAGAACTGGTAAACTAACTACGAAACTTGTCCAGCATTGCAATACCACCAAACACAGTTTTACCTGGACAGTTCTTGAGAAAGTGAGAGGTGATTCCCAAACTGTAGAAAGAATGTTGATATCAAAGGAGGCATGATGGATTTTTCAAGAGAAAAGCGAGCAGTTGGGACTTAATGAACTTTTGGAATGGAATAAAGTACATTAAGAGCAGCAATTTTCCCATATCCAGCACCAGTTTGGCCAGATCCAATAACATCGCCCAGTCGAGTAGTGAAATACCTGTCATTACTGTCTTTTTCTTTACACAATTGGTCTTGGTGAAAGTGGATACTTGATATATGCCTCCTAAGCAGTCCCTATGAACATGTCTCCTAGGATCCGTCTATACTTGGTATCAGCGAACAATGCTATAGTGGAGTTTAATTATTTATAATGAGACTACATCTCATGGTATTGGAAGAATAGATGTTGGATGCTTAATGCCATTAGATTAGCCATGATAGATTAGCATGATACACTGGGGAAACATGGTCCAAGATGGCCGCTATGACCCGCCATAAAGAACATGCAGCCTATCAGGTACCCCTCTACACACGAAAAAAAGATATGAAGATTTAGTAGAAGTATGGGATTATTTAACTTGCTCCCGCTACTTTTGCAATCAGGACAGTAATTTATAGAAGTCCCGGCTAGGTGGGGACGCCCACGTTTTTATTTTGAATGTGCGATATAATTATACAAATCCTATCTTCTGTTAAATGTACTACTAAACTCTCTTTAGGAATTGAGCATTCCGAGCGTGTTTAATATAGTTTAATGTACCAGGCTAAGCATCAAAATCTAAAAACCTGCGGACGCGCACATACGTGATTGTTAGACGGACCGGGAGGGTCGGCCGAGGTACGGGGAGAGGTCTCCAGGGAGAGCCGTCTCCAACGACTGTACAGATGAATAACTTCCCCCCCACAGACGGACACCACACAAGACTGAAGGTTAACGAGACTTTATAGGCAATTCTTAGGTTACGATGATATGGTACAAGGAGGTCTGGACTCAGGGGTCCCCTCTAGCTTAGTCTTTGGTTGAGGAAAGGGTAGCGGGACAGTCTTTAGTTACCGGTAAGTTCAACAATAGCTCTCAATCCTTGAGCTCGGCGTTCTTGATGATCGGGCCGTGGAGGAGCCAAGCAGGTCCCGAGATGGTCGGATGAAAGATGACGGTCCGCGGCGGAGCCTGCAGGTCCCGATGAAGATGACGGTTACAACGGTCCGCGGCCACGCCAGCAGATCCGGACGACGATGAAGGATGAAGGTTACAACGGCTGTGGCAGCGCCAACAGGCAGGATGATGGTACACAGGACAGAGCTACGGCAGCGCCAGTAGTCCGTTCAGGATGAGTTCCTCTTTACGTCTCTCGACTCCAAGATACAACTGCCTTCCTGCTCTGGAGCTGCCCCAGTTATAGGGCTGGCGTGCTTTGATGTCCGGACCCTCGCACTTGGAGGTCGGGGGGTCCGGGATGCGGGGTTCCAGACACCCAGCAGGGGGGTGGAGCCAGCGCCCGGGGAGGCGATGGGCGAGCGGCACTTGGCGGGGAGAGCCATCGACACCTCTTTCTCCCATTGACTTGCCAAGTAGCCCGCTCACCTCCTGGGTGGATGGTGGTGCCGAGATGTCTGAGGCCGGGCCAGGCCCAGGGTCGGGGTCGATCGGGGGCCAGGCGACCTCGTGGTGAAGTGTCCAAGATGGCGGTTCAGGTTGGCCGCGTGGGCCGGCAGGGGATCGGGCCCACGAGGTTAGCTTGCCTCGCAGGCAGGGGCCCTGAGAGGGCAGCAGATGTACAATGATGATGCGTGGTACTGTCGTGGCGGTTCTCGGGCCTGGTTGGGCTGGGGGAGAGTGGCCCTTCATGCGGCCTGTCCAACATGCGTCCCCCCCAGCTGAAGGCGGGGAGAGTTACCCATCTTCTTGGGGACTCTCGTCGTCGAGGCGGAAAAACCGGGACAGGCCGTCTGCGTTGGCGTGGTCTGGTCCTGGCCGGTGTTCGACTGTGAAGTCCATACCTTGCAAGGAGATGGACCAGCGCAGCAATTTTGGGTTTTCCCCCCGCATATGCATCAGCCACTGCAGGGGTCGGTGGTCGGTCTGCACCCGGAAGTGGGTGCCAAAAAGGTAGGGCCGGAGCTTTTTGAGGGCCCATACCACTGCGAATGCTTCTCTCTCTATGGTGCTCCAGCGTTGCTCCCGGGGTAGGAGCCTCCGGCTGATGAAGGCCACGGGTTGATCAAGGCCTTCGGTGTTCACTTGGGACAGGACCGCCCCAATGCCCTGGTCGGAGGCGTCCGTCTGGACGAGGAACTCCCGGCTGTAGTCGGGGGCCTGGAGCACAGGAGCGGAACACATGGCGGCCTTCAATTGTTCGAATGCCGTTTGACACTCTGGGGTCCAGTTCACTTTCTTTGGTTGATTCTTTGACGTGAGTTCCGTGAGAGGCCCCACTATGGTTCCATAGTCCTTTACAAACCTTCGGTAATAGCCTGTGAGGCCCAGGAATGCTCGTACCTCGGTTTGGGTGATAGGGGGCTGCCAGTCCTGGATGGCAGCAATTTTTAGCTGTAGAGGGGCCACTAGGCCGCTTCCCACCTGGTGCCCGAGGTAGGTCACAGACCCTTGTCCAATTTGGCATTTGCTGGCCTTGATCGTGAGGCCAGCTCGTTGAAGGGCTTGCAGCACTGCTCGGAGGTGGTGGAGGTGTTCGGTCCAGTGGTGGCTGTACACAGCGATGTCGTCTAGGTAGGCGGCGCTGAACCCTTCGAGCCCCGCCAGGACCTTATTGGCGAGCCGTTGGAAAGTCGCTGGTGCATTTTTCATGCCGAAAGGCATGACCGTAAAATGATAGTGGCCATCGGGGGTGGAGAAGGCAGAACGTTCCTGTGCTCGGGGTGTGAGGCCGATCTGCCAGTAACCTGCTGTCAGGTCGAAGATGCTGAGGTAGCGGGCAGCTCCCATTCGGTCGACCAGTTCATCTGCCCGGGGGATGGGGTGTGCGTCCGTCCGGGTGACCTCATTCAGGCCCCGGTAGTCGACACAGAACCGGAGTTCTGGGGTGGTTCCGGGGGCGGCTGCTTTGGGGACCAGCACGACCGGGCTGGCCCATGGACTGTCTGAGGGCTCGATGACCCCGAGCGTGAGCATCTTGGCCACTTCCGCCTGGATGCAGGCCCGTACCCGATCAGGTACGCGGTAGGCCCGGTGGCGGATAGGAGGGCTATCTCCGGTGTCCACATCGTGCACACACCAGGACGTGACACCTGGGGTGAGGGAGAACAGGCTGGCGAACTGTGACAGGAGGGCTTGGCACTCTTGGCGTTGTTCTCTGGTGAGGGTCTCCGAGAGGCGGACCCCATCTACGGAGCCGTCTTGCTCCTGGGTCCGCAGGAGGTCAGGGAGAGGCTCGGAGTCGTCTTCAGCCCCGTTGTCTGTGGCCATCAGTAGGCTGAGTTCGGTTCGTGCAAAGTGAGGTTTCAGCCTGTTGGTGTGGAGGACCCGGAGTGGGTTCCGGGAGGACCCCATATCGATCAGATAGGTGGCAGGACCCTTGCGCTCGATCACCTTGAAGGGCCCCGTCCATTTGTCTTGGAGAGCGCAAGGTTCTGTGGGGGACATCACCCATACTTGTTGCCCCGGCTCGAATTCAATGGATGAGGCGTTCTGGTCATACCATTTTTTCATATCCTCTTGACTGGCCTCTAGGTTGGCTTTTGCTAGGTCCCTGAACCGCTGGGACTGGTTGCGGAGGGTGAGGAGGTACCGGAAGACGTCTGGAGGGTTCTTGGCCGGAGGCATCTCCCAGCCTTCTTTGATCAGGCTGAGCGGCCCCCGCACTGGGTGCCCGTATAGCAGTTCAAATGGGCTGAAGCCTAGTGATTTTTGTGGGACCTCCCGGTAGGCGAAGAGGAGGCACGGCAGCAGTACATCCCACTGGCGACGAAGGGGCTCTTCCAATCCCCCGATCATCCCTTTTAGTGTGCGGTTGAACCGCTCAACCAGTCCGTTCCCTTGGGGGTGATAGGGGGTCGTGAATCGGTAGGTGACCCCACACTGTTGCCAGAGTGATTTCATGTATTTAGAAATAAAGTTTGTGCCTCTGTCGCTGACGACTTCTCGGGGGAACCCCACACGGGAGAAGATCCCCATCAGGGCCCGGCCGACCACTGGGGCTGTCACGGTCCGGAGAGGTATAGCCTCAGGGTAGCGGGTGGCGTGGTCCACCAGCACCAGAATAAAGCGATGGCCTTGTTTTGTACGCGGGTCTAGGGGTCCCACAATGTCTATTCCGACCCTCTCAAATGGGGTCGTGACTACTGGAAAGGGTTGCAAGGGGGCCTTTAGTTTGCGGCCGCTCTTCCCACTGGCTTGGCACGTGGGGCAAGATCGGCAATGCTGGTGCACATCGTTTCTCATTTTGGGCCAGAAGAAGTGGGTCACTAGGCGGCTGTAAGTTTTATCTTGTCCGAGGTGCCCTGCCAGGGGGACATCGTGGGCCAAGTTTAACAGGAAGTCTCTGAAACGGAGGGGTACCGCTAGTACTCTGTTGGCCCCCAGCTCGGCGATTCTTTGCTCGCTGTACAGTAGATCATTGTCCCAGTAGACCCAATGAGTTCCGGAAGTATCCCCTGCGCCTTGGGCGAGCGCTTGTTGACGGAGTCCCTCTAGGGAGGGACAGGTCTTCTGCTCCCGGCGAAATTGTTCTTGCGTGGGTCCCCCCTCTTGGGCCCACTGGTCGAGGTTAGCGATGTCGGAAGGTTGAGCAGGTTCGAGAGGGGTGTCATGGTCGGTGGTCTCGGCTGGGGCGACCGGAGGCGGCGGCGCCGGCCATTCTGGTTCTTCGGGGTGAGGGTTGGCCCGGGTGGCCATGGACCGGGTGGTGACGCACGCCCAGTCCGGGACGCCTAACATCCCCAAGTGTTCTTTTCGCTCCACGGCTGCCCACGGGGAGCTCTCCAGGTCATTTCCGAGTAGGCAGTCCACGGGGGAGTCGTCTCGGACCGTCACCTTCAGCATGCCGGAGACCCCTCCCCACTCAAAGGGGACGCAGGCCATCCGACACAGACTTTCCGAGTTGTCGGCTGATCGCACAGGGCAGAGGATGTTCGGTAGATATTGTTCTGGGGTCACCAGGTGACAGCGGACGGCTGTCACACTGGCCCCGGTGTCCCGAAGGGCTTCGGCCCGTCGTCCATTGATGCTTACCCATTGGCTGTACTTCTGGGTGTTAGCGGGTAGGGGGACCCGCGGGACCATGTCTCTTCCCCCTAAGCACGCGAGAGTCATGGCGGCTGGCTCCCACTCTGGATACTCTTGCTGGTCTGTTTCTTGTTCCTCGGGGATCTGTTCTTCCCCTAGGGCCGCGGCGGCCATTTGGCGGGGTTTTGGACTCTGATACTGTGGGCAGCTTGGGTCATTTGCATAGTGGCCGACTCGCTGGCATCGGTGACATGTGACATTGGCTCTGTACCCCGGTCGCGCCGGGGTGCTGCCCCGGTTGGCCGGGGGGGTGGTGCTGGCAGCGGGGGCGGCCGGAGTGTTGTCTCTTCCTCGTCCTTGGCCCCCTCCTCTCGGTCGGTGGTGTCCATTGTTGTTCCTGTTTTGCTCGTAGGACCCATTCCGGCCCACTCTGGTTATCTCCCACCGGTCAGCTTCGGCTGCGAGCTGCCGGGGATCGGTCAACTTGCTGTCGAGGAGGTGTTGGCGTAGTTCGATGAAGCAATTGTTGGACAGATGCTCCCATACCATCAGATTGAACAGCTGCTCGTATGTCGTGACGTTGTTTCCTTTGATCCAGCCTTCGAAAGCTCTGCTAAAGTACGTTACATAGTCCACCCAAGTTGTACCCGGGATGCGTGTGCAGTCTCGGAACCTCTGGCGGTACATCTCGGGCGTGAGACCATAGCGGGTGAGGAGGGCCGCTTTCATATGGTCGTAGGAGGTCATCTGGTGGTCTGGGAGCTGTAACAGGGTATCGCGGCCTTCATTGAGGAATCTGCCCCATAGGCCGGCACCCCAGTCGGTTCTATCGATCCGGTGCGCAGTCATAGCGATTTCATAAGCCTTAAACCATTGTTGGATGTCGTCCTCTCGGAAATATTCTCGGACCACATCCTTGGGGATGTGTACTTTTTTCTCCGCGGTCCCCGGGGTGTGTGGTCTCTCGGGCACCCCTAACTCTTTATTCTGTTTGCGCAGGTTGATCTCGGCTATGTTCCGTTCGTGTTCGTACGCCAGTTTCTTTTCCTCGAGCTCCCTTTGTCTCTGTTTCTCTTCTCTTTCTTCTCGGAGACGTAGGTGCTCTAAGTTGATTTTTTGTTCGGCCAACTTGAGTTCTATTTCCATCTTGAGTCGGGCCATTTCTAGCTCGTGTAGTCGGATTTTTTCTCTTTCTTGGATCTCGTCTTGCGGGAGACCGGTTCTCTGCCCTTCAGGGGCTGTGGTGGTTTTTTTCTGCGGTGCTTTGCTCAGGGGCTTCGGTATCCCCGGTCTCTGCCCAAGATTGTAGGGCATGTTTAAAATCGTCCTTGGTGCTTAGTCCGGTGGTAGCGATACCTAGTTCGATGCAGAACTGCTTTAGTTCACGGTGGCTGTACTCCTCTAGTTTTTCCATTTGGAACTTCTCGGTTGATCCGCTTTCTTTAGTTGTCATTATGGTTTGTTGTGGGGTGAGCTATTTTCTGTACGTTATGCGGTGATTCGAATCCCACCGCTGCCACCAATGTTAGACGGACCGGGAGGGTCGGCCGAGGTACGGGGAGAGGTCTCCAGGGAGAGCCGTCTCCAACGACTGTACAGATGAATAACTTCCCCCCCACAGACGGACACCACACAAGACTGAAGGTTAACGAGACTTTATAGGCAATTCTTAGGTTACGATGATATGGTACAAGGAGGTCTGGACTCAGGGGTCCCCTCTAGCTTAGTCTTTGGTTGAGGAAAGGGTAGCGGGACAGTCTTTAGTTACCGGTAAGTTCAACAATAGCTCTCAATCCTTGAGCTCGGCGTTCTTGATGATCGGGCCGTGGAGGAGCCAAGCAGGTCCCGAGATGGTCGGATGAAAGATGACGGTCCGCGGCGGAGCCTGCAGGTCCCGATGAAGATGACGGTTACAACGGTCCGCGGCCACGCCAGCAGATCCGGACGACGATGAAGGATGAAGGTTACAACGGCTGTGGCAGCGCCAACAGGCAGGATGATGGTACACAGGACAGAGCTACGGCAGCGCCAGTAGTCCGTTCAGGATGAGTTCCTCTTTACGTCTCTCGACTCCAAGATACAACTGCCTTCCTGCTCTGGAGCTGCCCCAGTTATAGGGCTGGCGTGCTTTGATGTCCGGACCCTCGCACTTGGAGGTCGGGGGGTCCGGGATGCGGGGTTCCAGACACCCAGCAGGGGGGTGGAGCCAGCGCCCGGGGAGGCGATGGGCGAGCGGCACTTGGCGGGGAGAGCCATCGACACCTCTTTCTCCCATTGACTTGCCAAGTAGCCCGCTCACCTCCTGGGTGGATGGTGGTGCCGAGATGTCTGAGGCCGGGCCAGGCCCAGGGTCGGGGTCGATCGGGGGCCAGGCGACCTCGTGGTGAAGTGTCCAAGATGGCGGTTCAGGTTGGCCGCGTGGGCCGGCAGGGGATCGGGCCCACGAGGTTAGCTTGCCTCGCAGGCAGGGGCCCTGAGAGGGCAGCAGATGTACAATGATGATGCGTGGTACTGTCGTGGCGGTTCTCGGGCCTGGTTGGGCTGGGGGAGAGTGGCCCTTCATGCGGCCTGTCCAACAGTGATCATGCGCGCCCGGCGTTTGTATGATCATGAAGCCTGAGAGTCCCAATCCAAAATGGTGGCCGCGTCTCCTCGCCTGAATGGGCGCGTCCCAGATGGGATTTCGGGAACTGAGATCGGTTTAAGAGAAAGACCGGCAGAATACCTTGTAACCGGTGGAGGTAACGTACAGAGGTCTCTACAGATCGGTAAGGAGAGGGGGGCCCCTTAATACAATCACGCTACTGGAGCATTATTAGAAGAGCAGAACGCATTGGAGTCTTGACACACTTTAACAATGCGCGTTCTTTACATGTCTTTTTACAGTTAAAAAAACAACATGAGACCTGGGACTACCCACTAGAGGGGTCGAACCTAAGTTTTAATCTCATCCTTACGGCTGGTAGGAGTCACCTTGGCTTTGTAAGGGTAAATATGGAGTGACACTACGTTCTCTGTACAGTTGGTGTATTACATTTTGTTATTTATAAGTTTGTATGGGCATGTGGCAAAGGAATTTTAATTATTGTTTGTCTTTCGACAGTCATGAAGAATGGTGTGTCCAGCATTTGATGCAGTGGTAAAATTTACTTGCCCTGAAGAAATTGACTAAAAAGATATAAGGCAATGAAACATGTTGGCGTGTGGTATATGGTTATATCATTAATAGCCACTCCCTGCTTTTTAAATGATAGGTTGCACGAAGAAGAATAAAGGTCATATGTATGTGCAGACTCTATCCCGTCACATTACACTGTTTGCTTGTCTTGTGTGTTTGCACTTTCATCCACTGCACTTTAAATTGCACTTACACATTGGTTTGGACACTTTACTTTTAAGCTTGATGAATGCCGATGATGATAACAGGGCAACACTGGTGAGTACCTACCAGGTTCCCCGTTGGTGGTTCGCCCGTGAGGGGTCATCTCACTTTCTCACATTTTTTTCGCAAAACACTGTGTTGTTTGTTGTCCATTTTTTCTTGACTGTTTTAGAAGGGAGGGAGGCCTTTTAGATTTGGCATGGCAACACTGTACTCTCTACCCCATAGTTTCTAAAGGAAGGGGAGATAGTTGTTACAAATATTGTAATATGAGATACATTGCTTGAAGTAAACATTATACATTGCCTAATTGGACCAGGTCATTATTGTTTGCATGACTTTACAAGTGGAGGGCGACCTGGGTCCTTCTTTCCCCTCTATGTTCCTCATTGTATACACAGAGAAGGGATATCATGTCAATGCACCTGCTAGGTCTGTAAACTGTCGACTTCAACCAATGATTCACACGCGGAGTGGGAGGGGCCTGCAGACTATGTAACTTTATGACCGAATCATGGCTCCGCTTCCTGTGCTGTTGTCCTTTGCTGGACACTCCTAAGAGATCTCTCCTCAAGCCCCTCTATTTGAAAAGAGGCATCCATTCATGCCTTCAGGCATTAGCACTATGCTTCTCCCACACAGACACTCAAACCCTAGCGAGGTGTGGCAAATACATCAGGAAGCTGGAAGATCTACTATTACCTCACCAAGCCCCCTCCAAACCAACCACTGCCATTCAAATACCAATAACAGAATATTTTATGGCTTCACCCTAAGCTTTCCCTTCCTGTCAAATTCATTCACACTGGGTCAATATTTCACAATTGTCCACGAGAGATCGGGCTGCTATTAACCTTTACGCTTTTTAATTACATTTGGCACTAAGCAAGTTTTACCTAAATCATGTATTTAAGAATTCAGACCGACAAAGTGAGTGACCGGCTGTTGGGAGTGGGTATCAATGTCAAACTGGGTCAGTCCGGTCAAAACAGAAGCAATGGCTGAGCACCTTTTACTTTCAGTTGACAATCCCCTGCATCTCTTGCACATGGCGATGGAACGCTAGCTCACACCAATGGGAAGCAGCCTCTGACCTGGTCCCCCTCTCTGTCTTAGCCTGCAACTGGGACTTCTTGCTACAAACTTTTTCACTTGCCTTTCCTGCTTTTAAACGCTCATCTGATATCTCCTGCACATTGACAACTAAAAAGACCTCTAATCACTGCAGTCGCAAATCCGGTTTAATTACTGATATTTATCGTTTTATTTCTTCTTTAGCATTGCTTTCGCACAGGATGTATTTCCCTTGAAAGAAGATTTTATGCTAATACATGCACAACACAGCATTTCCAAAGTATTTAATGTTTTTTTTGTTGGCGTTATTACTGCAATGGTTTTAAGTAACTGTGCAAATAATCAAATCAATAAATAAAATAATTGTCTCTATGGCCGGTTGTCTTGCAACAGCCAGCCAGACACTGGCACTTTAAACCTCTCAACCCAGCTGCTTAGAAAGCAACGCCCCTGGTGCCCTTTGGAATGATGAGAGCCCGCTCCATCTACTCCTGGCCCTTCTCTCATGCTGGTTAACAGAATGAGTGTAGCACCAGGATTGGTTAGGAGAGTTAGCTGGTCCCCACTGGAGGTCAAAAGAACACCGGGACCAGAGCAAGGACGAGCAGCAAGGTAGGTGACTTATTTTTTTTAAATGTATTTTTATGTGTGTATGTATGCCCTAATAAGGCGACATGCATTACAATAACATTTTAAAGTTAAACATTTTAACTTTAGAATGATAATGTAATGCATGTCGGCGTGAATTTGGTCAATATAGGTTTGCCTGTGCATGCACCCACGACCCACTCTCTTAGATGGCAGTTGCAACTGGCCTTCCTACCTCTACCTCTCCTGCTCGAGGTCTGAAGAAGTTCAGCAGGGCAGGGTCCTTTACCCGGGCCTGCACAATCTACGTCTCCATGCGTGGATATTGAACACCCACTGTTGACCGTGTTTGACCTCCCTCCTGCAGTCGTAGATGTAATTCAAGTGGCAGGCGTCTATCAACAGGATCAATTTACACCGGATGCTAGGATTAGTTTGTATCCTGGCGTAGTTCCTGCCATAGATACCCATTGAACGTAAAGTAGTCAGATGCTGCAAGCTTTTTGTGCTATCTTTAGCCCAGCACAGACTTTGGCACTGTTAAAGTTATTTGTCAGCCCTCTCAGGCTTTTTGTCGTTCCCAGATCCAACATGCTTGTTTAAATCACCAGTTTTTATGCATTTTCTTACAGGTTTAGTTCATATGTTCCCACTTAACCCTTTTCCTTTTTTTGAGGCTGCAGTGGGACCTTAATTTGGTTCTCACATTCTTTATGTGTACCCCATTTGAGCTTATGAGCGGCTGCCCTTAGCGTCTCTTGACTCTTAAAATTGTCTTTATCATTTGGATAACTTCAATTAATTGCTTGAGTGAACTGCAGGCTCTGTCTGTTCAACTTCCGTACACCACTTTGTTCTCCAGACATACTATTATTGAGGACCAGAGAGATCTCCCATTTATGTTGGCAGTACTGCCTTGGCACAAGCAGCATTTTGCACGTTCGGTACTGCAAGACTTTTTGCTATGAGACATTCCACATTAGGAGGCATTGCTTTGGTATATATTCACAAGGTGAGGAATTTCCAGTTAGAAGTATCCATCAGAAAAACAAGTTACTTACTTTTGGTAAAAACCTTTATGGTGGTTACTCTTTCTAACCACAGATTCCTCACCAAGCTCCCACCTCCCCATTCTGTAGAATTGTCTCTTTTTCTATCAATAACAAGGGCCCAATCTAGAGATATCCACACTGTCATATCTGTTCAATTATTTTGCTCTGCGTCCACCAACACGGATGGAGTCAATAAAGAAACTGACATCAGCACTCAGGCATGGTGCAAAGCTGGTGCAGACCCACATAATGGCATCTGCTGGTGCACTGGAGCAATGCTGAGAAAAAATTCTGGATACAGTCTGGCATCTGATATTCACAAGGTTAGCAATCTGTGGTTAGATAGAGGATCCACCAGAAATTGAGTTACTGAAGGTAAGTAACTTGTTCTTATTTTCTTTAGGGCTAGACCTTTCTTATAAAATAATTAATGTATCCAGATTAGAGTTATTACTCAATTGAAGTGGATAGCTGACTCTATTCTAGAAAGAATTCATTATAGAGACCGATCACATGCACTTTGAAAGACAGAATTTATCGAAAAGAGCAGAAAAATGAGAGCACAGCTGGAAAAGCATCAACTGAGACAAAAAGGTTTTGGATGGTCGTTTGGCCAAAGAAGATACAAAAGCACTTAGGCTACACATGGGTCAGTGATCTGGACACCTTGGGCCTGATTCACAAAAGTAATCCGAGACAAAATCCTAATCTTACTACTTTTGGTATTCACAGAAGGCATTTAGTAGTAGTAAAGTTAGGATTCCTAACTTTACTACTACTAAAATCAGAAAAATCCTAACTTTACGACTTTCGGTATTCACAAAAGGCATTTAAAAGTAGTAAAGCTAGAAATCCTAACTTTACTACTACTAAATCCCTTTTGTGAATACCGAAAGGTCGTAAAAACGACATCTTCCAAGAGCAGCTCTTTTCCTGTGACTTTCATTGACTGACCTATTGGTCCTTTCCCTCCAAGACCTTCCCACTTGGTCAATAAGTTACATCTGCTGTTAAGCAGGGCTTCAGCACAAGTGCAAAGTATTTGCATTGGCTGTTAGTGTAGATACTCGGTGGGAGGGCTAAATATGATATTAGATTTAGTTGCATTTGAAAGCATTTGGATTTCCAATTTGGCCTGGGAGGAGTTTGTGGAGTTCCGCATAGCAGAACTCTGCGAAGTGACCCAAAAACTCTGCTGTGCTACACGGAGTTCTGCAAGCGGCGAAGTGCATTACATCCCTCACTCTGGTTTTTAGGACCAGATGTTTGTCCTGCGCTGTGAAATCAGTGCGAATAGCATCACTCACAGTGCAAAAGGGTGTCGCATCTTTTTGCCACTCAGCGGATGGTTTCTCAAAGCAAGCAGAAGCGACCATCCACATGGAGTGGTGATAAACTTCACAGACTATGCGAGCGGTGCGGAATTTCACACCCAGGCCAATTTCCAATATGGCAGATAATCTGATAAATTTAGAAGTTGTGTCACATGATTACAATGAATGGAGCATACATGGCACTACGACTTGTAAGTACAGTAAACTGTGGGCAAGTGTTTTAAGTAGAAGGGATTAGCAGTTGATGTGGTACAGCCCTTAACTGTTGAACAGTTAATCAAAATTCGGCCTGCAAGTTGGTCTTACTGATGAGGATGCTAGACCCAATGCCTCCGCTAATATGTTAACCCATTTTTCTTCCACGCTTATACTTGCAATGCCGACTCCAAAGTGGGATTAACTTGAAATTAATTAAATCTTATCAGTTGTAAATTGTAATTGTTCGAACTGTTGGAATCTGGAGAAACTGAGAACGAAGCAACAGGTTAGAAAAGATATACTAAAATTCAAGCTCAAGGCCAGTGATGCATTACTTACATCAAAGAGAGAGGGATCTTAAGAGCAGTTTAACAAAACAAGCATATAACATTTTTAGCTATTTATACAGAGTACTCTTCAGGCCATATTGGGGGCATTATTGACTGTACAGAAAAAGCAATCAACTACTGTGTGTGACGACTTAATTGAAACTAATGGGAAGATTTAAACTGGCCTAAAACAAGTAGCCCTTTGTCTCTCTGTAATGGTCGTGAAGAGACAAAGGTTGTTTTCTAATTGAGATACGCCCCCTGTAAAAGAGGCAATTGATGAGTTCATTAATTGTAGCATTACTCTCTTGAAAATTGTTAAGACTACCCCAATGTCACTGCAAAGTAATTTGGCCCTTCAAAATATGTGGGCTGGAGAGCTGGTCAGATTAATTGGTGATTCGAGAAAGGGCAGATATGTTAGCAACAAGGTCAGTTTTTTAGGCATCAGGCAATGGTGTACATTTTAAGGAGATCCCCAGAAAGAAATTTTGCAGAGGTTGGGGTAAAACCTAAGGGGAGGACTATCACTCAATGAGGTAGGTAAAATGGGAGATCGATGATTATCTCTCTAAGAGACCTGCTTGTTAAACACTTTGGACATTCGGGCTGTGTTGCACTAACTATGTCTGCTTGTGGAACTAAAGGGGAAAGAGCTTCCAGTGGGTTGTTGACGTTAGTCTCAATTGATACAATTAGATCCTACTTGAAGCTTGGCACATCCTATGAAGGCAGCTTAGCAGTACTAAACCGGCTAAATAAAAGTGTAGATCATTATGAGGAGCTGATCATACACAACCTCTGTGATAAATTGATGTAATTTGGAAGAATTAGCAGCAGTTTCAATGTGACCTGCTGAGCATGGCAAGGTTCTTCCCAAAGGGGCACACGATATTAGATGGGAACTTAAATATGAAATTGGATTCGAAGAAGATGGATATTTTAGAGTCTTTATTGGAAACCTTTAAAATACCTGAAGGGGAGTATGTTAACTGTTCTGATTCAAAATATGGAAGTGAAATAATATAGATTTTACTAGCTTAACATTTAATTGCTTTGAATGAGATAGTTGAAAAAAAGGACCCGTTGGTAAGAAGGTTACTCGTAGCCAATCTAAGAATTTGATTGATTACATTTTTATTTCCACATATTTCTGAAATGCCTACTTGGATCACTGAATGTCCTTTTGAGATAACAATGGTCATTACCCTGTTAGAGGGAAACTGTTGACTACCTTTTCCTCAAAGTTTGAGAATTTGTTATACTGATGAATCAGGTAACAGCTCTTCAGTTGAGGTGGAATGATATTCCCAAACTGACAGTCTGATAAGTCTTAGGACTGGTATGAAGAAATAATCAATAGGATCAGGACATGAATTACCTCTGTTTTGGCTGAAGCCAGGCATAAGCTTTGTACATTTACATGGTTTGGCAGGGAGTATTTGAACTTGGAAAAGTAGTTTAGAAAGTGGGAGGAGATTATATCTGACAATAAAGATAAGGATTCTACCAGTGTCAAGGTTGAATGCAGGAATGTGTTCTGCCTAAAGAAGCGCAAAGGCATCATGGACGAATGATCTCCGATGATCACTGTAGTAGAAAAAGCCACCTCAGGCAAAGGGTGCAAGAGCTTGTGGGAGATCAATGCACATGCAAGATAGAACAAATGTAGTAAAACTGAAAACTGTAACATTGCAATTAGTGGTGCTTAACAGAACCGAACACCTGGCGCAAGTGAATGATTTACGCTGCTGTTTATTTATTCATAGTCACCAAGAATTGTTAATAGAGGATTGAAGTAAATTATCATAGTCCTAAATCAATGGCGTGTGATAATGGCCGTCTCAAACATAATGCTATGCCAATTGTACTTTATTGTGTTACTCAAAACAGTGTGTTACTAAGATGACACTGCTGCTTGTGTTCTTTGTTCTTTGTTCCTACGGCTTTCTTGGGTCTTTCCACTTAGTGACACCTGAACAAACATTGCCCATAACATATATCAATGTACAAACCACTGCAGCTCATACAGCCTATGCTAAAGGGGGAAACGGCATTTACGACGCGGGCTGATCCATGTGTGCCGTATGCTTGCAAGCGGAAGAATAGTTGCCTAAACCACGCATCTGCCTTAACCATGCACATGCGTGGTTAAGGCAGACAGTGGTCTAGATGTGCGGATGGGCGGGGAGAGGAACATGACCAGGAAGAGAGAGGAAACTCTGGATTAGACCAGGTAAGTGAGGCTAGTTTTTACGGGTGGGGTTCCGTTTTAGGACGGGGGGCTGGAATCAGGGTCATTTTTTTGGCAAGGTTTTAGGCCTCAGGGCACGAGGAGGGGATGGGGTAGTTTTAGGGGTAGGGCATGTTGGTTTTAGGGCTCAGGGTGGGGGGTCGGGGTAGTTTAAGGACACAGCTGGTCAGTTTCAGGGCTCAGGGCCAGGGGCGGGGTAGTTTTCCGGTAGGGTGCAGATTTCTAGGGCTCGGGTGGGGGGGTCAGGGTAGTTTCAAGGGCTGGGGCTGGGTTTTAGGGCTCAGGGGGAGAGGGAGAGAAGGGGGAGTTTCAGGGGTGGGGGCCAGTGTCAGGACTCGGGGCAGTTAGGGTTGGGTAGTTTTTAGCAGGGGAAGGATTTTTGGGCTCAGGGTGGGGGGTCGGGTGGTTTTGAGGGCTGGTACCGGGTTTAAGGGCTCAAGCGGGGTGGGGGAGAAGAGGCAGTTTTCAAAGGTGGGGGTCTGTTTTAGGACCCAGTGCAGTTAGTTAGGGTTGGGTAGTTTTTTGGCAGGAGGCAGGATTTTAGGGCTCAGGAGGGGGAGGGTCGGGGTAGGTTGAAAGGCTGGGACTGGTTTTTAGGGTTCAGGATAGGGATGAGGGAAGGGTCCGTTTTCAGGGGTGGGGGTCAGTTTTAGAGCTCTGGGCTGTGGGTTATTTCTTTGACAGGGCACAAGGTTTCAAGGTGAGGAGATTTGGGGTATTGTTTTGGCAGGGGGCAGGGTTTTAGGGCTCAGGGCTGTCTGGGTAGTTCTTGGGGCAGGAACCAAGTGTTAGGGCTCAGATTGAGGGGTTGGGGTAGTTTAAAGGCCTGGGACCGGGTTAAAAATAGACCTCAGAGCGGGGAGGAAGTGGCAGTTTTCAGCGGTGGGGGTCGGTTTTAGGGCTCTGGGCAGTTAGGGTGGGTTAGTTTTTTGGGTGGGTCAAAGGGTTTTAGGGCTCACAGCGAGGGGTTTGGTAAGTTATTTTGCAGGGGGCAGGGTTTTTAGGGCTCAGGGTGGTGTGTGTATTTTTTGGGGCAGGGCCCGAGTGTTAGGGCTCAGATTGAGATGCCAGGCTAGTTTTAAAGACTGGAGTGGGGTGGATTGCATGGCTGGGGCGGGGTGGACTGCAGGGCTGGGATATTGGGTATTAGGGCACAGGACGGGGGGATGGGGTCTGCAATTTACCCTCGTATTACTTTAGCAATCAAGCTTTTACAACAAAATCTGTTGTAAAGGCAGGCGTGATAAAGGGATGCGTTGTAAACGCATGCCTTTATCACGCATGTTGTAAACGCATGCATGGTAAAGACACGGTCGTGGTTCAGACCGCGTTGTTTAGGCATGCTTGGTTGTATCATACAACCGCTAAAAAGTACTGAGGACTATTTTACAAATAGGGGAATCTTGCCTATGTGTTCTACTAACAAGTAACCAGAGTGTGTTTTAAATTGGCTGCTAACGCGGGAAAATGTACTTCGCATGTGTCGGTTGAACCTACGCAGCATGACGTCTTTACACTTGCTTCTGCACAAATGCATCTAAAATGGCCGCTTGGAAACTCACATGCTAAGCATCTGCTTTGCTGAAATTCAAATGAGTTATATACTAAATGCTAATGCTTGAAGTGTCTTTATAAGTAAAAGGGATTAGAGTAGAAATAGGTGGTATACAGTGAAATCATTTTACTTTGAAATTAATACTTTCTCTTTTGACTTCTCTATTAGTTTGTATTTGGGCCTCTGAACAATGCTAAAGTCCCCCACCCACGTGGTTTCTCCTGCATGCGCAGAAATGACAATATATTGACAATTTGCTAGTTGCCTCAAAGTCATGAGATGATTGTGTTCCATTGCTTTATTAAATCATTTGGCTGATGGAGGACACAAGGTGTCACCAGAGAAGTTCCAATTTTGACAGACTAGAGTTAAATATTTGGGACATCAATTAGAAAGAGGAGCAAGAAGAGCGACACGTGAAAGAATAAAAATAATAAAACAAATGCAGGTACCACAAACCCAGAGAGAAATCAGAATGTTTCTTGGTGTGGTAGGGTATTGTAGACAATGGATTGTAGGGTTTTCATTATTGGCTAAACCACTAATACAAATGACAAGAAAGTGAGCAAAGGACCCAATAGATTGGGATGATGAAAGCCTGGAGGCTTTTGTGAGATTACCAAATTGTCTATGTGAAGCACCTGCCCTAGGTATGCCAGATTATACAAAAGAATTTGCATTATTTTGTTGTGAATGAAAAAATCGTGCTTTGTCAGTATTAACTCAGTGACATGGTTTGATGCAACGTCTGGTAGCATATTTTTCTGCTACTTTGGACCCTGTAGCTTCAGCAATACCCGGCTGCTTAAAAGCTTAAAAGCAGTAGCTGCTGCCTGCATGAGTTTAGAACAAAGTGAGTCTATAGTGATGGGATACCCAGTGAAAGTGTTGTAAATGAATCTAGGACCCTAGTGTAATTTTCCCAATTCATGCCTTTATATAGGTATATATTACCCGATCCTTATATAGGCATAGAAATCATTATCATATTTAGACTGAGCCTAACCAAGCCCAAATACGGCATGTCTACTTCTACTAAGTTCCGAGAATCAACAACGATTTCTTAGAAAAACCCGCCTTCAGCAGCTAGGGACATCCCCTTGCCTGAATACTAATTTATGTAGGAAATCATTAAGTTTTCGAAGAACTGCATCTTCAATTACGTTATTAAGTCCAATCATACGTCAAACTCGGCACCTTCAAAGTATTAATATGCCTACATTTGCCCAGAAAAACACACGGTGGTTTGGAGCAGATAGACTATCTACTTGCCCGACACCTGCAGCAGCAAGTGCCGAAGGAAGCCGACCCTCCAGCAGATGCACTGAGAGACTCTGTCTTTTCTCCAGCCTAGAAATCCAGCTCCAGTGTTTCCAGGCTACCCTTGCCTGTTGCTGGGAAATCGAGTCCTAAGAGAGAGATACAAGACCTCCTTCATTCTAAACCAAGGTACGGAGCTGATTAGACCCTTAGAGAATTCTTGGATAGATTCTTGGCAGAGAAATACTGAACTTAATTTACTCCTCACTTACTTCCTCCCTTGTACTAGACTTCAGTTAGGTACACCGGGGTAGGCGTATTTTAGAAGCACCAGTTGAGTACTTTTAGTCATTATTTTATAACTGTATGCATTTTATATGTTTTAAGGCAATTTATGGCTTAGAAACCATATCATGCTTTTACAGTACTACTTTATAATACTTTTCATATTATATACCTTGTACTTTACAACAAGTATTACGATTGTAGCAGTACAATTCTTAATAACAAGTACTACGATTGTAGCAGTACATTTCTTATGCTTGAGAAAGAAGACTGTTCAATAAATACTTTTTATTGAAAATGCCCGTCTCTCTATTTTCTCAGCACCTCTGGTGAAACGAAGCATGCACGATTGACTGAGTAAAATAGATATCTCTTGTTTCCGCAACTCTGGAGATTGATTAATTATTCTTGGGAAACAAAGTTGTCATGTTTATGCGGTTGCAGAAGCTAATCCCTTCTTGTGAATTCGAGAACGTTTCCAGAGACCTCTGAGCTAGCTGGCACTCACTATTAAGTCTAATATATACGATAGAGGCCTAGTCGACCTCAGTCCTACGTCTAAACTATAGTATATGTTATTCCAATGTGCAGAGCCTATTGGGAATATAGGTACTACACTACAAAAGTTTATGTCCCACATTCAGTGGAAATTCTTTTAACCAGACTAAGAACTCAGTATCTTACTCCAAGTCGAATGACTAAGTATGGAAGAATCCTTTTGGGAGCTGAAAACGTGACAGTAATCAGGTGTACAATTCTAAACCCAGCCACCCTATTGTCCGATGTACATGGAGAAGAAGTGAGGGAAGACGTTGAGCATGATTGCCTAGATGTAATATTGTACCAAACCCCGCCCAGACATACAGGAAGAGCCTCTGAAAGAATGTGAAAATGAGCTTTTTGTGGATGGGTCGTCCATGAGGCATGAAGAAGGATGTTTAAGTGCTGCTAATGCTGTCTGTACATTGGCTGGAATAGTCGAAGCATCCTATTTACCAGGAGTCAAGTCTGCACAAATAGCCAAATTGATAGCTTTAATCGAAGCATGTAAAACTGGGAAAAATTGGAGAGTAACCAGGTACACTGATTGTCAGTATGGTTACGGGGTTGTGCATGACTGGCCAACTTTGGATGCAAAGGGATTTCATGACTTCTTCAGGAACCCCTATTAAAAATGGAAAATTTGTGAAAGAGGTTTTAGAAGCAATACAATTGCCAAAAGAAATGGCAGTGGTCAAGTGTGCTGCACATCATTCTGGAGATGACTATGTGACTACTGGTAATCGATATGCTGACCAAGATGCCCAGTACTGTGCCAAAACCAAAATGGCAGTAAACAAGAAAATTGAAACAAGTGGAATCAGATGCCAACTTATGTTAATTTCAGCATTGGAAACATGGGATGAAGTAAGACATTTACAGGATTAGGTAGAAGTGAGTGAAAAGGAAGGTTGGATTGAAACAGGCGGTTACAGGAGAGCAGAAGATGGTGTCTGGATTTATCCTAATGGTAGAACGATCATGCCAGGCTGCTTACTTTCACAAATGGCCAGGATGTACCACAGTGATACACACTTACGGACGCCATGATCAGACTATTTAGACAACATTGGTATAATCTGAAATTAAGGACTGTCGCAGAGAGCCTTTGCCAGACATGTTTAATTTGTCAACAGAACAACCCAGGCAGACAAACAGTGGTCAGTTGGGGAAGAATTGTAAGATTGCAGATTGATTTAATTCAGTTACCACCATGTAGAGGATTGAAGTACATTTTTGTCATAGTGTGTTTATACTCACCAGGGGTGGAGGCATATCCTACTAGAAGAATTGACAGCATAGCAGTTGCCAAATTTGTGTTGAGAGAACTGATTCCACGTTTCGATTTTACAGTAACTGCGGAATCAGATAGAGGATCTCACTTTAATAATGAAACAATTTGTTTGATCTGTGAAGCATTTAAAATTGAACACCAATTGCACTGTGCTTACCGTCCAGAGACTTCTGGGGCGGTAGAACAATTGAATGGCACAATTAAATCAAGATTGGCAAAGGTGTGCGAATCTACATCACTGTGTTGGCAAGATGCACTACATCTTGTTCTGATGGGAACTCAGAAACAATCCTGACAGAAACACAGGATTAAGTGCCCATGAAATTCTCATGGGAAGAACAATGATATTAGTCTTTATACCAGAACATAAACTGTTAAGTATAACTGTTGATCTGGTATTAGACTATTGTCAAAGATTGGCTGACCTGGTGAATTCTGTCTCTCATCAGGTTGGAGAAGACGCAGTTGCCAGACAGCCGGATCCAGCACATGATCTCAATCCTGGAGACTGGGTGGTGGTGAAGAATCACACCAGAGAGACGTGCCTAGCACCCAGGTGGGATACCCCAAAATAGGTTAAACTGGTTACAACAACAGCAGTGAAATGTGCAGATTTGCCTAACTGGATACACGCCAGTAATACCAAGAAAGTACCAGCTCCTGAGGAAGAAAATTCACAACTGATACCAGCAGTTGAGGGTGTTGAAGGTTTTGCAGCTGAGGAGTCTAGAACAACAGACTGTGAAGTAGATGATCAAGAACAACCAAGCACAAGTCAGGAGGATTGGATACCAGTGGTTGATGTACCTGAGGTAAATATCAAAACAAGAAACTAGAGAGGACCAGACAGGTATAGAAGAGCAAGCTCAGGAAATTGAATTTGAAATTGTTGGAGACCCTGAGCAGGAACAGATGAGGAAAGATAAATATACTCAGACAGAGGTGAACCAAAATATTCACAAATCTGAGAAGGGGCAGACTGGATTAGAAGAACGCATTCGGGCTGAAAACAATCAAAGTGCAGAAAGACCTGAGCAGGACCAGTTAGAAAAAGAAGAGCTAGTTCAGGAAGAAGAAAGGGTTGAAGAAAACCTGAACAGGATCAGATAGAAGAAGAACACGTTCAGGCGAATGGTGCCACAAAAATAAGCCCTGTAAAAGATGAAAAATTACTTGGCCCTTTGCTGAATGACAATATTAAATTGAACCGTAGTTTATATTAATTTCTGTCTGTAACCTGCTTGCAAATAAACAGATCCCACTAGTCAAAATGAAATGTTGCTCCATGGTGCACGGCTGGTGCACAGAGGGTTAAATTAAGTTGTCTGAAATTCAGCTGAAACCAGGAAAGAAAGGCAAGTGAACTTGTGCGTGCCCATTCTGTTGAAGCTCCAAGTTGTTTAATGATTTATTTTATTTATTTATTTATTTATTTATGGAATTTTTAATGCGCAGCTACTACCCAAGGGTGTCTAGGCGCAGTATGATACTTTAAGATACAGTGGTAAGCACAAACCTATTGGTTGAAGAGCCAAGTCTTCAATGCCCTACGAAAACAGATGAGAGTAGGAGCAGTTTTGATATGTGAGGGTAGAGCGTTCCACAATCTAGGAGTTGCTACCAAGAAGCGTCTGTCTCCCCAGGTGGCGGTTCTTGTTCGGGGAACAGCTAGTAGACAACTGGCTGCTGATCTTAGGTTCCTTATAGGGGTGTATGGCTGAAATGCCTCTCTTAGAAATTTCAGGTCGATATGATGTATGGCCTTATAGGCAATACATAATGCCTTAAATTTAATCCTGCTCTCCACTCTTAGCCAATGAAGATGGCGTATAGCTGCCGAGGTGGACTGGCGCCTTGGAATGTTGAGGAGGACTCTGGCTGCCATATTTTGAACGGATTGAAGCTTGTTCAGAATATATTTGTGCGTGATAAAAAAGAGCGCATTTCCGTAATCAAGCTTGGAAAACACCAAGGTGGTAATCAGTGTTTTTCCAGCTGATGCTGGCAAGTACGGTAGCAGCTTTTTTTATCTTTTTCAACGTGAAAAAGGCAACTGAAACAACCTTATTTACATGATGTTTGAAGGACAGATGTTTATCAAAGATCACTCCAAGATTCCTGACCTTTGCAACTGGGACCGGAGGCGGACCCATCTGAGTAGGCCACCAAATCGGGGACCATTCAGGAGAGATGTTAACGAAGGTCATAACCTCCGTTTTCTCCGCATTCAGTTTTAGGCAATTGCTGTGCATCCAAGCTTGTACCTCCAATATCCCCTCTTGAAAATTAGCTGCCACCACTGGGCCGTTCTTATGCACCGCCAACACAAGTTGGGTGTCATCAGCGTAGGTAGTTAGGCGCATCCCGTGAGATTTTATGACCCTTGCCAAATCTGCAACATAAATGTTAAAAAGCGCAGGGCTTAACGACATCCTTGGGGGACCCCGCATGGCAGTTTGGAAGTCGACGAATAATAATTGCCCAGTTTAACTGCCTGTATGCGGTTAGCTAAAAAAGAAGCTATAAGATCTTTGGCCAGATTGTTAATCCCCAGGGCTGTGACACGGTCGACCAAGATGGTATGGTCGACCGTGTCAAAGGCCGCCGAGAGATCCAAAAGGATGAGCACTGCTGCTCCTCCCGAATCCAAGATGTTTCTGATTTCATCGGAGGCCTTTATCAGCGCTGTTTCGGTTCCGTGTCCCCTCTGGAAACCGAACTGTGTATCATCCAGAAGTTCATGTTGTTCAATGAACTCTGAAAGCTGCTGGGTCATGATGGCCTCTACGATTTTAGCGGGAAAGGGCAGGCAAGCAATGGGTCTGTAATTGGCCGTAACAGTGGGGTCTAAAGAAGGCTTTTTGAGCAAAGGTTTAACGATGGCCTTCTTCCAGATCTCCGGGTAGACGCCTGTTTTAAAGATGGCATTACAAATGGTGGTGAGCGGCTGAGAGATGGTATTGTGGAGTTGGTTCATTATATCAGGAGGGCAAGGATCAAGCGGAGAGCCTGATTTGATCTTGGCAGCAAGTATGCTAACCTGATCTTCTGTCACTGGCTTGAAACCAGAAAAAGAAGGATGGATCACAGCCAAGTGGGAGGATGGTTCAGTCCTGACTTCCGCCGGTAACTGAGGGAAAATTGAATAAATATCCATGACCTTGGTGGTGAAGAAATTGGCCAACGAGTTACAGAATTCCTGAGAATGTTCAGTTGCAGAGCCAGTGGGAGGAGTAGAGAGAGAATTCACGACCTGGAATAACATCCTTGCTGAGTTCTGGGCTTGTTCAATTTGACCAGTAAAGAATGTGTTTTTTTGAGTGATGATAGCTTTCTTATAAATTGCCAGAGCATCTTTATAAGTTTGCTTAGCAGAGGGGCTATAATGCTTTCTCCAGCGTCTTTCTAGACTTCTACAATATTGACGCTGGAGGCGCAGCTCCTCTGTGAACCACTGGGCCGATGGTGTAGCTCTATTTGGGCAGTAAGATTTCTCAGGTGCCACTTGATTAGCTGCATTTAGTAACCATTCCTGAAAGCTAGTAGACAGAGTTTCAGGATCATAAGAACTTTCCGGGACTGAAGTCCTAAGGAGGTTTGCGAGATGGAGAATATCGGCAGTTTTCCAGGCTCGTGTTCCCAGTGATGACCGGGCTTTGGTCTGGGGGGGGTTAGATTGTACTGCTCGGATTCTGAAGATGATGGCTTGGTGATCAGACCATACCAATGGTAGTACTGCTATCAGGTCAATACCTGGATTATTTGTGAACAGACCGTCTAGTGTGTGCCCCGCTTCATGTCTGGACCCCCAGGAAAGAAAGGCAAGTGAACTTGTGCGTGCCCATTCTGTTGAAGCTCCAAGTTGTTTAATGATTCACTAGCTTTTCACCTATGTACCAGAGGCAGTTCAGTCAGTTCAGCGAGCCTTTTTCCAGGAATCGCTCGCTGACCTAGAACGTGACAAGTTTGGCCTGCCCTTGCCTTGTCATCGTAAAGGGGCAAAGTGTTTGCCCAGCACAGATAGCAAGTGCGTCATTGTGTGGGAAAGCAGAAAACACGGGCCTCTGCTGATAGTAGATCAACACTGCATATGTACATTTCAAGATAACCGGCCAAGGCAAGGCTGACACGGGCCTCTGCTGATAGTAGATCAACATTGCATATGTACATTCAAGATAACCGGCCAAGGCAAAGCTGAAAGTCAGGAGGTGGTGGTTTAAAGATTAACCTGTAGCTGCATGGTCAGATGCGTCGCAAATAATGTAAAATGTGAACGTAGACATATTTTTGAAATGCACCTTGATACTGTAATGTACACGTGGATCTAATTCTAGCATGGTCACACCATGATGTAATAGTTAATGAACAACCTGTCAAGAGATTGTGAACATATATAAAGGCTGATTTCTTTCTGTAAAAACCAGATCACTTTGCACTCCTGCAAATTGTCTCAAGCTGCAGCTTTATTGGCAATAAAGCCACTTTCTTTTGAAACCTTGTATGTGCCCTTCTTCTTGTCCCTATTAATACATTTTTATGCTTTAACAGATGGCGCCGTGACTCTACAGGAACTGATGGTCTCTGCAGGGGATAAAGAACTGCTGTCTTTGGATTCTTCAGGAGCCTTCCTGTCTCGGTGTATTCTGCGCAGCTACTGAGAGGACTTGTTTCCTGACACGCCCAGATGACAAGGCTCCCGCTGATAAGCCTTTGACAAAAGACACCACCAGCTTCCTTTGAGCCATCAGGTGATTTTGCCACAGCTAAGAAGGGTGCATAAAACGGCATACAACTGGTCTGATGATCAGGTAGGCAGGGCTTAATTGCACTGAACTCAATTTTATCAATTGAATAGTGTTTTTCTAAAATACATAAGAAAGTACAAACTGAGATTCATTAGGGGTCTCTAGGGGAGGTCTGAGAGCGCCTTTAAGATAGGTGCCTGAGGAGGACTGTCCAACCTGTGAAAGATCTTAAGGATCCCAAGGACAGGAGAAGGACCGTGGGTGGTCGCTTTTAGGAGAGGGACCGTGGGTGGTCGCCTTTAGACAGAGCATGCTTCTGAAAGACGTCTAAAAAAAATAAATAAAAGTACATATGCATATTGTTGAAATAGGTCATACAACTGTATCTTGCAAAAAGTGTTGAAAAATAGTATAAAAAGTGTGTAAAATAGTGTACAATAGTGTATTTTAAGTGCACTTTAAAATAAAATGAAATAAAAAGCGATAGAAGAGGAAAAATAATAAAATTAGTAACTAAATAAAATTCAAAATGCTTAGCAAACTATTTTTGAGCACAGCTAAAGGCCGCAGGGCAGCCTTAGATGTCACTCAACCAACACCTCCTCGTGGCACGCCAGCATGGTACGTGTCACGGAAAAAAGGGTACCATACAGCTATTCACCTAGATCAATGGACTCATTATACCAGGAAAAATCCTGATCTACAGTGGCCAGAATATGGGACATTTGACAGAGATAAAATGCTTTATTTAGAAGATTGTTTAAGGAAACGTGAAAAGCAAGGGAAGAAAGTACGTTTATTACAATGGGATGCATTTCATGCATGGCGGTCATACGCCGCTAACAGATGGCCAGGGGAACCTAGGACAACGAAAGGAAAAGCTTTGGCACATGATAGGGAGAAGGCAAAAGAAAGATGTGTAACAAGTTGTAGGGAAAAATAAATGGAAATGGACAAATGCCTTACAGTTCACAAGCCGATACCAGATGTGTACCCCACTCTACCTAATGCTCCCTTAGAACAGGAACATACTGAAGTTCCTGTAATAGAGGCATTATTAACAACTCCACCACCATACAGCCCGCAAACAATGCAAACTTCACAAATTTCATCAGCATCACACACACGCACACCACAAGCTACGTCACCAACGAGTAAGACAGTACCTATACCACTACAAGAAACGCCTCTTTCTACCTCTGGTAGATAAGGGTTACGGCCAAAAATAACAGAAAAAGAACAGAAAATGATACACGATTGGGTGATGGAGGTTATGAAAAATGGTACTTCTACATGGCGTAGTGCAAAAAACCGCTTCCCGCCTGAATTCACGCCTGCACTTCAACGCAGTGCTTTGGATAAATTGGACAAGAAAAGTTAGCACCCTTGAAATACAGTATAGGCCCAATTCAGGACACGCATTCATTCCTTATATCAGACAAATGTGCATTTAATTTGTTGGGATTAGACTTGCTAAAAAAGATGAATGCCACTATTAAGTGCACTGCAGACGGAGTTTTCTTGGAAGTAGATGGACCAATGACAGAGGAAATGGGCAACTGTTTCCTATCAATAGGAATACAAAATATTGCCGCACAAATAATGGATCAGATAGATTCAAGGATATGGGCAAAACACAAAAATGACACAGGGAAAAGGAACATCACACCTGTAACAATTACAGTCAAACAGAATGTAAAATTACCAAGAATACCACAGTACAAAATAGCTCCAGAGGGTCTAAAGGGATTGCAGGATATAATAGCTGACTTACTAAAAGAAGGGATTGTTAAAGAAATATCAGGCAGTCCTTGTAACAGCCCTATTCTTCCGGTCTTGAAGAAGAGCGATGGAAATACTAATGAAAGAAGTTACAGATTCATAGTTGATCTAAGAGAAATTAATAAAATAGTGGTGCCACAGTTCCCGGTTGTCCCAAATGTAGTATCAATATTGTCAACACTGTCACCAGAAATGGCATATTTTTCTGTGGTGGATTTGAAGAATGCCTTCTTCTCAATTCCAGTAGATGAAGGTAGCATGTACCTCTTTTCATTCTCTATAGGCGGGAGAACGTTCTGCTTCTGTAGGATCCCTCAAGGGTTCACAGAAAGCCCGAGCATTTACAACCAGGCTTTAAAGAGAGAACTAGACACATTCAATTTATCACCTAACTCTGTGCTAATACAATATATTGATGACCTGCTGCTTGGTAGCATCTCTGAGGCACAATGTACAACTGACACCATTAATTTGTTAAATTTCTTAGCTGAACGTGGTCACAAAGTTTCACCAGAAAAGATTCAATTTGTTCAACAGGAAGTATCCTACCTAGGACACATCCTGTCGAAAGGACAGAGAAGATTGGATGATAAGCGCATTAAATTGATTCTGCAGACACCAATGCCACACACCCAAAAACAGGTGCGAGCCTTTTTAGGCATGGCCAGTTATTGTCGACATTGGATTGCTAACTTCTCCTTGATTTCAAAACCCTTATTGGCCCTGACCCACAAGGACACGCCCGAACCCCTTCAGTGGATGCCAGAACATGAACAAAGCTTCCTTGCCATTCGGCAAGCTCTCTGCTCTGCTCCTGCTTTAGGCCTACCAGACTATTCTAAGTCTTTCCAACTTTATGTTCACGAGTCTGACGGGAGTGCTCTTGGGGTTCTATGCCAGCAGTTTGGTGACCACAAAAGACCATGCGCATATTTCTCTGCCACCTTGGATACTGTAGCCAAGGCTTTACCTTCCTGTATACGTTCTGTTGCAGCAACCGCCTTAGCACGACAACGTGCAGAAAGCATAATAATGGGACATGAAGTTGATGTCTATGTTCCACATGCCGTAGAGCTGATACTAAATAAGACACGTACGCAGCACCTCACAAATGCCAGGCTCACGCAGTATGAGATCTGTTTATTTGCAGCACATGTGACACTTCACAAATGCAATGTGCTTAACCCTGCCACTCTGTTACCTATTCCGACTGATGATCTAGTGGACTCAGACCATGATTGTATTTTGTTAACTGAAGAGCAAACAAAAGGGAGAATAGACATGACGGACATAGCCTATGCAGATGCAGAGGGAGAATTGTGGGTGGATGGTTCCTGCCTTAGAACAGAGGATGGAAATACATCAGCAGCCTATGCAGTTGTAACAAATAAAACTGTAGTTGAGTCCTGTAAGATACCTGAGTTGTCTGCACAAGCAGCAGAACTTGTGGCACTCACACGAGCTTGTGAATTATCTGAAGGAAGGTGTGTTAACATATATACAGACAGCCAATATGCCTTTAATGTGGCACATTCCTTTGGAAGACTCTGGAAGGAAAGAGGTTTCATTACCTCACAAGGCACAAAGATACAGCACGGAGTGCTCATCACCAAATTACTTAACTCCCTGGCACTTCCAAAGAAATTGGCCATAGTTAAATGCAGCGCTCACAAAAAAGTTACCGACAAGGTAGGCCAGGGAAATGCATTTGCTGACATAACAGCAAAACAGACAGCAAGAAATAATTCAGCACTAGTACTAACTGTCCAAGAATTACCAGATGAAGTGAAGTCACTAGATCTAACAAGTGAAGGTATAAGACTAATGCAACAAGGAGCAACCGCAGAAGAACAGATGAGTTGGTCAAAGAACGGGTCATTTGTTCAAGGATGTTGGATGAATGGCGCCAAGGATAAATATATGTTACCAGACAGGATGGTCTACTCTATGTGTTTGGCCATGCATGGCCCAGCACATATATGCAGGGATGGAATTGTAAATTGCATGGACAAATTCTGGGAGAACAAGAACATAAGAAAAATAGCACAGGAGATATGTCAAACATGTATGGTATGTGCACAGTACAATGTGGGTAAGACTGCTCCAGTACCCAAAGGCCACTTTCAGAAGCCAACAATGCCATTTGAAGCCCTGCAAATAGACTATGTGGAGATGCCCCCTACAAATAAGTATAGGTATATCCTGGTGGTGGTGTGCATGTATTCAAAGTGGATAGAGGCATATCCGGTGAAACACAATGATGCCATCTCAACAGCCAAGTGCTTGATAAAGGAACTGATCCCACGTTTTGGGGTCCCAAAAACAATATTTTCAGACAATGGCAGTCACTTCTGTAATGAACTAATAAAGCTGACATGCAAAGCCTTGGGAATACAGCAGAAGCTTCACTGTGCCTATCATCCAGAGGCCGCTGGTGCAGTGGAAAGAAAAAATGGCGTGCTTAAGTCCAAGATAGCAAAAATATGTGCTGACACAAAATTGACCTGGATGGATGCCTTACCTATTGCCCTAATGAGCATGAGGAGCACACCAGATGCCAAGACCAAACTCAGTGCACACGAGATTGTCACTGGGTTGCCAATGGTAGCTTGGGGAGTTCCAGACAAAAATGCTCTGCCTATGATGACGAATGAACTGTTGAATGATTACTGCATGTCACTTACACGTACTCTTGCTTCTATCAACCAGCACGTGAAGGGAGCCCTTCCAGAGCCGCTGCAGGTCGAGGGGCACAAGTTCAAGCCCGGTGACTGGGTGCTCATCAAAGCATTCCAGAGGTCCAACTGTCTCCAAGCTCGCTGGAAGGAACCACAACAGGTGCTACTCGCCACAAAGACAGCAGTGAAGTGCACCAACAACAAATCTTGGATTCATGCCAGCCACGTCAAGAGGGCACCTCCTGAGACTGCATCCAGCCAAGACCCAGGTCAGCAGAACATGCCAACACCAGAACTGATCAAAGAAGAAAAAAGGTACAATTTAAGATCTACAAAGAAGAAGGAGATGAAATGTCAGTAATTCTGGTACCTGATCTTCTGCAGGAAATAGATGAAGTACTACTATTAGATATTATCCTAACAGATATTTTGACGACGATTTTTGACTTTGAGAATAGCAGTGAAGAAGACAACGAAGACACACTCAGTTACCTTGAGGAAGTATTTAGTCAGCTAGAATACCAACTAATGCAAGATTTAAATAGTCTAGCATTACAAGAAGCCTTGAATAGAGTACTTGATGACTGAGAAAAATAAACTAGGGTATATTGCACACTACCACCAGGAATAACAGCCTGTCTGCATAACAGGAAGAGACTACAACACTTCATCAGGGAAGTTCTTAGTAAAAAGTGGGCCAGTACAACGTTGAGTAGATGAACTGATCCAGGAGGTATTTGCGAGTCCTCCTGTAACTGCATAGTGCCCGTGCCACTGCAGTAATTAGTAGATGAACTGATCCAGAAGGTATTTGCGGGTCCTTCTGTCACTGCGAGCACCCGTGCTGCTGCAGCAACCAGCAAAGGACTTGAACGGATCCAGAAGGAATTTGCGGGTCCTTCTGTCACTGCGAGCACCCGTGCTGCTGCAGCAACCAGCAAAGGACTTTTTCCAGATCATCAGGACAGCCAGCTTCAGAAAGATACATTTGGGGTGAGGTATAGTGGACACTCCTGTAAATGTAAATGTGGCTTCACTAACAATTGATATTCATGATCAAAGGGTCGTGTTTTACAAGAATTACATGCATATCTTTGGGAGGAGAGAAGTACCAAGAAATACTCAAAGACCATCTGAAATATTAATGAATAGCTGTTCGCAATATATTTTATACTACAGCCTCACCTTATATGTGTTTATGCTTTTTGTGTGTTTAGCTTATATTATAGTAAAGATTCATAGTGATAATTCACAACATAGTGTCATCAATAGCACTACATCCAATTAAAGAAAGTATAAGAATAGATAGATATGGATAGGGAAAATACAGTTCTAAAAATGAAGAGAAAATGGTACAAGTCTAAAATGTGCATATCTGGGGTGATATTCTGTCTGTTATTATTAGCATTAATTACTGTATATCTATTAGATGTGTTCTATCCCATGGAAAAGTTGATCCCAACACCAACAACACCTGCTACAATACCTGCATATACTTTGTCACCTGAAGAAATAGCCCACAGAGAAGATATGCACCACAATTCCTTTGTGACTTTGATGCATCATACCAATAAGATATTAACAAGGGGAGATTGCTGGATATGTTTGCAATTCCCAGCTTCTGTAGACCAAAGTTTGCCCCTGGTTCAAGTCCCACTACCGTTTGCAGCATCCTGTTATGCCATTTACATAACAATAGTAAAAATAGAACTGATAGCTGTTTTGCAGAACTTAAAGAAAAGTACTGCTGGTGCAGGGACAACTATGGCCCCACCTGCAGGAACATTATATAACAAATATATGGCAGATATTCTGACACTAGGGAACTGCACGGAAGTGATAGAACAAAATGCAACATTTCCCCTGTCTGACATCTTTACTCCGCTCTTTCCAAATAAGAATACAAGCATTAAGATAGCAGGCCCATCAAAAGAGGCAAATAAGAATATACCATTTTTAAAGTTAAAATTAAGAAAAAACAACGCAATAGGGAGTATATGTATTAAGAGTAATGGGACCTATCAGGTGGGAAATAGCACAAATTGTAACATGACATTTGAAATGACGGCCGGAAATATTAGCATTCCACTTTACGTAGGTGACTCAATTTATTTCATTTGTGGAGAGAAGGCTTATACATGGCTTCCAACAAATTGGGGTGGTTGTTGTCACCTAGGTTTTGTATTACCTGCTATAGCAATAAAAGACACAAAAGAAGTTCGAAGGGACATGCAGAGACATGCACCACGGCGAGGCAGGAGAAGTGTGGATGTGGATCAAAGAGATACAGCATCACAGATAGCGGGTGACATATTTAAAGGAGTGATACCATGGATTGGTCCAGCTATCAACTCCAGAGATATACATAGATTATCCAGGCTACTAGAAGCAACAATAAATGAAACAACAAGTATACTTGAAAATATTACAGTAGAGCTTCAAGCTGTGAGATTAGTTTTGTTACAAAATAGAATGATTCTCGACATGATGCTAGCAGAAAGGGGAGGAGTCTGTGCAATTATAGGGGCGTCCTGTTGCACCTATGTCCCGGACTCCTCTGTTACTGTCAGGGAAGCAATAAAAAGATTGCATCATATAGGTGTAGAAGCACATCAGGATTCTGGTACATGGGATATAGGAGGTTCACTTTGGAGTTGGTTGAGCGCATGGGGTTGGAAGATAGGAATGGTGTTCATAACAATTTTCCTACTAATAATAGGCTGTTGTCTATTAGTTAATTGCCTGCCAATGTGCTGTCAACTATTGGGACAGCTGACAAAATGCCAAGTGAGGAAATTAAAGGAAAAAGAAAGAATGCTGATGCAAACAGTCACTACTGAGTTAATGAACATAGACATTTCTGACGATGATAAGAATGAACAATATAATTATTAAATTGTGATATGCTGCGTGATGAAATTATTTTAAACTGAGGTTCAAAGGGTCGATTTGTAAAAGATGAAAAATTACTTGGCCCTTTGCTGAATGACAATATTAAATTGAACCGTAGTTTATATTAATTTCTGTCTGTAACCTGCTTGCAAATAAACAGATCCCACTAGTCAAAATTAAATGTTGCTCCATGGTGCACGGCTGGTGCACAGAGGGTTAAATTAAGTTGTCTGAAATTCAGCTAAACCAGGAAAGAAAGGCAAGTGAACTTGTGCGTGCCCATTCTGTTGAAGCTCCAAGTTGTTTAATGATTCACTAGCTTTTCACCTATGTACCAGAGGCAGTTCAGTCAGTTCAGCGAGCCTTTTTCCAGGAATCGCTCGCTGACCTAGAACGTGACAAGTTTGGCCTGCCCTTGCCTTGTCATCGTAAAGGGGCAAAGTGTTTGCCCAGCATAGATAGCAAGTGCGTCATTGTGTGGGAAAGCAGAAAACACGGGCCTCTGCTGATAGTAGATCAACACTGCATATGTACATTTCAAGATAACCGGCCAAGGCAAGGCTGACACGGGCCTCTGCTGATAGTAGATCAACATTGCATATGTACATTTCAAGATAACCGGCCAAGGCAAAGCTGAAAGTCAGGAGGTGGTGGTTTAAAGATTAACCTGTAGCTGCATGGTCAGATGCGTCGCAAATAATGTAAAATGTGAACGTAGACATATTTTTGAAATGCACCTTGATACTGTAATGTACACGTGGATCTAATTCTAGCATGGTCACACCATGATGTAATAGTTAATGAACAACCTGTCAAGAGATTGTGAACATATATAAAGGCTGATTTCTTTCTGTAAAAACCAGATCACTTTGCACTCCTGCAAATTGTCTCAAGCTGCAGCTTTATTGGCAATAAAGCCACTTTCTTTTGAAACCTTGTATGTGCCCTTCTTCTTGTCCCTATTAATAAATTTTTATGCTTTAACAGCCCTGAACCAAGACAGATGGAGTGGGATTCAGAACACGAAGAAAATCAGATTGTGCCACAACTTAACAAAAATAAAAGAACTCCTGAGAGAGACGAGGACAGTGAAAGAACAGTGCAAGGTAAAAGGGTAAGAAAAGGAGATTGCTGGCCTATTTGTGTCAAAAGATTAAAATATCACCTAAAGTCAATAAGTGAAGAACCTGAAAAAGTTAATAAAGTTACTAGTTGGTCAGGAAAATCAGTTGAGAAATGCAGGCAAAGAAGTCAAAGGCTAAAAATACTGAATAATAAATTCAAAGGCCCTGAGTGGACCTATGTGATTCTACAAGAACTTGAGAATTTAGATTTAAATGAAGAAAGTGATGAAGAAATAATTGCTGAACAGATTGACGAAGGAGAAGTGATACCCCCTTGAACTAAAAAAGAAATTTAAAAATAAAGTGAGAGAAATAAGAGAAATCTTCTTAAAATGGCTAGAGAAAGAGTTGCTGGAAGACCGAAACAAAATTGCTTAAAGAAGTATTGTAGAATATTTATATGTAGCATAGTATTAGTGATGGTAGTTTGGTAATGTTTAACCATAGCAATACCTTATTTGATGAATGTAGAAAAGAAAAATAATACAGACACTAATGGAAAGTTAGCTAACATAAAGGGAGATAGAGTAGAATTAGAAGCATCAGACGAGTCAGAAATACATCACACAGTAACAGATAGTAACACAACTTTAATGTCTTCACCAAGTTATTCTTCCAGTATGTAGACACTATGGAAATTAGTGATTGTTATGTATGCATGAAATTGCCAGCCTCAGTAGCAGAAGGTGTCACATATCAACATATACCGCTAACATATGGCATATCATGTAGTGTATTAACTAGCCTATTTTATAGAACAGGAAAGATACAACATTATTATTCAAATTTAGATGTGATATTTCCGGAGGTTCCTTTTCGAAAGAATATGAATCCAATGATTAGTAATCAAGCTGCACAGTTTATAAGTTAATTTTTCTTAACACAAAAGACAATAGATATAGCAGAAGCTCATAAGAACAATTTAACTTGCACATCAAAAGAAGAAGAACTTAGTAGACGAGAGGAGACAGGATTTTAAGAAGAAAGCAAGTGAACTGAAAAGCCATATTCCTCCATGGGCTGAAAAAGAAAGGATTTATACACCTGACAAGACTCATGCTGTGATGTCTCTAGATGTCGAAAAGAAAGGGAAAACCTGTCTCCATAGATTAAAGACTGACTATAACAATGTATTTGTTGGTTCCAGTGAGTGTGAACATAACTTCCTAATTTTTGGAGGTTGGGGACTAAAAGGGGGAACTGATCTAGTATTTCCTGGAATTTATTCTGTATGTGGGAATGAAGCTTATTTCAAGCTACCCTCATGATGGTATGGGAATTGCTTTTTTGGAATAGTATTCCCTAAAGTTTATCATGTGAAAAGAATCACTGGCAGCAATGAGAACAATAATGAACTAATCTGTAATAAAAGAGCCAGTTTCTCTGAAATAGTAGGTGACATATTCAGTGCATTGACACCTTCAGTGGGAGTAATTCTGAATTCACAAAGAATTTGTCAGTTATCAACAGTAGTTGATCGCTCATTGACTGACACTACAGGAGGGTTTCTCATGATCAATACTGAAATGGTTGTGATCAGATCAATGGTTTTGCAAAATCAACTTGCCCTTGATATATTATAGGCAAAAGAGGGTGGAGTTTGTAAAATGCTGAAAGCGCAACATTGTTGCACTTATATTCTGGATAAAAGTGTAGAAATTGGAGGGTACATTAAAAATATTACAAAATTGGAAGTAGATTTGAAACCATTGGAAGTTGATAATGTATGAAAGAAATTAACAAATAGCCTAACATCAATAGGGTCTTGGTTTGCTAACCTAGGTAAATGAGTTGTAGTTCAAATAATACTACCTATGATCGGAATAACAATAAAAGCTCTAGTAATAATGATATGGTTCAAATGTTGCTGAAGGAGAAGAAAGTGCAAAGTCAATAAACAGAGAAAGGAAAGGAAATATGAAGAAATCAAAGTTGAAGAAATAAAGGGAGAATTGTACAAGAAAATGAAAAACATGAAAGATAAAGTGGAAATTGAAAAGACAGGGAAGGGATTTGAGATGTGATGAAGTTGCAATCTTGTTGGGTATAAGTAGTTTATGATGGCATAAATGCAATCAGAGAGGGGATTGATGGAGCAAGGACTCGTATAAAAAAGACTTGCTCAGACGAGATCCTCTCATATAAACCCGTAACGAAGTATTAACAATGTAATGTTATACTAATATGCACAACATTTCATATATATTTGACAAATAGGGGAAGCTTGCCTATGTGTTCTCCTAACAAGTAACCCAGGTGTGTTTTAAAATGGCTGCTAAGGCGGGAAACTCTACTGCGCATGCGTCGGTTGCACCTATGCAGCATGAGGTCGTTACGCTTGGAGGGAAAACTTTGCTTCTATGCAAATGCATCTAAAATGCTGCTTGGAAACTCACGTGCTAAGCATCTGCTTTGCTGAAACTAAAATGAGTTATATACTAAATGCTAATGCTTGAAGAGTCTTTATAAGTAAAAGGGATTACAGTAGAAATAGGTGGTTTACAGTGAAATTTTATTTTGAAATTAATACTTTCTCTTTTGACTTTTCCATTAGTTCGAATTTGGGCCTCTGAACGATGTGCAGAAATGACAAGCGCGAAACAGTGACAACAAATCTATGTTCAGCTGGTTCCCAGGACATGTACTGAGACTGTCAGTGGACGAGTTTCACTCTCCACCTTCATATACTTTAAAACTACAATTTCCCCCATCTATAATCTGTAGCATCAAGCTTACCACAAAGGGCCCCAGGTAGTGGCAGAGGCAAGATACCTGACACTCTAGTATTTGTCTATCATTAAGTCCATTTTTTAGAAGGGGGGATTTATCTGATCAATCAGGATTTCAATCAGGATTTATAAAGAGTGTCTAATCACCCAATAGGGCATCCAGGCGCTAGCAGGCCATAGAGACTTATTCGAACAACCAGGTTATGAAGGACATTCGGAATTCCAGAAGTGAGGTGATTGTCTGGAGGTGCATGGGGGGGGGCTTTCGCAGGTCTTTGCTGCGATGTGGGGAAGGAGCGTCTTCCACTTTTGCTTCGATAGATGTGGAGAGTGTATGGGCAAGTGAGAGGGAGGCGGAATGAAGGTTTCTCAATGGTTGGTGGGAGTTCAGTTATATCTGTTTATTTTGGATTCATGATCCATAAAACATACAAGAATTAAAAATATACGGTTTGGTACAGTAGAAACATCCTAGCTAAAAAGGATCAATACATTTCTAATATGGAAACAATGATTAGCTCTGCAACCTACAGTGCAAAATAGCAATACAGTAATTCTTTCTAACATGATAGGACACACTTTCATACTTTCATGTGGAAATGAAGTGACACGAAGTAAAATGTATCCTTGTACTTGAGAAGATTTATAAGATAGCTAAGTAAAAGTGCATCATAATAGAATAAAAGAGAAAATAGGCAGAGCAGCAAGAATATGCAAATAAGGTGTACTCCTGGTAGAATGTAGGCAGTCTATCAAATATTACTGGAAGGACTACAAAAGGTGCTTTCAAGATAATGTTTTCATGTAAGCCAAGTGTTGTAATGTATCTAATGCTTACATATTGTTAGAATGTATCCTCACTAATGTTCTCTAGGTTCTGTGTTCTTGTATCCATGGTGATGCCTCTTGATTGTAGGAGGTTGAAGACTGAAGCAGCAGCAGGCATCCGTTGGTGGTGTAATCTTGAATAAATAACTTCTTCCTCCTACCCAGTGTATTGCTTATTTAACACTGGCGACGAGGGAAAGCTTGGAAGGGACAAACTTCTACACCACCCTGAACCCTAAACCCATGGAATGTTTTTAAAAGATTTATTTTATTTTTGAAAGCTTATTGTGCCTTGCTTCTGCGCAAAATAAAGGAAAGGAAAATTACTAAGTAACAAACTGGACTGCTTCTACACATAGAAATATCAAAGCTACAAACTGTGAGTATTGTCCTTAGCTTTGTTTCCCTTCAAAGAAATCTTTGGATTCATCGTTCGTCTTGAGTCTTCTAAGGACATATTATCAAAGAATAATTGCTCCTTTCGACCTTCGCTTTGCGGTTTACCCGACTTGTGACTGTTTTCCTTCAAAACTCTTTTTATGGCATTTTGAACTATGTGGCTTAAAGACTCTTCGTATCATCTTTAACTAATGCTGCCTCAACGGACAACGTTCCTGTTTACCTTTAAATTGCAGGACTCGAGCTTCTCCTACTTTGTTTTGCTCGCGCTATACTCCATTCTCCAAGCGCATCCGCATCGTCACTGCACGCACGCATTGACACTGACGCTCTGTGTCATCCCGTCAAGAACGTGCGTGGCGGCCTTCTTGGATCTCCATAGTAACGCGTATAAACGTGTTTAACTCGGGAAGCCCTGCAACTTGTGCTCTGTTCGCCACAAATGTAAAGAACTTGTGTGTCATTTCCTTATTACCAATTGTACAGTAAGACTCATACTTTTATAAATTTATTGTACATTTACTACAAGTTGTTTTTACTGGAACTTTGGAACTATTCAGTGTTACAAACACTTCACCATTTTTCTTTTTATTCTAAAGAATAGTGTTTGTGTTGAGTTGATGCACATACTTTTATTTTTGTCCACATTATATTTGAGTGCCCACGCAGGTTTTATCTCTTACTTCAACAGGCTGCACAATGTCTTCTACTTCCATGACTCAACCTCCTGCGTTTTTATCGGAAAAAGGTGAACCTCTTCTTCCATGGAAGAGATGGAAGAACTTATTTGACTCTTACTTAGTAGCTATTGGAGGTGAAAGATTTTCTGCAATTAGGAAACAAGCTATACTTCTCCATAATCTGGGAGTGGAAGGTTGTAATATTTATGACAGTATTGATGAAATTCCGAATGGTGAGGGTTCTGGTCAATCTTCCGACGTTTTTGAAATGTCATTGAAAATGTTGGAGAATTATTTTGGTACACAAATTAATGTTGTCCTTGAACACCACAAGTTTTTTATGAGGGCACAAGAGTCCAATGAAAAAGTTGGGAACTATGTTGCTTCCTTAAAGACATTAGCACGAACTTGCGAATTTGGAGAACTTACTCTCCCAGGGTGCAAGAAAAACTGTTATCAAAAAATCCTTCTTTGAAAGAGGCCATATCCATAGTGGAAGGTATAGAGAATAATTCGGGATGGGCGAAAGAAATGAAAGAGCATAAGTCTTCTGCGGACTGCTCCCACACTGCCAGCAACATTCATGAAGTCTCTAATAGTTCCTAACCAACTAATGGGGCAATTCATCCAAGTACAATTGGAGATAATGTATGTAAAGTTCTTCAAAACCGAAAAAGAGTTCAAATTGATCATAGGTAGATAAAATGTTATCGTTGTGGAATGTTAGTTATGCTAAATCAGCAACATGTCTTAAATGTGGTATAAAAAGTCATTATGCTAGATTTTTGCAGATCCACTGGAAAATTACAGAGTATTGAGTGTGTAGAAGCGGTATCTGTAAATCCTAGACTAATTATATCCAGTGTGAGAGGTGATGGTGTGATTGATGCTGATCCTATCACCATGCCTGAATGTAGCGTTGAAATTGGGGGTGAGATTTTTATTGTGTTAGCAGATTCTGGTTCTCCCTTCACTATTATTGGTAATGAAATCTGGAACAAAACATTTCCCAATGTACAGTTACTTGAACCAGACATTAACCCAGTTAGCTATGGTGGTTCTCATATTGATGTTTCTGGTTATACTGTTATGAGGATACACTTCAAAGGTCGTGAGACTGTTGGTGAGATATATGTTGCTCATAGAGGGGACAATCTTTTTGGGTTGGAGACACCAGAGAGATTTGGGAATCATTCTCAATCCGAATGCCCTTAAACCATCTGATCAAGTCATGTTAGTTGACCAAGTTTCTTCTTCTAACACATTTTTTGATGAGTTTCCGCAAGTGTTTTCAGACAAACTTGGGTTACTAAAAGATTTTGAACATCGCATCATTCTCAAAAAGAATTCTGTACCATCTGTGCAGAAAGTTAGGAAGGTCCCTAATATGATGTTGACCCCACTCAAACATGAGCTTTCCAGACGTAAGGAATTGAACATAATTGAAGAGATTGAATCTTCAGAGTGGTTCGCCCCAGTGGTTTTGGCCCCAAAGGATGGTGGGAAGAGCATTCGCATGTGTGTGGACCTTAGGGGATTAAATAAATGGATATGGGTGGATCGCCAGCCTCTTCCGAATATTGCGGAATCTATCACTATGTTATCTGGAGCCAGTACTTTATTTGTCTTCGGCATATCATCAGGTGCCTCTTCATCAGGGTTCAAAGCATCTGACGTCCTTACCATTGGGGACATTTCATTTTGTAAGAATGTCTTTTGGTTTGGCATTGTCCGCAGCATGTTTTCAAAGGATAATGAAGTTGGTAGTTGGTGAGATGTCGAATGTTATCTTTTTCCAAGATGACATCTTAGTTTATGGCAAGGATGACTGTGAACGTGATTCAGTTCTGAGGGAAGTTTTGAGGAAATTGGCTAATGTGAACAAAGCCAAATGCAAAATTGGAGTAACTTCGGTGACTTACCTGGGCCATGTGATTTCCAGTGAGGGGATCCAACCAAAACTTGAGTTAGCTAGTATAGTAGATGCTCCCACTCCAGGTGATAAGATTCAAGTCAGGTCCTTTCTCGGTTTGCCAAGTTTATCAAAGGTTTTGCATCAGTAGTTGAGCCCATTAGGAATTTGTTAAAAAAAGGTGCTAATTTTGAGCGGAATGATGAATGTAAGAATGCTTTTTTGTTTGTTAAAAAGGCGATCAGCCAACTACCTAGTCTTGGTCATTTTGACACTAAGAAGAAGACCTTTTTAACCACTGATGCCAGTTTGTCATGTTTGGGAGCTGTCCTTACTCAAAGTGATGCTGGAGGAGAAAAAGTTGTAGCATTTGCTTCAAGGGCATTGAAGAAGGCTGAGGGACAATATTCATGTATTGAAAGGGAAGCTCTTGCTATAGTTTGGGCGGTTAAGCATCTTAAGTTTTATCTTTGGGGTAACCCTTTCATTGTGAGAATGGATCATCAGCCCCTTGTACAGATATTTTCTTGTATGGAAAGTGAAAGGTTAACCCCAAGACTTAAACATTGGAGTGAAGGGCTGGAAGAGTTTAACGTTCAAGTGTAATACTTACCTGGCTCTTCTAATAAGGCTGCAGATTGTCTTTCCAGGTTGCCCATACAAAATCAAGATTACATTATAGATGTTGGCTGTGTCAGTGTTTCTTGGGTTAGAGAAAGTGCTATTTCTCTTGAAGAATGGGGTGAAGATAGGTCTCATAATCAAATATTTCCCCTTGTGAAAGATTTAGTCATAAAAGTTTGGCCTGCTCGCAGCAAGGGTCTTGATGCTGACCTTATGCCTTTCTGGTCTGTAAAAGATTAATTGACTGTAATTGATGATGTCCTAATGAGAGGTGATAGATTAGTTCCTCCTGTGATTTTGAGACCTAAGTTGATCAATTTGGCTCATGAGGGACACCTTAGAAGGAGTCTCACAAAGTCACGTTTGCGAGAGCGGTATAATATGGACCATGAAGTTGAGTATGTTGCCAAAGATTGTTATCAATGCGCTTCTAATGACAAATCCAAGGTGATCAACAAAGTACCCTTGTCGCCAGTTGATATTCCCAGTCAACCCTGGTAAAAGCTAGGATTGGACATAATGGGTCCGTTTGATTTATTGTCATCCTCTGAAAGATTTGTGATTCTCTTGGAAGACTACACATCCAAGTGGGTTTCTACCAAGTGTGTGAATTTTGTCAACAGGAAAGTTGTTTTGGATTTCTTGAGAGATGAGTTTGCATGTGAAGGAATTTCGAAGTTCATTATTTCAGATAACGGGGTGAAGTTTGTCTCCATTGAAATGAAAAATTTCCTGGATGACCATGGTATTTTCCATCTCAAAACTGCGCTTTACTCTCCACAAGCAAATGGTCTTGCTGAACGCATGAACCGTGTGGTTAAAAGCTGTGTTCAAAGATCTTTGGATACAAAGATTCCCCTCAAGGATGTTTTACGTGACACGTGGTGGGCTCATCGCACCACGGTTAATCAGGTCTTCAAGAACTCCCCGTTTTTTCTATTACGGGGTAGGCAAGTTAATTCTAAATTAAACCCTACATGGCTTCCTGCTCAAAATGTTATTCCCTTGGATAAGGAGGAGGTGGAGTCTAGAATTCATTCTTATCAAAAGAAATATAAGGAACGTTCTGATTTGAAACATTCTACAAGAGACAGATTGTGGAATATTGGTCAATGGGTCATGTGAAAAAAACAAGGTTCCATAAGAAGGGTGTTACATAATTTATGGGTCCTTTTAGAATTATTGGCATACAAAGAAATGTTGTAACCATGCAAAATGACAGTAAATGGAGCACGTCTAGACTTGTGAAATTCCCTGATGTTAATTCTCCATCTTCACCATGTTTTGATGATGCTTCATCTTCTTTTTCCAATGCTGGAGAAGTTCAACCAAACAGGTTTCCACAGAGATCTTGTCGAGCTCCTGCACGTTTCAAAGATTTAGTTTAGTTTATATTTCTGTTTATTTTTGTTTCTATTTTCTCTTTTATTGTAGCATTTCCATTTAGTGTTAGTAAAGGGAATGTGTTGCAATATATCTAATGCTTACATATTGTTAGAATTTATCCTCACTAATGTTCTCTAGTTTCTGTGTTCTTGTATCCATGGTGATGCCTCTGGATTGTATGAGGTTTAAGACTGAAGCAGCAGAAGGCATCCTTTGGTGGTGTAATCTTGAATAAATAACTTCTTCATCCTACCCATTGTATTGCTTATTTAACACTAAGCAGCATGCAAACATATAGCAACACTAATGACTACCACAGCTCTAGTATCAGACTTCATAATTCTTAGGGCAGTCTTATATTGCCTGAAGCCTAGCAATTGGCAAACTGGTATGTTCCACTTCTTGCAAGGGTACTTATAAGCATTGCAAAATAGAAATAAGTGATTCCTTGTTTTTGGAACAACCTTGCATGCAGGGCAAAGATTGGGGCGATTTATCAAATCCAGCTTCTCACGGTCTTACTTTGGTTTTAGATGTTATTGATTATGTTTTTGAGAAATTCTAATTGTTGTGTTTGAGATACTGGGGTTCTTCTTTTCAATAAATCCCTGTTGAACTGGTGGGATTTCATGCAGAATGCTCGATGATGGATTAATTTTCCTTAACTGAGTACAGATCGTCCTCGCTGCAGCATTTACACAATGAGCATTAGCCTCCATGACAGAAAACTCCAAAGAAACAGTTAACCAGCTATTTTCTTATCTCTCCAATATAGCTGACTTCCTCTTCCCCTTAAGTTTCATAAAAAGGAGAGTCACCCAAGCACAAATCCTGTTTTCTAAAGCCTAAAAAATGAAGACGCCCAACATAGGCTGGGATTGATGGGAAACTATATTTTAGTGAGACAGAACCTAGACTCAGCGTAATAAAGATTACCAGTAAGTAACTGAGTCACTACCGCCTCATCTGTCTTCATTGCCCCAGTATTTACACAATGAGCTGATACCAAAGGTAGAATCAGCTTCAATTATTACCTTCACAATTATACATACTCATTAATCATAACTACATACACCAGGTTTTAATCCAAATCACCAAAATATGTTCATTCATATATATATCCATCTATACTGGAGCTCAGTACTGAAGTAGCCAAAGACTTTGGAACACGACATCCTACTTCCAACCGATAGTTTCCATAAAAGTATGAGAAGATGACCATGTGGTCACATTGCAAATCTCCTCCGTTGAGACACCTTTGAACAAAGCCCAGGAAGTGGACACAACTCTAGTTGATCGTTCCTGAATCTGACTCACCACTTCCCTATCTTGTGTCTCAAAAGCCAACAAAATTGCTTGTTTTATCCATCTACTGAATGTAGAATTTGAAGGTTTCAATCCATTCCTTACTTGACCAAATGCCACAAACAAACTGTCCACCTTTCTGAAATCCTCCTTTATATTTAGGTAGATTAAGAAAGCCATCTTCCCATCTAACAAATGCATCAAACAAAGCTTCTTCAATCTTAGGATCAGGAAAAAAAAAACTAGTAGAATTACCTCCCCAGACCTGTGAAAATAAGAAGGCACCTTAGGTATGAAAGTAGAATTAGATTTCAAAATTACTTTGTCAGAAAAACCCTTAAGAATGGTTCTGCGAGGGGTGAGGCCAACCATTGTGGCCGTGTGGACATGATCTACGGGGGCACAGCTAAATATCTGTGATCCGATCCCAACCACTTGCTTTTCAACTAGCAGAGGAATGAAGATAAAGTTCTGCCTTAAGTGAAACTTCAAGAGCTCCGTTTCCAGCCCATGGTTCGTGAGCAGCTCCGGACTATGGGGCTCGCCTCTGGATCCTACAGTTTCATGGCGGCAGTAGAGACAGAGACGACTTCAAGCCCTATCTGTTATTAATGGAGGAAGTGACCCGCACCAGCCAACACCATGATGGGGGAGAAGAGTTGGGGAGTCTTCTATTGGCGGAGAGAGACGCATTTCCTTCGGTCCCTCTCAACAAGATGGCAGCCGAGGATTTTACATTTGGTCTTGACTCGTAGGTAGTAGATGATGGAATCCCTTCAAGGTCGCTGGAGGACAAGCACCCCTATGTGATTCTCTTACCACAAGGGCTGCTGTGGTGAAGAGATGGATGAACGGAACAGGGCTCACTCCTGTGTTGCCTGACCTTACCTTGGTGACCTTTCTGCCTCACAGTCAATGCATTTTCTTGCCAGTAAGTTAAACAGACCACCTCTGTCACTTTGCAACTTCCACTGGAGTGACATAGGCCTAATCCTCCTGCAAATACCCTTGAGGAAATGTTTTTGACAGTTTGGACTGGCTTTTTGCGACTAACTGTCATGACTCCCTCAGCTAATGACACTGAGCTTCTTACAAGCCTCTATAATCCTCTGGGGAAATCAGTGATATCTGTGAGTGGGAAAGAATACCTCCCAAAGATGGAGGCAGCTGTCACCAGAGAAAGCCTTTGAGTGTGCTCCATTCTGATCTCTCCATGCTATACTAGCCCAGTTGTGGGCTGAATGACCTGTCGACTATTTGAACAAAGATGCAGCCTGGAGCACTTGAAACTCCTATACCTGCTGGACATTCCCTTTAGCAGCAACCAATCTTCTATGCCTTTCTGCATCACAAGCTACTTTAGGTCTATATTCCACCAAAGAAAGTCCAACATATTAGGGTGGCCAGCTACTTCACCCCATCAGAAGCAAGAACATCCAATACAAACTCCTCCCCAGAAGCAACCATGGCTTTAACTAAAGAGGAGCTCCTCTCCTCCCTACAGGAATTTAAGAAGGAGCTTAGAGAAGAGCTAAAAGCTGACATTGCCGCTTCCTTTGAATCTTACAAAGCTGACGTTAACTCACGTATGGTCTATCAACAATCTGATATTGACTATGTTGCAACACAAATGCTAGACCTGAAAACCAAATATCAAGACCTGGATCTGCGTTTAAACCCATTGGAATGTACTGCAGAACACCTTCAATCCCAGTTGCAAACTGCTTTTCTCAAATGCGAAGACCTGGAAAACCACTCCAGATGGGATAACAATCGAGTGAGAGGTCTGGAGAAGTGTCAGGGGCTCTGATTTGGAGGCCTTTCTCTGACTTGTTGGTCGACGACCATGCAGAGGTGCAGCTGGAAAGACTGCATGGAGTGAACCTTCCTTCCTAGGAAAGAGGGAAGAGGCCTACAGATATTCTGGCTAAACTGAACTCTTTCAAAATCAAAGAACTGATCCTCTATGCAGCTCGAAAGTAAGACACTATCTCTTTCCAAGTTACGACCTGTACTCTATACCAAGACATTGCTCCCGCAACATTGGCTCTGCACCTGCAATTTAAACCACTAACGGAAGCTCTGCGCCGACATTGTGTCAAAAACACCACATTACGGAGTTAGAGGATGCAGTTTCTATATTAGACCTTACAATATCCTCACCAACCGGACCTGAACGACATGGCAAGGGAACATTGTCAGATCTCAATGACAAGACCAACACCGAATCTGTGGGGTATTTTGGCAGGTTTGTGTCCATTACGCCCGCAAGGTTTGACCTGTAGAACACACGTCTTAGCACCCTTATATGGTACTTAAAACCTTAACATGGAATGTAAAGGAAGTTAAACACTCCACCAACTCTGGAAATATAATCATGATTGGCAACTTGATATCATATCCCTCCAAGAAACACATTTTGAATTAACTGAAGACTTCAGACTGCGTCACAAATCGTATCCCCTAATTACAAATCATCTGCCACCACTAAATATAATGGTGTTGCACTCCTCTTCCACTCTTCAGTGAAATGTTTAATTACGGGTTGTAAATCAGATAAAGAAGGAAGAATCCTGATGGTTAATGGAGTTATCAAGGGTCGCCTCTGGACTGTGGCCATAGTTTACCCGCTTAATTTGGTTCAATCTGAGTTTCTCCTTTCCTTCCTCTCCCTACTGGGTGTGTTTGCTGAGGGAGACATTATGTGACTGGGTGATTTTAATCTGGTGGGGGATCAGAGTACTCAGCCCCACAAGAACACAGCCTGGTAGATTTATTAAAAATAGATAATCAGCACTTCTCCAATTGGGTTTACTAGATGCATGGATGGCTCTCAATCCCACCCCATGCGATGATACCTTCTTTTCCCACTCCCATGGTACTTATTCTAGACTTGACCACATTTTCATTAGCTAACTCCTATGACATAATGCTTTATCTGCCACTATATACCCTATTACTCTTTCGGATCATGCCAAGGTTGAAGTAGTGATGGTCTGGAGCACCCTTATCTCTACCAATCGTGGATTTTTTTCCCTAACATTCTTACATGTGATAGTTAATTTCAAGATGAACTCTGTAAAACAATTACAGAATATTTCCAACTGAACAATCCCCAAGATATCTCTCAATCAACAACCTGGGACACCTTTAATGTGGTTGATGCTAGGAAAATGCATCTCTCTGATGACTATCCTGATCCAACCAAATACCCAAGGAACAACATGTGCTAGAAGCTGAGCTCCTTCAAGCCAACAAAGCCCATAGGCTTCACCCACTCTTACCCTTCAGAGGAAGGTTACAGCTCTAAAGGGTAAGATCAACGCTATATACAGCAAGAAGGCAGAAATGACCCTCCTACATCTTAAAAAGACTACCCAATAACAAAGCAACAAGGTAGGTTCACTACTAGCGAGACAATTGAGATCCAAACAGGAAAAGGAATACCTATGTCAGATACAAGAGGAGATCAGGTTTGTTCACTGCACGGAGGAGGGGATGGCTCAGGCCTTTTGCAACTTCTACAAACAACTCTATACTGCGGATCCTACGGATACTTGCGAACACTTAACTTGCCTAGACAAAGTTATGTTACCTCAAGTTTCCCCAGCTGTCAATGAAACATTAAGCTGCCCCATAACAAAATAAGAGGTGCCTGCCGCTGTAGACTCCCTTAAGCTGCATAAAGCACCTGTCCCTGATGGCTTTACCGCCCAATTATATAAGGCCTTCAGTTCAAACTTGATCCCACACTTGACAGTGCTATTTATTCATATTGCAGACTGTCAAGCTGTGACCCCCTCAATGGGAGAGGCCCTGGTATCTGCTATCCCCTAAGCCATATTCATAGTGCGGGCTTGTAAGAAGCCGATCTGGCTTCTCTGAATTGTGCCCCACTGATCTGCAGTGTATGATTTCCTGCTTTTGTAATGATTATTTCCAGATTAATATGGTAATAAAGCAACAATAAATCCAAAGGTTTAGTCTTTCGGAGAAAGAGGATCCATCATACGTGGTGAATTGCTGATGTAATACTAGAAAGTGTTTTCCTATCAATCTATTAAGATGTGATTCTCGAAGTCACTTGTGGCAACACTGAAATAATGTTAAGGCTAATGTTATGTCTGTAGTGAGTGACTTAGCTAAATATGATAAGACGTGGTGGTTTTCTCGTCCTCCCTTATTAAAGGAGGTTCTTGGAAAGGTTGTTTCAATAGCTTGATTTATTGCCCAATGTTGCTTTTAGTTGGCCAGATACATTTTTCTTTGTTGGAAGCAAAAGTCTAATAAAAGGCATTGGTATTTCCAAGTTCGACCATGCTACATCCTATTAGATATAAATGGGGGTCTTACCTCTTGGGAACATCTGTCCCAAATGAGAATAATTGACAATCGGACTGGGATGTCTACTGCTGTATTAGGAAAGCTGTCTATTTTGATTTTAATTGTGTCACTCAAAATTATGGAGAGCACTGAATCCCATTAACAATATTTATTAGTGTATGTTGGTGTTTCAGTGATTATAAGAAAGTTTCCTCTGAACAGGACATTTTAACAAAAACAGTAAGAGTGGTTCTGCGAATTTATCTGGGGAAAAATCGGTTTCTTTAACTTTGGAGTATTTGGGCAAAAAAAATACATGTAATTATCTTCATGAATTCCCTGTTAAAAGCACCAAAGTCAACATTTTGAAATGGAGATTGGGGTTTAACTCTGTATGGGTCATTTAGAAATTCACGGATGAGGTAAAGAATAACAACATTTTTTGCTTATGGCCTTTAATGTGTTAATTTGGAATCTGCCCTAGATGTGATGCCATTGTAGTATTAGGGGAAACAGGGCCCCATGCAGAAACAAACAAATGCAAAGAGAGGGACCCCTTCTAAGCCAAAGAAATGGGGTTCCGTAATCAGCTCCAAAAAATAAATATTTCCTTTAGCAAACTACTAAACATTCTGCATTCACTACAAACTCATTCCTCGAATTACCTCACAAAATCTTTGATTCTGTTCCAAACATGGTGGAAATCATGCTTTCCCAAAGCATGTGTCACTTTGCTATCTGCATATCATCAGGTCAGATGCTTTATTTTTTCAATAAAAACAAACGATTCATAATTTATATCACAAAAAGCACAATAGGTTCAATACAAACAATATTCCATAAAAAATCCCAACCCTCAAGAATTTGTAATTTATGTTTCAGAGTTTAAGATACATTTTGCTAGTGACAGTAAACGATAGAAAAAGAAAATAGAAAACAGAGAGAAGAGAGCTTCTAAAAGACAGTGCAATTTCTCATTAATCCAACCCATCAGTGACCAATTTGAGTTAAATGCTGGAACTCTTAGAACCGGCGGGAATAATGAATGCCCTCTACTATAAAAAAAAGAAGCACACGATCACAGGTCCGACACTGCACACAGTACGTGTATGGTTTGATGCTCAGCGAGCACTCGGCTGGGAAGGAGTGGTCAGGAAGGCTATGCCGCTGTGGGATACCAAAAAACAGGGGATGCTAGGTAATACGAAGGGGTTCCGTAACTGGTACTCAATAGGAATTTCAACCTATGGCAGAGAGGTGGGGTGGTCACCTTCTCTCATTTCCAAGACACATACGGCCTGACGGAGACAGAGAGGTTTAGATACATGTAGATTACACACACATTGCAGTACCTGATACCGCCAGACACAAACCCGGAGGACTCCTCCCCGCTGGAGGATAGACTCCTAACAGATCACCTCCAGAAAAAAGCGATATCGCTGACATACAAAAAAATTGTGAACAACAGAGCAGACCCAACAGGGACCCTGAAGGCTAAATGGGAGTGCGAGGTAGGAGAGATCGATGAGGCAGAATGGAGAGAGGCGCTGGCTTCCCCTAGAGAGGCTGCTAGTCCATCACGGCTCTGGCTAGTGCAGCTAAAAATATTGCACTGTACATACTATACTAGGGCACTTCTACAAAAAATAGGACGAGCGGATTCACTACTCTGTCTTAGGGAATGTGGGGAAACGGGATCCTTCTATCATACTATCTGGAGTTGCCCAGTGATTGTGAGATATTGGATGGCGGTCATGAGGACACTCTCTCAAGTTACGCAAATCACTATACTGCCCAGCCCACAATGCTGCCTCCTGAACATCTGGGACCCAACGGACTTAAACAAGACGACCCAGGACTGGGTGACTTTAGGAATGACTGTAGCGAAGAGTAATATAGCACAATGCTGGGGCTCTAGAGCTAGTCCCACTCTAGATCAGTGGTGTAGAGATATGGACTTGGCCATGGTGGCAGAACGATCAGTGTATATCTATAGAGGCTGCCCAAGAAAATGGGAGAAGATATGGGGAAAATGGAACACTTACAGAGGTAGCATCTGTGAACCCCCGCAGTCTGACTCTGACTCAGATGGATGTATGTGATGATATTATAGTAGGTGGCTCCCTCAATATGGCTGCGAATGGGTGGGTTGGTCTGAGAGGGAAGTGAATAAGTGTGCTATTTGGTATGTCTGTAGCAGGTAATGGGATCTCAATGATTATGATTTTACCAAAGTCAAATGTCATGCTGTCATTGAAATGCTCTGCAATATGTTTTAATAAAAATTGTTTTAAAAAAAAAAGCTGGAACTCGATAAATAATCAGATTTTTGTTTGTTGTGCCAGCCAACGTCACAGATTTAGGACTCTAAGCGTTGACTCGTTTCGTTGCTATCATCTTGGTTTACACCATCTTTTTCAAGACAATTCCATACAGTCTCATTCTGTTTATTCCTAATGAGTGCAACAAAATAAGCGGCCTGTATATAAAAAAACTCAATTGCTTAAAATATTCAAAAAAGGACTCTCCTTATGTTGCCCAGACAATCAGTGATAATACAAATAGATGAATTCCTACAAAGTTACAACATGAAATAAATAAGACATCTATTAAAACAGTTATGATTGCCTAATTGCATGATGGCACAACCCATAAATCCCTTTATTTCAAATTCAAATCCATAACAGCATACTGTTTTGTCTACATCTTAACGTTATAGACAACTAATATTAGTGCCTGTTATAAATAAATACAGATGGCCCACAATGCCCGTAAGGAAAACAACATAAAAATATTAAACAGAGGGTTCATGAGCAACCTTGATTGGGGTCAATCAGACATGATCTTCAACATGTCGGGATATTTTTTTTAAATATACTGCTAAGCACTGCATTTTCTATTGTATATTTCATTTTTTTGTTGTTATTGATTTTAACCCCATTTTAAGCAAGGAAATGCAAAGTATAAATAATACATTATAAATGCATTAAACAATAAAAAAACAATCAAGCAGTCAGAACAAAACAAAGAGAAATATACATAACATCTGTAAAGTGCTCTAGATCCAATCTGTTATAGGTGCCCATATCTTAACTCCCATGGCCCTCTTTCTCCTTCCTTAAGTTTTATAAATAGCCAATTCCAAATTATACATTGCTAATAATCTTTCACGCCAACTGAAAAAGAGGGCGGATCTGAATTGATCCAATCTTTTGTAATACATGCACGTACTACAGCCATGCACATGAAGATAAAACATATTGTAGCTTTAGATCTTATTTGACCAGATATTTCGGGGCTGAGACCAATCAACACTAATTCACCAGTTATACTCATCGGTCGTCCCAATATTAATCGCAAGAACTGTTCAAGTGATAAGAAAAATTCAGATAGTTCGGGGCAAGCAAAAAACATATGTATGGCATCAGCAGCAAATTGTCCACACCTGTTGCACTTGGTCCCAGTAGCAGTGCTCCATTTAGAAATCTTTCTTGGAGTATAATATAAATCGTGTATAGCCATATAATGCTGTGATCGCATCATTCTCATCATAAGAACCCGATTAGCCAACAAAAATGATTCAACAATATTAGCTTCAGCTATCCCTAGTTTAGTTACCCATTTCATTTGACAGCTTTCAAGATCATCTTGGAGTTCTGGGACAGGATAAAAATAAAACTGTCCTACTGATGTTTTTTTTCCCCATACTCTCGATGAGAGGAAATTTCGTCAATTGCTGTTCTATCCCAGGACCTAGAGTCTGCAAAAAGCTACTGATTTGGTGAAATAAAAAAAAAATATTTTTAGGTAGAACAAAATTCTTTTGCAATTCAATAAATGAGACTAGATGTTCCTCTTGAAAAAGGTCCCCTAAACATTGAATTCCTCTAGTGCCCCACCTATTGGCAATTTGATCACGAATAATAAAAGGTAGTAAATCGGATGCTGCGAACGGTGAATAAACATTTTATTTTGGAATTCCGATATGGCGCTTAACCAATTTCCATACCGCATATGCAGCTTTTAAGATTTAATTCATATTTTTTTTAAATAGCTAGGTTCTACTACTTTGACCAGACAGCCATTAATTGCCTTGCCCATTCCGAGCTCATAGATAGAAGGGGTATTACAAGACAATATCCAGGCTCTATCCCTAACTACAAGTGGACTGATGAATTGCAAAGTTGCTGCAACGTAATAAAACAAAAAAAGGGTATTCCCCAACCCCCCGGTCTTTCGGCAGTACCATCTTTTTATAAGCTCTTCGTTGTCGCTTATAACCCCACAGAAATCTAGAGGAGATCCTCTCTAGTCTTTTAAAACATGTAGCTGGAAATTCGATCGGGATTGTACGAAACATATATAAAAGTTTGGGTAATACCAACATTTTAGCACATTAGATCTACCATATAGAGACAAGTGGAGGAGATCTAACCTCTCTAATACTGAATTTATTTAGTCAATGCAGGGTTCATATTTAGTTCTGGAATATTACATACTGGAAGTGAGATCTTGATTTCTAAATAGGTGACTTCAGGAACAATAATCATGTTAGACGGGGATCTTCACCGACGTAAAGAATCCGGGTTTTGGAAATATTAAGCCTATAGCCCGAAAATGAACCAAACTGGGCCGCTAATTCATTAATGATAGGAAGTGTAGTACCGATGTCTGTTGTAACTACTACAATGTCATCCACATAGGTGAGGGCTCGATAATCTATATGACATAAGCGGATGGGTTAGATATTTTCAGCTGCATCTAGCTTATTCAAAAAGGGGTCAATATATAAGGCGAACAAGACTGGTGAACACGGACACCCTTGCCGTGTACCACGAGAGATTGAAAACAAGGAAGATGTTTGACCAGCCAAGCGTATACACGCGGTGGGGGGATGGTAAAGAGCCTTTAACGCGAATAAGATACCAGGACCAAATCCTTTCCGGCCTAAGGCTTCCCACATTTAAGACCAGGAAACCCTGTCAAATACTTTTTCAGCATCCAACAGGGTTACCCCAATTGTGGAGCTAGTTGCTTGCGCCCAATCCAAAAGGGCGATCAAGCGCCGAACATGATCAGCTGTGTCGCGTCCAGGAATAAATCCATGCTGAAACTTTGACACAAGAGGTGTAATTATGCCAGAAAGACGCGACGCCAGGATCTTGGAGTATATCTTGCCATCTGCATTGATAAGCGATATAAGCCTGTAAGAAGAAGGTATTAAAGGTGGCTTGTCTTTTTTAAGAAAGATTGTAATTATTGAATTCCGCCACGAGAAAGGTGCATTCCCCTTCTGAGCTTCCAAAAAGACTGCCATTAGTTCTTCTTTTAGGGCTGTTCGAAAGACCCTAAAAAATTCGAGAGGAATGCCGTCCGGGCCAACAGCCTTACCCACCGCCAGTGATGTTAAGGCTGCCTCGACCTCTTCCCATGTCATAGGTGTATCTAATTCCTCAGTTTGCTCAGGCGTCAATATGGAGGTTTCAATATTAGAACGGAAATCTGCTACATTATCCTCAGTACCACAAGTAGTTTCCTATGTATACAATTTACTATAAAATGTACTAAAAACCTCCAATACTTCGGCAGGTTTGTCATGCATTTGCCCCGAATCATCAAGAATACTATCTATCCTAGCAACCTCTTTCTGATGTAGCCTTTTAGCTAATAATCTCCCAGAGTTTTTTCCCACCTCATAAATCTCTGATCTATAAACTGCTTTTTGCGCAGCTAATTTTGTGGCAAAGTTCTGGTACAATGTTGCTTTCTGAATGGCTAGATCCCTTAAAATTTGAACAGTGCTCACCCCTCTACCAATTGCCGACATCAGTTGGATTTCAATATCTCGTACTTTTCCCATCTCAATATCATGTGCCTTTCGTATTTCACGTTGTTTATTAATTGAATAGCTTAATGTTTCTCCCCGAACCCCCGATTTAAAAGCATCCCATACCACCTGAACCGGAGCAGACCCACGATTAATTTTAAAAAACTCAACAATCCATTTCCCCATCTGCTTAACATACAGAGGGTCAAATGGTAATTTGCACTCAAAAGTCAGGGGTCTCGGAGGAGATCTAAAATTAGTATCTAACTCTAAGATGATAGGGTTGTGATCGGAGATTATTTTAGGCAAAATATCAAACCTGACGTTATTGGCATTATTGATATATCCAGCGGTTACAAAGAAATAGTCTAAGTGGAATTGTATATTTCAATTGCGATATTATTCTCCTACGGGCCATATTTAAAAATGTGCAGAAATTGTGGCTAAGCTTTAACACATAGCAATTATTTTCTGTTGTATTTAAAGATTTAGATATTTTTCTCCCTCGCAGATATTTGGGTAAATTCATGCAAAATGTTGCATTTAATGCAAATTTGTCATATATGAATGTAATGCATCTTAAAGACTAGGGTGCATTGGGGTGGATTGGGCTTCTTGATTCTCTGCGTGACCAACACATTGTTTGCTTCTGGGTGAATCACTTTTTGTTCCAGTGACTTAAATTATTAGTATATGAAAATGGATAATAGAAAATGTTAAAAGAAGAGCTGCACGTGGTACTGTCCAAATCACAATGCTCCCATTCACAACTTTCTGGTCTCTGTAATCTGGTTTCCCCTTGACCCCAATCACAACATATATTTGAGATGCACCAGCTACATAAACAAAATGATCATTGCAAAGCCCTCCACTCCTTCCTGCAGCTTTGTCTGGGCTCAATCAAATCTCTACAAAACTATATTTATTTATCATCTCCCTCTTAAATTCTCCTCCACTCCAGTGGAACTTGCTGAACAAATACAGAACTCACCCTTTCTCACTCAAAAACTCACACTTGAGATTCACAAATTGGCAAATATTTTGTCTGCTAAATATTTGGACATTTAAGAGTTAAGACAGCCCTAGAGCACTCTGGGCATACAGCTGACAGAATTGCTATCAATGGATGAGTATCAAGCTTTAACTCCATCAATCTGCACAATATGTGAAGGCTACACAGTCAGAGAGGTCTCTAGTACATGGGTATGCATGCTGCAAAGTTATACAAGTGTGTGCAGTCTCTGACAAATACACCATTTACAGCGTTTAATATATGCCCAGTATATTCAGCAGGTCTCTGATATATGTAAAGAGTGCACAGCTGCAGGCCTATTGACAATATGTAGGCCTTCAACATGTATCAGTTGTCTGATAAATGTCTGATAAATGTGTTGTTAATGCGTCAGACTGTGTCTGCATGAAATACATATAGCAAATAAAATGGCATAGTAAGTTAACGCTCACCCCTGACATCTTTTGTGATCTGCAGAGTACAAATTTGAATCTAGCATGGCCAAGTCAGTCTCCCATCTTTCCTAGGTCAATCAAATGACTACAAGTATTTTGAGTAACCAGAGTATATGCTACATACTGCAAGTAGCTTCTTTAGAAAAGGGGAATGAAACACTATATAAGAGTAAGATCTTATTATTATTCCACATGAGAGCACGAGCCATATATGACAGGCATTTATATTGTTGTGTATCTGAGGTTTACATATAATGAGTATATCAGATGCCTGCACACTGTGCATATATGCAAGCTTCGTTCAACACACACTCACACACTCGCACATGCACACACAAACACGCACAAACACCCAAGCATACACCCGCACGCACACACACACGCACACACGCATACACCCACACACGCATACACCCACACACGCACACACCCGCACACGCACACACCCGCACACACACACACAAGAATATGTTGGCATGCTATCCATGTATCTGAATCTGGACCTTAATATATATACATTGGATATGCATATTCAACTGTAGGAAAAAACGTATTTGTAATAAGAGCAAAAAAAGGTTCTTTCCTAAATAGAGGGAACAAGCCCTTCGGACAGACGTAGTGGAATGAGTACTACATACATTCACTGTCTAAAAAAACACATTGTATTAGAGTCTAGATTTTGCTAACTTGATTGTTCAGTTACACATTTTAAATTATTGCCATTTGAATCTTCAGACGTTTGTGTCATCATCATCAACCAGTTTATTTTCGCACTTCATAAAAAGGAATAAAAGTACACACATAAAATAGCATAAAAATGCATTAAAATTCACCGTACAAAATTTAAAAGCAGTTTCAAGCCCGCTGTTAAACATTGCGCATAAGTGATAAATCCACAAATACATAAATGGACTAGAAAAAAAGACAGAATAAAACAGTTAAAATGAATCTCAAAGTGCAAAAGGTGTAGTACATAAAACTTTACATAATCTCATAGCGGCCAGTAAGAAGGAGGCTAGCGCAAAGCAGACCAATGGGGTTTCTACTGAGTAAAATAAAAAGAGAGTAGATGCTACAGAACTCATTGAAAATTTCCTCAAGAGTGGAACAATGAAAGCCTTTCTCTCAGTCGTGTATAATGAACAAAAAAGGACGAGGTGTGATGTTGATTGGGCTGTCTTGTTGTCACAAGGACAAGGCGGTAATAAAAAAATATTATTAGGGTAGCCCAGCATTAACGGGATAAGATTCAATCTGAATCTAGTCAGAATGAAGCAATGCTGGTTATTCTGACTAACCGTAAGTATGAATGTAGGTGATTTGATATCTGTGGTATTGATTCATAAAACTTTACGGTTTGTTTCCTTTTGTGACTATTTCACCTATCATGAGCGACTTTATTTATAAGGATGGCCTTTAATCTCAATTTAGGGAATTGTTTGCAGAAAATCATAGAGGCAAGACCCAAAGAGGTAAGAGTTTCTCTGAAATATAATAGCCGGGGGATTATGTAGGGATGTTACAAATTTAAAATGACTTTAAAGATTTTTTGATTTAGGCCCCCAGTACCCCTTTTTCATATAGATAGCCAGAGAGAGAGTGCCGCTAATCTTATGGCGTCCGTAATAAAGGGCATGCTGACTTCTTGGTGGGCTATGAAGTTGTTACTCGATTGTGGGATCGACAAATGCCTTTTTATGAATTTGTCTTCTTGCACTTGGAGAGAGGTTACATTACTGATACCCCAAATTGCTTCTCCATAAGTGCCTATTGGGAGTGTTTTTGCAAGGTAAATTGTGAGCATTTCAGGTATCGGCTTATGGCTATTTCTTTGGAAAATCTAAAAAGGGCAGCAATGCTTTGGATCATTAGGTTGATTTGGCTTTGCAACATCTCCCTCCATGATTGTTCATTATCAAAAACCACCCCTAAATAGTTAAAATGAGGTACCTTCTCTAATGTTTCCCCGTCTAGTGTGTATCTCAGTCTCTTCCTTTTATCACTACCTATTACCATGACGTAGGATTTGGCTTTATTTACGTGCAGGTTCCGAATTGTGCATACAATCTGAGTATTGGGTAATAAGATTTTGTAGTGCCATGGGTGTCCTAGGCAATAAAACAGCATCATCTGCATAGAAGAGGGAGGGCAGTGAATGAGACTAACGGAGTGTCCTTCACATCCTCAGTTAAAACCTTGATTATCTTGTTAATATAGAGGGCGAACTGAAAGGGTGCCAGGACGCAACCTTGCCCTACTCCCTTTTCAATTTTAAAAGGTTTAGTACATAAATAAAACTAGTAGTAATACATCCTAAATGTACACATAACAAAAGGAGTATAATACACAACTAATACCAACAACAATGGAAAAAAGTGCTGTTTTAAAAATAGGAAAAAAAAGTCCTACAACTCTTTCAATTAAATTACTTTGACCAGGAAATAACCAAAACGGATGTTAAAACAAACTAAAATAAAACAGGTACAAAAACTAATATAACAAAATAATTTTTTATATTGTCACACACCATTAAAAACAAAAAAAATATTAAACAGAAAACATTACTTTTTAAATAACGTTGCAGACCGCAAAACGTATAAAAGGAGCCATCCACCATTTTTAAAATTGTAGTTACCTGATTGCCAGAGACTGCACGCAGGATTATACTTTCCAAAAGCTACTCGTTGAAAAAAGCCAACTAAAACTCAAAGTAAGTACAAACTATTGAATTATATAGCTAATTAACAATTTTTCGAAACGCAAATAATCTAAAGTCAAGCATATTATTTGTTTTTACAGTTTGTTTCAAAACTTTACAACCTCCAAACAACTTTACTGAATAGACTGTTTTGGACAATATATATCAAAAGTAAGTCACCGAGGAGGAGCCAAGATGGCGAAGTGAACGGACGTGAAGTCTCTCGGCTCCCCGATCCTTTGTTCCCCTCGTCGAAATCTTGACCTTATCCTGCCACGAAACAACAGCGAGGGGACGGGGACAGTGTGCGGACTTGACTGGTGCTCTCCCGACGTTCCTGCCTGCCTGGGACCCATTGCACGGCCGAGAAAACTGCGGAGCTCGTCTCTACCCCTGAGACCGAGACCCAGGCGGACACGCTGGCATGGCGGCTGCCGGTGCTACCGAGGCTACAGAGGCGGAGTGAATCTAGCGCCTTGACTTGCGCTTCTGCCTGCTGCTAACCACGCCTGCCCTTCATTTATGCACGGAGTGCCTGCCGACCGGGAACTTCTTCTGGCGCCTCCGCTGCCGAGGTCTGCTAACGAGGTACGCAGCGCTCCCCCATGATGGCGGACATTTAAACACCGCAGCTCTCCCTCAAGCCTGCTCCCGACCACTGTGGGGCTTCTATTACGAATCGCCCATTGATTGGGTGTCAGCGGTCGGACAGCGATCTATATCTCTGCGATCTCTGTGGCGTTTGTGCCCCCGCGCCCCCTTGCCTCCCCCGGCGGGGCTCTTGGAATGGCTGACCGGGCTGCATCTACTGCTCACGCTGCCTCAGATGGGACTGGGACTGTGCTGAGGTCCCCCGGACATTGTCCTGTCTGGGGACCCGCGCCTGTGCTCGAGGCGAATATGGACGCCCCAGCGGCCCCAACTTATGGCTCCATTCTTGCTGCAATCCATGACTTGCGGGCAGAGATGCGTGTGGGCTTTTTATCGTTGTATGAGAGGTTTGAGACTGCTACGCCCGTGGTGACCTGCACATCGCCGATCTGCCTCTCTCACTGGGATGATGTGACTGTTGCTACTCCTGCCCAGGCTACGTTGTTGCCAAACAAGTGCTCTACCCTTCAGCCTCCCAGCAGTGTTGGTGGACGTGAATTGCTACCTATTCCTTTCACCGGCGCTACAATGTTTCTGCCTCCACCAGTGCTCACAGTTTCCATCGAGGCTCTGCTACCTTTGGTAATGCCGCCACAGACACAGCAACCAGTAAGTCTGCCTGCCCGTGTTCATCTGGCCCTGTTGCTGATACTCAATTTCTTGCTGACCAGTGTGCAACCATTGGAGCTGTCTAGCGGGATACATGGAACTGGTCGCGGACGGATCCGTCCACTTTGTTATGGAACACCATCTTCCTGCCGAGGGCGGCCATCTTGTCTCCTTGTTCTGCCAGTGTGGACTGCCGTACGAGGGTTTTGGCTGTGGGGGCGAATACGTACTGGTCAGGGTTAGCGGACTTTTTTGGTGGACTGTGTTTTCCTGGCTGACTAAAATCTCGGTATGCATCGGTTCCTGCGTTGTGCGAATGTAATTCTCCTTGCGTTATATGGTGTTCGCAGCTCACTGTTTTTGTTGGTACATATGGGGGATGGGACGACTAGACTTGTCAGGCGGGTGGGACCTCGGGACGAGACACCCTTTATGTGAGTACTGCTATGATAAGTGGGATCTCTCCCTATTTTATTTCGTACTGTACAATTAATAATCCTGAGGTGATATATAGGGTGGGAGTTGCTGCATGGTTGGGGTGTCCGAGAGACTTGGTGTTTGGTGGGCTCCTCCCCACATTCCTTTTTATTGGGAGTTATAGATTAGGATTTCCTGTTCTTTCTCCCTATATTCAAAAGTGACTTTTTTCTTTCTTCTCTTCTTAGGGTTTTCCCTCTCTCTTTCCTTGTCTATATTTCGGGTTCTTTAGCGGGCGACAGACACACTGCGGGGGGGGGGGGGTAGGCCGTAGCCTCTGCAATGATGTAGGGTGGGGGGAAGGTTTTAGTTCTCATGTTGGTTTCTATGGGCCTTATTTTATTCTTTCTCTGTGCTTTTCTTACCTAATTTCTGTTCTGGGTCCGGGATAGGGGCGTTTAGGGAGTGGGCGGTTCTGTACATGGCGTGGAATTGCTACACTGACGTCTTTGTTGTCTTACTCGTACCCGCCATATTGCCTGGAATGGCTTTAACGCTTGGTCTCCTGTAAAGCTCTTGCCTGCTCATGCTGTGAAGTAACTGTATGGACTCAGCTCTCCTGGATTTCTCTTCTTCACTGTCATTATTTTAAGATCACAAAAACTTTAAAATTAACCTTCACTGCTCCTGTTTCTCGGCGACACGAATCTACTTGGTGTACTGATAATTGATTGCTGATTTAACCTGGTGCCGCTGAGGAATTGTATTGTTCGCTCCAGTGCTCAAACGTATCGTGGCCGGCCTGATGGTTGTGGGCCCGTATTTGTTATATTTTCATGCACAATAAAGGTTTACAAAAATTTAAAAAAAAAAAAAAAGTAAGTCACCACAGGTTTTTTTTCTACAGGATGGTAAAATTAAAAACTTACTTTTCCTTCTCCAAAGAGTGTTTGCCTCAGAGAAAATGCTGGATAGTGTTTAGGTTAAAATAACTATTCCTACTCCAAAAGATACTTGCCTTAGAGAAAGTGCTGGATAGTGTTTAGGTTAAAATACCTATTCCATCTCCAAACGATGTTTACCTAATAGTGCTGGATAGAGCTTAGGTTAAAATGAATATTTCAACTCCAAGAGGTGCTTGATTCTAAAAATATACAGGACAGTAGAATTAAAAATTACTATTCCTACGTCTCAGAGAAAATGCTGGATAGTGTTTAGGTTAAAATAACTATTCCTACTCCAAAAGATACATGCCTAAGAGAAAGTGCTGGATAGTGTTTAGGTTAAAATAACTATTCCAAAAGCAAAAGATGATTGCCTAATTGAAAGTGCTGGATAGTGCTTAGGTTAAAAGTACTATTCCAACTCCAAGAGATGCTTGATTCAGAAAATATGCAGGATAGTAGTATGTTAAAATTACTAATCCAACTCCAAAGAGTGTTTGTCTCAGAGAAAATGCTGGATAGTGTTTAGGTTAAAATAGCTATTCCTACTCCAAAGGATACTTGCCTAAGAGAAAGTACTGGATAGTGTTTAGGTTAAAATAACTATTCCAACTCCAAAAGATACTTGCCTAATGTTATGTTATGTTATGTTAAAATAGGATTTCTAATGTGTATGTAACAAGGACCCCCTGAATTAACGAATTTTGTAATTCCTAGGTCAGGGAAATAAGTACACTTGAAAAGTAACAACCTAGGCAATTTGACACTTTAAATCACATATAGATCAAAAATATATAGCAGTAGACTACAGCTGGCTAAAACACAAGTTTTTATTATTCAATTGACACAAATTAAAAAAGTTCATTTATATAACATTAAAATAGCAGTCAAAAATTCATAATATATAATTGACATTCACATATTAACAATTAACAAACAATAAAAAATGGGGGTAGGTGGCATGAAAATTCAGTCTCTACGCGCGTTTCGGCGGCCAGCGCCTTCTTCCTGGAGCAGCCACACAATATTAATAGAAAATTTTAGCAAGTAGTTGGACAACAACGCACACAACTGCAAGGAACTCTTCAACATCGTGAAAGAGCTTTCCAACCCCAGCGCAGGAAACAACGACATCACCCCATCGCAAGACCTCTGCAACTCCCTCGCTTCATACTTCCACAACAAGATCGCGGACATACACAACAGCTTCAACAACCAACCAACGCACACCTTGACAGAACAGCCACCCCCCACCACCACCCTCCACGCCTGGACCCCGATCAGCACCGAAGACACCATCCGCACGATGAACTCCATCCACTCCGGATCACCGACCGACCCCTGCCCTCACCACGTCTTCAACAAGGCCGACGCTGTCATCGCACCCCACCTGCGAGACATCATCAACACATCATTCGACACCGCTACCTTCCCTGAGAGCTGGAAACACGCCGAACTCAGCGCCCTACTCAAGAAACCAACAGCGGACCCCACCGAACTCAAGAACTACCGCCCCATCTCGCTCCTCCCGTTTCCTGCCAAAGTCATCGAGAAGACCGTCAACAAGAAGATGGCCGCCTTCCTCGAGACGAACGGATCCCTCGACCCCTCACAGTCCGGCTTCCGAGCCAATCACAGCACCGAGACCGCCCTCATCGCCGCCACCGATGACATCCGAGCCCTGATGGACAATGGAGAAACAGCGGCCCTCATCCTCCTAGACCTCTCCGCGGCATTCGACACGGTCTGCCACCGCACCCTAGTACAGCGCCTCAGCAACATCGGAATCCAGGACAAGGCGCTGGAATGGATCATCTCCTTCCTCGACGGAAGAACACAGAGAGTCCGCCTACCACCGTACAAGTCAGAGGCCTCCGAAGTCATCTGCGGCGTCCCTCAAGGATCATCTCTGAGCCCCACCCTCTTCAACGTCTACATGAGCCCCCTCGCGGCCATCGTACGCAAACACAACCTCAGCATAATCTCCTACGCCGACGACACCCAGCTGATCCTCTCCCTGACCAACGACCCCGCCTCCGCCAGAGCCAACCTGCACGAAGGGATGAAAGAGGTAGCCGAGTGGATGACGACCAGCCGCCTGAAACTGAACTCTGACAAGACGGAGGTCCTCATCCTGGGCTCTTCCCCCTCCGCCTGGGACGACTCCTGGTGGCCTCCCGCCCTGGGCACCGCACCCAAACCGACAGACCATGCACGCAACCTGGGCTTCATCCTGGACTCCTCCCTCTCCATGACCAGGCAAGTCAACAACGTCTCCTCGGCGTGCTTCAACATCCTACGCATGCTACGGAAGATCTTCCGGTGGATCCCCACCGAGACCAGGAAGACCGTCACCCAGGCCCTCGTCACCAGCCGACTGGACTACGGCAACGCCCTCTACGCCGGTACCACCGCCAAGCTCCAGAAGAGACTCCAGCGGATCCAGAACGCCTCAGCCAGACTCATCCTCGACATCCCACGAACCAGCCACATCACCGGACATCTGAGAGACCTTCACTGGCTCCCCGTCAACAAAAGAATCACCTTCCGCCTCCTCACCCACGCACACAAAGCCCTACACGACCAAGGCCCGAGCTACCTCAACAGCCGGATCAACTTCTACGCTCCCAAACGCCACCTCCGTTCAGCAAATCACGCCCTCGCCGCCGTCCCCCGCATCCGAAGAGCGACTACAGGAGGAAGGTCCTTCTCCTACCTGGCCGCCAAGACCTGGAACTCCCTCCCGACCGACCTGCGCCTGACCCAAGACCACCTCTCCTTCAGGAAGAAGCTGAAGACCTGGCTGTTCGAGCAGTAGCGGCACCCCCCCTCCCCCTACCCCCCAGCGCCTTGAGACCCTACGGGTATGTAGCGAGCTCTATAAGTGTCACTGATTGATTGATTGAAAATAAATTTTCATTTTCTTTTTAGAATCCTTTCGATGTCAGGTATGATAAAACTGATTGTTTAGGTGATTAAGTATTTAGACCCGCCAGCCGGAACCCTTTAATGTGGTTGGGTGCTTGATAGGATTCGTTCCTGGATATTCTAGATTTCTACTGGACTTTATCTAGTTCTTTTAAGATCTTGTCATTAGATTTGCAGTTTGTTGATATGTTTTTTGGTGCAATTCTGAAAGCCTAAAACGATGGGTACTTGTCTTTTTCAGGTCTCAGGGACGTAAGGAGATTCTTGGTCCTCAGAGGTGTAGAGATTAAGAAGTTAAAAGATCTCCCTGCCTAATGATGGTCGGCAGGGCTCCCTATGTCCGGTGGCAGGTGGTACGTCTCGATGAATGGCGAGCGCGGGAAAAAGTGGTAAAATAGGATTTCTATACTGCTCAGCTACTCCAAGGAGTGTCCCGGCGCTTCAAACCCGATGCGGAAACAGGAACAGGCGAAAAAATGGTAAGTACTACTGAACAAACAACCAGGACTTCAAATCCTTCCTGAAGGCAAACAGGTTGACATTCCTTCTCAAAGAAACTGGCAAGGCATTCCAAAGTTGGGGCGCCAAACGCCAGAAAGAGCGACCTCCAATGCGTGTTCGTCTAATGCCCGGGACAGATGCCAAGGCCAGGGAAGCTGACCTCAGTGATCTGGATGGCTGATAGAAACCTAGCCGTTTCCTGATGTATTTGGCCCCGGAATCATGAAGCGCTTTGAAAGCAAGCGTAAGCGCCTTGAAAATGATCCGTTTTCGGATTGGGAGCCAATGAAGAGTTTTCAGAAGATCAGTAGCACTGGCTCTCTGATGGAGTCCAAAAATGGCTTGTGCAGCCGAATTTTGCACTATTTGCAAACGTGAAAGGAGATATTCCGGCAAGCCGAGATAGAGCACATTCGCATAATCCAAGGGAGAGCCAATTAAAGCCTGCACAGTAATTTTCCTGTGGTCAAGAGAGAGCATAGGAATAAATTTCCTGAGCATTTTGAGAAGGCCAAAACATTTCCCTACTAGACCAAGAATCTGAGGCTTCAAAGTGAGGCCGTTGTCAATCTGCACACCAAGATTCGTGGCCATGGATGAAGCAGCTGAAGGAGGGAACAGGCCTGAAGGCCACCAAGACTGTCACCTGGGATCAGATGGGCAACCAAAAAAGAGCACCTCAGATTAATCAGAGTTGCACTTGAGGCTATTGAGCTGGAACCAATCAAACACAGCCCCAAGACAGCTTCTGATAATCACACCATCAAAGTCAGAGCCCTTCTTGCAGGTAAAAAGAAGCTGGGTGTCGTCCGCATATGAAACGATCTGGGCACCATACGACTCCGCCAGTGCAGCCAAGGGGGCCATAAAGATGTTAAAAAGAGTCGGGCTCAAAATTGAGCCCTGAGGAACTCCTACCTCCAAAGGCGGCACCTCGGCAGAGAACGGAGGGGCCCAGACCGTTTGGCGGCGGTCCGCTAGAAAGGACTCAAACCAGCTAAACACCGCTAGAACGTGCTGGATAGTGCTTAGGTTAAAATGACTATTCCAACTCCAAGATATGCTTGATTTTGAAAATATGCAGGATAGTAGTATGTTAAAATTACTAATCCAACTCCAAAGAGTGTTTGCTTCAGAGAAAATGCTGGATAGTGTTTAGGTTAAAATAGCTATTCCTACTCCAAAGGATACTTGCGTAAGAGAAAGTACTGGATAGTGTTTAGGTTAAAATAACTATTCCAACTCCAAAAGATACTTGCCTAATAGAACGTGCTGGATAGTGCTTAGGTTAAAATGACTATTCCAACTCCAAGAGATGCTTGATTCTGATAATATGCAGGATCGTAGTATGTTAAAATTACTATTCTTACTCCAAAGGGGATATGCCTCACAGAAAATGCTGGATAGGGTTTTGGTTAAAATAACTATTACTACTCCAAAAGATGCTTGCCTGAGAGAAAATCCTGAATAGTGTTTAGGTTAAAATAACTAATTCAATTCCAAAAGGTGTTAGATTCACAAAATGTGCATGATACTGCTATATTTATATTACTATACCTACTCTAAAATATGCTTAACTCGAAGATAATGCTGGATAGTGATGAGATTAAAAGAAATATTCTTACTCCCAAAGCTGCTTCTATAAAAAACATGCATAATATTAAAATGGGTAAACTACTATTCATACTCTAATTTTCTTTCTATATCAACGGATTATTACAATACAACATTAAAAGTAAACAACACCTCAACAAAGAAATCTGAAAATACACTGGACAACCGCAACATCATATTCCAAGGTAATGCTCTCAAATGCAACAAAGTAAGACAAATAAATACTGGATAGTGATAAGATTAAATTAACTATTCTTACTCCAAGAGCTGCTTTTTTCCAAAAACATGCGAAATATAAAAAAGTTAAAACTACTATTCGTACTCTAATTTTCTTTTTATAGCAACAGATAACTTCAATACAACACCAAAAGTCAACAACACCTCAACAAAAAATAACAAAATACAGTGGACAGCAGCAAACCCATATACCAAGGTAAATCTATCAAATATACATTTCTAATTCAAATTTATTTTATTTGTTTGATTAATTAAAATCTTACAAAAAGCAGCTAAAACATTTACAGGTATAAAATGCTAAAACAATCCATATGTTCAAATAATTTCCATAAGTCTTAGATATTTACTGTACACAGTAGATGATATAATAGTCAGTCATTTAAAAATATTATTATTGTAATTTTTTTTTTTTTAAGTTTGGTTCGGGAGCTTCGTATTCACACAGCCCATAATTTAATCAAGCACAGGCTTCCAACTTTTTTTGAACCATACAAAGGAGTTTGACGAAAGCTGAATTAATTGGTAGGTCTTCATAATTTAAACTTGCCATTAAAGCCTGCCTACAAGTCCTTACACCACGTTCATTAAACAGTTTCTTAAGTGTACTTTTTCTTTCAACTTCCAGATCCGGATAAAGACACAATAAGTGTAAGATGGCTTCTTGTCCTGATTTACATAGCCTACATAGGCAGTTATCATTTGTTAGTTTCCATGGTGCCAAGTGGCATAGGCCTGGAAGATAGCCAAACCTAGCGTTCATAAATTATTATTTTATTTCGACCATGAAGTTTCCAGGTAGGTTTGAACCTTTTTTTTTCTTGAATCCATTCACAATCGGCCATGCATGCTTTCTTTTAATTAAATTGTCTTTGTCCTTTATCAAGGAAAGATGATCAGTAAGTTTATTTACTGTTTTTCTAAGCTCTCCTGCACAACGGTGGTTTTCCAAATAGGTGCTATACCAAATTCGTCGATTGCTCTATTTAAATAGGAGCTGTCAGTTAGATTCCTATTATTTTTTATTTCTTGCCACAGTAGACGAGACATTTAATAGTCCTGATTGTTTTTTATTCTGTTCCACACTTTCATTGTGTGTCCTTTCCTTGCATACCATTGGTTGTTTAACCCAAATTCCAGTCTCACTTGGGCTTGTGAGGCGTTCCTTGGGAGAGAAAATAAAATTCTGTACGTTTTAGCGACCGCGGTGTTGATGATCTCTGCGTCTTTCCCGTTGAGCACTTCGCTGCCATATGTTTGAGTAGGCAGTAATTTTGCTGCAATTGTTTTTAATAAGGGGCGATAAGACAAGTCTCCTATAGTTTTCTGGATTGTTCTAAATGCCCCAATGAGGGAGTTCGCTTTCCTTGTAATGTTGAGTTTTTGAGTCTCGAACTTGCCGTTATCGTTGAAAGTTACACCCAAGTACTTATAGTCAGCTACTCGCTCCAGTGCTCTACCTTGCAGGATCTATTTATGTGCGTGTTTTAGTCGTACATTTTTTGTAATTACCATTACCTTGGTCTTGGCTTCGTTTATATACATACCGTTTTCCTTAGAATACTCAGAGATGCCATCAATAAGTTGTTGCATTCCCACCTTAGTATGACTTAAGAGTATGACATCATCCACGTATAATAGGCTGGATATCTGACTATGAGCTAACCTTGGGGGGTGTGCGTTGATGTCATTTAATTCAGTGGGAAGATCAGCTAAAAATAAGTTAAAAAGTAAGGGAGCCAACACACATCTCTGTTTAAGACCGCTTGATGTTGGAATTATTTTGGTTAATGTTGATCCATTACCCGTACTCACCCTAACCCAAGTTTCAGAGTGCAAGAGCTTAATCATCTTTAGCAGCTTTTCTGGTATTCCTTTTTTGCTAAGTTTATCCCATAAAAGTTCTCTATCAACGCAGTCAAAGGCAGATTTAAAATCTACAAAACACAAATATAAGGGTTGTTTAGCTATAATTGCCTTCTCAATTAATATTAAAATATTGACTGTCGTACCAAGGCCTTTGACGAAGCCTGTTTGGTTTGGGGGCAATACCCGTTTCTCTTTTGCCCAATCAGTTAAATTTGTCAATAGAATTCCAGCAAACAGCTTGGCATCCGTGTCCTGTAAAGTAATTAGGCAATAGTTTTCTGGCAGTTGCCAGTTTCCTTTCTTAAATATAGGCGTTATAAGTGATGCTTTCCATGATTTGGGGATTTGTCCCCTCTGGACCACTTCGTTAAAAACATCTGTAAGATAAATTGACCAGAAATCGGGCGCTTCTTTGAAAAGTGCAAAAGGTATGCCATTAGGACCAGGGGCCCCATCCTTTTGCTTTTTTATCAATCGTGCCACTTGACTTTTGATTATTAAAATCTCACTATCACCTTCTTTGTCGACTTTTGTGGAGCTTGCGTTGGCGGTACGTTGTATCTGTGTTGGTTGATTTAAATTTAGATGTGTTTTAAGAAACGTTACCCATTCTTCTTCGGATAGATTGGATCCAATTCCAACTTTATTTGGTCTAGCTAGGCCGTTAATTAATCTCCAGAACTCCCTTGAGTTTGCTAATGTGCTTGCGTGGAATATTTTTGTCCACAGATCTTGTCTGGCTTTGTTCTTTTCGTTCCAAATCAATTTCCTTAGGGTATGGTTTGTATTTCTCAGTAAGGCAACTATTTGTTTGTTGAGCGGAGACTTCGTTAACTGTTTCCTCAGCCTGTTTCGTGTACATCTGAGTGTCCTAAAATCTATCAAATATAACAAACTTTACAAAAAAAAACATACAAACACAAAATATATCATCAAGATTAAATATTTCCAATGTTCATTTTATTTCCAGCTTTCAAAGGTTCAAACAATACGAAAAAACTAAACAAAAGCAAGGTAATTTGCACATCAATAATTATTAACATTTTAAAACTGTACAGAAATGTTTTCCCAGACAATAATATGTTCTGTTACATAAAAATATATAACTGATAAATAAATGTATTATACTTGACTATAAGATATTCACAGAGAAACACAAATGTAAGTATTAGCATAAGAAAAGTTCTTTTTAGATAATAATAAAACATGATTGTACTGCTCCTTAACCAATCAAATGCTATTATATTGCTGAGATCGTATGTAAAAAAATATGAAAGCAGTAAAATTAATTTTCTTTAATCTTTTACAGAACCCAAAACAACTAAAAAGATCTAATTAAGGAATAAACAACAACAATAACAATTTTCTAAAGCTAAGATTACAAGGAGGGGGAAAATAACAAACAATCCTCATAAGTCTGCCTCTTGGTATACTACAGTATGCTTATTTCTGACATGTGTTCAACATCAGAATTTTAAATTGTTAATGTTGGGATTCCCTCAGGGGCTGTTGGGAAATGTCGAGGAGCGGGGGATAGATGTGGCACCATGACAGTTCTACACTATGGGGTCGATTAGGATCGCGGACGTAAACGTGTTCCGTCCGCCAAGGAAGGTGGCAAGATACTCCGGACCGGTCCGCGGATAAACCGCCATAGCGATTAGGATAATATTTGAACGTAAGTCCGATCGCGGCGGACTGAGCACACCAAACTCCGTCCCCGGCGGTCGGAGTACACCTGAGACCGCCGCAAGCGGACGCAACCGATGAAACACCGTCCTCCACGTACGCACATGACCGCGTGAACAGCCACATCTCCCGCTATACCTGCGGAGGCTCCGTGTCCGCGATTAGGATAACTCCGCAAGTACCCCGGTACGCACCGCAATCCACGTCCGCTGCGGTAACAATGCAACGAGAAAAAGTGCATCACAGCGGAAGGCCAACACGAACAACATCCCTACCGTCAAACCAATGACAAAAAGTGCGACGGAAGTAAATAGCAAACACAGGAAACAGAACTAACATCCACATGAAACTTTAAAACCAATCACAAGACACAATGACCCACCCCCAAGTACCAAATAATGCACACTAGTCAACACACCCACCTAGCACCTGACTGCCAATAACCATTGAGACAGGACCAAGACACAGACTATAAAATTACTCCCACCGCTACCACAATCCTTTGCATCACAGCATAGCTGCTAGCAAAAGGCCCAAGACTACCAACAGCACACACCTATAGAAGAAACACAACCACCACCCAAACGCACCCACAACACAAACACCCACCACACCATTCCTACACACCACACACCTGCACCTCCCAACTCACTCAAACCCACACCCTGAGCACCACAAACCATGGCACCCAAAAAGAACCCTAAATTCACAGACACCGAGTTAAAGGTCATGGTAGATGAAATAATACGTGTTGAACCCCACTTATTCGGGGCCCTAGTGCAGCAGACCAGCGTAGCCAGGAAAAACATGTGGGACCGGATAGTCACCAGGGTGAATGCGTCTGGGACCGTGCCGAGGACCAAGCAGGAGATTCAGAGGCGGTGGCATGACCTCAAAACCCGAGTCAAATCCATCCGTGCAAAAAAACGTCTCCGGGCAAATCACACAGGCGGTGGAACCCCCCCGGAGCCCTTACCCTACACCGACTGGGAGGACAAGGTGTTGAGCATCCTGCACCCAGAGACCCTTGAAGGAATTGAGGATGGAGAAGAGGCTGGTAAGTACCAACCAAGCACCACGAGCACAACAACATGGTGTGCCTCACACAACTCAGAAGACACATCTCCCAGACCCCAACCCATGCATGCAGTCCACATACTCACCAACGTCTAAACCACTCCAACAGGCTCCCATGTCCATAGGGATGGCGGTGGTGGTGTGTGGGGTGTGTGAGAGGACGGCACTACAACTCCCACCAGGCCCCCATGTCCATAGGGATGGCGGTGGTGGTGGGTGGGGTGTGTGAGAGGTCACTAGTCCAACTCCCACCAGGCCCCCATGTCCATAGGGATGGCGGTGGTGGTGGGTGGGGTGTGTGAGAGGACGGCACTACAACTCCCACCAGGCCCCCATGTCCATAGGGATGGCGGTGGTGGTGGGTGGGGTGTGTGAGAGGACGGCACTACAACTCCCAACAGGCCCCCATGTCCATAGGGATGGCGGTGGTGGTGGGTGGGGTGTGTGAGAGGACGGCACTACAACTCCCACCAGGCCCGATGTCCATAGGGATGGCGGTGGTGGTGGGTGGGGTGTGTGAGAGGTCACTAGTCCAACTCCCACCAGGCCCCCATGTCCATAGGGATGGCGGTGGTGGTGGGTGGGGTGTATGAGAGGACGGCACTACAACTCCCAGCAGGCCCCCATGTCCATAGGGATGGCGGTGGTGGTAGGGTGGGGTGAGTGCGAGTGGTGACTGAATAGTCAACAAAATGAAAATAACACGTAATGCCCACAGTACTCATCTTCACAATCTTGTTTTGCAGGTGATCGTAATCTCACAGGTGGAACCACCACCCGGCCTCCAGACTCGCCTCACTCAGGACTCTCTGGGGACGATTGCCCAGCCAGCTCCGGTGCGGAGGATGGTGCGGGCACAAGCAGCCAGCCAGGGCCATCTGGCTCCCAGGTGATACCAGCACCGACTACTACGGCCTCTGCTATTCCCACCACACCGGCCACTGTGACCTGCACAGCCACCACCACCACCACCACCTCCACCACCACCAGTACCACCACTCCTGCCCCTGCCACCCTGCCTAACCCACCGCACGACGCCGGGCCTGCGCCATCCCAGCCACGCAGGGAGAGTGTGCGGCAAACCAGAGAGGCAAGGCCACATCCGGCAGGCAGGAGCACAGCGCAAAGACGTTCTGAGGAAGGACACCCACCCAATGCCGTGGCACAGTCATTGGAAGCCCTAGCCAGGGTCCATGAAACCTATGAACGTGGCCAGGCACAGGCAGATCGTGCCCACCAGGACTCTGTTGAGAACACCGAAATGTTGGGGGCCATTGAGAGGCGGCTTGGCCAACTAGTGGACATCATGTCCCAGCACACTACCATGTGGATGGGATGGATAGCCGCCAAAACAACCCTCCCCACACCCCCTCAAACAACGCCACAGGCAGCAACACCACCGCCACCGCCACCGCCACCTGCGCCCCTGGCGAAGGATGTGGTACCAGATCAGCCTGCGCCCCCAGCTGACTCCGTCCCGACTCAAAGACGGAGGGGCCGTCCGAGGCTGGAAGTGGGCGAGAGCAGTGTGGATGCTCCTTCCACACGCTCCAAGAGCCATTCACCCTGCCAACTATCCTGTCCCACCTAGCCAATCATTGGCACAGGCCTGCTGCACTAGGCAGACACCACCCTATGTGGTGTCAGCCTGGACATTTCATCTGCCATTACCTTTAACTCACACTCCCCCACCCCTTCACTCATTTGTAAATATGCACCAACACCAATGCACAATCTGTAAATAAATACCACTTACTCACTCAATGATGTGTTGCCTCCATGTTTATTCACATGATTGCATCAGAAACAGACGTTACCAGGTTCAGGGATCCAAGTCGTACAGAATCATGCCGCAGCGGGAGTGACCTAGGGAAATATAGAAACCGCAAAGACACGTCAGGAAACAGATTCACACTCATCACAACACACTGCAGTGCAACATTCCACAAACCACACTCATCACAACATGATTGGATGAGAGTACACACATCATGGAGACTTGCATGTCCAAATAAATAAACACACACACACACACACATGCATACATCACATTGCAGAACACATAGATGATGCACACCACAATGACACAACACCAGCAAACATACACAGGGCATACACAACCATCACAAGAGGAGCACACTCACATTCAAGGGAAGTAGCGATCAATGAGCTGGCGCCTCTGGTCCACACCTTCCTCCTCACCACTATCCTCATCAGTCGACATGGGTGAGTCGGGAGGGCAAGGAACTTGCTGTTCATCAGGGTCCAAGAGCAGTTCAATGTTATTGCGCACAGCCAGGTTGTGGAGCATGCATCAGGCAATCACGATCCTGCATACTTTGCCTGGTGAGTAAGGCAGGGCCCCTCCAGTCTTATCCAGGCACCGAAACCTAGACTTAAGCAGGCCAAATGTACGTTCTACCACTCGACGTGTCCTTCCATGGGCATCATTGTATCGCATTTCTCCCGCTGTAGTTGGATTGCGTATGGGACTCAGCAGCCAAGGCCTGTTTGGGTAAGCCGAGTCGCCTATGTTGGTGGAAGACAGAGAGAGACAGAAACATCACAACCAGAATTGGTGGGCACCTCATGCCACACAGATATCACTCCTGTCACCACAGCATACTCACCAACAAGCCACGCTTGTGCCGGACGCAGATTCGGCACAAGCGTGTCAACTACCGCCGTGCCAGGCCGGCACGGCGGTAGTGGATGGGGCCTGGCACGGCGGTAGTTGACATGGCCGGCACGGCGGTAGTGGATGGGGCCTGGCACGGCGGTAGTTGACATGGCCAGCATGGCGGTAGTGGATGGGGCCTGGCACAGCGGTAGTTGACATGGCCGGCACGGCGGTAGTGGACGGGGCCTGGCACGGCGGTAGTTGACATGGCCCGCCCGGCGGTAGTGGACGGGGCCTGGAACGGCGGTAGTTGACATGGCCGGCACGGCGGTAGTGGATGGGGCCTGGCACGGCGGTAGTTGACATGGCCGGCACAGCAGTAGTGGATGGGGCCTGGCACGGCGGTAGTTGACATGGCCGGCACGGCGGTAGTGGATGGGGCCTGGCACGGCGGTAGTTGACATGGCCGGCACGGCGGTAGTGGACGGGGCCTGGCACGGCGGTAGTTGACATGGCCGGCACGGCAGTAGAGGATGGGGCCTGGCACGGCGGTAGTTGACATGGCCGGCACAGCGGTAGTGGATGGGGCCTGGCACGGCGGTAGTTGACATGGCCGGCACGGCGGTAGTGGATGGGGCCTGGCACAGTGGTAGTTGACATGGGCGGCACGGCCGTAGTGGATGGGGCCTGGCATGGCGGTAGTTGGCATGGCCGGCACGGCGGTCCTGGGCAGGGCTGGGCCGGCCGGTGTAGGGTGGATGATGCAATGTCACTGTAAGGGGGGTCATGACCTGCCATGTCCATTGACATCAGCTAATGGATGTGTTGGCCTGCACCTCCCCCGCCGAATACGTGCCCCGCCATGTTGGCGCCAGTGATTGAACATTGTTGCAAATGAAGCATCCGTCCCGGAAGCTTCCACATGCGGGTGCCGGTGTGTGACCGTGACGGTCTGTGCACGTGCAGCCAATGGGAAGTGGGAACAAGGCCCGCATATGCCCAATCGAATGTAGCGTATGCTGTGCACCGCAACACCAGGGCCAGTCATTGGCCCATTTCCAAACACGCATCCAGGGCTGACCAATGGCTGGCGCCGTATGCCACTGACATGGCCTCAGGGCCCTATATATGTGTGATGTGCAAAAGCACACATTCTACGATGACCACCGACTGCTGCCTGTGACCATCACTTCGACCTGCTGCTGCTGAGCTGACCACCGACTGCTGCCTGTGACCATCACCTCGACCTGCTGCTGCTGAGCTGACCACCGACTGCTGCTCTAGTGCCATACTCCGTGAACTTGCCATGTCGAGAGTCAAAGAGGTCCGGTCTCGTCCCTTCACCACTGCGGAGCTGAATGTCCTCGTGGACGGTGTGCTCCGCAACTTCGGACGGCTGTACGGCGCCCCCGGACAGGTGGTAAGTGCAGTGGGGGACATGTTGGTGTGCATGAGGTGGTCAATGACTCCTGGCCTCTGCAATCTTGGCTGTGTGCTGTGGGCACAACACATTTATCGGAATATGCATGGCTGCTGACAGATACGTGTTGCCCCTATCTGTGTGACTGGCAAACTGTCCACTGACTTGCACCCTTTTGTCTCCCATCATGGTAGGTCAAGCTGCACCTTTGCAAGGACGTGTGGAGGAGCATTGCACGTGATGTACAGGCAGTGGGGGTGTCCAATAGACGACATACACACTGCCACAAACGCTGGGACGACATTTCCCGGTTGAGCAAGAATGTAGCGGAAGTGACACTGGGGATGATTCCAAGAACGCCACGTCTGGCCCGACGCTCCATGACCCCTCTCATGCACCGTATCATTGCTGTGATACATCCTGACCTGTCCGAACGGCTGCGTGTGGATCAACAGCAAAGTAGCGGTAAGCAGACTGTCTGTGTATGTTACTTGGGAGTGCAATGCATGTATTGTTGCTCAGACACATTAGTGACTTCCGTGTTGCGTATGTATCGTTGCAATGGCATGTTGGTGCCATTGGCGGAGTCTAATGTGACTTCCAGGTCCGGCATGTTGACACGCCACATGCCTAGCAGTTGAGTGTTGGAGCACATGCCGTAGTTGTCCGTCGCCCCATGGCAAGACATGTGTGCAGATGTACGTGCTCCTGGCCTGTCCGCATGCTGTACATGTTTCACGACCAACACCGCTTCTTTCATGTGAGGATGACTGATAGGGGTGGGCCGTGTGCCGGTTGGGGGCTAGATGTACTTTGTCAGCAATGCCATTGGGGATTCCTTGTCCTACTGTACGTGAGTGTGCCCATGACTTACACCTCTTTTCTGTGCATTACAGCTTTGGCAGAGGGCACTCAGCCACAGACGGCGGAGATCAGCGGAGGCAATGCATCCGGATCAGACTTCGCGCACACGCAGACTGACACAGCAGCGCCGGAGAGGGGGACAGGTCCATCCCTGAGGACTCGCATATGGAGACACCATCGTCCTCATCTTCCGACAGTGTTGGTGAGTCAGCACTGTCGTCACAGACTGGGAGTGGGCAATCAACACCTTTGGTCGGGACACAGCACACAGGGCCCACACTGCAGCCAACTGCACCATGTACTGTTCGTGCACGCAGGAGTAGGGGGAGCAGAGTGGCGTTCGGTACAGGCACCGTTGCCCCAGCCTCGGTGACCCAAAATGCACTTTGTGCTGAGGCTGTTGATCTGCTGCGACAGCTGTGTGTGGGGCAGACCAATATGATAAAATCCATTCCAAGACCACAATAGGAAGTTGGGGCAGGTGGTGGCATTCATGGAAGGGATGCATAGCGATCTTGCTGGTCTACACAGGACAGTTCAGTCATTGTCAAGCAGTGTGTCGTCTGCCATTGTACAGTCGCATGGACTGGGTGCTACTTCTGTTTCCCCATCTACACCACTGGATGTCTCAGGGGGGAGTGAATATTCTGACCAGGACTCAAATACAGGTTATTGCACTAGAAGCAGCATCAGACAGCACGTCAAGGCACGGAGGGCACAGACACCATCCCCTAGGTCAGCAAAATCTGTTCACAAAGACAACGTCAGATACACTGGAGTTCACACACAGGATCCACAAGTGGTGTTGGGGGAAATGCCTTCACATGCTACACAGGCATCCCACACTAAAGGTACTCCCAAGGCAAGGGATACTCCCAGGTCCATGGACACTCCATTGGACAAGGACAGTCAGAAGACAAAGGCACCTCAAAAGAGCAGGGACACTCCCAAGGACAGGGACACTACTAAGGAAGGAGCAACTCCCAAGGGCAGGGACAAGGACAGTCAAAAGACAAAGGCACCTCAAAAGAACATGGACACTCCCAAGGACAGGGACACTACTAAGGAAGGAGCCACTCCCAAGGGCAGGGACAAGGACAGTCAAAAGACAAAGGCACCTCAAAAGAGCATGGACACTCCCAAGGGCAGGGACACTACTAAGGAAGGAGCCACTCCCAAGGGCAGGGACAAGGACATTCAAAAGACAAAGGCACCTCAAAAGAGCATGGACACTCCCAAGGACAGTGACACTACTAAGGGAGGAGCCACTCCCAAGGGCAGGGACAAGGACAGTCAAAAGACAAAGGCACCTCTGAAGAGCATGCACACTCCCAAGGGCAGGGACACTACTAAGGAAGGAGCCACTCCCAAGGGCAGGGACAAGGACAATCACAAGACAAAGGCACCTCAAAAGAGCAGGGACACTCCCAAGGGCAGGCACACACACAGGGAGAAGGTGTGTTCTGGAGACAGGTACACCACAGAATACAAGTCTGCTGCCAGTTACAGGTCACCATCCAGGGAACAGGGAAAGTCCAGAGACAACATTCCTCCTACGGAAAAGGAACATCCAACGGACAAACCTTCTCCCATTGACACTGGCGCTATCAAGGACAGGCATACATCACCCCTGGCTGCACTGAGGCTGATGTTGTTGAGGGAACGGAATACAGATGTCTCCGCGGTGGAGTCACCCCTTACGTCCACTACCATCAGGGCCCGTCAGGAGCAGAGGAAGGTGGACCCTGTTGTAGCATCCCCCATGACACATGTTGCAGAGGCCAGAAGGCAGCCACACAGCAAACGAAAAGCAGGCTCCAGCACGTCCCCAGAGAGCAAATCCCCGGCAGCAGATGCTCCACCTATGGTGGGTGATATTTCATTTCAGTCCGAACCACTTGCCAGTCCTGTCCTGTCCAGGGTGCACTCACATATCCCTAAGAGACGTAAACACACACCATTGACACATGCCCACCCCGATGTCGCTCAAGTGCAACTATCCCCAGCTCCCAGAGCCACCCTGCCTCCTGGCCCATACAGCCCTGTGGCTCATCATTTCAGTGGTCCCAGTGGCGCAGGTGCAGTTGACTCGCATGTGTCAGATACTGGCACTGTGTCTGTTGTTTGCTGTCATGCATCATGTAGTAGCACTTTCTCAGTTGTGCCCTCTCCTGTTTCTGGTGCTGGCAGTGTGTCTGGGTCTCTGTGGCTCAGGTGTCAGTCACTACATCTGTGGCTGTGTCTCACACTCCTGTTTCTGGTGCTGGCAGTGTGTCTGGGTCTGTGGCCCATGTGTCAGTCACTCGAGCTGTGGCTGTGTCTCACACTCCTGTTTCTGGTGCTGGCAGTGTGTCTGGGTCTGTGGCTCATGTGTCAGTCACTCGAGCTGTGGCTGTGTCTCACACTCCTGTTTCTGGTGCTGGCAGTGTGTCTGGGTCTGTGGCTCATGTGTCAGTCACTCGGGCTGTGGCTGTGTCTCACACTCCTGTTTCTGGTGCTGGCAGTGTGTCTGGGTCTGTGGCTCATGTGTCAGTCACTCGAGCTGTGGCTGTGTCTCACACTCTAGTTTCTGGTGCTGGCAGTCTGTCCGAGGCAGGTAGTTCACGCAATCCACCTGATAGTGTGATGTGAGGTGCTGCTCACTTCACTCAAATGTCATTGCACATGGTGTGTACATTGTCCATTGTAAACAGACTTGCACTGTTGTGGTCCTTGGGACGGGTTGCTTCGAACACGTACTTGTGCTGCCTCTGATGTACCTGCTCTGATGCCCACAATGCCCTGTTGCTGTTGTGATACTGCAGTCTGCCCTCTCATGTGCTGCCTCTGCTGTACCTGTTCAGTGCAATGGACTGTCGATGCACTTAGCCCCTCTCATGTGCTGCCTCTGATGTACCTGTTCAATGCAATGGACTGTTGATGCACTTAGCCCCTCTCATGTGCTGCCTCTGATGTACCTGGTCTGATGCCCACAATGCCCTGTTGCTATTGTGATACTGCAGTCTGCCCTCTCATGTGCTGCCTCTGCTGTACCTGTTCAGTGCAATGGACTGTCGATGCACTTAGCCCCTCTCATGTACTGCCTCTGATGTACCTGTTCAGTGCTATTGACTGTCCATGCACTTAGCCCCTCTCATGTGCTGCCTCTGATGTACCTGTTCAGTGCAATGGACTGTTGATGCACTTAGCCCCTCTCATGTGCTGCCTCTGATGTACCTGCTCTGATGCCCACAATGCCCTGTTGCTGTTGTGATACTGCAGTCTGCCCTCTCATGTGCTGCCTCTGCTGTACCTGTTCAGTGCGATGGACTGTTGATGCACTTAGCCCCTCTCATGTGCTGCCTCTGATGTACCTGCTCTGGTGTCGACTATGCCCTGTTGCTGTTGTGATACTGCAGTCTGCCCTCTCATATGCTGCCTCTGATGTACCTGCCCTGATGCCCACAATGCCCTGTTGCTGTTGTGATACTGCAGTCTGCCCTCTCATGTGCTGCCTCTGCTGTATCTGTTCAGTGCAATGGACTGTCGATGCACTTAGCCCCTCTCATGTGCTGCCTCTGATGTACCTGTTCAGTGCAATGGACTGTTGATGCACTTAGCCCCTCTCATGTGCTGCTGCTGATGTACCTGCTGTGATGCCCACAAATACCCTGTTGCTGTTGTGATACTGCAGTCTGCCCTCTCATGTGCTGCCTCTGCTGTACCTGTTCAGTGCAATGGACTGTCGATGCACTTAGCCCCTCTCATGTACTGCCTCTGATGTACCTGTTCAGTGCTATGGACTGTCGATGCACTTAGCCCCTGTCATGTGCTGCCTCTGATGTACCTGTTCAGTGCAATGGACTGTTGATGCACTTAGACCCTCTGATGTGCGGCCTCTGATGTACCTGCTCTGATGCCCACAATGCCCTGTTGCTGTTGTGATACTGCAGTCTGCCCTCTCATGTGCTGCCTCTGATGTACCTGCTCTGATGCCCACAATGCCCTGTTGCTGTTGTGATACTGCAGTCTGCCCTCTCATGTGCTGCCTCTGCTGTACCTGTTCAGTGCAATGGACTGTTGATGCACTTAGCCCCTCTCATGTTCTGCCTCTGATGTACCTGTTCAGTGCAATGGACTGTTGATGCACTTAGCCCCTCTCATGTGCTGCCTCTGATGTACCTGCTCTGATGCCCACAATGCCCTGTTGCTGTTGTGATACTGCAGTCTGCCCTCTCATGTGCTGCCTCTGTTGTACCTGTTCAGTGCAATGGACTGTCGATGCACTTAGCCCCTCTCATGTACTGCCTCTGATGTACCTGTTCAGTGCTATGGACTGTCGATGCACTTAGCCCCTCTCATGTGCTGCCTCTGATGTACCTGTTCAGTGCAATGGACTGTTGATGCACTTAGCCCCTTTCATGTGCTGCCTCTGATGTACCTGCTCTGATGCCCACAATGCTCTGTTGCTGTTGTGATACTCCAGTCTGCCCTCTCATGTGCTGCCTCTGCTGTACCTGTTCAGTGCAATGGACTGTTGATGCACTTAGCCCCTCTCATGTGCAGCCTCTGATCTACCTGCTCTGGTGTCGACTATGCCCTGTTGCTGTTGAGATACTGCAGTCTGCCCTCTCATGTGCTGCCTCTGATGTACCTGCTCTGATGCCCACAATGCCCTATTGCTGTTGTGATACTGCAGTCTGCCCTCTCATGTGCTGCCTCTGCTGTACCTGTTCAGTGCAATGGACTGTCGATGCACTTAGCCCCTTTCATGTGCTGCCTCTGATGTACCTGCTCTGATGCCCACAATGCCCTGTTGCTGTTGTGATACTGCAGTCTGCCCTCTCATGTGCTGCCTCTGCTGTACCTGTTCAGTGCAATGGACTGTCGATGGACTTAGCCCCTCTCATGTACTGCCTCTGATGTACCTGTTCAGTGCTATGGACTGTCGATGCACTTAGCCCCTCTCATGTGCTGCCTCTGATGTACCTGTTCAGTGCAATGGACTGTTGATGCACTTAGGTCCTATAATGTGCTGCCTCTGATGTACCTGCTCTGATGCCCTGCCCACAATGCCCTGTTGCTGTTGTGATACTGCAGTCTGCCCTCTCATGTGCTGCCTCTGCTGTACCTGTTCAGTGCAATGGGCTGTTGATTCACTTAGCCCCTCTCATGTGCTGCCTCTGATGTACCTGCTCTGGTGTCGACTATGCCCTGTTGCTGTTGTGATACTGCAGTCTGCCCTCTCAAGTGCTGCCTCTGATGTACCTGCTCTGATGCCCACAATGCCCTGTTGCTGTTGTGATACTGCAGTCTGCCCTCTCATGTGCTGCCTCTGCTGTACCTGTTCAGTGCAATGGACTGTCCATGCACTTAGCCCCTCTCATGTACTGACTCTGATGTACCTGCTCTGATGCCCACAATGCCCTGTTGCTGTTGTGATACTGCAGTCTGCCCTCTCATGTGCTGCCTCTGATGTACCTGCTCTGATGCCCACAATGCCCTGTTGCTGTTGTGATACTGCAGTCTGCCCTCTCATGTGCTGCCTCTGATGTGCCTGCTCTGTTACGAACACTGCCCTGTTGCTGTTGTGATACTGCTGTCTGACCTCATGTGCTGCCTCTGATGTACCAGCTGTGGTGGCCACAATGCCCATGCTCAAGCATACACTGTGATTATACCCCTATTATGTGTAAAAAAAGCAAGTCAATCATGTGTCGTGGTTTGTCGTAGTCATTCCTGCGTGTGTGATACAGGTGTGTATTTGTATTTGCTTCAAATCAGTGGGTTCAGATACATGACACTCCCCCTCCCAACGTCATGACCCTTGCAGGTACTCCCCTCCAGACAGTGAATGGTTTGTAGCGTACCTGCGTCGTCCTCGATAGTGGGCCAAGACTAGGACGTGGTGGATCGCGAAGAGTATCGGGTAAGCGTGTAGTGCTGGGTCCATGTCGGCGAGCTGCTCGTGGTGGGTATCTCAGCTATGTAAGGTATCTTCGCAGTGGGGCATCCGCAGTGTTCAGGCAGGTTGTTTTTCCGCAGCGCTTTTATGTGTATTTTCCGCCATCTTGATTTGGAGAACGGTCGTAGACGTCAGTCCGTACGGCGGAGTCTCTGGATTGGTTACGTCCGCCGCGTGGTCGGGTGTAGTTGTGCGGCGGTGCGTGCTCTTCCGTCGCGGATGGAATTTTGACACTGTTTCCTATCCTGATATGGCGGACGGAGTGTCCGCGGCAGGCGGACACAGAAAAGGCTTGTTCCGCATACTCCAGGGCTGCGGACGCACTTCCGTCCGCCATCCTAATGAGCCCCTAAATGTCCTGGAATGTCAATGGTCTGCGTGTATTATGCAGTACTTGAGGGACTCTCCCGCGCAGATCATTACCATCCAGGAGTCACATCTTCTTAAAAAGAGGCCGCAGAGATACTTAAAAAACAGAAATGGGTCGATAAATTCTGCTCTACCGACCATAATGCTAATATCAGGGGGGTACTATTTATCTTCAAAAAAGCTGATAAAGCCCAAATTCTGGATCTCATAGAAGACCATACAGGGAGATGGCTGATACTGAGAGTCTTGTTGGCGGGTCGGAGCTGTACCTTGGTGGGCTATTATGGCCCTAATTCAGATGATCCAACGCATATGGAAACCATTAGGAACCATCTGGTACTTTTTCAGGATCCGGTGATCTGGATGGGCGATTTCAACATCGTGCTGAATCCTAAGTTGGTTAAATCAGTAAATTTGAGGGCCTGCTGTTCACCAAGGTCCAGGCAAACTCTTATAGCAATTATGGCCCAGCTTGGCCTGACGGATCTATGGAGGGAAAGAGCAGGTAGTAAAATGGGGGTTTCCTTTCGGAATAGTCGATTCAAGCACAAATCTAGAATCGATTACGCTCTGTTCAGCTATAATTTGAAAGACATCCTGACAGCGATAGAGTATATCCCATCTCATCTATCAGACCATTCGGCTCTTGTTTTTACCCTTAGATCCGACAGCAGGATGGAACACCCACCTTGGTAATTTGACCGGACACTCCTACTTGAGGAAGAAGATGTCAACTTTCTGGTCGCAGAAACAACTGCATTTTTTAAAATAAATCTTGAATCCTCAACCCTGGCGGTGGTCTGGGAGGCCTTCAAGCAATTTTTAAGAGGGTGTATCACTAGCAGGTCCTCCTATCGGAGTAAAAAATACAAGGAGATGATAGCCAGTTTGGAACAGGAAATGAAGGATATTGAGTTTAACCTAGGGCAGTCTCTAGGTTCCTTAGAGGAGCAGGCAAAACTGGCTGAGCTAAAGCTCCAATTATAAAACATCTTACAAGAGAGGGTTAATAAAAGGTGGAAAGCATGTAAGATTTCCCATTTTCAGTTTGGAGAGGCCGCGGGCAGGGTATTGGCATGGAAAATAAAATCTGACCAAGCCCTGAAATACATCAGAGAAATCAAGGTAGATGGGGAGGCGGCGCCAAGGGTATCTAAGCTGGAGATTGGCAACGCCTTTTTTGAATTTTTTGAGGCAATCTATAGGGAAGAGCTACCTAATGATCAGACGGCAAGGGATACGTGGCTGGAAGGGATTATGCTTCCAACCCTCTCAATAGCACAAAGCAATAGCTTAGAGACTGTAATAACAGAGCAAGAGGTGAGGGAAGCAATGCGGCAAACAAAAAAAAAGAAAGCATCTGGCCCAGACGGTCTTCCTGGAGAGATCTATAGAGCTTTGGGGGATGCTATCGTCCAAGTATTGACAACCCTTTTTAATGGCTTCCTAATAGAGGGGATGCTACCGCCAAAATCGTGGGGTGAGGCCACAATTGTTCTTATCCCCAAACCAGGGAAGGATGTTTCGGACTGTGGGTCCTACAGGCCAATATCGTTGCTGAACGGCGACTATAAGATCTTTGCCACCATAATGTCAGCAAGATTGGGAAGAGTAATAGGCACCATTGTCCACCAAGACCAAAAAGGTTTTATCAAAGGGACCTCTCGGACCTTACACACGACTTGGTAGGGGCAATAGATATTGCCTCGGCTTTTTCCCTTCCACTGGCTACCCTCACTCTTGACGCGGCAAAGGCCTTTGATAGGGTCAATTGGCCCTATCTGAACGACGTACTAAAAAAGTTTAACTTTGGGAAGGGCTTTTGCAGAACCATTGCCTTGCTTTATGGGGCCCCTTCGGCTAGGTTGCTGATTAATGCGGTCTTGACAGAACCCTTTAAGATCACTAGAGGTACGAGGCAGGGCTGTCCGCTCTCTCCCCTCCTTTTCAATTTATATATTGAGCCGTTTACCCAGGTTCTGAGGGCAGATGAAAATATTCCATCGTTCAAATTTAAGGAGTGCGAAAGGCGGACAGCACTATATGCTGACAATATTTTAATCTTTACCTCGGACCAGGTACTGTCCTTCCCTACTGTGATCCAAAGGGCCGAAGAGTTTGGTAATGTCTCGAGCTACAGTATCAACTCAAGCAAGACCGAGGTTATGGTGTGGAATATTCCAGATCTACGGTTAGGCATAAATACCACCACATCTATGCGCTATCTCGGGACCCGAATTACCCAAGACATCGGTACCATTGCACAAGCTAACTTAGCCCGAATCTCCAGGGAATGTAAGGGCCTACTGAAATCTTGGACTCACCTGCCACTCTCTATAACGGGTAGGGTGAACCTAATAAAAATGTGTATCCTTCCTAAGTTCACATTCATTTTTGGTGCCATTCCTTTGGGGTTTGATGTCAAGATGATTGATAAGTGTCAGCAAGAGATTAATTCCTATATCTGGAATTACAAATCTACTAGAATTGCATGGAAGAAGTTGAGGAGGAGGAGGGAAAAGGGAGGTCTTGCCCTACCGGACTTAGTATACTACGCATGGGCCTTTCAGTTATCTTATTCTAGGATGCTTTTCAAAACACCATCTAATCTTCCTGGGGGGATGATGTATAAAGCCATGTTAACCGGAGCAAATCTACCAGCTGATGGATTTCTGTTTAAGTTTGGGAGCCAGAAATTCTTTAAGAAAATAAGGCTAAAAATGTTACAGTCATTCGCTAAGGTATGGTTAACCATTAGAAAAAGACTGGGGCTGTCCTACTATTCTAATTTCGCTCCCATATGGGACTCTCCGGGTCTACCGGAGTGCGTAAGGGACGGCTTATCCTCTTCATTAGAGGAGGCCGGGATCACTAGATGGGGAGAGCTAATGGTGGAAGGATCAGTAATAGCTTGGGATGAATTATACGATCGTATAGGTCTAGCGCTTTCCAGATTTAAATTCATCCCGCTGGAAAGCTGGGGGAGGGCTCAGGGGTGTAAAGACGTACACTTTGGGAAGTCAAGCTACCTGGAGCAATTGCTAGTGGAAAGACCTAGGGGAGGCAAGGAGGTGGCCTTTTGGTATTGGCAGCTGCAGGAGGAAATCAATGGGTATTTTACCCTCGCAGATGAGCTGTGGGGAGAGGTGACTGGCTTTCAGTGTGAGGAGGTATGGTTAAAATCTTTTGCGCTCCTTTATAAAGTTGTGAAGTCATCATGGTTAAGACGCAACCACCTGTTCACAGCCCATCGGGCATATATAACACCGTTGAGACTTTCCAAACTTCTCCCAGACAAGAAATGTAATAAATGCAATTTATTGGAAGCATCGGACATTCATATGTTCATGGAGTGCCCTGACATCGGCCGGTTCTGGGAGGAAGTGATGTCTACTCTGAACTCTATCCTGAGTACATCATTAGTAATCTCATTGCCACTTATCATCTTTGGCTTGGAGGATAGGATCACCGGCAAGGCTAGATCTTTTTTGTTCTACGCCATTTTGTTGGCTACAAGGCAGATTTGTATACAGTGGGTTGAGAAAATTGCTCCATCATATTCAGGTTGGCTCATGTCCCTATATGAAATATCAAAGGTGGACATGGCTAGATCTTGCAATAAACGTAACCTGGCCTTTTGGGATCTGTTGACACAATGGAGATAGTATTCTGGGTTTTTTTGTTTTGTTTTTTTTCCCCCGGGTCCTATGATTATGCCATCATTACTCCTTGGACCGGGTCTGGCCTCGTTACGGTTTTTGGTCCTATAGGTTGAAATATACCATGATGGAGTCAGCCCAAGATCTTAAAACTCCTCTTTTTCTTGGGACCTCTCTGCCACTAGGAAAATATTCTCGGGTTCTGGCGCCAGAGATGGGCAAGATTATCTTTGCTCCGCCTCTTGGTCAGGAACACGCAAGGTGGCTGGTATCTCCTAAGTGGGGGGCAAGGCAAATGAGGACTTAAATTTTTTTTTTTTAAATTTAAGAAAAAAAAAAAAAGATTACAAAAACACAAACCAACTAATCTAAACACCTATGTTATTCTCACTAGGAACCTTCACCAATAAAATACAGATACCTAATAAACTCTCTAAAAATTATTTTTCCAGAAACACAGACAACAACAACTAATTTACCAAAACAAAAAACATTACAACATCTAATTGAAAGGTAAGATAAATTGATTTATTTTCCTGTACAATGAACAATTTTGTCTTCCTCCCAATAAAGCAGAATTGTTTATGTTCAAATACAACAAAAACTAGAGATGCATCAAATGAAAAACAATCGCAAAATATAGTAAATGCATACATTATGAACTGTGACAATAATAATGTAAACATACTGTCATTTTCCCTCTAAACAGGTAAACATCACTAATTTTAAAATAAATAACATTTTTTTTATCTTTACAGGAAAAAAATGGCAACACCATCCAAAGAAGCTAAATACATACAAAGCAAAAGAGGGAACGTACTGCTGAACCATAGTGGGTATGTTTATTGTAATGAGAGACTATCTGAACCCAGATGTCATTGGAGCTGTGTAGCAATATTACTCAACCCATTGCACAGGCAGAGCGGTTAGCCTTGGTAACACTTCTTAAAAAACAACAGACCATAACCACTCTGCCTCTGCAATGGAGATTGAAGTTCGTGAAAGAATAAATTAAATTAAATATATTGCATCCACCTCCAATGAACCACGTGGTTCACTTTTACGGGAGGTATCACAACAAATACTCCCACATGTTGCAAGTAGTATGCCCACAATACCTAATTGGAGAATAATTATACAACCTCAAAAACAGATAAATAACCCACAAAGAGTAACACCCCAACCATACTCTGACATTATAATTCCACCTGAACTCTCTATTACTTCTTCTAATGAACCTTTCCTATTGCAGGATAACGAAAACCCTCAAAAAAGAATCTTAATATTCAGCACACCACAAAATTTAGTACAGTTGGAAAACAGTGATATTTGGATGATGGATGGAACGTTTAAAAGCACGTCCCATCCATTCAACCAAATATACACTATACACGCATACATTAACAATACAGTAATTCCCTTTATATACAGTTTACTGCCTGATAAACAATCCTCAACATACACTGAATTCTTATCAGTAATAGAATCAAAACATCTAACAAAAGCCCTAGAAAAGTAATAATTGACTTTGAAGTATCTATGATTAATACAATTACAAAAACATATCCAGAAACCCAAATTCAAGGATTTTTTTTCACTTTTCTTAGGCATATTGGCGCAAACTTCAAAAAACATCCTTAACTGAGGATTATATATCAGACAGTAAGCTACAGTTTGAACTTAAAAAAATAACTGCCCTTTGCTTTGTTCCTCCTGATAGTGTAGATGAGTACTACACCTCAATAACTGAATCTGAATATTTTACAGCAAATGAAAAAAAATTGGCACTAATACTAAATTATTTTGAAGACACATGGACTGGCCATCTAAGCAGGTCAGGTCACAGAAGGAGACCACATTTCCATGTGGACTGGTGGAACTGTTACTCGACCTGCTTAGATGGAGGAGCAAAAACAAACAATGCCATAGAGGGATGACACAGCTCCTTCAATAAAGCAATTGGAAAACCTCATCCTAATTTCTATCATTTCTTGGAAATTTTGAAGAAGGAGCAAAGTTTCCAAGAAATGAGAATGACTCAATCATACTCTAAACCCACGTATTTCTAACGAAACTAAGGAAATGTCAGAAAGACTATTGGGTGTAATGCAACAATTTTCATTGCAAGTGGCTTCAGACTACCTGGATAATCTTGCACACATTATATACTTTCAAACACATTACTTTTACTTGTCTATTTTACCCTAAAACAACTCCTACTAATTCAATTGGCCATAATCAACAAATATTAAATTTAAACATTAAAGTCGGGTCTTCTTACCTTCAGAATTCTTCTATCTTCAACTCTTGGATTTACATACCATCTATTTCTTCACCAAGAGTCCTTTTATTCTTTAATCCATAGTAAATAACAAATAATCCATGTGAAAAATCCATTACTGGATGAAAAAGATGTTAATATGCATACATCAAAAACTGCACCCAATAAAAAAATCCAGTAAATATTTTTTTTCGTAGAAATAATGCAAAAAACCCAACGATGCCATCCAATGCTTTTTGTAATCCTTCGAAATCCAAAATAAGGAACCCCTTCAAAAAAAATCATGATAAGTATGTTTTTTGTAAATATCAAAAAACGCCACAAATTTCCAAAAATCAAGACCCCAAATCCTGTAGAAAATAAGTTATTAGTTATATAAGTTATTAGCGCATCCAAAAGATATTACATTTTAAAATGTGTAAATACATCTAACCGCGAATATAATAAAAATGTGTTACTTATTAAACAAAGTACCGCTAAATGAAAAAAGTACACATTTACAAACACTTTTATTAAATTAAGTACTTAATATATATGACATCAAGTACCTAACTAACAAAAACCTACGTAAAAAAAAAATACTAACTAAATATACCGACCTCTTCTCTCCTTACAATAAACAATGCCACTACACTATGGTCATCATTAGGATGGCAGGCGGACTTTGTCTGCCCGCCATCCTAACGTAGAAAGGACCACTCGTGGGGGTGATTAGGATGCGCCCACCACACTGGCGGGTGCATCCTGCATTCTTGACATTGCGGCGGGCGGTGCTTTCAGCAATGCCCGCCGCAATGCCAAGAAGGCATGTCATGCATTTTCAGGCACAACATGGCAGGCACCGCACGGTGCCTGCCATGTTGTGCATGAAACTGTAGGGGGTACCATAGGTACCCCCAATGTGCACCACCCACCCCACAACTTCCTGGGGGCCCGCGTTGGGTCTCCAATAGTAAAGACCGCATGCCTTTCTGTGGCGGCGTGCCGCTGCAGAAAGGTAAATCCCCACATGCATCTTGATATGGATCGCGGTGTCTAACAGACACCGCCACCATATTAAAACTTTTTCCGCCCGGTCAACTCATTGACCGGGCGGAAAACCAGCGGACGGTCTTTCCGTCCGCCGGGTCCCCCCCACCAAAGTAATATGGCAGGGGAATGGCATGTGGGAGGAAAAGAAATGGGCTTCTAAGTATTGTAATAACGTAAATGTATCTTACCTGAACGCAGTTCTCCCTTGCTTCTATTCTCTCCAGCAACACTCTCCGTAATGATGAAACTCACATCTAGGTCATATATTTCTGTAAAAATGAAAAAAGGACAATTTCTCTCATTGAAACCAATGAAAAAGTGTGAGAAACTTATTAAAAAGTGTATTATAAAATGTTACTATACTTAATAAAATGCAAAAATATTTTTATAAAAAATAATTAAATATAATTCATTTGTTTACATTTTTTCGGAATTTATTACAACTATTCTAAAAATAATAAATTATCAATAAAAAATGTGAATAAAAAGTTACCTGTTTTCTATTTCTTTATAATTGTTTATTAATGTTTATTCTAAATTAAATTTGAAAATGTATTTTGTCTGATTTATAAATTTAAATATATACATAACAATTTATTTTTATTTAATAATTATTTACATATGCTTTACATTGTTAGATATATAATATAATTCACAATTTTCTTTTAACAAAAATAACTTTTTATATTACAAATAAATACTTTTTAAAATTAATAGAAAGCTAAATATAAATAAATAATATTTAAAAAAATAAACTTTATATCAAAATAATTAATTTTTGAAAACAAAATTAAATATGTACCTACATAATGAATACCTGGCTATTTTTTAATTTCATAATTAATAATATATATTTCTATAAATATATCCATATTCATGATAATAGTAGCATTATTATTAATACCTGAGTACTAATTTACTAAACATTTTAGCCTACACCTTAAAATAATAATTAAAAATATTTCCCTAAAAATATTATATTTACCAACAAAATTAATATCTGGATATATTTTTTGTATACTAGAATAATAAATATATTTCTAAAAATATTTCCATATTAATTTCAACAGTAGCATTAATATTAATACCTGAGTATTAATTTACTGATAAATAACTATTTCCAAAACTATAAATATATTTTTATATTTTGTAAATAAATATAACTTACATTTTTTTAACATCAATAATATAAAGTTATAACAAAAACTTACCATACTATACTTACCAATGTGTTGTAACAGCATGCGCTGTACCTACATATGCGTAGTTATAGTATGCGTTGTAAAATCCTATGATGTAGTTGTCCCTGCGTTGTAAAAGTTGCGTTGTAAAAGCATTGCGTTGTAATGCCTGCGTTGTAAAGGATGTTTCCCATTTAAGTGCCATGCGCAGATTTGAAGAGGCAACAGAGTAGTTCTTATCAAACTACTTCTATGAGGTATGATCTTTTGCAGACAGTGGTCATATTAGCTGTGATCTGAGATACATTAATAGTGTATTAAAAGCCTCCCCTATACTGGTCTGATTTAAGGATGGGTCCAGGCAGGTTTTTTATATCCTCCTGGTTAGCCAAAACAAAACTCGTACATAGGGTGTCTACATCGACCTTATCCCATTTCAGGGTATGACCATTAGTTCTACCTAATATTAGTTTAGGTATTTTAGGGCCATTAGTGGGTTTCGTCACCTGCCATAATAGCACACTTGACAGTGTGGCATGGTCGCTGAATTCAGTAAAGTTGGTATTTAGTTTGAAAAGGTTTGAGCTGAGGGACTCAGAGGAGATAATCTAATCTAAAGTAGATAAGTATTCACCTCTTTGAAAAGTGGGAGAAAATGACCCTGTATGTGGATCTCTAACGTTATGAATCACAAGTTGCCATTTCATTAGTATGGTATTGAGGGCGTTCCCCTGGTAATCATGGTGAAAATGGGGGATACAGGCATTCTTGTGGTTCAGGATCCCACATAACTCCACGGAGTTTCGAGAACATTTAAGTTAACATCTCCCATCCAGAGTATATATATTGGTTTAGGATGGGACTCCACTAGGTCATCTAGCAGGTTATCCAGAGACTGAGGCACCACTGTTGGGTCGGTGAAGTTGCTATTATAATAATTTACCAAAAATAAATTCCATGTGTCACGCCCTTTGATGACTAGAAGATGAATGTTTGGGGATGTGTTTATGAAGATCAGAACTTTAAATGCGACTACGATAGAGATCAGCGTTTATAAACCCCAAGGTTTGAAAAGATCGATAGCCATCAATGAGGGTTTTGTCTGTCTCCCAGGTTTCATGGAAGAGAAGAATCTGGAAATTGGACAAAGCAGAAAGCCATTCTACATTGTTACGTTTGCCTCTATAGCCAGCTATATTCCAGGACACAAGGGGGTATGTTAGGTCCCATGCAACCCTAGTGCGAGCTGACCTAATCCGTTGGACAGTGACTAACAGGTGTGAGTCAGGAGGGTCAGGCGAGCTCAGGTGTTCAATTATCCCCGGCGAGACCTGGCATGCGCCGGTTTCCACCCCTGTTACCTCCACCTCTTCTTGCTGTATTCGGGCAGTCCTCTGGCAAACAGCCGTATGTCAGTTACAAGAATCCAGACCTGACAGTGGGGCAAATCTATTGGTAGTAGCGTATTTTGTAAAATTATTCATCAGGGTTCTGTTCACATGTGAATGACGGTCTGGTGCTATTTTTTTGACCCCGCCCTGATATAGTGTTTGTGGTTGATAAAAGAAGCCCAGGGATACTGGACAAATCTTACTTACTAGATTAGAATTAGGTAGAGGGTGTAACAGTAAATGTTTTACCAATTGGGGGCTGTCAAAATTTAAAAATAGCGCAATCACCCTCATAAGATTTTAAAGAGGGGCCCACCCAGGAAGTTTTCCTCGCCAATAACAGATGATGTTGTATTAGGGGCCCTGCCTTCATATGTCTGATTAACCAGTAGCGTGCTTTGGAAGTGAGCTGGGTGGGGGATTCTCTTTTTAGGGGAGTAAGTACCAGGACATTTAGCAAAACTAATACAAGCGGTCAGGCAGCTGGCAGGAGAGCAAGATTTTGATGTCCGGGATGACTCTGTGTGAGAACTGGCTGAGAACGGTTGACGTGGCTCAGAGTGCTATCTCCTAATCCCTCAGGGGGGTTGGAAATGACTGGTCTGTTCTCAGCTATAGGGAGGAAGGGTGTAAGAGATATTAGAGCGGGGGTATTATTGATGTTTCCCCGCATTAGCTGGGTGCCCCCATTTAAGTGTTACCCAGGATGCGGGGCACTCCCATTGGTCGTCCGGTCCTGAGATACAGTCTGATTGAGGTTGGGGTGTGCAGGTAGGAACGGAATTACTCAAAGTGTGTGTAATGTGTTGATTAGTGGATATGATATGATGTGTTGAGGTTCTCCTTGTACCTAGTAGCTTCTCCAATTTGAGTTCAATAATGTCCAGGTGGGATAATATCAGAGTAATTAGAAGAGAAAGTCTTGCTTAACATTTGCTAGGGGGACCAGTGTCCATGACTGTTTAGTGCCTTGCTCAGCTCTGGGTTGGTGAGGTGATGATTTCCTGGATTTCTTTGCTCTAGGGGAGGGTGGCTCCTTTATGGGACCTTTCCTCTTCTTGTCGTTTACTGTCAGTTGGGAAGGGGGCTTAGCTTGAATTGAATTACCAAGCGGGGGGAAGAGTATCAGTGACAGGAGCGGTGACATTTGTTGATAAGTCACTGTGGGTAGTTGTACTTATATTGGGCTCAGCCGATACGGGTTCAGTGATAATGAGATCTTTGAGCTCATCATTAGAACCAAGGGTTCCATCCCCCAGGGAAAGTCTGCACTCCGTCAAGGCAATCTCCCTAGAAATAGCGCTGTTCACTTTGGTCAAAAATGAATCAAAGGTGGATATGGTTAGTCCAAAGTTAGAAGTAGTAGTGAACTTCTTCTTACCCATCTTGATGAGGGCTACAGGCGGCGTAACGGTCAGAAGTGAGGGAGGAGGCTCAGCCCAGTATCCTTAGGGCTCCTCCGAGCATGGACGTGCATGGCTCAGGTGTGTCCAGCGCTATGGGAACATGGCTCATTTTTAAAGGTCCTTGGAGGTCCTGGGAGGTCCTATGAGGCAGAAACAGGTGACTGGAAGTGCTGACAGGGGGAGATGAGACTTGTAGTTTTGTCACCGGCGGTGCCCCGAGAAGCACAGCTCTCCCCTCGGCTTCCCTCAATGGTCAGAGATGTTCTGGTCTCACCTCAGCTCCCTTATGCTCGGCGATTCAGTGGCCAGGTCACATTCTAATGCAAGCACCAACAGTAGGCATCTGTCATAATGACTTCAAGACCGCCTACATCAAGCTGATCATTTGCAACCAATCTGCAACAGGCCATTCTGGCATGGGTTTAAAGCCTAGAAGATCTTGGTGTCATTGGAATTCCTAGAATGGATCTCATCTTATCTCTCCAATAGATGAAGCATCATCTCATGCCCACTGTATGCTTCAACTCCTTTCTGCATTGACTAGAGACGCCCATAATATTTCATCAGCTCTGTACACCTCAGGCAACTCCTGGAACTCATCTGATCCTTCAATCAGATCCATATCAACCATGCTAATAACATTGGCATTCTGAAGCTTGAAAACCTGACCTATTTTCCTCTGTCCGAGAGAATTGGCTCCAGGCCGTGGATGAAGAATACTGATCAACTGCCTGAAATGTAACTCATCAAAAATGGTGTGAAATTGGAAAATTACCACCATACGACCATCTGGCCTCAGGAACTGGATCCCTTCCAATGACATGCAAGAAACCTGAGAGGTTACATGAACTTAAAGTTATCTAGTTGCTGGTCGCAGAGCAAAAAGCAGCAAACAAGGGTTTCTTAAGCAGACAGTAATTCCTTTATTAGATGCATGACCTGTTGACAGCTTGTAACGTCCACCCCTTGCTCTTGTCTCAACATTCTGCTTGTCACAGCACAGCATTCTGCTGATGACTAGGAGAGGTTCCACAGAGGACTATTCAGACCAATCATTAGACATCTCACCTTTTCACACAATTTTACAACAATAACTTGAACACAAGATAAATAACTAATTAGGCATTGATAACATGAATATAAATCTAAAAACTAAAGTAAGCATTTAAGAAATATTGTATAAGAAATAGCAGATATGGAAACTGTTGGACTGGAAAACACACATCAGTCCAACAATTTGCAAGGACATTTCCTTACTTCGGTACTACAATGAAGAGACTTTCTATGGTCACCCCCAGAAATCGGAAGATCAAGAAAGTTATCAGAATTAGCTGTAACTTAATTTCCAGGTCTGACCCTAGCTAGCTTCCCAAATTGCCATCATTGCTCTACTTTCCCCTTTGCTGCATTCCCTCTTAACTCAAGACTTTTCACTGGCTCACAACATTTTGAAAAACGCTTTCTCAACAAGGATGCCTTAACTCTGACTATTCGGACATTAGTCAACACTTTCACAATCCCTCAACCTGTCGTGTTTGGTTAGATGCAAATCTTAAATAAGTTTGGCAGAAGTCTACATGCCTGAAAGAGGTACATATTTTTTGGACATACTTTTACCATCTAATTAGGATCAGAACAAGGGGGCATATTATCAAGGGGGTTTATCTCCGCTTTTTTGGCTTTTAAAGCCAAGAAAGCGGAGATAAAATTATCTCCCTATTACCTAGCTGTCGATAACACCAGTTAGCGACAGCTAGTAGGAGATAGCGACCATCTTGGGCCCCACTTTGCATGTCAGTGATATTTATCACTAATGACATGCAAAGTGGGCGTGCCAAGATGTTAGCGACTGGAAACAGTCGCTAACATCGCTATCTCCTATATGGCTGAGATACCCGCCACCCCCTCTCAACACAATCCCCAAGAATTGGGAAACCGGAAACAGTTCTTGAACTTTTGGAAGGCGGGAAGGGAGTCACCCTTCCCGGCCGTATTTATTAAAATATGAAACAAAAGAAAACATTAAAATAACAGTTTCATATAATGTACAATTTCATTTCCACATTACGATGTTTGGCTAACCTTAACAGTTCTCTAATACAAAGGTTCTCCTAGCCGAACTAACATCCTACAAAACATTTGACTTGAAATTGTACATCCTAACGTTAAGGGCCAACGGCAAGGTCGTAACCGGTGTCAGATCCCTAAACCAGAAATACCCCCCTCACTTGTGAGAGGAGCGACCGCACAGAGGCGTACCTCAAGTGCATCTACCAATTTCCCTTTGTACTTGACGGGGGCCCCAATAAACTCGACGCCATTTAACGGTCGTTCGAGGACTCGTGTGAGGTGTCTAAAAGGTAGCGTAAACCCCCTCCCGCACCCCACACAACTTACCCATCTGCCGTCGCAGATGTCCTGGCCCCGGGAAATTCCCCAGGAGGGGCCGTAGCCCCTCCTATCCAGGAAGGGGCCTTGACCACCTTTCCTTTACTTCCGGCGGCCTCTCCTTAGACAGGACCGCCTCCCCGTTGAGGGGCCAATTGGCCACCTCCCCCGCGCGCTCCCATCCATAATGGGTGACGCCCCCTCATAGGGATCTTCGAATTACTGCTCACCGATCATGACCTTACCGCCCGATCAAAAATAAATACGACAAGTCTAACTAAGTTACTAAGATTACAAAGCAAACATCACTTATTACCAAGCGTGAATACTGCTCAATCCTTGTTCCAAAACTTTATTTGCAAAACATACTGAAAATAACCAATCTTTATTGCATTTAAGAAATTTCACGATATCAGCACAACCTGTAAGAAAACAGAGAAAACAAAAAGATACTATATCAACTGTATTCACAACGAATCGCTGTCCTCAGCGGCTGGTGGGTGGGTCAAAATTGACTCTTCGTTCCGTCTCGAGCTCACGTGCAGCGGGGAGGTGCAGCTTCAGAGCACAGGAACAAGAGGATGCTTTCTTGGCTTCCGCTCCTTTTATCTGTCTTCAGGGTGGGCGTGAACCCGCCCCCGCCTGCCTCCGAGGGCGTGGACGGCCGCGTCGGTGTCTAGGCCAGCCCACTCTAGGGCGGGAAAAAGGCGCGCCCCGGCTACGCCGCTTCGGGCATACCAGCCGAGACTCGCCTCCCGCCCAAGATGGTTTCCCAGGGGGATCGAGGTACTCCACCATACGTTCGGGGGGACCGAATGGTCGCCCCTTTCCATATGGCTGAGATACCCGCCACCCCCTCTCAACACAATCCCCAAGAATTGGGAAACCGGAAACAGTTCTTGAACTTTTGGAAGGCGGGAAGGGAGTCACCCTTCCCGGCCGTATTTATTAAAATATGAAACAAAAGAAAACATTAAAATAACAGTTTCATATAATGTACAATTTCATTTCCACATTACGATGTTTGGCTAACCTTAACAGTTCTCTAATACAAAGGTTCTCCTAGCCGAACTAACATCCTACAAAACATTTGACTTGAAATTGTACATCCTAACGTTAAGGGCCAACGGCAAGGTCGTAACCGGTGTCAGATCCCTAAACCAGAAATACCCCCCTCACTTGTGAGAGGAGCGACCGCACAGAGGCGTACCTCAAGTGCATCTACCAATTTCCCTTTGTACTTGACGGGGGCCCCAATAAACTCGACGCCATTTAACGGTCGTTCGAGGACTCGTGTGAGGTGTCTAAAAGGTAGCGTAAACCCCCTCCCGCACCCCACACAACTTACCCATCTGCCGTCGCAGATGTCCTGGCCCCGGGAAATTCCCCAGGAGGGGCCGTAGCCCCTCCTATCCAGGAAGGGGCCTTGACCACCTTTCCTTTACTTCCGGCGGCCTCTCCTTAGACAGGACCGCCTCCCCGTTGAGGGGCCAATTGGCCACCTCCCCCGCGCGCTCCCATCCGTAATGGGTGACGCCCCCTCATAGGGATCTTCGAATTACTGCTCACCGATCATGACCTTACCGCCACAGGCCGGATAGTTGACCGGCTATCCGGACCCCCCACAAAACACTCCTACCTAAAGGTCATGCTGTAACCCCTTAACCAGGCTATGAAGTCTCCTATGAGTAACTCGTTCCCCACCCGGGACAAATGAACACCGTCCCCCAAATACATACTGTCCCCCTTGATACAACCATGCGAAACAGAATGCAGTGTATTTGAACGAAACAATCTACTCACTTTGTTATTTATCTTCCTAACTGAATGATTCAGTGCAGTAACCGAATTAGCCCCCCGCCACACTTTCCGTGGGATCATATGGGACCATGCAATAGTGCACCCTGGAACTCTTCTTGCCAACCAACTTACTGTGGAAAGCATTGCCTCAAGAAGAAGTCGTCTACCAGTGGCCACCAGATCGTTACCCCCAAGATGGACTATGATTATAGACGGCTGTGACCTCGTCCGCTCTAACAAACCCTCAAAAAAGAATTGAAACTGGTCAATACAGAGCCCGCCCTTTCCGTAGAAGGACACCCTGTACCCGTATTCCCCAGCCACGTGACTCATATCACCTGCTTTGAATACGTCCGCGGCACGCCTCACGTATGAGTGGCCCACGACCCACACCTCCTTTTTCACAGCCGGTGATGTGTGACCGCTGGTCCCCAGGTGCTGGGTCCACTGCACAGTCCGCCCCGCCTCGTAGGCTTGCGCAACTGAAAACCAAACAAAACAAGAAGCGTGAGTACATCATTACAGCTTCACAACATGTGCAACCGCACATACCTCTTATAACAGTTCGAGGACCAACGCCCCACACGTTTTACTTGTTCTACACTCAGACCCCTGGCTGTAGCCTCTGTGGCAGCCCCTATCCGGAAGGAATGGGTCCCGAACTCGCCGGGGTTCAAGCCCGCGGCCGAAATTGACATCGCAAGCACCCTCCGGAACTGAAACCTCGTCAGTGGGGTGGCGTCAGCGTGTCTCAACAAGGTCCCCCCCTATGCTGCCACCCTCTGCGCTAAATATTCCTCTACGCATACAACAGGGCACATGGAAGACCCGGGGATCCTCTGAATGATTACGCAGTCCCCGATTGCACTCTGATCGGATTTGGACCTAACAAACGAGACTGTCATCGTTTCCTCCCTGACCTGAATGTGCTCCCGGCACAGTCCCCCCATCGTATCTTGCTTGTTCTTAGCCACTAATTCGCTTACCCGCATAGCCCCATGGAATGCCAATGCAAATGCGGCTCGGAACAACACTGCTTCGTACTGGGATGAACACGTTGCCGGTAGCACAGACAATAACAGGGTCAACCTATCCAGACCTATCGGGTGCCTATCGTCTACTCTGCGACCCTCAAGGCGTTGTCACCCACGTAGCGCTTTCTGCACAACGAAAGCTGTCGGGTCCTGGATCCCATAAGCCTTTGCCATAAAGGAAATGGCGGCCCGATGCTTTTGGGCCGTGGCTACTGATTTGCCTGTCTGATGTAAAAAGAGCAGGAATTTCACGACAAACTCTTCCTGACCCCAAAGCTCCCCCCCGGCAGTACCCAAAAAGGCCCAATAGGAACGGAACGCCCCTTCGTATGCCTTCCTTGTCCTGGGTGCTAAACTCTCTCCCACGAGGTTTTGTAGTTCGGGGCACCGAGAGACCAGAGAGCTTCGGGAAAGGGTGCCGCCACCGGGTCCGCTGTGGGCAGAAAACCCCAGAAGGCCTGCATACGGAAACGAGAAAGCGCATCAGCCGCTTGGTTCATATGGCTGAGATACCCGCCACCCCCTCTCAACACAATCCCCAAGGATGGGAAACCGGAAACAGTTCTGAACTTTTGGAAGACGGGAGGGAGTGACCCTCCCGGCCGTATTTATTAAAATATGAAACAAAATTAAAACATTAAAAATAACAGTTTCATATTATGTACAATTTCATTACCACATTGCGATGTTTGGCTAACCTTAACATATTCTCTAATACAAAGGTTCTCCTAGCCGAACTAACATCCTACAAAACATTTACTTGAAATTTTGAAATTGTACATCCTAACGTTTAAGGGCCAACGGCAAGGTCGTAACCGGTGTCAAGATCCCTAAACCAGAAATAACCCCCTCACTTGTGAGGGGCGACCGCACAGAGGCGTACCTCAAGTGCAACTACCAATTTCCCTTGACTTGACGGGGGCCCCAATAAAACTCGGCGCCACTTAAAGGTCGTCCGAGGACTCGTGTGAGGTATCTAGAAGGTAGCGTAGACCCCCCCCCCAAACCCCACACAACTTTACCACATCTGCCGTCGCAGACGTCCTGGCCCCGGGAAATTCCCCAGGAGTGGGCTGTAGCCCCTCCTACCCAGGAAGGGGCCTTGACCGCCTTTCCTTTCCTTCCGGCGGCCCATCCTTAGAAGGGACCGCCTCCCCGTTGAGGGGCCAATGGCCACCTCCCTCGAGCGCTCCCATCCGTAATGGGTGACGCCCACTCATAGGGATCTACCAATTAGTGCTCACCGATCATGACCTTACCGCCCGACCAAAATAAATACGACAATGCTAGCTAAATTACTAAAAGACTAACAGCCTGATTCATGTACGGGCCGTTTTGCGTGTCCCTAATAGCGAATCATAGCGATTCGCTATTGAGGACACGCAAAACGGCATTCATGTAGGAATTGCTACTTAAATAGCGATTCCTACATGTTCTTTATTTGCGAGTAGCAATTTGCTACTCGCAAATACTCCCCATTCATTCCTATGGGCCAAGAGGCCCATTGGAATGAATGGGGATTTGCGAGTAGCAATTTGCTACTCGCAACTGAGATAGCGATTTTAAGGGTGACAGGGGTGTCCAAAGGACGCCCTGTAGCACCCCTAAAATGCACTTTTGGACAGGTGTTGCGCACACACATGTCCAAAGGACATGTGTGTGTGCTACATGCAACTTTGAAAAATGCTTTTAAAAGCATTATTCTGAGTTTTTGCTATTTACCGACAGGTCTGACCTGTCGGTAAATAGCGGCCCCAAAAGTCCAAAATTGCTATTTTGTTGTGTGTCATGAATAGCATTTAAGGAATCTCTATTAGAGATTCCTTAAATGCCATTCCACGCAAATATGCGAATTCTTAAATAGCGATTTTTCCATTTGGTATCATGAATACCAAATGCAAAAATTGCGCTCGCAAAGGGCCAGATTCTGAGAATCTGGCCCTTTGCAAGTGCAATTTAGCTACATGAATCAGGCTGTAAATTCCTAAAAGACAGTAACAACAACAACTTTATTATAAGCATGCTTACTGATGAACACTAAAGCAGGATTACTTTATTTGCAAAACATACCACAAATTGACCATTCTTTATTGCATATTCAAAGTCATCACTATAATAATCACAACCTGTAACGGAAAATCAGAATTACCACAACAAACTTTATCCAAAACCACTTGCTGTCCTCAGGGGCTGGTGGGTGGGTCAAAATTGGCTCTTCGTTCCGTCTCGAGCTCACGTGCAGCGAGGAGGTGCAGCTTCAGAGAACAGGAACAAGAGGATGCTTTCTTGGCTTGTTGCTCCTTTTATCCGTCTTCAGGGCGGGCGTAAACCCGCCCCGGCCTGCCCCGAGGGCGTGGCCGGCCGCGTCAGTGTCTAGGCCAGCCCACTCCAGGGCGGGAAAAGGCGCGCCCCGGCTACGCCGCTTCGGGCATACCAGCCGAGACTCGCCTCCCGCCCAAGATGGCTTCCCGGGGGGATCGTGGTACTCCGCCATACGTTCGGGGGGACCGAATGGTCGCCCCTTTCCATATGGCTGAGATACCCGCCACCCCCTCTCAACACAATCCCCAAGGATGGGAAACCGGAAACAGTTCTGAACTTTTGGAAGACGGGAGGGAGTGACCCTCCCGGCCGTATTTATTAAAATATGAAACAAAATTAAAACATTAAAAATAACAGTTTCATATTATATACAATTTCATTACCACATTGCGATGTTTGGCTAACCTTAACATATTCTCTAATACAAAGGTTCTCCTAGCCGAACTAACATCCTACAAAACATTTACTTGAAATTTTTAAATTGTACATCCTAACGTTTAAGGGCCAACGGCAAGGTCGTAACCGGTGTCAAGATCCCTAAACCAGAAATAACCCCCTCACTTGTGAGGGGCGACCGCACAGAGGCGTACCTCAAGTGCAACTACCAATTTCCCTTGACTTGACGGGGGCCCCAATAAAACTCGGCGCCACTTAAAGGTCGTCCGAGGACTCGTGTGAGGTATCTAGAAGGTAGCGTAGACCCCCCCCCAAACCCCACACAACTTTACCACATCTGCCGTCGCAGACGTCCTGGCCCCGGGAAATTCCCCAGGAGTGGGCTGTAGCCCCTCCTACCCAGGAAGGGGCCTTGACCGCCTTTCCTTTCCTTCCGGCGGCCCATCCTTAGAAGGGACCGCCTCCCCGTTGAGGGGCCAATGGCCACCTCCCTCGAGCGCTCCCATCCGTAATGGGTGACGCCCACTCATAGGGATCTACCAATTAGTGCTCACCGATCATGACCTTACCGCCACAGGCCGGATAGTTGACCGGCTATCCGGACCCCCCACAACACTCCTACCTAAAGGTCATGTTTTAAAGTCCTTAGCCAAGCTATCAAGTCTCCTATGAGTAACTCGTTCCCCACCCGGGACAAATGAACACCATCCCCCAAATACATACTGCCATCATTAATACAACCATGCGAAATAGAATGCAGTGTATTGGAACGGAACAATCTACTCACTTTGTTATTAATTTTCCTTACTGAATGATTCAGAGCAGAAACAGAAATAGCCCCCCGCCACACTTTTCGTGGGATCATATGGGACCATGCAATTGTGCACCCTGGAACTCTCCTCGCTAACCAACTTACAGTGGAAAGCATCGCCTCAAGAAGAAGTCGTCTACCAGTGGTGACCAAATCATTGCCCCCAAGATGTACTATGACTATAGACGGCGGTGACCTCGTCCGCCCTAGCAAACCCTCGAAAAATGATTGAAACTGGTCAATACAGAGTCCGCCCTTTCCGTAGAAGGACACACTGTACCCGTATTCCCCAGCCACGTGAATCATGTCACCTGCTTTGAATACGTCCGCGGCACGCCTCACGTATGAGTGGCCCACGACCCACACCTCCTTTTTCACAGCCGGTGATGTCTGACCGCTGGCCCGGTGTTGGGTCGACTGCATAGTCCGCCCCGCCTCGTAGGCTTGCGCAACTGAAAACCAAACAAAAACAAGAAGCGTGAGTACATCATTACAGCTTCACACCATGTGCAACCGCACATACCTTTTATAACAGTTGGAGGACCAACGCCCCACACGTTTAACTTGTTCGACATTCAGACCCCTGGCTGTAGCCTCTGTAGCAGCCCCTATCCGAAAGGAATGGGTCCCAAACTCGCCCGGGTTCAAGCCCGCAGCGGTAACCGACATCGCAAGCACCCGCTGAAACTGAAACCTCGTCAGTGGGGTGGCGTCAGCGTGTCTCAACAAGGTCCCCCCCCCATGATGCCACCCTTTGTGCTAAATAATCCTCTACACACTTCACCGGGCACATGGAGGACCCGGGAATCCTTCGTATGATTATGCAATCACCCATCGCACCTTGATCGGTCTTGGACCTGACAAATGAGACAGTCATTGTCTCACCTCTGATCTGAACGTGCTCTTGGCACAGTCCCCCCATCACATCCTGCTTGTTCCTCGCCACTAGTTCGCTTACCCGCATAGCCCCATGAAATGCCAGCGTAAAAGCGGCTCGGAATAACACTGTCTCATACTGGGATGAACATGTTGCAGGGAGTCTGGATAATAACAGGGCCAACCTATCCAAACCTATCGGGCGCCTTTCATCTACTCTGCGACCCTCAAGGCGTTGCCACCCACGTAGCGCTTTTTGCACAACGAAAGACGCTGTTGGGTCCTGGATCCCATGAGCCCTTGCCATAAAGGAAATGGCGGCCCGATGCCTCTGGGCCGTAGCCACTGATTTGCCTGCCTGATGTAAAGACAGCAGAAATTTTACTACCAACTCCTCCTGGCCCCAAAGCTCCCCCCTAGCAGCCCCCAAAAAGGCCCAATAGGAACGGAACGCCCCTTCATATGCCTTCCTCGTCCTGGGTGCTAAACTCTCTCCCACGAGGTTTTGTAGTTCGGGGCACCGAGAGACCAGAGAGCTTCGGGAAAGGGTGCCACCACCGGGTCCGCTGTGGGCAGAAAACCCCAGAAGGCCTGCATACGAAAACGAGAAAGCGCATCAGCCGCTTGGTTCATTACCCCCGGCACATGTCTTGCCTTAAATAGCACATTCAATTGCATACACCATAACACAATTTCTTTGAGCAGTCTCAGAATCCATTTGCATCGTGCTGCCTGGCTATTGATACACTCAACCACGGTCATGTTATCAGACCAGAACACCACAGAGTGATCTCTGAACCCCTCAGGCCAAGTTTTCAGGGCCACCAGAATGGGGAAAAGTTCAAGAAAAGCAATGTTACTTGTCAGCCCACACTCATGCCACCATGACGGCCATTTTTGAGCCGACCATTGTGTGCCGAATATGGCACCAAAACCAATGCTCCCAGCCGAATCTGTCCACAGCCCCAGCTCTTCGGAGGACACCACCGGTTTGTTCCAGACAATTCGACCATTGAAATCCGCCAGAAATGCCAACCAAATGCGCATGTCCTGGCGAACCTCTGCCGAGAGCCTTGTGCGATGATGACCCTCTTTCAGGCCGACCATGGCTTGAGCGATCGAGCGGGAAAAGGGGCGGGCCATCGGTATAACTCTTAGGGCAAAATTCAACTGTCCCACCAATTGTTGTAATTGATGTAGCTTAACCTTAGACTCACTTAAACACATTTGCAGGGATGCCCTGAATCTTGACACTTTGTCACCTGGTAAACGAAAACAACCTTCTTCGGAGTCGAGCTCGATCCCCAGAAACTCGAGGCAAGTCGAGGGACCCACAGTCTTACCTGGTGCCAATGGCACGCCAAACTGATTCATCAAGACACAAAATGCAGCCAAAGCCTGCCCACATTCCGGATCCCCGGCTGCCCCCAGGAACAAAAAGTCATCGAGATAATGCATAACATGCTGAAACCCCGTCTTCTTTGTGAGGACCCATTGCAGGAAACTACCGAACTTTTCGAAATAGGCACAAGATACAGAGCACCCCATCGGCATACACCTATCCATGTAATAATGACCCTGAAACATGAAACCAAGGAGATGATGATCGTCTGGATGTACCGGGAGCAACCGGAACGCTGACTCGATATCAGATTTTGCCATCAGCGCACCGGGCCCCAGGCGATTCAAAATGGCTACGGCCTCATCGAAGGATGCGTACCGCACCGAACACACTTCCGGGTCTATCGCATCGTTTACGGAAAGACCACGTGGGGCTGATAAATTATGTATCAGCCGAAACTCACCCGGGTCCTTCTTGGGGACCACCCCTAAAGGGGAACAAACAAAGTTAGCAACTGGCGGCACGCTAAATGGACCGGCGACTCGACCTCGAGTAACCTCTTTCCGGATCTTTTCCTGTACCACGGTCGTATGCTGTAAGACCGATATCTGGTTTTTACATTTCGCTATACCCTGAAAGTCCCCCACTGGGATGCGGAAACCATATGAAAACCCGTTCCGCAACACCCCAGCGGAAGCGCGATCCGGGTATTCGCTGAGCCAGGGAATCATTGCCATGGTATCAATCGGGGTAGGTAAAGGCGCCCCTCGGACTATGTCAGACCTGTTTGGCGCCTCCTCTACCCCCGTTATCACCCGTTTTGGCTCTGCACATGGACTCAGGATGGGATGATTGCCCACACCCACTACATTCGTGCCTAAATTTGCATGACCCCTGGGGCCTAGTACATTTACCCCTGTTAAAGTTCCAACAAACCCCCCTTTTACCTGCGCTGCCGGTTGGCCTTGAGTGGTTGTCGTTACTCGTACCTGATCGAAAGGGCGTCCCCGCATATTGGCGGGAGGATTCGCCAACGTTACTCCCTACCAATGGCAATTTCAACATACCAGTCTCCTCCATTTTGGACCAGGACACAGAATCATAACAATCCCAAGTTAAGTTTTTATCATGTTCTTTCGCTTTTCTGAAGATGTTATCATAACAGAACCAATGATTACCCTCGTGTGATACAGAGTACCCCATGATCCGTGACTGATAAATCGGCAATTCGGATAGCAATTCAGGCCTACGTTCACCCAAGATGGATGTAAAAATCCCCCATGCTTTGCCCCAATTGCCAATGTTTTCATTTACCTTAAAGGCGGCCATCTTTGCGCGCCAAACACTAGGATGCATGACCTCCTTCTGGCATTTAACATGCTCCATCTCATAATGATCAGTAAGCAACGAGAAGATGTTTATATACTCGCCTGCCCATATCTTCTCTTTGATAGCCAGAGGGACGTGTTGACCCAACTTTTCCCTTCAAGAGGGTGCCGACTCATCCCTCGCGATCGGCAATGGCCGCTTACCTGAACCGGAAGCTGTATCTGCGACTGGACCTGTCCCCAGTGGTTTCTCTACTGCCGCAGCCGGCGATGGTGCCTTCGCCGCTTCCCTTGTTTCACGCAGTTGCTTCATCAACATCTGCGCGTCGACAGCCGTGGCGCCCTCGCTACCTTTACCCAACCACGCTGCTAATTGTGCTGCCAGCTCGGGCGGCATATCCTCCCCGGACACGGGGGTGACCACAACGGGAATCGGATTCCCTTCCTCCGGCACGAGAGTGGGTGCTTCGAGTGGGGTACTGGGAACCGGGATGTCTCCCCCAGCTGCTCCCCTTCTGGGCCTCTTGCCTTTTCCTCTCGGAGCTGCTCCTGCCAAAGGACGTTTCGGCCCCCCTTCCTCGTCTTTATCCGCCATTCGCCTTTTTAGGTCTGTCACCTCCTTCATGAGAACACGCAGCATCTCGTCGGTAGTCATTCGCTTTCCCGCCTTCTTCGGCATTCTCCGACAGAGTATCTGCAAAACAAACAAGAGAGATTACAACGCTCAAAATTGGCTCTTCGTTCCGTCTCGAGCTCACGTGCAGCGAGGAGGTGCAGCTTCAGAGCACAGGAACAAGAGGATGCTTTCTTGGCTTGTTGCTCCTTTTATCCGTCTTCAGGGCGGGCGAGGGCGTGGCCGGCCGCGTCAGTGTCTAGGCCAGCCCACTCCAGGGCGGGAAAAGGCGCGCCCCAGCTACGCCGCTTCGGGCATACCAGCCGAGACTCGCCTCCCGCCCAAGATGGCTTCCCGGGGGGATCGTGGTACTCCGCCATACGTTCGGGGGGACCGAATGGTCGCCCCTTTCCATTACCCCCGGCACGTGTCGCGCCCTAAACAGTACATTCAGTTGCATGCATAACAACACAATTTCCTTGAGCAGTCTCAGAATCAATTTGCATCGTGCTGCCTGACTATTGACACACTCAACCACGGTCATGTTATCAGACCAGAACACCACAGAGTGATCCCTAAACCCTTCAGGCCATGTCTTCAAAGCCACCAGAATAGGGAATAGTTCGAGAAAAGCAATGTTACTCGTCAACCCGCACTCATGCCACCATGACGGCCATTTTTGAGCCGACCATCGTGTACCCAATATGGCGCCAAAACCTACACTCCCGCCGAATCTGTCCAAAGCCCCAACTCCTCGGAAGACACCGCTGGTTTGTTCCAGACAATTCGACCATTGAAATCCGCCAGAAATGCAATCCAAATGCGCATGTCCTGGCGAACCTCTGCCGAGAGTCTTGTGCGGTGATGTCCTTCCTTCAAGCCGACCATGGATTGTGCAATCGAGCTGGAAAAGGGGCGCGCCATCGGTATCACTCTTAGGGCAAAATTCAACTGACCCACCACCTGTTGTAATTGATGCAGGTTTACTTTCGTTGCACGAATACATGTCTCCAGGGATAACCTGAATTTTAACACTTTTTCCCTGGGTAATCGAAAACAACCTTCCACCGAGTCGAGCTCGATCCCCAGAAACTCGATCAAGGTCGAGGGACCCACAGTCTTACCTGGCGCCAATGGCACACCGAATTGATTCATCAGGACACAGAATTCATGTAAAGCCTGTCCACACTCAGAATCCCCGGCTGCCCCCAAAAACAGAAAGTCATCGAGATAGTGCATAACATGTTGAAAACCTGTCTTCCTTGTGAATACCCACTGCAGAAAACAACTGAACTTCTCGAAATAGGCACATGAAATCGAGCATCCCATTGGCATACATCTATCCATGTAATAGCGACCCTGAAACTGAAAACCAAGGAGACGCTGATCGTCTGGGTGTACCGGGAGCAACCGGAACGCTGACTCGATGTCCGATTTTGCCATCAGCGTCCCGGGCCCCAGGCGATTCAACATGGCAACGGCCTCATCGAAAGATGCGTACCGCACCGAACACACTTCCGGGTCTATCGCGTCATTCACGGAAAGACCACGTGGGGCTGACAAATTATGTATCAGCCAAAACTCACCCGGGTCCTTCTTGGGGACCACCCCTAGAGGAGAACAAACAAAGTTAGAAACCGGTGGCAAATCGAATGGACCGGCGACACGACCTCGAGTCACCTCTTTCCCAATCTTTACCTGCACCACCGCCGTGTGCTGTAAGACCGACATTTCATTCTTACAGTTTGGTACCCCCTGAAAATCCCCCACTGGGATGCGGAAACCATATGAAAACCCGTTCCGTAACACCCCAGCGGAAGCATGATCCGGGTATTCGCTGAGCCAAGGGATCATTGCCATGGTATCAATCGGGGTCGGTAAAGGCGCCCCTCGGACTATATTAGACCTGTTTGGCGCCTCCCTTACCACCGTTATCACCCGTTTTGGCTCTGCACATGGACTCAGGATGGGATGGCTGCCCGCACCCCCCACACTCATGTCTGAATTTGCATGACCCCTGGGGCCTAGTACATTTCCCTCTGTTAAAATTCCAACAGATCCCCCTTTTACCTGTGTTGCCACTCGGCTTCGAGTGGTACTCGTTACCTGCACCCGTCCGAAAGGGTGTCCCAGAGTTTTGGCGGGAAGATTCCCCCCCGTTACTCCCTACCAATGGCACCTTCAACATCCCTGTACTCTCCATTTTTTGCCATGACACGGAGTCGTAACAATCCCAAGACAACAATGGGTTGTGTTCTTTAGCTTTTCTAAACAGATTGTCATAGCAGAACCACTGATTGCCCCCATATGCCACAGAATACTCCATAATACGCGACTGATAAATGGGTAACTCGGTCAACAACTCGGGCCTGCGCTCACCCATGATGGAAGTAAAAATGCCCCACGCTCTGCCCCAAGTACCAATGGTCTCGTCGACCTTAAAGGTGGCCATTTTTGCGCGCCAAACACTCGGATGCATGAGCTCCTTTTGACTCCTCACATGCTCGATCTCGTAATGGTCGGTAAGCAATGAAAACATGTTTACATATTTATCCGCCCAAATCAATTCCTTGATTTCTTGTGGGACGTGCTGGGCAATCTTCTCCTTTCGAGAAGGTACAGACCCCTCCCCCGCAATGGCAATCAGCAATGGCCGCTTACCTGAAGTAGACCCCGCGCTTGTCGCCGAACTTGGGCCTGCTGTACTTCCAGCCGCCGGAACCTGCGGGGGAACAGAAGATGTTGCCTTCGCAGCCTCCCTAGATTCCCGCAGTTGCCTCATTACTGCCCGGGCGTCGTCAGCCGTGGCGCCCTCGCTATCGTTTCCCAACCACGCTGTCAATTGTGCCGCTAACTCGGGGGGCATATCCTCCCTGTTCACGGGGGTGACCACCACAGGGATTGGATTCCCCTCTTTCGGCACCGGGGTTGGCTCCTCTCGTGGGGTCTCGGGAACCGGGGTCTCTCCCCCAAGTGCTCCCCTTCTGGGCCTCTTGCTTTTTCCACCGGGGACTGTTCCCTGCAAAGGCCGTTTCGGTCCTCCCTCCCCGTCCTTAGCCTCAACCTTTTTCTTCAGATCGGCTATCTCCTTCATGAGCATGCGGAGCATATCCTCGGTACCGACCCGCTTTCCGACTTTCTTGGGCATTCTCAGACGGGATATCTGTAAGACAAAAAGAAAGATTACAACGCTCAAAATTGACTCTTCGTTCCGTCTCGAGCTCACGTGCAGCGGGGAGGTGCAGCTTCAGAGCACAGGAACAAGAGGATGCTTTCTTGGCTTCCGCTCCTTTTATCCGTCTTCAGGGTGGGCGTGAACCCGCCCCCGCCTGCCTCCGAGGGCGTGGCCGGCCGCGTCGGTGTCTAGGCCAGCCCACTCTAGGGCGGGAAAAAGGCGCGCCCCGGCTATGCCGCTTCGGGCATACCAGCCGAGACTCGCCTCCCGCCCAAGATGGCTTCCCGGGGGGATCGAGGTACTCCACCATACGTTCGGGGGGACCGAATGGTCGCCCCTTTCCATTATCAACTTTTGGAGATATTTGCGCTAAGCGCGAATATCTCCAAAAGCTAACACCTGCCCTGAGCAGTTCTTAGCCATGTTATCCAATGGGAGGTGGATAACATGGCTAAGAGCATTAGCTTGCTAATGCATGAATATCGCGGACTTTTCAGCGATATTCATGCATTGCGGCCGATTTTTATCGCATTTGCGATAAACCTTGGTAATACCAAGGTTTATCTGCGATAAAAATCGCCGCAGGTCTGCGATAAATTTTTGTCTCTAACCAAGCAATAGCAATAATTATCGCTATTGCTTGGTAATATGCCCCAAGCTTCCTTCCTCGCATTACCTCAAAAGGAGCTAACCCAGTTGAAATATTAGGAGTTGTGTGGTAGGGCCCCAATGTGCATGTCACAGCATCAGAAACATCCAGACTGGTAAGCATCCTGCGCACACTCAAACAGCACTTTGTTAAAGTGTTCAACTAAGCCATTGCTTTCAAGTCTATATAATGCTGTTCTGATGTGTTTAATCCCAGATTTGCCCATAAAAAACATAGGATTTATGAGCTGAACTGAACACCATTGTCGGTATCTTATAGCACAAATATCTTGAAGAACAACACAAATAGCATCAGCTGTGGGTTCACAAACAAATTTTACTTTAACTCGGGATAAGTGATCAACAAAAACTAAGATGTACCTGTACTGGACTGGTAAAATGGTAAGTGGTCCACAAAAATCTAGACCAGCTTTTTATGAGTTCTTTCTGGTGCAGTTGCTGTGCAGTCTAGTGACGGAAATGTTTTTAAGTGTTTATCATTCATGGTGCAGTGCGTTCACTCCTCTGCGTACTTTTGTATTTCGGAATCCATGCTGGGCACCCAAGAATCTTCTTATAGTCTTTTTTTTTGTTAGCGTACACAGAAGATGACCACTATGAGCTGATTATATAATTCTGTGTCTCAATTTAGTGGGAGGAACAGCTTCTCACCATCAAATAACAAACAGTCAACTTCAGATGGTTCATTGGCAATTTTGCAAAAGGGTTGGAGAACAGGATCAATGATTTTCTCCTTTGGCCTCTCCTTGATCATGAAATCAATTGCCCTTTGAATGGTGCCATCCTGGGACAATTGAGTTTTCCGTATTTCCTCACTCTCACACACAACAGTGTCAATCCCACAGTTGTCGATATTACACTTTTTAGTGTCAACAGAATCTCAGTCTTCATCACATTAAACTGGAAGCCAAGATAATTATAATAATAATAATAATCCACATTTGTAAAGCGCACAATCACCCATAAGGGTCTCTAGGGGCCGTCGGGAAGATTAAGCAAGCTATTGCCCAGAGTCACATGGTGCTGGGCTAATCTGCCGCCGGGAATCGAACCGTGATCCCCAGATTCCGGAGTCAGTCGCCCTAGCTGCACACCTCTTAACAATCAGCTTGTGCATTGCGGGGTCCAGGAATGTATTCTATATGGAAGCCATACTCCAAAAGCTTTGTAGCCAATCTGGCTATCCTTGCTGTAGATTTATTTTAATCTTTTCTCCGGAAAGAATGTCTATGATTGGCCTGTGATCCAATTAAATTACAAAAGGGTGGACCCAGATTTACAGTGAAAGTTCTCTTCTCCCCATACACAAGCCAGCATTTCTTTTTCAATCACAGAGTATCTGCATTAAGCTGGACAAAGTATACAGGAGGCAAACCCAAGTGTTTTCTGCTTTTGGTTGTCAAATTCTGAAAGAACTGCACCAAGTCTGTAAGCACTGGTACCTACAGTTATGTCACAAACAATGCATTCTGTAAAAGGTTGTAGGTCTGAGGCTTCTGATAGTAGTTTCTTAATTTGAGGAATGTTGTCTCACATTCTTAACTCCATAGAAAATCTGAGCCCTTCCTTATTAAAGGTCTAAAACATCTTGGCAGCAAAGATGTGGAGACATTTTGAATAAAACTCACACAATCCATGAAACAACTTAAGTTGGTCTATATCCTTGGGTGAGTGAGCATTGAGGATGCTATCCACCAAACCTAGTCTTGGCTTGATACCATCCAAAGTAAACACATGCCCTAGGTACTCAACTTCAGAGGAACTAAAAATACACTTATCACTGCTTAGAGTTATACCATGTTCCTGCAGTAGCTCCAGCACTCACTCCACAGTACTGTCATGCTCAGCCTAATTCTTGCCATAAATAAGAATGACGTACTGAAATGCTACAATTTTACAAACCCTTTTCAGGATTTCGTGATGAGTCTCTGAAATGCTGATGCTGCAGATACCAATCCAAAGGGTAAGCGACAAAATTGGTAGGTGTGAGTGGGTGTGATGTAAGCTGTGTACTGCACAGGATCAGAAAGAATTAGGGTTTGATGATAAGCGGATCTTAGGTCTAGCTTTATAAATCACTTGAATTGACCTACTTGAGACAACAAATCCTCTATTCTGGAAAGAGGGAAAGATCCAACCCATAGAGCCTCATTTAGTTTCCTAAGGTCGACACAAACACAACGCTTGCCACTTCTCTTCAATGCTAGGACTAACAGAAAGTTGGAAAGTTGAAGTTTTTATATGGATGACAGTTATTTCTTACATCTTGTGTTGAGTCTATATTCTGTAAAGGGGAGATGTGCAGGAGCGGCCCGTGCAGGTACAAGTGGTGGGGAGGCTAATTTTCCCTCATTCTCATCTACCAAAATCCCCCGCTCTTACCTGTACGGGCTGCGACTGGAGATGTGTGGTGTTTGATCTAAATAGCCCTTTGTGAAGCCTCGCCAGGATGCTATGCGGTGAAAAGGAGAATGCTGAGATGAGAGAGAATCTACAACGGGCTATTCAGACCAATCCTCACAGGACACTGACCTATCAGTATTTGCACAAGTGAAGTAAGTTAGAGAAAGTGTCTTCCTCATCATGGCACATTTGTTCTCCAATGTTTCCCTCAGAATGTCTGGCCACCATTACCTTTATAGTGTTCTACCAGGTCTAGTCAAACTCATTATATGTTCCACCCTACAAGAAAATGTGTATTGGTGGTACAACCCTGTCTCTGCTGAAAGCCAATCATTAGAATTTACTGCCAGCAAAATGAACAGATATTCACCATCACCTGGCATTTAAAGAGGTAGAAAAAAGATAACTATATGCAAAACGTGGTCTCCCTTAATTTAAACACCACCAAATGAGTCCCAGACCTTGAGTACCTAAGCAAAGGAAGATCAGCTATGCACAAATAACTATTTATAACCCACCCTTCACTTTGTTCGATGATAAAGCCCAGCTACAAGATCACTATGCTGTGTAAAGCGCACCTCTCTGGTTCTCATGTACAGTACAAAAACTCTTCCCACATAGGCTACACTATAATCCAAAACTCTACCAATGTTGTACAATAAATGGAATAAAAGGGATAAGTTCAAATCTAAGGAATGCAACTCAGTCTTTCATCATTCTGAGGTCTCTACGCTGAGTAATTGTAAAAACCTTCCATTTACAGTGCTTAGAAGCAGAGTGCTGTATGAATTGCTATCTAGAAATAGGTTTCCAACAGTTATCATTGGGAAAAATATATGTCTAGCTCAAGGTTAAAAAATAAAGTTACACAGCATTCCCCCTATCATGTAGGTCAAAATATTTCCCCTCTTTGAAATGGCCCTAATACTCCCCCACCTTTGTAACGATCTGGCACGTGATTTATATGCACAAGTATTGGGTTTTTATGCTGAGTCTGCCATGGAGAGGCTCTTCATTTGTCTTCAGGAGGAGCGGCCCTCAGAACTATTCAGTGAACTAATTCCATCAAAAAAGGAGTTTAAAGCGCAAATTTCATAACCGTGGGAATGTTTATTTTAGAGAAAGCAGCAACATAATAAAAGGGTAGGCCTGTACTGATGAGCATCAGCTCCGCCAGCCATCCGAATATCAACTGGGACGGTGACTCTTCAGGATTGATTGCGATTGGGGCACCTATGCTTGTACATTGACTCACAAACATAACAAAAATCAGTCTATTCCTCCCTGACATGTTTAATGGTGCAAGGCTATGTAGAGACAATAATTGACCTAGCGGGTATATCCCAAAAAGTCCTTGGACTGGGGCAGAATATTTGAACTTTCTTCAATTACCATTCATTGGGGATGTCATGGTCTATAATGTTTTGGTGCTGGTCACTTGGAACCGATTGGCCTGCCTTCTGCTGCCCCACACTACACTTCTATAATGCGCACTCTCTGAGGCCGGAGCAGCTGCCTTGCCACCGGAGCCTTGAAAAGCCCAGTAATTTGGTTGGGTTTGTTGTAGTTGCATACCTCAGCGCAAGTGGTGCAGTGCTCAAAATTAGCTCAGATACATTTTGACAAACTTGTCACATCAGTCAAAAATCAACTTCAAGCCTGGGGAGCGCTGCCATTGTCTTTTCTTGGCAGGTCAAATCTTCTAAAAATGTCGGTGGTCTCAAAGTTTACCTTTCTATTCAACACCATCCCCCTGGAATTTAATAAAGCATGGTTTAAAAAATACAAGGAGAGTTCACCAGTTTTATCTGGGGAAATAAATGTCCCAGAATTGCTCTGAAGAAATTACGCAGGAAGAAAGAGCAAGGTGGTATAGCCACCCCAGATTTATACCAATACTACTGAACCTTCCATCTAAAGAACTTTTGTCAGCTTCTAACGGACAGCTCTAGCTTAACTCCTCATTTAAAGGCTCTTGTAAAGGATCCCCACGTCCAATCAGAATTTTTTCTCTTTAAATTTGGCCACAGTGATTTAAAAAAAAAAGTCAAATTAAAGATCCTTCAGAATGCTGCCAAGTACTAGTATTATATAAGACTCACATTGCAAATACCATATTACTGAGGTTCTATTCCTATTTGGGACTCTCCGGGCACCCCTGTCTGACTTTTGGACTCATTAGCAACTCTGCTGCATGAGTGTGGGATTAATCATTGGGGGCAACACCTGGAAAATTCTAAACTAATTTTGTGGCAGAGACTGTCGGAGATTTCCAGAAACTCTGTCTCCAATTTAAATACTATCAATTAGTAAGCTGGGCAAGTACACTGGACAAAAATGGTGAGGGGAACCTGGAGGCTGAGTCTAGGATAAAACTATGTGCCAAACTGCGGAAAGAAATTGCAGAGTGCTATTGGTTGTTAATTCAGCCAGAAGAAGGTGCACAAAATCCAGTGATGGAGAGCTGGAAGAGGTAACTGCTGGATAAGGATCATGAATTATTATGGCAAGTATCTATGGCTTATTTATGGCACTATCAGCCTGATTCATGAAGTGAAATTGCGCCCGCAATCGCTGCGAAAACGCAATTGCGGGCGCAATTTCCGTAATCGGCATCCAACAACAAAATAGCGAATTCGCTAACACATATTTGCGTAGTCGCTAAAATAATCGCAGAATCCCTGCCGCAGAGCATTAGCGATTCGGAATTAGCGACACACCACGGAATCTGCGAAAATAATAGCGAAATCGCAATAGAAACTCGCTATCGGCATTCAAGAACAATCGCAATGTGCGAAAAAGCCAGAAATCGCTATTTGCACGGCGCAAAATAAGGACAACTCAAAGCAGGTGGTAACCATGAAAGGCATAGAAAAATTTTTTCAAAAAACCGTTGACCTATCACCAACAGGGCCGGGCCTGACCAATCACACATAAGGACATTCAGCAGCAGCATTAGGCTTTCCACAATGCCAGGGATGTACATGGTGGTGAGGCGGCGAAGGCTACAGCGAGCAGCACGGAGGAGACGCATGAGGCAGGCAAGGATTTACCGGCTGCGGGTCACCTTGCTGGGCCAAACCAGAGAACAGATTTATGCTAAATACAGGCTGAATGGGGAAATGATCACCTGGCTGATACAAGAACTCGACCCCATCATGCAGCACCCAACAAGGCGAAACAATTCTGTGCCCACACATGTGCAGGTATTGTGCAGCCTGCACCTCCTGGCCTCCGGCAGTTTCCAGGGCATAGTAGCCGCTGCTGGGGGGATATCCCAGCCCACCATGTCACGCTGCCTCCACACTTTTGTTGACGCCATGCTCAGCCAGCTCCACCGGTACATCACATTTCCCACGAGCCAACAGGAATTGGACCTCACTAAACTACAATTTTATAATGTTGCCCATTTTCCCCATGTCCTCGGCTGCATAGACTGTACCCACGTCGCCATCTGCCCACCAGCTGGCACGGAGTATATGTACCGCAACAGAAAGTGCTACCACTCCCTCAACATACAGATGGTCTGCAATGCCAAGAGCATCATCACTGACATTGTGGCCCAGTACCCAGGGAGTACCCATGACTCCTTCATCTTCAGGCACAGCGGACTCCACACACGACTGATCAGGGGAGAGTTTGGGGAAGGACACCTACTTGGTAAGTACACTTTGTCGACAATGTCACATTGCTATGAAGTAACTGCGCTGCACAGGCAATCAACATCTGCTCCTCTCATTCAGGTGACAGTGGCTACGCCCTACGGGAATACCTCCTGACCCCTTACCTCAACCCTGCCACACCTCAGCAACGGCGCTACAATGTTGCGCACATCCGGACAAGGAACTGTATAGAAAGGACATTTGGCCTGCTCAAGAGCAGGTTCCGTATACTGCACAAGACAGGTGGGGCCATGTATTACAGTCCTGCAGCGTGCTGCCGCATTGTGGCTGTCTGTGCTATGCTTCATAACATTGCTACCAAGCGGCGGATACCAGTTGACATCTCAGGCAGTGAATCTGAGGGGGACGACCGGCCACCAGCAAATGCGCACCATGCATGCGGGGAGAACCCAGCTGAAGGCCACAGACGTCGCAACCACATCACAGATAACTATTTCTAGCCCACCCCCTTCCCCCACCCCACATATCACAAATGCATGCTAAATATAATGATAACACAAGGCAAATGTATGCTTCAAAATAAATGTATTTCTTTGATTCACAACAGAAAAGGGACATGGAAATAACTATTTACATAAAAAATACAGTATTCCTGCATACTGCATGTTATTTTGCTTGGCAGGCTTATCCTCAGCCTGTGGCTGTGTCCCTGACACAATGTCAATGCTGCTTCCTGCGCACATTTCCAAGCCGCCTTTGAGGCTCCTCATCCTCATCCAGCCCAGATGGACCAGGCGTTGCCCTGGTGCTGCGCCTAGGTGGGGGGGCCTGTGTGGCAGAGTTGCTGCTCACACTGGAGGCTGCCTCACTCCCATCGTCTCCCCCAACGACGGCCGGTACCACAGGTTGGAGCAGTGGGACCACGGCGGTGGTCAGGTGCTCCAGCACTCGGGTGACCTCTTCGCAGCACTGGACCAGCTGGTGCTGCTGTGTCATTGAGCGTCGGGAGAGCTGGGAGGTGGCATTTGCCGCCACATAATTGGATCGACTGTAGGTTGCCATCTGGCTCACCAGATGGTGGTGGCGCCTGCGTGCAGCACTGCGCTGCTTCCCCAGCGCAGCTGTGTTTGCCTCCATAGCCACTGCCATGCGCTCAATGGCCGCCGTCATGCGGTCCACACGCTGGCCCACTCCTGCCACATTGCGGCCGATCTTCTGCAGCTGGAGCTGGATGGCTCCTTGCTGCTGTGACTGCCTCTGGTGGAGACGGAGCATTCGCCGCTCCACGGACATGCAGGCATGGAGATGCCCTTTGCCCCTCCTGCTCTTTTGCCGCTGTGCTACGGATGTGCCTGGGCCAGATCTTGGAGGACGAGCTGCAGGTGTCGTGGCAGCTGGCGTCGCAGGTGCGGCAGGCACTGTAGGTGCGGCAGGCACTGTAGGCACATTGGTGGGGGGCCTGAGCTTGGCTGGCGGTGGTCCTGCGGATTTAGCTGCAGGTAAGGTGGTGGGCCGGGCTGCTGGTGTTGCCGCAGCGGCAGTGGATGGTGGCAGGGTGGCGGGTAGGGATACCTCCTCCTGGGCCTCCTCGACAATCACCAGCCTCTCACTGTCACTGCTGTCGTCTGCACCTGTGAGGGAAAGTGGATACTCATTAGGTGCATGTGACTGTCAGACGTGCAGATGTTACATGCATGCTGGGTGACATTCCCTGGATGGCTGTGGATATGTGCGCTTAGGCACCTTTCAGGCCGCATAGTGGTACGACTACATTGTGGACATACTACGTCTCCCACTATGCCTCAGGGCATTTCCTGCTGCACAACATAGGCATGATAAAGGGCCAATGAGTTAGCCTATTTGGGCAGGGACGGTCATAAGGGACAGGGTCGCAGTCGCATGCCACTTACCTTGGGTGTTGTGGGTTGGCCGGGAGGAGTCCAGGGAGATCACACCAACACACGCCTCCCTCTCCAGAGTGTCCTCAACCTGGTCCTCCAGGGGGGTGTTGGGTGGGACAGTCGGTCCACCACCTCCGGTGCCTGATGACTCTCCGAGACGCGCCGCCACCCTCTCCTTGGCACGCCCTCGGAGGTCGTACCAGCGCTTCTTGATTTCTTCCACCGACCTTGCCGCTACGCCAACTGCGTTCACGCTGGAGGCAATCCCCACCCAGATCCTCCTCTTCTCCTGTTCGGGGACCCTCCTTGAGTTTGCACCAAACAGCTGGGCGTGGTGGGCCACCACCCCTTCAATGAGGCTCTCCAACTCCGACTCGGAGAATTTCAGCTTGCGCTTTCGGCTAGCGCTGTTGCTGGGGCCGGGCAGTGGTTCTTCAGCCATGGCGGACGCAATTTCTGCCGGTTCGGGAGTCGCTATCGGCGGTTAGGCGGCTGCTTTCCGTGGAGTCGAGTCGGATGACTGCGTCACTGTGGTGTTTGGAGGAGCGATTTGGCAACTTCCTGGTTGTGATGTCATCACGGTGCTCCGAATGCGTAATCCCGTATTTCCGGATCCCGCGATAATGCGACACGCAATCCCGATCGCACGGGATTGCGAGTCGCTATCCCGTGCGATCGGGATTGCGTGTCGCAATCCCGATCGCTGGTGGGCGAAAATTGCGATTTTTCTGCGTTTTTTGTAGGTCGCTAACGGCATTTGCGCCCGCGTGCGAGTCGCTATTTTTTCCCATGAAAATACATGAATGCCGTTTTGCGTGTCCTCAATAGCGATTCGCTATGAATCGCTATTAGGGACACGCAAAACGGCCCGTACATGAATCAGGCTGCATGTGAGATCTGCCCCGCTAAGAAAAAAACATATTTTCACTGTCCACAAGGCATTCTGGACACCTCAGAGGTTATCGAAGATGGGAAGTCGGCAGTAAAAAAATGCTCTAAATGCGGCGAAGAAAATGCAAACGAAGAACATATGTTTTAGCAGTGTCCCTCAATGCAGACCTTCCGGGAGAAAGTGGGTAAGATCATATCAGAAATCATAGGCCAAGAACTAAAGGTGAGCTTGGATATAATTATTTTGGGGGTTTTGACGGGTGGGTGGAAAAAATGGTAACTTTACCAAAATTAAAAAAAACATTATTTTTTTCCTAATTTTTGGCAAGAAGGGGGTTGTGCATCAAATAGATACTCCTATGTTCCCTCACAGAGGTGGAATGGATCAGTTCAGAACAAGGGGCTGCAATTCTCGATCGAGCTATTAAGAGGGTTAAGAGAACAACATTTTGGGAATTATGGGACATATGGTTAGAAGCTTATGGAAATAATTTCCACTCCTTACCTTGATATACATCTATTATCTGGAATTTAACTTTGAAATACAGTCTTTTGCTTTTCTGTTTTCTTCCTTTGTTATATATCTGGTCCTATGATTAGTAATATGCTTCACAGGTTTGGCCTGTTTGTCTCAGAGCCACTATTTCATTTACCTGTTTCAGTGAAGTTGGTCCTTTTGACTGGACAGGGGATATTACTCTAAAAAACCTGAGATGTTCACAACATTCCCTCCTTATGGAGAGGCCGGGTACCCCTAGTCCTAGTAAAAATGGACCCTTTTGACATGGTTTTGCATATTGACAAATGAGGACAACAAGAGGTGCAGTGCTCGGCACCTTGGCCCGTAGAGCACAACCAGTGTTAGGCCTGGAACTGGCAGCATAAGGACGCTGATGCTGGTTTGTGGTCAACGTGCAAGAGGTAATTTATTTAAAACATATATATCTATGTAAAACACTGTTTTTTGTTGAAATAGGTGATAAATATAAAATGAAGAGGTACTTTATTTAGAGTCAGGATTGCCCACAGTACAGTCTGGGAGCCTGTGTCCCTGAGGAAGAGCGGAAGAGTGCGATGCGGCAGGGAGCGGCAGCGTTGTTCAGGTACGTTTTTTTAAAAGTATTTTGTTTGCCCTTGTGTCACTTTTTGTGACATACTAGTGGCGCATTTCACTGCTCCATATTTACAAGGACAAGAAAAGCCACCCTGTGTGACATTTCCTGTCCTTGTAAGTATGGCCGCTTTACACGCAGCACTTTATGTGGAAGGGGCATTCCATAAGTGTTGCTGTGGGTGTTCCCATCGAATCAGACACATTTCCAGGTTTATGAGGAATCGTAAATCTGGAAATGGGTGTGAATGCTACGCCTCCCCTGGGGATGGCATATTGAGGTGCAGCGAGGAGAAATGTTTTCCTTTCTCCTCGTTTTTTCTACTTTCAATGCGTGCTGCCTTCTACAGCAGACATTGAAAGTGGAAAATGCCTGTAGTGATTGTTTTTGTGCAGGTATTTGCCCCTTCCTGCACTAACACAATGTCCCTCACGACGCATGCATCCTTGCACCATGGTGCAAGCGTGCCTGCGCCGGAGCATGGCTGGAGTTTGTGCACCAGCGCAGGGACATGCACAGAGATGCGACATATTGTTATAAATATGTTGCATCCCTGTGCATTGAAAGCGACTCAGTGCGGCACAGCCAAATGGTCACTTTCATTGTAAATCTGCCCCAAAGTGTTTAGCCCAGAATCACAACATTTCATAAAGTGGGCAAACTGGGATTGAACTCAAGGGGCCTCATTTATGAAAAGTGACGCATCGCTGCATGTAAACAGCGATGCGTCACTTTTCACTGCGCACTCCTTGCGACAGCAATGATGCGTCATATTTAATGTATGACGCATCATGTCGCAAGGACTTACAGATACGTCAGTATTTCTGACGTATCTGTAAGCGCAAAAGTGACGCATTGCTGGAGTGTGTCACAAAAGTGACGCAACTCCAGCAATGCGTCCTTTCACATGGGGAAAGCCCCATGTGAAAGGGCTTGCGTCAGTCTTACGCCTGCTGTGAGGCAGGCGCAAGATTTTGACGCAACAGCATCCTAAAAGTGACGCAGTGAAATCTCATAGATTTCACTGCGTCACTATTACGAGGCTTTTTGCGGGGGAACGCCCCCTCTGCATACATTATACCTGACGCAGGTATAATGTGGCGCAGGGGTTTAAAAAGTGACGCATCTACCTAGATGCGTCACTTTTTAAATATGGCGCAACAAGGCGCATATTTTACGCCACTGGTGCGTCACAAAAAGTGGCGCACCGGCGGCGCAAAACTGACGCAAGGCCTCATAAATAAGGGCCAAGGTCTACAGGCTTCGTATTCAGCACATTTTAACTAAACTATAGGGCCTTCCAAGTAAACCTCTCCTTAGGGATAGCTCTCAAATAATTATGAATGCCAGCTGAGAGTCTTTAAAAATCAATGCATCAGTTAGAATACCTCTGGAAACTCACACAATGAAAGCCCAAAATGGTGAATCTACTCATTTCCATCTGCAAGTATTAGTTTTAGTACTAAAGTTAGGTTAAATTATTTTATCAACAAGACTTTGTATTTCAGTAGCAACGGTTAACCTAATTGGATTTTTTTCAGTTTTGTACCTGGTTACTGAGTTATCCTTCGAAGGTGGATAATATGTATTTAATAAAACACAGACGTGTGGGTAAGAGAAGTTAATATTTTTAAACTTAGTTTTTGATTTACTGGCCTTGTATTAAGAAAAACACTTATTTTTTGAAGGGATTGTATTCCCGCTCTACAATTCGTTTAGCTCATTCTCAGTAACGCTCTACTTAACAATCAAAGTAAAGAGCCTTTTTAGAAAAGTAACATTCTGGAAAAAAAGTATTAAAAAAAGTAGAATTTTGGTTATAATCATTCAGTTCAGTTGCTGTGTGTTCTGTTCCTATATTTGTGAACTGAGAAACCATCAAGACCCAATAACTATTATTCTTGAGACCCAAGTGTTTTACTGCTGCTCTCTTCCCCCACTCTCACTTAGGGCCAGATGACCGACCCTTCCATTTTGCAACTCGCAAATTGCGTCTTTTTGCGACTCGCAATTTGCGACTTGCAAAATGAAATTTATAACAGTGTCTCAGTCACTGTTTGTAATTCCTAATAGGGTCGCAATTTGCGTGCCTCATTAATATTCATGAGGCAGGTGCAATTTGCAACCCATTGGGAATGGCTATCACTCCCTGGGATGGTGGCTTACTGGGGTCAGAAGACCACTATTTCTGTGTTGGCTTCTTAAATAAAGCAGTTATTTACATGCATTTAAAAAATAAAAATGAAACTTTTCTGTTTCATTTTGTAAGAGTAGGCAGTGGTCCACGTGACCACTGTCTGCTCTTAAAAAGATATTTTCAATGCAGTCACAAAGGGGAAGGTGTCATTTCCATTTGCGAGTGGCTTACCACTCATTTGAAATGTGTGGTAAACTGTGAGTGTTTTGTGCAGCAAAACAATCTTACATTGAAGTGCACCTGCTATTAGGAAGGGACGCCCTTGGCACGCCCCTTCCTAATAGTGAGTCGCAAGCCCTATTTTGCGAATCTGTAATAGGTTACCGACGCGCAAAATAGGGTTTGTAAATAGGGTAGACCTATTTTGCGGTCACAAACGGGCTGATTTCCCATTTGGGGCTGCAAACAACGGTCATACATCTGGCCCTTTGTGCGTCCGCCATGGGCTAATCCACAGCTCCTCCATCCAGCCTAGTCTCCCATGGAGAGTTGCACCATGATTACCATTCTGCTGTGGGAAAGGGTACTGCACCTGCAGTGTACAATCAAAGCAGAACTTGAAGAAGCTGTATGTTTGCCTGGGAGGAAAAGGGTGGAAGCATTGGGGTGAATAGGAGTCAAAGGACACATTCTAAAACTTAGGGACACGCCTCACAACTCCTCCAGAAGTAACACATTTGAGACCATGGAAAATGTTGGTTCTGGTTAGGAGGATGTCAGTTTTAGTTCTATGGCATTCAGAAGCTAATATCAGCTGTATTAATACAAAGATTCATTCAATGTAATTAGGTAAAAGTTACAAGCTGCTATTTCCTGCAAATGCCGCATGGAAGAAAGGACCAAATATATTTAGCAATGTGCAAATATTCTGCAAACTGATTTGAAAATGCTAACACACCACAATGCAATGTGTGACACTTAAAAGGGGTATATGCCTAAAATTAGCTCAGGCTAGCGTACATTTTGGAAATGTGAAATTTTCAAATTAAATGGTGACTTGCATATGGAGATTTTCCTCTAGTAAGGCCCAAATGTATTTATAATATTTTCCCAATTTTTTATTAGTCTCAAAATAAGGCTAACGTAATCAGAAATTACCTTGAAGTGGAAGCATACGTTAACCAGGTACAAACTATGGAAGGACATCAAGATACTACACCAGATTGCACCATTGTAACACTTATGCCATGATGTGATGGATGCAAGTTCTTGGAGCTCCTTGGAGAAGGGAGAAATTATTTTAGTACAGTGTTACTTTCTTTGGCCAACATGAAGAGGACATTTATGGGATTACAGGCTCGGTGGACACAACTTTTTTAATTCTACTGTATGCCAAGACCTTTTGATTTTAACAAAAGTGTATGTCTAATACACTTACTCATAGGTGCTTTCAGCCAGCTTATCTTCTATTGACTTTTTATTGTGTCATTCACATTTTTTTCTGTCCACCACCAGTCGACTTAAGCCACTGGCGAACTTCACTGTGAGTGACAGCATTCTACCCTTTCAGAAGAAGCATATCTACACAAGGTAGTTTCATTCAGTGCTAGTATTTGCAATGACAATGTGTACTTTTTGAGACCAGAAAATATTTTTGCTGTTATCTCATTTCTTTTTAGATTGAAAAGGATCCAGCAGCTTTCACAACAATAAGGTTTTGCAAAAACCATTAAAAAAAACATTGCCAAAGCTCAAAGGCTTCTGGTCAGTGCTAAACCTATTGGCTTTGCCAATGCTTGATAGATTTTTGAGGAGCTCTGACCACCACCAGGAAGAGAAATGCAATACAGACGGACAATAACAACACATGTTCAGGTCTTGTGCGCTCTACAGCTGCTTGCTTCTGGATGCTACCAATCCACTAGTTCTATGTCTGGAGGCTTGTACCAAAGTACATTATCAAAATCATTAGACAAGCTCCTAGATGCAATGTTAGTCAGAATCAAATCACATAAGACATTTCCATGCACAGCAGCAGAATTTAAGGACACAAAGGTCAAGTTTTATCAGGCTGCAAATGTTTCTAATGCTAAGGCTGTGTGGGTAGGACACCCATATTTCTATGCCCTTCCACCCCCCTTTGCTATTAAGTACATTTATAGGAGCAATAAGAGCCAGCACTTGATCATCTTTCAAGTGGTGTGCAATGATCACAGACATATGGGTACATTATTCAGGGAGCACACATGATTTCTTCGTCTAGCATTTAAGACCTTGGTAATAGCTCGCCATTAGATTATTTAATATGAGAGTACAATCATAAAGGAAGAAAGAGCACACACAATACAAAGCCTATTTGGTGTATCCTAAACCAGTGATGGGCATGTACCATAAAAAATATATCCTGGCACATCTTTGTGGCAGTTCGCTTTGACGTCACTGTCCCTTATGCCCATCAACCACATTGCTTTCAACTGCCTTTGCTATAAAACAGTGCTTTCATCAACACCATGAAGTGCCCAACTGTTAGATTTCACTAACAACCTAAAATGCCCATGATTGTGGTCCCACATGTTTTGTTTGTTTCTAATTGCTACTATGTACTCTAGATTAGCCAGTGGTAAAGCAGATTCTCCGGCCAGGGCCAGGAATGAGGAGGTGGTACTGCCGATTTTGGTTCAATGCATGAGGAGGTAGTTGTTGGGCGCACACTGCTGCCTGGGCTGCTGATATAGGCAGTGGAGGAGCAGCTATCTGTCCACTTCACGTGGTACTTCAGCTTTGGTGTCATTGTGTTTCTTCACATGTTCACCATAATTATCATCGCCAGGATGGCTATTTTTGTCTAATATGGTAGGGAGTTGGAAGGTTGCATGTCAGAAGTCAGTGTCAACTACTCCACGTATATACTTTTGGAATATATAGAAACATGCCACAAGGCATACACTCATTGGTGTCTTTTTTGGCATGTAATAATTACTTGGATAACACTGTAGGAGGACAGAGGTAATGTTCCAATCACTTACTGGTAACCTTCATTTCTCCTAATCCTGATTGTCCTCGATAAAAGGATTAGGAGCTGCCCAAGTGGTTGCTCTACAAGTTTCAGAGATTGACATAACACCTAATTTATCCCAAAAAACTGAAATCATCTAGAAGACCAACTCTGGATTTCTGTTAAGGGAGGCCTGTTAGATAAAGAATACGCCAGAGATGTTGTCTGGTTGATCCACCTACTAACAAAGGATAAGGAAGGCTTCTTGCCTTTGTTTGAGGACCCAAAAGTATTAAACAAGGAGTTTGACTTTCTAAAAGATTTTGAATGCTCCAAATAAATGTCAATGCCCTTTTAGCATCCAATGAATGCCATGGGACCTCACTACAAAAGACAGAAAGAGACTTAAAAGCCAGAAGTAAAATTTTCTGACCTCTATTAAAAAAACTAGGAAACCTTTGGAACAAAGGTAGATTTCAATTTGAGTACATCCCCAATCTAAAAAAATGGAATGAAAGGACTCTCTCGCTAAAGTGGCAAGTTTATCAAGCTTCTGGAAAATATTATAGACACCAAAAACCCACTTCATTGGCGGAAATTTGATATCCATCTCTGAATGCGACTCACAAGAATGAGTAAGAGTCTTGAACAGCAAAGGCAAATCCCACAAAGGTTATAATGGTTTGAGGACACCAAACCCATGTTATCCAACAAATTCCCTGATGGATCACAAAATGCTGTGATAGCCGCCAACTGTAAGCATAAAGTAGAAACTGTAAGGTTCTTCTCATAGTACTCCCAAAGGAACTGCAAAACAATTGTGATTGCAGCTCCCATACCATTTCTGAATTTATGCCAATGCCGCCTATAAGATACAGAAATGTCTATGAGACTGCTGTATAGGCTAGACAACCCCTTACTTTTCAAAACCCTCCTCTCAACTTCCACACCAAGAGTAAAAGCCTCGGGAACGAATTACATCTGGAGATTGCAGGGGTGAAGGATCAAGAGGAAGAAGCCAGGACTCCTGAACAGCCAGGTTCCTCAGCACAGGGAACCAGGACCTCCTGGGCCAAAATGCAACTACCAACACCATCTTCATGTCCTGTTGGCAACCTGGCTAGAAGCTTTGGTGTCAAAGGAAAACAAGGAAAACATAAAGGAGTCAATTTGGCCATTGAACTGAAAGCACATCCATTCCCCATGACCTTTACTGCACACAGATGTTAAAATGTGTTATTCAGAATTGTCATTATTTCTCCTTTAGCAAAACCTTTTCAACTGTGTGTCGTGGTGGGATGCCATGAGGTCTAAAATGGGACTGCCTGAATAGTGACGCTGGACAATGTCATCTCTTGAGATGCCATTTGCTTGTTTAGGTTTGCCACCATCACTATATTGTCCGACCAGACCACCAAGCTGAAAACCCTGAATCGATTGTTGAAAGTGCGTCACTGCTCTCATGTCATCAGTGAGTTCTCTCCAGTTGGATGAATGATGGCACTCAAAAAGTGTCCATCCTGCCTGGACAGGGCTTGAATCAAGCGTCACTCCCCAACCTAAGGCATTTGCCATCTTTAGAACCTTTGGAGGGTCCTGCTGCAGGGACACACACTTCAAGAGGGAATATGGATAAAGCCATCATTTCTGCTCCTTCCATATCTCCTCTGTGACTGGGACCATCTGGTGGTCAAACCCCTGAGACCTTGGATCCTAACACAAGTGAATATAAAGTCAGAATGGATGAAGATGCAGTCTCGCCTAGGGCACTGTGAGAACTCATGCCACCATGTGCCTATATAGCTTGAGCTACTGTCGCACTGGAAGTGGCTCGCTTTGAATGGTGTTCAATGCAAAGTGAAACTGCCCGAACCTCTGGTAGGAACACCTTGTTCAAATCTGTGTGAAATCTCACTCCTATGAAAGTCATTTCCATTGCCGGAATCTTATTGCACTTGCTGTGATTCAACAGAAATCCATGTGACCGTAGACATTCGCCGACCCTCTCAATGTCCTGCGATGGTGCATGGAAGAGCCAATGATCCAAGTAAGGATAGAATCTTCTACCACAAAGATGAAGAAATGCAACCAGAGGACCAACCACCTTTGTGAATACTCGGGGCAGTCTTTAGGCTAAAGGAGAGTACATTGAATTTGAAGCATCTTCCTTAAACACAGAACCGTAGAAACTGATCATGGCTTGGGCAGATAGTTATATGGAAGTAAGAATCCTGTATATATGGAGTTATCATGAAGTGACCCTTGATGGCAGGCGGAAGTGTCCTTTGTAATGTCTCCATCTTGAATTGGAGATTTTGAACAAACTTGTTGAGGTGCTTCATATCCAGCGCCACCCTGTAATCCCCTGTAGATTTTTATTGGAAGATTTGAGTTTCTTATCATCTCATTCCTTGGCCTGAATTTGCCTGGCTGATGCTTGTATGAGGGCTGATGAAAAGGAGATCTTTTTGTCCTCGGAGGAACAAAGGAACCTTGCTTTAACGATGATGAGTGTTTCTTCTCAATAAATAACTTGTGAATTGCATCCTCCAATTTAGTACTAAAAAGGTGAGCCCCTCAAAAGGCATTCTCATAGCTGAATCTGTGCTGAATCAGTATGACAGTCTTTCAACACCAAGGGGGAGATTAACCAAATCTTCACGCAACACAGCGCAACCCCCCCACAAAGCTATGCTGCATTGCGCGACAGGGAGGGAGCAAGAGAGCACCACATTTTCAAAGATATGTCTCTCGCCTCCCCTTTCCCTTGCGCGATCGCTGATTACAGCTGCAGTGCGCCACCCAATCACCTTAGCGCCATAGCGCTAAGGTGTGTGTGTGAGTCCAGCATAGATTTTGTACCGGAAGGATACTCTACAAAATACTATGCCTAGACACGAGGGAAAGCTTTTACCAGTTTTTATGCGTGCTGCACAGTGCAGCATGCATGGAAAGTCAGAAAAGGAAGGAGAAATTAAAGCATTTCTCCTTCCTTGCACCTAGTTTAAAAGGGTGCACTTTTCTCACGTTAAACCCAATCTGCTGTGTTTAGTAAATTGGGTTTCACGTGAGAATCCTTGAGTGGTTGCATGGGAATGCCCATGCACCACCCTTGGCACGTCCCCATGGCGCGTTACTGTTACGTTATTTCCAGCGCTAAACAAGTTTAGCACTGGTAAGTGCAGTTTTGCCTCACTTTTTAGACGCAAACACGGCACAAAAGCTTAGTAAATTTTCCACATAGTACCTTCTGGCTGCAATAGAATCTCCTCCAGGCAATGCAGTTACAAAGACGACATTGAATGAAATGTCAGAGATATACTCAATCTGCCTCTAAATACCTTCCAATAGAGAAACCCAATCAGTACCCTTGTCCATTGATTTAATACCCACTCTTAGGGCTAGATGAGTACCAGAATAGACCTGTTGAATCGACCTTCTTGTCTGACTGGTCTTTAATGATTGCTTCCTCAGAGAGGTTCTGCCCACCAAACTAGCAACCAGAGAACCAATGGGAATACTATCCAGAAAAGACCTCTGCATGGCAAAAAGAGGGTACAACTTGGCCATAAAAGGTGGAAGCATGATCTTGTCCGGGTCCTTCTATTCCCTCATAAGGAACCCCAAGATATGACTATGGACAGGCATGTTCAATTGGGAGATACCCTAAAACTGTCTTAGAAGATGACTGAAGAAGGTCTGAGGAGCTTCCTCTCCCTGACACTCTATATTAATCTTCACATGAGCTACAATGTGCTACCACATCTCTTTGGGTAATTATTTTCTCAACTGTTCCTCAGACACCAGTCCTTCCTCTTCCTCAGAATCCGAGGATACATCTGATAAAACAGGATTGGGCTTATCTGGTAAATGACACTTATTCATTTTCATTTCCATTAAAGTCTCCTTAATCAGGCTTTTCAGTCTCATCCTTCCCCTCCTTAGATCTGCTCTTCTTAGGGGATGCTACTCTTACGAATCAGAAGAAGAGTGGGAGACAGCATACTTTCCCTTCCTAGAGTGTTTCCCCATAATGGCAACTATAATCCTTTCAACTTCCCAGCGTCACAGGAAAAACAGAATTCAGCATTCAAATTCCCAAACGTAAATCCCTGCTATGTGAGCTCACCCGACAGCCGCCCATTGCTTGTTTTTCACCCCTTCACACTTGCTGCATCTAAGCAAATAATGACTGGAAGGCACTTGCACGAACAGCCCAGCTTCCACGCATGGGAAAACAACCCGGACATGATTGCATCTAGCCATTCACAAGCATTTGCTCAATCCAAGAGGGAACACAAGCACCTGTAACACCAATAATTATGCCTCAATTTGCCCAGCTGTTGGGACTTCTCCCTCTCCTCGCATTCCATGTAGAATGTTCCCTGCGTGGAACACTTGTTTGATTCTCTCCTTGGCAGTTGCTGCCGGGGAGTTGCTGCGACTGGACGTGGAATAAAGTTGTAGTTCCACTTACCTGCTGTGTGGACTCTACTTCTCTTCAGTGGCGACGATTGGTTCCAGTTCCCAGCCTCCCCAACTCCGAGGAAGACCTTCGCACCCCTGTTTCCGTCGGAATTCGGAACCGACATCTCCTTGAGAAAAGCGCCATCCCCGCGCTCATTCTCATTCCCCAAGCTTCGTAAGGTATCCAGTTGGCCCGTCAACTTCCTCGATCCTTCCCGACGGATGAATTAAGGTACTTTCTTTGTTTTCCCTTCGCGTCCAAGCTCTGCGCCACTCTCGCGTTATCACGCGATCGTGCCTGACCTGCCTGACGACGCCTGCGGGACAATTGACGTTGCGCGTGGCGGCCATCTTAGGCCTTGCATCCTAGCAACAGTAAACAAGCCTCGCAACGAATTCTCCGCTGATGCGCACAGCTTAGCTTGGCAGATCTCAAGCGCACAGCTAGTCGTATTTACGTTTTATCGCTGATGCGCACAGCTCATCTTTTAATCTCTTCAAATCCTTTATTCTACGCTGATGTACACAGCAATGCACTTCCTTAATTAGTGAGCTCAATGCTATTCACTTGTGCAACGTTTTGGCTCACCGAGCAGTACTGTATATTATACGTTGTTAAATTTACCATTGCTAAACATAACATATCTACGTGAACAACTCGAAATTTGGAAAATTTTCAAATTATTTTGTTGTGTGTACTGTGGCAGCAACTCACCCACGCTATGGATCATATTTTGGCTCCTCCTCCTTTCCTACAGACAGCTGGTACTCCCCCTATTCCGTGGGAGCAATGGAAAGACACCTTTGAAGCGTATTTAGAAGCTATCGATGGCGATACCTTTACTGGCAAAAAGAAAAAAGCCCTACTTATCTATAACCTAGGCAATGAAGGGAGGAACATATTAAAAACGTTGACTCTGGAAGTTGTCAGCATTACAGTTAGTGGTGGTGATGCTGGAGAATCACTTCTCATTGACGATTATGCTACTTTGATCAAAACTCTTGACAAGAGGTTCTCTCCCAAAAGAAATGTCGTTCTCGAACGCCATAAATTTCTTCAACGTGCCCAAACCCCTGGCGAATCAATTGATGATTTTGTGGCAGCTCTTCGCATCTTGGCTATCAACTGCAATTACAGGGAATTCAGAGATGAGATCATACGTGATCAACTTATTGAGAGGACTTCCAACAAGAAAATTCAAGAGAAACTTCTTGCTTCTGGTGATCCTGATTTAGAGACTGCTCTCAGTTTAGCCAAAAGTATTGAACATTCTCAATTTTGCGTCAAAGAAATGAATTCATCTTCCTCACCATCGACCTCTTCTTCTACTGAAGTCAAACTATTGAATTCTAAACCTCCTTTCAAATCGAAAGCACCTATTTTGCCCAGTGTTCCTCGTTCTGTCCCATCTAACTTTTCTTCCAGAAACAGACCTGTGCAAAAGGAATTAATATGTTTTCGTTGTGGCAGTAGCTCACATTTAGGTTCTGCTAAATTTTGTTTTGCTCTCAATCAAACCTGCTACAAGTGTGGGAACAAAGGTCACTATTCCCGCATGTGCAGAGCTGCTTCCACAAACAAGCCCGTTCCCTCTGTGAAGCATATCTCAGAAGAATCTGATGAGGAATGTTATGAACTACTGATGCTGTCTTCTACTTTGCACGAGGCCGGAGTGGTAGAACTGTCCGCTTTGTCTGGTCTTCGGAAAAGAAAATCTCCTTCTTGTTTAATAACTGTAAATAGCGTTGTCTGCAAATTCCTTGCTGATTCTGGTTCTCCTTTTACTTTGTTGAATTTCACTGACTTTAACAAACTTTCTAATGTACTTTTAGAATCTTCTAGTATCAAGATTTTTGCTTATAATAGCAAGAGAGTTGAGGTTTTGGGGAAATGTTCTGTCAAACTTGAGTTTCATGGTGATCACATTACTTGTGTTGTGTTCATAGTTAAGGATGGTACTAATTTGTTGGGGTGGGATGAACAGGGAGATTTAAACATTGTTTTAGATCCCAACCATCCAAACATGGTAATTTCTCGCAATGAATTGTGTGAATATTACTCTGCAATGTTGGCATCACCAAAGACTCTTGCCGTATCTCATGTGTCTAACACCAAGTGTGCTCGCATGTTTCCTGAAGTTTTTAGTGGGGAATTAGGCAAACTCAAGGGTTTCCAGCACAGGATAATTTTAAAAGAGGGTGCCATTCCTGTTGCCCATAAGGTGCGCAAGGTGCCTTTGAGCTTACGTGCAGAGTTAAAGAAAGAATTAGAGCGGTTATGCGCTGCTGGTGTGATTGAGCCGATTGAAGGCTCAGAGTGGCTTGCCCCCATAGTTTTAGCGAGGAAATCTGACAAGTGTTTGAGGATGTGTGTTGACCTGCGCGATCTCAATGCCAATATTTGGATTGACCGCCAACCACTCCCTAACATCAACGAGATGTTAGCCACCCTCGAAGGTGCGAAATTTTTCACCTCCCTCGATATATCATCTGCATATCATCAGATTGAGTTGTGTCCCAATTCCAAACACCTCACCTCTTTCGTAACCCCGGAGGGTGCTTATCGTTACATCCGCATGCCGTTTGGCTTAGCTTCAGCCTCGGCTGTTTTCCAGAGGTTAATGAACAACCTGTTCAAGAACATTTCTGGTGTTGTCTTTTTCCAGGATGACATTCTGGTTCATGGCAAAACCGAACTTGAACATGATGAGCGTGTTAAACTTGTTCTCAGCATACTAAGATCTAGTGGGTTAACCTTGAGGGAGGATAAATGCAAATTTCTTCAAGACGGAGTAGACTATCTTGGTCACCACATTTCCCAAAATGGGGTTGAACCAAAAGTCAAGATCATTGACGCCATTCAAAATGCTCCTGTTCCTACGAATAAGGATCAATTACGTTCATATCTTGGTTTGGTGGAGTATTACTCCAAGTTTGTTAAGAATTTCTCTACCAAAACCGCTGCTATGCGTGGTCTGCTCAAGAAAAATGTCAAGTTTGTCTGGGATAATGATTGTGAGAGCAACTTCAATGTCATTAAGCAAGAGATTATTGAAGCTCGCCCTCTGAAGCTGTTCAACATAAATGACTTGTGCATTCTTTCCACTGATGCTAGCAATGTGGGTTTGGGGGCTGTCCTCATGCAAAAAAGGGATGATGGTCGTGAAGAAACCATTGCTTTTGCCTCCAGAACCTTGAGAAAAAATTTTTTGTGGGGAAATAGATTCATCTTGAGGACCGACCATAAGCCCTTGATTGATCTATTCACGACCAAGGGTGGTGGTAGAGCGACTCCAAGGATCTCTAAGTGGCAATTCAGATTGCAGGAATTCCAATATCAGCTTGAATATGTGGCTGGGGCGAAGAATTTGGTTGCTGATACTTATCCAGACTACCTCTTTCCGATGGTGACGACAGTGTCGTGTGTGACGACTTGGAAGTGGTTTGTGCTGTTGGTTCCTTGTGTGACTCTGTGGGGTGTGCTCTTTCGGAGTGTGAGTGGTTGGAAGGGATTGCCTCTGATGTGGACATGCTGTCTGTTATTGATCTTCTCTCTAAACCTTGGCCGTGTGAAAAAGTTTGTCCTGCTGCTATTATTCCTTATTTGCGAGTCAAGGATGAGTTGTCTCTTGTCAATGGAATTTTGAGACGGGGTGGGCTTTTGGTTGTTCCTGTTTCTATTCGTGGAAAGATTCTTGGTTTGGCTCATGAAGGCCATCCTGGCATTCGCTCCATGAAGCGCAGGGTGAGGCAAGATTTTTGGTGGCCGTCCGTGGACAAAGATGTTGAGCATTTTGTTCGCGAATGTTGTGAATGTATTGTCAGTGACAAGTCACAGGTCACTTGTCCTCTGCCTGTTCAACCTATCGTGGTGAAGAATGTTCCTTGGTCCAAATTAGCTTTGGACATCGCTGGACCTTATGGTCTTGTTGGTTCGACTCCCAAATTTATCTTGGTATTAATTGACTATATGACCAAGTGACCTGAGGTGAGATTTGTTGATTCCATCAGTTCTTCTGTGGTGATTTCATTTTTACGTGATGTTTTCTCTAGGGAGGGTTTTCCTGAGGAGATAGTTTCGGACAATGGTACGCAGTTGGTTTCTGCTGAGATGTCTTCATTTTTCAAAGAAGTTGGTATCAAACACGTTTGCACGTCGCTCTATCATCCTCGCAGCAACGGTTTGGTTGAGCGTTTCAACCGTGTTGTCAAAGAGCATCTTCAACTGGCTTTGGTGAATGGTTTGCAGTGGCGTCAAGCGGTTGCCGACATGTTATGGGCTGTAAGAACTACTCCGCATGTTTCAACTGGTGTTGCTCCGTTTACCTTGTTGCGTGGGAGAGTCGCTGGTACCAAGTTGAACAAGGAGTGGATGTCCAGGAAGGTTGTGGATGCTACTGATTTAGCTAGAGTAGCTGATGTCAGGGCTTCGCTTCAGAACAGTTATGGTACCAGATCAGATGTACTATCCTCCTGCAAGGTGAAGGTTGGTGATTGGGTGAGGATAAAGAAACCTGGATTTCTCCGTAAAGGGGAGTCACGGTTTTATTCTCCCAGGAAGGTGGCTGCTGTGAGGGATTTTGTGGTGGTGTTGGAGGATGGAAGGGTTTGGAGTAAGAGTATGGTTTCTATCGTTCCTGGGCCCATGGTTGAGAGTGTTGGGAGGCGGTTGGGGGTCAGTATTTCTCCTTCCAACTCCAAGGTGGGCGGTGTGGTGCACTCTGATGGAAACCTTCCGCGGAGAGAGTCCTCCTCCAGGGTCAGATCTGTTCCTGCCAAATTTCAGGACTATGTGATGAAGTAATTCTGTTTATGTTGCGTTTTCTTACCATGTATGCTTTACCTCATAATTGACGTATTTTATTTCCCTGTTCCCTTCTTCCCTCAGCTTCTTTTCTTTTCCTTTGGCATTCTTCTTCCTCCTTTTCTTTTCTTTTCTTTTGTTTTCTCTGTGAAGAAAGGGAGATGTGTTGGGACTTCTCCCTCTCCTCGCATTCCATGTAGAATGTTCCCTGCGTGGAACACTTGTTTGATTCTCTCCTTGGCAGTTGCTGCCGGGGAGTTGCTGCGACTGGACGTGGAATAAAGTTGTAGTTCCACTTACCTGCTGTGTGGACTCTACTTCTCTTCACCAGCCAACTAAGGTAACTGTAATAAACAAGCATTTGCAATGCAATAGGTCTTGCATTACTAAAAGTTTGAGTTATTGGCGTTGCATTATCATTTGCAATGCCAATATCTCAACTTTAGTAATGTGAGAACTATTGCATTGCAAATGCTTGTTAAATACAGTAATTAACAGTAGATGCTATTACTGAGCTTCTTCACACACTTTACCGACCTCCGATGCGAACGCATGGCCTACATTTTACCAGAACTTGAGGGGCTTATTTACAAGACACTTGCGCCGCCAGTGCGTCACTTTTAATATGGGAAAAAGTGACATACCGGTGGCGCAAGGGCTTGTAAATAAGCCACTGAGCATTTAACTAGCAGATTCCCACTCCCTCTCAAACCAGCACCAGAGTTGTCCAAAAGCTAAAATGTCGAAAATTAGTTGGCTGCAAGCAGATCTATGATTTAACATGAAGAAGACTGATTCCCTACCACGTCTGTTTTCAGAGATTATTGTTGTAGAGAATACTGTACTAACAGAAAGCAGAGGTGGATAAAGAGGCTGGTTAACAAAATAAGAAGTAGATTAGATTACACTGATTGTCAAAAGGCATTAAAGGTCCATGTTTGAAAAGAAATGAATAAAAATTGCACTCTGCTGATGTTCAGAAACAGCACCCAATGGGGATCAAACCATATCCTTCATTCACATCTTCAAAAACCACAAAGTGCATACCAGCAGGTAAAACATAGCCGTTGGTGAGAGATTGAATGAAAGTGGGTGCCACGCTGAAAAAAAGCACAATGCTTGCGTACGTGCCTGCAGTGCCAGGAAGTGGATCAGCAGAGTCGCTGCAGTTTTTTTTTCATGTGGGTGTCACGCAAAAACAAAGTGCGGCGCCCGCATACATATAACATATGTACCTGAAGTGCCAGGAATTGGATCGGCAGCGCTGCTGCTGTTTTGTAAAACCTATGTGCGTGGCTGCAAGTGAAGCGAGCGTCATGGTAATAAATAAATAGTCCCCCCAAAGTAAATAAAGGACCACAGTGTAAGGAAACTGTAGTTGGTCCGTGCTCCTGGCCTAAAAACGGAAGAGCTTTATCTGGAGCACCAACCAAGCTAAGAAATAAAAGCAACGCACCAGTGAACCAATGGCAAGCTGCAGGCGGGATAACACTTGGTATGAGTGATTACAGCAGGTCTTGCAGACAGAGCGCGCGCTGATGCTCGACCTAAAAAGAGGTTCCAAATCCACTGCTATTCATCTCAAATAGACAGAAAAAAACAGGAGGACTGCTGGTATCGATTGCCCCTAAAGACTACCAGCCCACAGGGAGCGAAGATCCATACTTACATTCCTGCGCTTTTTTTGTCTCTCGTGTGAACTCAACCTCAAAACTAATGAAGAGGATGAGGACAAGAGGATGTGTGGGGGGTAATGTCACTGTTGATGTGTGGAGCCTTTAAGTATAGCATTGCTGACTGTTTATCGAATTCTACATTTGTAGACTATAATTACCTTGATGCAGGCTGTGAATAATGCATGATTAAAAAGAAATGCTGCCTTTTATTGATTGCAAAAGTATGGGCCCTGATAGGGTATGTATTCCTTCAAACACATTGTTGAACATGTTTCCTAAAGTTGTGTAAATTGCTATTATTCTATTATTATATTTACGGGGGATGCTCACCTGTCAATATGGGTTCTTGAATAGATGTGTCTATAATGCTCTAACACGCACTGTGCCTGGACTTAGTGTACTATTAACGAGTTTCTCACAGGAAATGGAGGAAGTGGACGAGGAGGTAGTGGTGAGGTAGTGGTGGTGGTTGGGTGCTGCCCCATCACATCATATATCATGCTGGCTATACCCTTCCTGTGTCAACACGTAAGCTGCATCACTTCAAATTTTGTGCATTGTTTTGTTGGTCACAACTACGGCATTTATTCTTGGATTTTTAGTGGGTCCAGGAACAGTTAGAGAAGATTATGCTACTCATCTCTTATTCTCCATTGCAATACACAATAAAAAGTTAGCACCTATTAAATTTAGTAAGGTAACCCAATGTTATCCTATAGAGCGGTAAAACTTAAAAGCACATGTTCCACCTTTTAATTAAAACCTCTCCTGTTCCAAGAGCTACCTGGGGCCTACCTTAGGGCTGACATGTGTGAAATAAAAGGGGTTTTAAGGCTTGGCAAGTGAGTTATTTTGCCAAGGCACATTGGCACTCTAAAAATGCATTCAGGCTGTTATGACAAACCTGGGGCATGTATTAAGGAGCTACTTAAGGGGGTGCACAAATAGTGCGTCAGGCACACTAGTAGAATTTAATTTTAAGATCCTGGGTATATGATTTGCCACTTTACTGGGGGCTTATAAGTAAATTAAATATGCCAATCAGGCATAAGCCAATTTACCATGTTTTAGAGAATGAGCACAAGCACTTAAGCACTGGTTTGCAGTGGTAAACTGCACAGAGTCATAAATCCAACAAAAACGAATGCTGCAATGGGAGGATGTAGGCAAAAAGTTTGGGAGAAAAACACTCTAAGACTGACAGGTCTAACAAAATCTATTTAGGAATTCCCACCAAGAGGAAGCGATGCCAGGCAATTTGCCAATGCATTTGATTCTTTTTGTACACTGATTCTTACCAATTTGTAAAGTGGGCACGACCCGTTATGTAAATGAAAATTAGCACCTCGCAGCTTGGAAAGTCCATAAAAATGCAATTATAAATTTCTAAATTGGTCGTACCTACAACTAACTCAATTCCTTGATCCCAATGATGTCAATACTGGACATGGGGCCAGATGTAGGTAAATCACCCGATTCATAAATACCGAATTTTACCGATTCGGTATTTATGAATCTGTAAATGAGATGTAGGTAAAAATTCGGTATTTTTTACCGGATCGGTAAGATTCGGTATTTACCGATTCGGTAAATACCGAATCGGTATTTGCTATTGAATCCTATGGGCCTTGAAGCCCATAGGATTCAATAGCAAATGCCGATTCGGTATTTACCAAATCGGTAAAAATACCGAATTGCTAAGGGGGACAGGGTGTCACTTTGACACCCTGTTGCACCCCTGTAACTGGCTTTTGCGCCATGTGGCACACAGACATGCCCATAGGGCATGTCTGTGTGCCACTTGGCACAGGTGTACATGCACAGGTGTGCATGTACACATGAATTCGTAATTTACCAAATACCGAATTCTAAAGGCCCTGTAGCACTGTTAGAAGTGCTACCTACATCACAAAATACATTTTCACCGAATGGTAAATTTACCGAATCGGTAAAATGTACAGAATCGGTAAATTTACCGATTCTGTAATTTTACCGATTCAGTAAAATTACCGAAAATGTACGTTTTTTTGGCCCCTTCATCTCCATAGCCCTTTACCGGTCGGAAACGGCCAAAAATCGGTATTTTCGGCCGTTAACGACCGGTAAAGGGCTACCTACATCTGGCCCTTAAAGAGGAGAAAAAAAGGTTCAGACCTCCTAATGTGGAAGACACGGAATGTTAACGATAGTTTTTGTAGCCACATTCATTTATTCATTAGACCAATTTTCATGACAATAAGACGTTCAATGTAGGGTGCAAAATTAGTTGGGACTCTATTGCCACCAGGTGTCAAACTGAGCCAAATGATTGGACCAAGACAGTACAGTTTTGACATTCTATCAATTGCACACTAAAGCAGTGCATTGGGGCAGTCAATATGCCAGTAATGCATGTTAAGGAAAACACAAAATCCTCTTCTTTCTTTTTTCTCTTTTTCAATTTATTTTCAATTCGTATTTTTCATTTTAGTTAGCAAGCATGCAGTCCAACACGTGTTTCATCATATTATTTTTTTTAAAAATATTTCTTTTGGCATGAAACAACAAAATCTGAGCAATAACACAATCAATCAATCAATCAATCACACAGAGACACACAGAGGCACTTGTCAACAGCTGCCAGCATATGTTGCGAGTACCTAATTGCAATACCTTTTTGGTAGTTATATAGCCAGTGATTTTGACCCAATGAGCTTCAGTCAGTCCAAGTTTCTTCCCACCAGTGAGTCCATCCTAAAATCTGAGCATCTCCCATCTGGAATCATCTGTGGCTAAATCTTGAACCATCTGAAAGCCCCTCTGGCATCATTCTCTATCACATGACAGTAGCAACAGGATCCTCATATTGAAAAATAAATCCATGGGTATCCTCTACTTTCATAAAACACCTTTTCTGCTTCCATGGACTGATCCATGCCCAGGTACCATTTCATCCTTGTCAGACTCCTGGATTTTTTGTAAGGCTTTGTAGACGACTGTTTAATTTAGTCCGTTTTTGTGAAACCATCATAGGTAAGTTATGGTGTCGGTCGATAACAGATAACCAGTAAAGGTGACCCACGGAAATGGTCCTTGGGGCCGCGGGTAATAGTAAAACACACCTTCTATATATTGTAATGGGTGTAAAAATATGCTTCAGAAACTGATAGCTCAGCTGCTGCTAAGTTGCCTGCTCCCCAGTGGCCCAGTATAGCCCGTGGTGCCACCCGGCTCTACATGCCACAAACAAGGGGAATACCGTCCTCACATCTATAGATACTATTTGCTCTTCTAAGTTGTGTGTACAATAACTCCAATCGGCATAGCACATACAGGTATCCCTTCCAGGCAATGCGTCTGACAAGGTATAGTGAGAAGTGGTTGTTTTTGCACCGCCAGCCCAGCTCAAAACCTTTAAATATATATACAAATGATACATAAAAAAAAAACAAGAAAAAAAACTTTCACTCATGGAAAGATGCCGCTCAAGAATCTAGAACACATATTAAGTGAAATACTATATATTAATTTTAAAAAATGCATGTCTGGGGCATGACCACCAATTTTTGGAATCCTTATAACATACTGCCAATATATGGAAGTGCCTCCCGTCCTCCGTTTTATGACCACTTCCCAATCAATACTAACTTGAATAGACTGTTAATGAGCATGATAACTCGGAGCTTTGCGTCTTATAGTGTTCATACCAACTCTGTTCTCTGCTGTTGACTGTGTACAGGCTCACTTGAAATTTGTTTCCTCATAATGAACAAGATTTTTCTCACGTTACTGCTTTTGTTGTCTTTTCCCCCCAAATCTCAGGTCTCTCACTGTATTAATTTCATGAATGTATTGCATTTGTAAGGTGCGCACCGCCACTTACCCTTGTGCATTGCTTGAAGTGGGAAAAAATGATTGGGCGCCTCTAAATGGGTAATGGGGAAATAAGCGTAACCAAGTATCCTTTCCAAGAGGTGTGCCTATGTTAACGGATCTTACCCTTTTGACTTTTTTGGACCCCCACTGAATTGCTACTGAAAGGCAGGGAACCTGTGTAAGCAATTTCTATGATTTGAACCTCAAAACTATACACAAATATACAGAAGCAAGTATACCTCAAACAAATACACAGATTATGGAATATTTTATAAATACACACAAAATTAAAATGCAAAAATCAAAATTTTAGGTTTAATGGGGAGGTTGGAGCATTTCACAATGCATCTATATTTTAAAAAGATTAAGTGAAATTATAGACTTTAGCATATTGCCTTCCTTTTTTGGCGGAAATGCATGCTCACTTTTTGTTGGTGCTTACCAGTGCCGCTTCAATTAAGACGGTTGTTAAGTTTGGCAGGAAAACTGAGGTATACAGCAGTACAGTAAATCAGATGGGACACAATGATTGTTTGGATGTCTGTAAATTGGCAAGAAAATGGTAAAGGTGGAAGAATATCCTGAGCATCCTTAAGTAAAAATAAAAACCAGCCAGAAGACATCATATAAATCCGGAGAGCAAAAGTCGGAGACTGATCAAGCAAGAAGCCCAGATTGTGGACAGTTGCACATGCAAAGGTTGGCGACCAAGGTTAGAAAGCAACAGATGACACAAAAAAACAAATTGTGGTGAGACCTTCCTCATTAATGACCTTCATCTTATCAGAATCTGGGCCCCAATATACTAAGGGGCAAATTTATGACAGCCTTTTGTCACATTTGCACCTCACAAAGAGGTTCTGAGTCAGATTTATGAAGCCACCCAAAGCCACAATGCGTGACTTTAAGTGGCCTCATAAATCTTGAGTAAGGCAACTCAGTGCAAATGGCTGCATCATCTTACTCTGCGCAAGGGAGGCATTCCATGTGCAATGCTGTGGGTGTTCCCACGCAACTCCCATGGTTTTTGACGCAATCCCAGATTTACAAGGACTTGTAAACCTGGGAATACACCAAACTCTTACACCTCTTAAGGTGAGGCGGAACCAGGAGAAATGTCTATATTTCTCCTTGCTTTTTTCTCTTTCTATGTGTGCTGCATTCTACAGAAAACATACAAAGAGGAAAACGACTCCCAGGTTTGCTTTGTGCAGGAAAGTAAGCCCTTTTTGCACAAAAACAATCCTGTTGCCAACACAGGCACCCTTGCATCCTGGCACACGGGTCCCCGCGCTGGAGGTAGGCTGCCGAAATGGCACCATCACAGGGGGAAAGGACAGGAATGCACCGTATTGGATAAATACGGTGCAATTGTGCTCTTTCACTTTGGCGTGGGGCACTTGCTGCGCTGCCCTACGCCAAATTCCCATAAATGAGGTCCTAAGTATTTTAGAAGTTGCAAAGACTGAGATTCACAAACTCACATGCTGAATTGCAGTCGCCAATCCCTGGTGTCATTCATGTCTCCTAAAGAGGATGGTATCCCATGCACAGAGTGGAAGCCATCCTTGTAGGGCAGCTTCTGCCTTGTTGAATATGTGCTTTTAATATGGAGGGAGCACGCAAGGTTCCTGATGTCATTCACCGAATGTCAACTTTTATTTTTGAAAAAAGCATCTTGGGGCACATGCATCATTGTAGGAATTTGCATTTCCTAAATTGCGAAAAATAAGGAATCGCAATTTAGGAATTGCAAAATCCTATGCATCAAAAAATCCTAATTTTTTTTTAGGATTTCTTAATTTTCGGAATTTGTGATTCCTTAATTGCAAATCGCAATTAAGGAATGGCATTACATTGATTCCTATGGGCCTAGAGGCCCATAGGAATCAATGCCGTTTTGCATTTCTATTTTTGGGAATTTGCAATTTGTTGATGCATTGCAAGGGTGCAGAGGGGGGTCCAAAGGACCCCCCCCCCCCTGCACCGCTGAAATGTATTTTAAAGTGCATGTTTCACACACACACGTCCTAAGGACATGTGTGTCTGTAACATGACACTTTCCAAAATGCATTTTTGTGCTTTTTTAAAGAATTTCGCAAATTAACACGAGGGTCAACCTCGTGTTAATTTGCACTTCCTATTTCAAAATTCGCATTTTAAAAAAAATGGATTGATTGCATTTAAGGAATCGCACAAATGCGATTCCTTAAATGCATTCGCATTTTTAGGAAATGCAAAAAAAAGCGAATTTTGAAAAATTGTTTCATGCATCCCAAAAACGTATTTAGGAAGCGCAAACGGCCGAATTTACCGATTCGCACCATTTGCACTTCCTTAATAGGTTGATGCATGTGCCCCCAAATCCCTTTAAGGCAAATAGGCTACTTTAAAGCACAGATTGCCATTCAGTGAATGAGAATACAAGGATGAACTGCTTGGCGACCTTCCTTACTGCATTGGCTCTTATTTTCAATGAATGCCTGTTAACGTATCCGGAGACAACATACAAGTTTGGAAATTCGACTAGAGAGATTAAACATTGCCGTTCATCCTCAGAATAATCTGTATGTCTTCTACGGAGGAAATGAGAAGGCAAAAGCAATGCAAAAGGGTGTGAAGAGGATCACACATTTTAATGTTTTTTCTCTTTTCACCCTCGCTTTTCTTTCCATTGCCAAATCCTTTTCCTCTCCTCTCTACTATGGTCTTACTTTTTCCTAACTCAGTGCTTCTCATTATGTGGAAAACCAAGCCAGCTCTATCGGACATGTAAGGATGCAAACATGTTACCTACAGTTTACAAACAATTTTAGAAAGAGCACTTATCCAACTGAGATATCTTTTTTAGTATAACCTGGTACTCAAATTTAGGAGTCGATTAGGATGGCGGACGGACATCCTGTCTGGGGCAGGGACCGTCCGCCACAAGGGCGGAGGTTCCGTGCCCCGAATTAGGATGCATCCGCCTCAGTGGCGGGTGCATCCCGCATTTTTAACATTGCGGGAGGACGGTGCTTGAAGCACCGCCCGCTGCAATGCTAAAAAGGCATGTTGTGCGTTTCCAAGCACAACATGACAGGCACCGCGTGGTGCCTGCCATGTTGTACTTGGAAATGCAGGGGGGTACCCCCCATGTACACCCCTCACCCCACCTTCACCCTGGGGGCCTGAAACAGGCCCCCAAAGCAAAGACTGTATGGCCACGGAAAGGCAATACCCCAGAGCCCATTCTAATATGGCTGGCGGTGTCTGATAAACACCGCCACCATATTAGAGCTTTTCCGCCCCGGTCGCAAGCCGACCGCAGCGGAAAGGCAGCGGACGGTGTTTCTGACCACCGCGGTCCCCCCGCCATTGTAATATGGCGGGGGAAATTGGTTGCGGACGGGCACGGATGGCGGACGGATCGCCACCGCCTGCATGGTGGTGGCTATCAGTCCGCCATACTAATCGACCCCTTAGTTGCTTAAGATATGGAAGCATGGTGGCTCCAAACAAGGAAGCATATTTACAAGCCTCTTGCGCCGCCGGTGCGTCACTTTTTGTGACGCACCGGCGGCACAACCCTGCTGCTCCATATTACAAGGAGAGGTAAAGCCACCCTGTGTTTTCTTGTAAATATGGCCCCTTTACATGCAACATTTTGGATGAAAGGGTTGTGCCATGGGTGTTGCTGTGGGTGTCCCACGTAACACCCATGGCTTCTGCCGCATTTCCAGATTTACGAGAAATCGTAAACTTGGAAATGTGTCAGAAAGCTAAGACTCCTCAAGTGAGGCATAGGGAGGCGCAACAAGGAACATTTTTTTAATTTCTCCTCTTTTTTTGCTCTTTCAATGCCTGATGCATTCTGCAGTACACATAGGAAGAGGAAATCACCTCTTGTGATTGTTTTTGTGCAGGAAGGTGTCCCTTCCTGCATAAAAACAATCATTCCCGTGACACAGGAACCCTTGCACCAAGGTGCAAGGGTGCCTGTATCGGCCCATGGCAGCTAATTGTGCGCCAGCGCAGGGGATAGCAAAGGGATCTGTCATATTGCTGTAGATATGACACATTCCTTTGCTTCGGAATTAACGCAGCACAGAGCAGCCAAATGGCTTGCAGCACCGTGCTACGCTAATTCCTTGCAAATAAGGCCCAAGGAACGTATACCCTACCCCGCCACTTACAGCAGTACCTATACTTACAATGCACTCAGAATTGGTGTAGTATTCAGATCATTTACCATGAAGACCAAAGCCAGAATGGTAAAGTTTGTTTGAATAATTTATGAATATAATATGATTCAACTGATTTAACGTGGTTTCAGGAAATACATTTGTGTCACTCCAGTCAAATCAGAAATCTCTGCTGCCTCATATTTATAGGAATTAATATAATTATAGAATAATTCTAGGGTGACATATTCTATGTCTCTTATTATTTGGCTCCCACTTTGACTAATTGGGTCACAGTGCCCAAGAAATGTCTCATATTCATATGTCGTTCTGTCATCCAGAAAACAGTTTATCGCTAACTAGGCTTAGCAACGATTTTTTTATCGCTAAGCATCGCCGGAAATTATTGCTGAGATAACTGCTATTAGCAACGTTTATCTCCAAAGCAATCATTTTTACAGCGATAGAGTGAATATCGCTGAGAATACAGCCATATTCACACATTAGCGATGAAATGCTCTTAGCCATGTTATCCACCTCCCATTGGATAACATGCCTAAGAACTGGTCTGAGCAGGCGTTAGTTTTTGGCAATAGCGGGAATATTTCCATCGCCACGCCCGCCTTGCTAATAGGCGATAGCTACGTTAGCGACTGCTTTCAGTCGCTAACAGGTTGGGTACGCCCACTTTGCATGTCATTAGCGATAAATATCGCTGACATGCAATGCGGGCCGCAAACCGCTCGCCATCGCCTAAAAGCTGTCGCTAACATCAGTTAGCGACAGCTTGCTAATATAGCGATAGAATTATCGCCGCTTAGCAGCCGAAAACGGCCGCTAAACCGGCGATAATTGCCTATCGCCCCCCTTGGTAATATGCCCCAGAGTTATCCGAAAAAATATATAATCGAATAGGGGACTATCATTGGTTTTTTTTGTGTACGTGTTTTTTTTGTGTTGTTAACTATTGGAACGATGAATTCAAATTAAAGGCAGAGGCGTGCAGCAATGTAAAGAGGAGAAATTGAATTGGGTTCTTGAGCAGTCAAATTGGCATATTTCAGACCTGACTAGAAATATGCTAGCTCGATTTTCTTAGTGCAGGCACACATGAAAGGAATTTCACATTTTTCGTTCTTGAATAATTAATATTCGTACAATTTTAAATTCTGCATGAAAAGTCCAATATTTTTGCATTGCAGAAATACGACCTATGACTGGAGGTGTCGGCAGATAGCAGAATTTTTCACACAGTATCAGCCACAAGAAGAGTTTGAGAGGATGGTCAATGCAATTGTTTAGGCAATCTCCGTTCATGGAGTGCAGTAGAGAATTATTCAAATTCTTGGAATCCTGTGTTCCACAAAACTGGGGGGAAAGGTGCCAAAAACAAAGCATGAAATGCTAAATTTCACATTTTGCAGTCATTCGTAACCACACAAAACACCATGAAGCACCGTGACCTTCCAAAACCCTTGTGTGAATGATGGCATTTGCAGAGATTTGAGAGGCTGAAAAGTGTAATAGTACATGCTTGAAAATTCAGTTCTGAACGCTAAAGACCACTATCTGCACATATCAAGTGTTTCAGTGCAAATCCCCTTACTGTGATACCTTTGTGGGGTTCCACCAACATTTATTTTGTCTATTACACACTTTTACAAGCGTCTATGGACTTCTTGGTGACTTTGGCTAGTGGTTCTGAAACAGTAAAATACAGCAAAGAACATTAATTAATTAATTAATTAATTGTGGGTTTGTAATGCGCTAGAATCGACTCCCGAAGGAATATCTCTGCACAGTAGACCGCTGGGGAACCCGTCCTGGCTTTCCCTGTGAGATGGTCCCTACTGGGTATCTCCAAGGTGAAACCAGGCATCCCTGGCGTATGTGGGGGGCTGTTGTGGAGATGAGGCAAGCTAATGCCCAGAGTTGCAGAGTGTGATCCCTGGTTAGAGTAGGCACCGAGATGAGAATTATCTCTGGTCCACGACCCTGCCGCGTCGGGAATTGAACCCTGGTCCCGGCCCGTCCTCTGCTCTCGGGTCTGCCGCCTCTAACCAGTGAGCCACACCACTCCACATAGTTTATGAGCAGGTGTGGGAGAAGTGATGTTTTCACAATGAAATCCTTTTTCACACAAATACAGAAACATGTAAACATTTTTCCCACATAGGTTGGGGGGTACAGGGATATGAAAGGTAAGTTGCAAAAAAATAAATCTCTACTGTGTACAAATGTATGCACAATTGTCCCATCATCTGGGAGGCAAGGGGGAGGCAGAGGGGCAAGGGCTCAGAACGGCAGGCACCTGTAAAAATAAAGTCCTTGTGTCCTGTGTGGATGCATACATTCAAATGTGTACAACACATATTAAGAGAATCCATAACCATGACTATATAAACACCTATTGGAAACCTGGAAAACATAAAGGGCGCCTTGTGTGTAATCTACTACATCCTTCGGTGTTTTGGTTGCATAGTGCTCTCAGGCGAAATGGAATTATACTTTACATATTTACTCCTGCTGATATTGCATATGATAACAACAAATTATAGTTATATCATTTCCTTTGCTAATCCCTCGATTTCCCTGTCTCTATTTCTCTAGGAATGAGAATCTTTCGTTGCTTTCTATGTTCCTTAATTCGTGCATTGCATAAATTAACCACGTTCCTCTATTTAGCAGGACACTGCTGTAGATCATCAACTTACATGTTTTCTTGTGCAGCTACTTCTGCAAAACATCATGTGCAGTCAATCACAAGTTAATTGTGAAACCAGTACCAGCTGTAGATGCAGACACTTGGTGATGATGTCCCAGGTCAGTATGGTAAAGTTCAAATATTTGATTTGTTGACAAAAGGTGATTCACAGTACATAGTATGATTTACAGAATGACTCTGGGGCCACTTTATTTCACAGCGGTGTAGAGCATGACCATGGTTTGCATCTGAAGGCTTCACTTCTTGTCCTTTGACAATGTGCCTAATTCATAAGAAGGCACACTAGGCACATTTTGTGAGGTGCTGAATAGGTTTTGGTGCACCAAACAGTTTTTAATATGCACATTTTAGGGAAAACAGGTCTGTAAGGAATATGGGTTTGAAGTGTCCCAGCGGTTACTGGGAGCCGGGGTGCTACAACTGGGGTCTTTTGCTACAGGTTCCCCAACTGGGAACCAAGAGCCTCATTTATGAAAAGTGTTGCATCGCTGCGGTAAAACAACGATGCAACACTTTTTACTGCGCCCTCCTTGCAACACCATGGATGCACCATATTTACTGTACTGCGCTCCGTGTTGCAAGGAATGACAGATGCGTCAGGATCCTGCCGTATCTGTTGGCGCAAAACTCACGCAATGCTGGAGTTATGTCCAGACTAATTTGCATATAGCCAGGTTCTGAGCTGAGATGGTGCAGTGAGCTAAAAAACGGTGTTGGATCTAGCCCTGATCTCTTGACTGGGTGAGAGTATTCTGCTTAATTCAGAAACTCTGTCCATCACCACCCCATGTTGTTAAATATTTTGTCCACCATAAGCGTGGAAGGGTATACTCAGATGTGAGTCCCTTGCTCATTGCACCATCAGGATTCAAGCAAGCCGGGCCGACGACGGCTGAAATGCCAGAAACCGGTCCCCGGAAGCTTGTTTCCTTCCCAGTGTAAGAATTGGCTTGGTAGTTTGGTTTGCCCTGTTCCCATCATGCACTGGGACAGGAACAGACTAATGTGCATATAGCCAGGTTCTGAGCTGGGATGGTGCAGTGAGCTAAAAAACGGTGTTGGATCTAGCCCTGATCTCTTGACTGGGTTAGAGTATTCTGCTTAATTCAGAAACTCTGTCCATTACCACCCCTTGTTGTTAAATATTTTGTCCACCATAAGCATGGAAGGGTATACTCAGATGTGAGTCCCTTGCTCATTGCACCATCAGGATTCAAGCAAGCCGGGCCGACGACGGCTGAAATGCCAGAAACCGGTCCCCGGAAGCTTGTTTCCTTCCCAGTGTAAGAATTGGCTTGGTAGTTTGGTTTGCCCTGTTCCTATCATGCACTGGGACAGGAACAGACTAATTTGCATATAGCCAGGTTCTGAGCTGGGATGGTGCAGTGAGCTAAAAAACGGTGTTGGATCTAGCCCTGATCTCTTGACTGGGTGAGAGTATTCTGCTTAATTCAGAAACTCTGTCCATCACCACCCCTTGTTGTTAAATATTTTGTCCACCATAAGCGTGGAAGGGTATACTCAGATGTGAGTCCCTTGCTCATTGCACCATCAGGATTCAAGCAAGCCGGGCCGACGACGGCTGAAATGCCAGAAACCGGTCCCCGGAAGCTTGTTTCCTTCCCAGTGTAAGAATTGGCTTGGTAGTTTGGTTTGCCCTGTTCCCATCATGCACTGGGACAGGAACAGACTAATTTGCATATAGCCAGGTTCTGAGCTGGGATGGTGCAGTGAGCTAAAAAACGGTGTTGGATCTAGCCCTGATCTCTTGACTGGGTGAGAGTATTCTGCTTAATTCAGAAACTCTGTCCATCACCACCCCTTGTTGTTAAATATTTTGTCCACCATAAGCGTGGAAGGGTATACTCAGATGTGAGTCCCTTGCTCATTGCACCATCAGGATTCAAGCAAGCCGGGCCGACGACGGCTGAAATGCCAGAAACCGGTCCCCGGAAGCTTGTTTCCTTCCTAGTGTAAGAATTGGCTTGGTAGTTTGGTTTGCTCTGTTCCCATCATGCACTGGGACAGGAACAGACTAATTTGCATATAGCCAGGTTCTGAGCTGGGATGGTGCAGTGAGCTAAAAAACGGTGTTGGATCTAGCCCTGATCTCTTGACTGGGTGAGAGTATTCTGCTTAATTCAGAAACTCTGTCCATCACCACCCCTTGTTGTTAAATGTTGGACTTGGCCCTTAAGGCAGGTTCACCCCTAATCTTTTTGATTTTTAATCTGTGATCTGTGTGATGATTTTCTGGTCTGTGTGCACTTTTTCCCTGTGTCCCAGAGTAAAGTGCGTGCATGTAGTTAGGCTGGCCTGCTCTCCCATAGGAATGCATGGGGAATGTCTGTGTCCCTAGTAGTTCCTGATGAGTGGGGAGTGCATGCCCGAATTTGGTATGTGCGAGCTCGTGAGAATGAATGCTTCGCAATGATGTATGTTGCGTGAGTGTGGCATGTGTAGAAATGCCATTTTTAGGACTTGGCATATTACTGTAAAATATGCCTGCCGTGTGATTGGCTGGAGCTGGCTGGTGAGCCTGGCTCCAGGAAGGCTGGATGGGTCTGCCCGGTGGTGAGTGTGAGATTAGCATGCTTGATGGCTTGGGAGGAGTGCCCCTGGTCCCTGATGGGCCTGGACTTTCCCCAGACAATGCTGGCTCCACCCCCTGTAGTGCGGCTGATGTCCCTAGCCCTGCCAGTGAATAGAGAGGGTGGTTGAGGTAAACAGAGTACTTCAAAACCAGCTGCGACTGGTTTTCCCCCACCCTGCACCTACAGACAAAGGGATTTTACTGTATACGAAGGGACTGTGTCCCCATACAATTTGTTCTTTGGTTTTCTTCCAGGATCCTTGCCAGAGGGGGCTGTTGCTGCTGCCGGGGCCAAGAGGACCGCCACTTGGCTGTCTCCCTGCCTGGAGACCCAGTGTGCTGGCTCTGGCCCTGCCTTGCCCCTCTGCCTGCCTCCAGACCCTGCTGGAGCTTTGCTGCGCCTGGAGGCGCTCTGACTTTGATTCATAGCGCTAGGCGCGCTTTTATTTCCTTGAAGCGCTGAGCGCGCTTCTCCTTTACTCCCAGAGCGCTTGGGAGCGCTTTATTGACCTTGCCGGTGCCCACCCGGCGTCAGAGCCGATTTGCCGATTTTCCGCGTAGCGAGTGCCACCTCGCTTTATTTTTAATTTTAGAGCCGGTGCCCACCCGGCATTGCCCCGCTGCTATTTTATTATTGAGAGCCGGTGCCCACCCGGCATTGCCCCGGAGATCACCGCCGCAGCCCAGGAGCACCGAAAGCTGTTGCCGGGCCGCTGCCTAGAGCGACCCGGAAGTCCCGCCTCCTGACCCCCAGGGCCGCGCTGCCATTGGCGGCCCCAGCGGAAGTCAGGCGGCGTGCAGCAAGACGAGGCCAGGCGGGAGGCGGAGGAAGCAGCCTACCGCGTCTCGTCGAGGCTCCCGAGTGGAGGGGAGCCCGCCCGCGGCCCCAGCCGAGCTGCCGAGGAGCCGTCCTGCCAGCCAGACACCCGGTGAGTGCCTGCAAGAGGAGAGGGGCGTCGGGACACATTGTCGGTGTCCGCCCCTCCCCCCGTAGCGCGATCTCGCCCCCAGTGCGCTCCGTGAGGGCAGATTCCTGATACTTACGAGCGGCCCCAGTTGGCAAAGGGCTGCTCCGACGATCCCGGGCATATTTTATTAGTTGAGCCCACGAGGCTCCAAGGGGCATTTTCATCGTTGTAGAGCACAGAAGCTCTACGGTGCCACTTTTGTTTTGCGAGCCCAGCGAGGCTCAACGCCCACATCGTATTTGGAGCCCTGAGAGAGGCTCCTGGGGGCCATTTGTTCATTTAGAGCCCGAGAGGCTCCACCAGCCCGCATTGGTGCTTGCGAGCCCCGAGAGGCTCAGGGCACTTTCCGTTGTCGAGCCCAAGAGGCTCCCAGCCCCTCATTATTTTTAGAGCGCTGAGCTCTTGAGTGCACATTTCCTTTGCGAGCCCTGAGAGGCTCTAGGGGGACACAGGCAGCTAGTTGGTTGTAGCCCCGAGGCTCCCACACTGTGTCCCCCCACCTTTGTTCTTGAGCCCACCTGGCTCCAACGTTGCCCAGTCCTGTTCAACAACTGTCCAGCACTTAGTGGACAGTTGCTACGTTTAGGTTTGTGTGCTGTGCTGCCTGCGCAGCTTCCCTGACATTGAGACTCAGGGCATTCCGCCCCTTTCGAGGCCAGTTGGCCTGAGGGACATTTCTAGTGATGTGCTCTGTGCACCCCGCGCATTGTGATTTTTTCGTATGTGATTCTTGCGCAAAATGTTCTAATCTGCACCTCTGTGTTTTAATACCTCATGTGCAATTGTTGATGTCCCACTTTATGTTTATCCCCTTGGCTAGGTGTGCCCTGCTTAGAGGATTGTTGATGTCCGCTTACCTTTTCTAAAAGTGACCTGATTAGGTATTTTATGTTTATCCCCTTTTGCTGACCTGCTTAGAGGATTGTTGATGTCCGCTTACCTTTTCTAAAAGTGACCTGATTAGGTATTTTATGTTTATCCCCTTTGTTAGGTGTGACCTGCATAGAGGATTGTTGATGTCCCATTTTATGTTTAGGTTTCCTTCCCTTTGCTAAGAGTGAACTGCTTAGGTGTTGGTATTCCTTCCTTAGGTCCTGATGATAAGGTCCTAGTTCCCTGCGTGATTTCCCTACAGTGTTTAGGGTGGCGTAGGAGGTATTTACTCTTTACCAGTGATAACTGGTTGTGTGCTACATGTACTATTTTGGTGCTAATCATTATATGTTATGTGCTAAGTGTATACCTACAAGTATTATTTCTAACAAGTGCCTACCCCTGACAGTGGTCCATGTGGCCCTGTCCTGTACATAATTCCCTTGTAAATTCTGCCCGTGCCTCGGGCACATTGTAAAGTTTGTGTGTTATCTAATGTGTTTTTACTATAATACAAAGGCTATTTTTTATATAACCTTGTGTGGAGTTTCCTTTGTGGTGGGCCGTGGGTGTTGTTGCTGGGGTGCGTGCGCAAATACTTAACTCACATCGCCCCCAAGTTTAGCCTGACTGCTCGCGCCACATTACCTAGAGGGTGAGCGGGGGTTACCTTGGTGTGTGACTCCCTTGCCCTGACCTTAGGAATGGTGATCCCCGACTGACCTTGACGCGAGTCTTGGCCAGCCAGGGTCCCGTTTCTAACATTGGACGCAGCGGTGAGGATAAGGATTTGTGTTTGCGCTGTACCACAGTGGCGACAGGCCACACTTCAAAGCTCTACATTTTTAGATAACCACATTTTGGGGATTATTGTTTTTTTAGGGAAGTTCAGTTTTGCTTCTCCTGAAAGGTGGCATTTTGTATTTTGTCCAGTACCTTGTTCCCCGCCCTGCTCCCAGAGTTTGGTACCTGTGTCGCTTGTGGTCAGGTTGAGAAAATCAGGGGTGGTAGAAACTGCCTTACCAGTCCGAGGGGAGGGTTGTGTGTGAATGAGTGTGTGTTACACTGGACAGTGGAGTGCAAGTTCTCTGAGTTAGGAATCTTGCTGAATTTTGTTAATTGTATTCTCCTGTTTAGCTCAGACCCCTAGGTTCCCTGTGTCAAACTCTTCTCTAGAACATCCGCCAAAATGGAGCCAGCTTTTGATTTCTGTGATCTGTTTAGATACAGTATGTTGGAGTTGGTCAGATTCTGTGAAGAGAGAGACATAGGGGTGGATGAGTCAGATACTCAGTCCAAATTTGGGAGCAGCCTGATCCTATGGCAAAAGGGTCAGTGGGATCTTGAGCGCAGTGAGAGAGATAGGGCCCGGGCAGCACGCCATGAGGGTGGTGAGTCTGTGGGGTGCCCTGAAAATTCTGATGAAGAATGTGAGTTGGATGATGATGACAGTGAATGGGAACCAGCAGATAGTGAGGACCCCATAGATAGAGAGTCCCTTGCTAGGCCCGGTGTCAGTACCAGCGCCCCATCCCTTTCCCTGTCCCCAGAGGATTGGTTAGATAGGAAGGAAGAGAGGGAGCATCAGCTAGCGATGGAACAGCTCATGTTAGAGCATGCCCAGGCTATGGCGCAGCTGGGTATTAAGAAACAACAACTAGAGGTCGAGAGAGCCCTAGCGTGGGAGAGGATAGAGGTGGAGAGAAGGGCCATCATCCGTGAGAGCGCAGCCCTAGAAGATAGACTCTCCCCCACCCACAGTTGTAATTGTCTGGATTCCCCAGGGAGGGTGGAGTCCAGTGGTGGCAGCTTTTTAAATTTAAGTGTAGGCAGTCCCACTAGTATGGTTCCTGTTTCTCCAGAGGAGGAGAATAGGTTGTGGTTTAGGAACCTTAGGAAACCGTCTCACCAGAAATGGAAGTATTTTGTGGATGACTGTTCAGATGCAATGTGGGACTGGCTGAAGGCTAACTCAGACGATGAGATGGACGATGAGGTGGACGGTGTGGTGAATATGTTCCTCAAAGAGCAGTTGCTCAGTGTTGTTTGTCCAGAGTTGCGTCAGCACCTGCTGAAGTTGAAGTATTTTTGTCCTTGGGACCTTGCAGATGAAGCAGAGCGCTGGGAAGGTGCAAGAGGTTCCTTAGCGCCGCTAGTAAGTGATTCCAATAATAGTGGGTCAGGTTTTCTCCAACCCAGCGTGGTGGAGGAGGGTGAGAGTAGCCCAGCTAGGTCTCAGTATAGTGAGGAGGGTGTAGGGGCTTGCTGTCTGTCTCAGTGGAGCGGAAGTGAGTGTGAGACCGAGAGTCCCCAGATGCCCGAAGCCCTGCCTCAGAGCCTGGATGGTTTCTTTAGGGAACACCAGGGTGGGGACCTATGCTTACCTGTTAGTCCACTTGAGGGAGATCTCCTAGTGTGTGGAGGACCTGGAGCATCTGTGAGCGGAGCTTCTGTAGTTGTGGAGTCTGGCAGTACTGCTCCAGGAGGGAGAGTACAGAAGTCCAGTGAAAAGAGTGATTGGGGAGTGACCTGTGAGTCCTCGGAAGTCCTGGAGTGCCAGGCAGTGATTCCACCAAAGGTTCTAGACCGGAGGTTGGAGGTCCAGGTTCAGGGTTTGCCTGACCTGAAGGGTGGGAATACTGTAAGCAGTGTCCTAACCAGTTCTTTCTCCAGAGGTACCGCCCCGGTTGGGAGGGAGCAGGACTCTGGAAGGGGGTGCAGAGGGTGGGAAATCCCGCCTCTGACCCCGGTACCACCTGAGGGGTTAAACCCTAGGTTGGGAGAATGGTGTTTAGAGGGTACCCCTCGCAGGAGGAGGAACCCTAGGAGAAGAGGTAAGGGGAGGAGAGCCTTCCCTGAGACTCCTGGTCCACCTAAGGTTGCAGACCCTAGGCTGGAAAACCAGTGGCAGTCTAGCCCTGTCTTGCAGACAGGAAGAGTGGAAAATGGCTGTTATGTGCCAGGGGTTACTACCCCCCACTTTGTGAGTAGGCAGGAACCAGTTGCACCTGGTTGGCCTAGGGCCTGGTCCTGGCTGAGGGCAGCTGGAGAGTACCAGTGGGGTAGTCCAGTTAGTCCCTACCATAGTTTTAGAAAGAACCCCAGGGGTTCACCGTGGCGTAAAACAGGAGGGTGTCCCTGCAGTTGCGGGCCCGCGTCCGTGTTTTATCGCCCCAAGCAGGGAAGCCCATCACGGTGGTGATTGGTCTGCCCTGCGTTTTGGCTGGAAGGGGGTTGTGTTGGACTTGGCCCTTAAGGCAGGTTCACCCCTAATCTTTTTGATTTTTAATCTGTGATCTGTGTGATGATTTTCTGGTCTGTGTGCACTTTTTCCCTGTGTCCCAGAGTAAAGTGCGTGCATGTAGTTAGGCTGGCCTGCTCTCCCATAGGAATGCATGGGGAATGTCTGTGTCCCTAGTAGTTCCTGATGCGTGGGGAGTGCATGCCCGAATTTGGTATGTGCGAGCTCGTGAGAATGAATGCTTCGCAATGATGTATGTTGCGTGAGTGTGGCATGTGTAGAAATGCCATTTTTAGGACTTGGCATATTACTGTAAAATATGCCTGCCGTGTGATTGGCTGGAGCTGGCTGGTGAGCCTGGCTCCAGGAAGGCTGGATGGGTCTGCCCGGTGGTGAGTGTGAGATTAGCATGCTTGATGGCTTGGAAGGAGTGCCCCTGGTCCCTGATGGGCCTGGACTTTCCCCAGACAATGCTGGCTCCACCCCCTGTAGTGCGGCTGATGTCCCTAGCCCTGCCAGTGAATAGAGAGGGTGGTTGAGGTAAACAGAGTACTTCAAAACCAGCTGCGACTGGTTTTCCCCCACCCTGCACCTACAGACAAAGGGATTTTACTGTATAAGAAGGGGCTGTGTCCCCATACAATTTGTTCTTTGGTTTTCTTCCAGGATCCTTGCCAGAGGGGGCTGTTGCTGCTGCTGGGGCCAAGAGGACCGCCACTTGGCTGTCTCCCTGCCTGGAGACCCAGTGTGCTGGCTCTGGCCCTGCCTTGCCCCTCTGCCTGCCTCCAGACCCTGCTGGAGCTTTGCTGCGCCTGGAGGCGCACTGACTTTGATTCATAGCGCTAGGCGCGCTTTTATTTCCTTGAAGCGCTGAGCGCGCTTCTCCTTTGCTCCCAGAGCGCTTGGGAGCGCTCTATTGACCTTGCCGGTGCCCACCCGGCGTCAGAGCCGATTTTCCGATTTTTGGCATAGCGAGTGCCACCTTGCTTTATTTTTAATTTGAGAGCCGGTGCCCACCCGGCATTGCCCCACTGCTATTTTATTATTGAGAGCCGGTGCCCACCCGGCATTGCCCCGGAGATCACCGCCGCAGCCCAGGAGCACCGAAAGCCGTTGCCGGGCCGCTGCCTAGAGCGACCCGGAAGTCCCGCCTCCTGACCCCCAGGGCCGCGCTGCCATTGGCGGCCCCAGCGGAAGTCAGGCGGCGTGCAGCAAGACGAGGCCAGGCGGGAGGCCGAGGAAGCAGCCTACCGCGTCTCGCCGAGGCTCCCGAGTGGAGGGGAGCCCGCCCGCGGCCCCAGCCGAGCCGCCGAGGAGCCGTCCTGCCAGCCAGACACCCGGTGAGTGCCTGCAAGAGGTGAGGGGCGTCGGGACACATTGTCGGTGTCCGCCCCTCCCCCCGTAGAGCGATCTCGCCCCCAGTGCGCTCCGTGAGGGCAGATTCCTGATACCTACGAGCGGCCCCAGTTGGCAGAGGGCCGCTCCGACGATCCCGGGCATATTTTATTAGTTGAGCCCACGAGGCTCCAACGGGCATTTTCATCGTAGTAGAGCACAGAAGCTCTACGGTGCCACTTTTGTTTTGCGAGCCCAGCGAGGCTCAACGCCCACATCGTATTTGGAGCCCTGAGAGAGGCTCCTGGGGGCAATTTGTTCATTTAGAGCCCGAGAGGCTCCACCAGCCCGCATTGGTGCTTGCGAGCCCCGAGAGGCTCAGGGCCCTTTCCGTTGTCGAGCCCAAGAGGCTCCCAGCCCCTCATTATTTTTAGAGCGCTGAGCTCTTGAGTGCACATTTCCTTTGCGAGCCCTGAGAGGCTCTAGGGGGACACAGGCAGCTAGTTGGTTGTAGCCCCGAGGCTCCCACACTGTGTCTCCCCACCTTTGTTCTTGAGCCCACCTGGCTCCAACGTTGCCCAGTCCTGTTCAACAACTGTCCAGCACTTAGTGGACAGTTGCTACGTTTAGGTTTGTGTGCTGTGCTGTCTGCGCAGCTTCCCTGACATTGAGACTCAGGGCATTCCGCCCCTTTCGAGGCCAGTTGGCCTGAGGGACATTTCTAGTGATGTGCTATGTGCACCCCGCGCATTGTGATTTCTTTGTATGTGATTCTTGCGCAAAATGTTCTAATCTGCACCTCTGTGTTTTAATACCTCATGTGCAATTGTTGATGTCCCACTTTATGTTTATCCCCTTGGCTAGGTGTGCCCTGCTTAGAGGATTGTTGATGTCCGCTTACCTTTTCTAAAAGTGACCTGATTAGGTATTTTATGTTTATCCCCTTTTGCTGACCTGCTTGGAGGATTGTTGATGTCCGCTTACCTTTTCTAAAAGTGACCTGATTAGGTATTTTATGTTTATCCCCTTTGTTAGGTGTGACCTGCATAGAGGATTGTTGATGTCCCATTTTATGTTTAGGTTTCCTTCCCTTTGCTAAGAGTGAACTGCTTAGGTGTTGGTATTCCTTCCTTAGGTCCTGATGATAAGGTCCTAGTTCCCTGCGTGATTTCCCTACAGTGTTTAGGGTGGCGTAGGAGGTATTTACTCTTTACCAGTGATAACTGGTTGTGTGCTACATGTACTATTTTGGTGCTAATCATTATATGTTATGTGCTAAGTGTATACCTACAAGTATTATTTCTAACAAGTGCCTACCCCTGACAGTGGTCCATGTGGCCCTGTCCTGTACATTATTCCCTTGTAAATTCTGCCCGTGCCTCTGGCACATTGTAAAGTTTGTGTGTTATCTAATGTGTTTTTACTATAACACAGGCTATTTTTTATATAACCTTGTGTGGAGTTTCCTTTGTGGTGGGCCTTGGGTGTTGTTGCTGGGGTGCGTGCGCAAATACTTAACTCACATCGCCTCCAAGTTTAGCCTGACTGCTCGCGCCACGTTACCTAGAGGGTGAGCGGGGGTTACCTTGGTGTGTGACTCCCTTGCCCTGACCTTAGGAATGGTGATCCCCGACTGACCTTGACGCGAGTCTTGGCCAGCCAGGGTCCCGTTTCTAACATTAAATATATGGAGTTATGTCTTAAGCATGACGCAACTCGAGCAATGCATGGTGGAGGGCTATACACATTGCACTGCGTCACCCTTTCGCCTGCTATGAGGCAGGCATAAGGTTTTGACGTAGTGGCAGCCTAGAAGTGGTGCCGTGAAATCTGACTTTGCCACTACTACGAGCCTTTCTTGCATGGGAACACCAACCTGCATACATTATACCTGACGCAGGTATAATGTGGCACAGGGATTTACAAAGTGACTCATCTGCCTACATGCGTCACTTTGCAAATATGAGCATTGCTTACGCCGCCACTGCATCACGAAAAGTGACGCAATGGCGGCGCAAAAGTGTCGCATGCGGGTCATAAATAAGTCCCGAAGTATCTTGTTTTAGCACTTGACTCTCAGAGCTGTGAGAAAAATCAGTCCAAAGCTTATTCAGGGATGGTGCTGTGGGCAAGAGATTCAGACCGAGCAACATAGCACACAACACTTAATAAATAGCTGTCCAGCCAGTGCTTTTTCTTTTGAAAAGAAAATGTATGATATTTTAAGTACTATGAAATATTGTATACAAATAACAGACATATGCGAAATGGCAGGTACAAATACCTATGGTGATACCATCTAAAGGCCCTCAGGGTGAATGTATGACATTGTTCTGCATTCTGTCCATCAATTGTTCCTTTTGCATTTGTCACCCGAAGTGGGACAGGTATGCCCAGACATGGGTTCCGTGCTCTCCATGCCACTGGAGTCAAGCGATCTGGCTGATGAGGGCTGAAAGCCCGAAACTGGTCCTAGGATGCTTGTTTCCATTCCAGGGAGGACCTGGCCTGGCAGTTCGGGCTGGACTGTTCCCATTGGGCGCAGGGTCAAGACTGACTTGCATATGGCTGCGCCCAAACTGGAATGGCATGGTTAGCAAAAATGATGGATTTAGGCACAGATCTCTGTACTGAGGTGAATGTATGACATTGCTCTGTATTCTGTCTATCAATTGTTCTTTATGCATTTGTCACCCCGAGTGGGACGGGTATGCCCAAATGTGGGTCCCGTGCTCTCCATGCCACTGGAGTCAAGCTATCCTGGTTGATGAGGGCTGAAAGCCCGAAACCGGTCCTAAGATGTTTGTTTCCAGTCCTGGGAGGACCAGGCCTGGCAATTCGGGCTGGGCTGTTCCCACTGGGCGCACGGTCAAGACTGATTTGCATACGACTGGGTCCAAACTGGAATGGCATGGTGAGCAAAAACTATGGATTTAGGCACAGATCTCTGTACTGGGGTGAATGTAAGACATTGTTCTGTATTCTGTCCATCAATTGTTCTCTTTGCATCAGAACCCTTAGTAAAGTAAAGAAAGGTCCAGCAGATCAGGTAACCGCATACCTGTACACTGGACGCACAGCACAGGAAGCACATTTATCAATCTGAGACCCAGCAAGTCCTGAACCCTAAAAAGTAGAAAACTTCCACCATGAGCCTAACACAGAATGAGGAGTGCATTTAATATAATTCAGGCCAACTATCTTTGTATCTACACAGTAGTTAAGAGCAAAAAATAGAGTCATATACAGTCAAATCAATTCTGAAATACTTCAGGATAGAACCACCAACACATGCAGTTAACACAGCATAAGTTAATAAAGTTTTCAATGCTCAACTTTATCTTATCCACATTTAAGGGAAAGCTCATGTCGGCTCTGGCAGCTGCTGGTAGCCCAAAAAGGAATTAGAGATTGTTAGTTATGTCCCTTTCCATCCTGGAGAACCACTTTTGCCCATTTGCAAGTTTTTTAGAGTCTTCACGTAAGCACTTTCAACCACAGGCATTATCTTTCAGCTGGCTCTGACTTTCCTTTTTACATTATCAGAAATGTACCTGCTGGCGCCTTTTTGATTTTTTTTTTCTTTTTTAGTAACTGGGAGCTCGTGCTTCCACCTCTGTGGAATCTGTACGTGGCTCAGTGGGCTCAGGGCCTGCCCAGCGCTTCTCTTCAGGGCCGTACTGGAAACCCAAAGCAGCCCTGGCAATAGTCTCGGACCAGCCCCTGAAGAAGAGCTGCCTGCCCCACTAGAGGCTGGAAATGCTTGCCTGCAGCTTTTGTTACTCGGGGTTGATATTGCAGCACCACTGCAAAACTGGCCCTCCGTAACAAAACCAGCCTCTAGCATTACACAACCGCCCCCCACCCTTCCAGCCTCCCGGTGAAACGCCCAATTTCCGGTACGGCCAGTCAGGCCCTGCTTATCATGAGGGTAAGAAGCTGTACATTTTTTATTTTCTTCCTTAGGAAGCCAGGAAGCCGGTTGTCTCCCATTCCTCCTCATGCCCCCCATTTTCTCCATTGCACAGCCATGCATGGACCACTGCGTGCTTTCCCAGACAGGGGCATGAGGAGTGGGAGGAGACAAGCAGTGGTGCATGCCCGCCCTGACAGCTTTTCACAATAGAGCACAACAGCACTCTGGCTGCAGAACCCACAGGGTACTAGCCCTCCCTGTGAGTGTATGTGAGGAAGATTGAGGAGTGCCAGGCACGCCTCACATCACTGAATAGTCCTCCAGGGCACTGACCCTACTTAGGGGGAGTTAGTTTTGAATCTGCTTCACACAGAACTGCCTTTTCACCCCCGAAGGCACCGGGGACATGCTAAGTCATATCTCAATTAAGGAGATCACTACAGGTATACATCTCTGGCTCCAATAGGTCAACTCTCTTGGGGAGTGTTGTGTTTTACTTCTGGTGGTGTGCTCCAATCTCCAAGAGGTTTAGATTCAGGCCTATTGGTCTCTAATGGTTTTGGCATTTTCTTGGCACTTACATATTTAACTTCTCTCCCTCAAATGAGGAAGAACTGAGGACCCACCTTCCTACCCATTTAGCTCCTCGGTCTGATTTTTACTGCCTCTTGTGGCCTCAGCACACTGCGGCATTCTTCCAACAGCTAGAAGATGTTTAGCACCAGGATCTGCTTCTCTTTCTCTGCTCCTGGTAGCACCTTCGCCTCGGTTCTTTGTCAGCACCACTCTGTGACCCTCAAGGCAGCTTGCACACTGTGCCTGCACTCCCAGGCCCATGGGTACCTGGCCACTTGCAAGGTGCCTTTGTGACCCACTTAAAGCAGTGGATCCGTGTCAAGTGCTACCCACTACAGGGCCAATCCACTGAAGTTCCACAGGAACCCTCTTCTTTAGGGTACCGAGCAAGTCTACCGTGTACTGTCTTAACAAAAAAGGGCCATATTATCAAGAACGGCGATAACATTATCGCCGCTTTAGCTGCAGGAAACTGCTGCTAAAGTGACGATAAGGTGCTTGATAATATGCCCTTGAGAATTCCCATAGAAGCCCAGGTTCACACCAGAACCAGGACTTCTATGGGAATTCACAAGGGCATATTATCAAGCCCCTTGTCGCTTTAGCGGCAATATCCTGCCACTAACGTGTCGATAATGTTATCGCCATTCCTGATAATATGGCCAGAAGTTCCGAGGCTAGTGCAACTGGCCTGGCAGATACAGGTCCAAAAGTGCACACATAAGTACAAGTCCAGAGTTTCCCTTTATTCCGGACAGGGGTTCTTCCTCGCATTGCTTCTTTCCTTATCTCCTGCATTTCCAAGTGCTTTTCAGAGTCTCTCCCTTGTACCAGGGTTTCAAAGTGTGTTAACATGCTGGCAGAAAATATATGCTCTATATCTAAGAAAAGTATTATACTTTTTGCCTTTTTTTAGTTATCTAATGATAGAAAAGCAAATGCCAAGAAATGAAAGACAATCCTTACCATTATAATATACAGTCGGCCAACCAATCCGCTTTCTGAAATTGGAAATGACAGCACATTTACTACTCCAATGCTTGCGTAGTTGAGATTCATTTGGTGTGAAAATGGCAAGTTAATAATGTAGCGTTCCCCCCAGCCCGGGCACTCGTAAGTGACTGCGACACACACGGAGGGTAGTTTTACATCTTTATTCAACTGCGTGTATACAAGAACTCCACATTCTAAACCTTTCTTTCCTTCCCAACATTCAAACGCTTACGTAATAAGTCTACGGAGTCCATCGAGAGCCAAAAGGGTTCCGTCACTTCTAACTCACAAGACACTACAAATAATGAAGACAAAACTGTTGTAAATGTCCTCATGAGTTGAAGAGCTTTACGTTAAGCCTTCATCTCATTTTGAGTGACTAGGGAACAATAAAGTAAGGCCTTACCTATATTTTAGGACGTGCTGATCAAACAGAATGTGCAAGACCAAAGGTTTTCCTTAGGCGCTCAATGCTGGCACTCCCAAAAATGCCAAATAGCAAGTCTGTCTAGTCTAGATTCCACCTTACTCCTCTGTCTCTAACTCCCTCCCATATGATAATATCACCCCCTCTGCCCTGGCTCCACCCTTCTACCTTCCCTGATCTTGTCTGTTAAACATTGTCACACATAGTACTACTACAAATTATCACTTCTATGTAAGAGCTTGTGTCACATTTATTATCAACCAGTATTGTGCATTTATGGGGCAGATTTACAAGCCCCTTGAGCCACTTTTGCCTCACTTTTAACATGGGAAAAGTGACGCAAAAATGGTGCAAGGGGCTTGTAAATCGGCCCATATATCTTTGGTGGCCATGCGCTATAAAAATCTGCTTAATAAACATCTTCCACTACCCTACACGTCTTGTCTCCTTACCTCACTCTTGCAGGTTCTTTTTTATCCCTGCCTCCCTTGTTTGTCACTTTCTTCTGCTTTCGCTTCCCTCTTCTTCCTCTCTTTTCAGTCTTTCCTTTTATTGCTATGGGTCAAAGTGGGATGATAAAAATAAGTCCTGGTCCCCAGATAAGCAGTGCCAGGCCCCACACGCTGCAACCACTGCAAAAATTAGGCTTTGGTTTTAGGGCTTTTGTTACTTTACAATACTTGTCAATTCAATTCAAATTCAATTCAATTCAAATCGTCTTTATTCGATTTTCATTGAAAACCATAAAAGTACAGATAAAACATGGTACATATTAAAACATAATCTCTTATTACAATGTGTTTACACCAAGATTCATAATTCTATAGCTGAACTTAAAATGTATAAAAAACATATCAATCAAATGATGTTAAGATTGGGGCGGTGATTAATGCAACATTTTAAAAAGTAGGCAAGGGATTTAGCATATGGTTCGTTCTCCAGGATTTGCAAGGCTAGGAAAGTTGGGCAGTACAAAAGGGGGTGGTGATGGACGGAGCATCTGAATCAATCAAACACTCACACCCAGTCAAAAGATCTGGGTTTAATCCATCACCGTTCTTTAGCCCACTCTGCCACCCCAGTTCAGACATGGCTATATGCAAATCAGTCTTTCCCTGTGCCTCATGGGAACAGTCCAGCCCGAACTGCCAAGCCATGCCTTCCCTGGACCGGAAACAAACTTCGAGGACCGGTTTCTGGCATTCCAACCATGTTCAGCCCGGCTTGCTTGAATCCAGTGGCAAAGTGAGCAAGGGACTCACGTCTGAGCATACCCTGCCACACTTATGGCGGCCAAAAGCGGTACAAAAGGGGGTGGTGATGGACGGAGCATCTGAACCAATCAAACACTCGCACCCAGTCAAAAGATCTGGGTTTAATCCATCACCGTTCTTTAGCCCACTCTGCCACCCCAGTTCAGAAATGGCTATATGCAAATCAGTCTGACCCTGTGCCTCATGGGAAAAGTCCAACCCGAACTGCCAAGCCATGTCTTCCCTGGACCGGAAACAAGCTTCCGAGGACCGGTTTCTGGCATTCCAGCCGTCTTCAGCCCGGCTTGCTTGAATCCAGTGGCAAAGTGAGCAAGGGACTCACGTCTGAGCATACCCTGCCACACTTATAGCGGCCAAAAGCGGTACAAAAGGGGATGGTGATGGACGGAGCATCTGAATCAATCAAACACTCACACCCAGTCAAAAGATCTGGGTTTAATCCATCACCGTTCTTTAGCCCACTCTGCCACCCCAGTTCAGACACGGCTATATGCAAATCAGTCTTACCCTGTGCCTCATGGGAACAGTCCAGCCCGAACTGCCAAGCCATGTCTTCCCTGGACCGGAAACAAGCTTCCGAGGACCTGTTTCTGGCATTCCAGCCGTTTTCAGCCCGTCTTGCTTGAATCCAGTGGCAAAGTGAGCAAGGGACTCACGTCTGAGCATACCCTGCCACACTTATTGCGGCCAAAAGCGGTACAAAGGGGGTGGTGATGGACCGAGCATCTGAATCAATCAAACACTCACACCCAGTCAAAAGATCTGGGTTTAATCCATCACCGTTCTTTAGCCCACTCTGCCACCCCAGCTCAGACATGGCTACATGCAAATCAGTCTGACCCTGTGCCTCATGGGAACAGTCCAGCCCGAACTGCCAAGCCATGTCTTCCCTGGACCGGAAACAAGTTGGGCGACAAGTTCGAAGTCCCATGATTCGTAATATGGGAATGACCCAACGTCAACGCGGAAGTACATAGAACTTGCAGAACAATACTGTATGTATTGTGGATTGGGTAGAGATGGAGTCGCAAGGGCAAATTTGAAGGGACCTCGACCAATCATTTTGTTTTGGGAAGGCAACAAGTCTATGGAAATTGTCCAGTCTGAACCTTGTGAGGAGAAATTTTTCATATTGGTTCAGATTGTATTTTAAATAAGGTTGGAGCGAGAAAGTGTTCTGTATTGCCAGAAGATGTTGGACTGAACTTTTTCCCGCTTATTGCGCCAGTCGTAAATCTCCAAAATGGAGCAGGCACATCTTTTTGAGCTTGTTTCTTGAGACTTTGGAAATTGTGGCTGGATGGGTATAATAGCGTGGAGAACCTAAATCATTAAAGAAGGTTCTCACCTAGTTGAGCCACCTGATTTTATGTGTATTATCTAGTGCCATGCAGTCTTCGATAAGGGCGCGAGTTAGTGTACACCTCTCATTTGTCCATATACGTCTCCACATCAGAATAGGTTGAATTTTCAAGGTGTCCGCAATATGGTCTATGCCTAGTTATAAGTGGCACCCGTATGTCAAGGTACTTTTAGGGACTGAGAGGAGGTAGCGTAGAAAAGAGTTCTCTACTCTCTGTATGTCTTGTGAGTTTACATAGCCCTGCGCCATAACAAGCCACACTGATGCACTTCACTTGGAATATCTTCAACATTTCTTCGGGGATCTTTTTCCTAATTTTTGTGCGAAGGCAGTCAGTGCGGATGCCGCCCTAAGAAAGGACAATTTCCTTGACTCAATGACCTTCAACCAGGATAATTTGCAATCTATCATAATACCCAAATACGGGTAAGAGGTTGTGATCTCCAGGATCGATTTATTTATGAAAATGCCCCTGTTTTTCCTTTTCTGTTTTGGGCCAACATGCATGATAAACGTCTTTTTTATGTTTACTTTTAAGTTAAGGGAGGACATGTACTTACAATAACAGTCTACCGAATCCTGTAGTTGGACAGAAATTCTTGCTAAAATGACAGCATCGTCGGCATACAGTAGTGCCGGTATTGGCCGACGGTGGATGGCTGGTAGATCTTGGCTATCTTTAACCATTTCTGCTTCTAACCCGTTGGTGTATAGTGTGAAGAGAAAGGGGGCCAGGATGCACCCCTGCCTGACCCCCCTCTCTATCTTAAAGGGTCTTGTGAGGTCTCCATCTATTCCATATCTTGCCCAGGCAGATGCGTTGGAATGGAGTTCTCTTAAAAAGTTTACGAGATCTGGTTCTACTCCCATGTCTAATAATATTGCCCACAGTTTTGAATGACTGACGCAGTCAAATGCTGCAGTCAGGTCTACGTAAACCATGTGTACTGCGCCTCCCTTTGCTGAGACGTATTTCTCTATTAGAAGGGTGAGATTTAGGACTTGGTCAACTGTACCCAACCCTTCTCAAAATCCATATTGCAGGTCTGAGACTATATTGTTTCCAATGGCCCAGCCCTGGAGTCGGTCTAGGAGGATACGGCTAGCGACCTTACCCAAGGTGTCTAACAGCGAGATGGGCCGGTAGCAGAACGGGCTATTACGATCCCCCTTCTTAAAAATTGGCACCAAGGTTGACGTTGACCAAGATTTAACCAATCCCGCCCTTGTGGTTGCTTCCAGGACTCTAGTCAGGATGGGGGACCATAGATCTGGGGTGTGTTTAAACAGGTCCACCGGTACCCCGTCAGGGCCTGGAGCTTTGCCAGATTTGGACATTTTAAGAGCTTTAACAACTTCTTTATGCTAAAAGTTTAACTGAATTGGGTAGCTAATTTCCTTGAGTGTGACTGCCAAGGCCGTATTCAAGCCTTCATCTTGTTTAAAGATGGCTGAGAAATGCTCAATCGAGGTATCGGCATTTTGTCATATTTTAAACTGCTTTCCACTATCATTATTAGACAAATTAAATGCCTTATCAACTTAATTTAAATGCTGGCACTACAATCCTGCCTCTCCTGTTCTCCTGCATTGATGCATAGGGTATTTTTCAGAAATCCTGTTGAATTACAACTACTAAATGGGGTCAATAATAATCCAGCAATAAAAACCACAAGGGGAAAGCCAGGACAACAAAAGTACAACCTTTGTTTAAAAATTCCTTCAGGATAATGTGGATCTTCCCAGTTTTTCTAGGAGGCAACAAGACACTGGCAACAAGTGGTCAAAGTACAACTACTTACACTGTCCCTGCTAGGATATGTCCGGTGCTAAATTATGCCAAGCATAACCCAAAGGCAGGCGGAGAGCCTCTGGAACTCCAGAAACTGAGTTGCAGGAAAGCATGTGTAGTCTACCATTCCAATATATCTGTACAAGCTCTTTGGAGCTGTATTGCTTTGGCATCATTGGACAACTTGGCACTTCCACAAGGCAGGGCGAAGACAACTGAAAGAGACTTCCTCAGGGTTATATAGCCTATTTATGTGTAAGTCAAAGAAGGACCAATGAAGTGTTGGTTTAATATATTATCGATAAGGATTGCATTGTAGCTCAAATGAACCGATGTGGACTAGTGTCTCACGTTGTGCCTTGTGCGCCAGGAAGTCATGGAGGTGGCCTTTGGCTGAAGCCCTGATGAATTTGGGGGTCATTGGCCCATATGACAAATTGCATGTTGGTTGGAAGTGTTTTATAGGCTTGATGCTTTTATAAAGAAGACCAATAAAGACAATGATGAAAGCACCAACCAACAAATTGGACGATTTTCAAGTTATTTGAATTGATGTGCAACATTTCTTTGCTTACATGTAATACATGTAGTTATACTGGTTCATCTCTTACATATGTGGGTATATTGTAGAGTTAAAAAGCTCTTACTTGTACCCATTTCTAAGCCAACGCCTGGAATGACTGGCATCCCAATTCTGTCTGATGAGATGACGATTCAACCAATCAAATCATAACATATATTATCCCTAAGTGATTTAAAGATGCAAAAGTTAATCTGAAAGCACCCTAATGTCTGACATAATAACTCAATTTCACATTTTACATTTGTGTCATGTTTCAAATCAGTTTCAGGCACGCTGTCTGTGTTTTGCAGTGTTTTGCTCACATTTCTTCTGTATAATTAAGTATATGAATCAACCAACTTGTTTATGCCAACAAAAAAAACATAAATTAGTTTTACTTGTTTACAATTCTGCAAGCTTACAGATTTGACATTGTAAACAGCTGATGGAAACTGCTATGAAATCCAGTATTGAAAACAGACGAAGTAACATCATATCTAAAGCAATACATAATCCATTTTAAAGGGAGTTGTTATAAAGGACTCATTTGTCCTAATATGCGCAATTTGTTCAAAAAAGAAACTTTACCTATTTTATTTGAACGTGGTATTGGCATCAACTATTTTATAAATCCCTAAAAATTATTCCTTTGGAGAGATTTGTAAGGGAACCTGATAACATATAGATCTAATCTCTAAAAATTACTCTGTGTATATGTGTTTATGGAAAATTTATGAAAATAGATCACATCATACATGACACACCTGTTTCTTTATAGAAGTATATTTACTATTCCGTGACAATCAACTATCTTTGTGATATTTGAATAAAAAGTGTCATTACCCCTAGGGTGGTCAATTTGTTTTACTTCTTGTAGTAAGCAGAAGTGGACTGCGTTGCCAATATGTAAAACAATCTGCTTACACCTGCCACAGATGAACAATAAGAAGGACAACAGACAAGAATCCTAAAATGAACTGCAGATAATTGTGGGTTGTGTTGTTCACTGCGGCCACGTTTTGCCAGGGAAAGCCCCACACAATTCACAAAACCCAACAAAACGTCCACAATCTGCCTGCCTCTCTGGTTCGCATACAAGAGCTGATATATATTATAGTCATGCTTTGCAAGTGGCTTAAAAAAGGGTGTACACGATGGATTCGGGCCCAGATCTTTTGACTGGGTTGAATGTGTGACATTGATCCACATTCGGTCCATCACCTGTTTTGTTTGCAATTGCCGCCATAAGTGTGCTGGGGATGCTCAGACGTGGGTCCCAGGCACTCCACACCACTGGAGTCAAGCTAGCCGGGCTAATGAGAGGTGTTACCTCGAAACCGGTCCGGTCCTCGGATGCTTGATTCCGTTCTGGGAAGGACATGGCTTTTGTAGTTCGGACTGGACTGTTCCCATGGGGCACAGGATCAGAGCTGATTTGCATATCGCCATTGTCTAACCCAGGGTGGTGTGGAGTGCAAAAAAACGATGGATTCGGGCCCAGATCTTTTGACTGGGTTGAATGTGTGACATTGATCCACATTCGGTCCATCACCTGTTTTGTTTGCAATTGCCGCCATAAGTGTGCTGGGGATGCTCAGACGTGGGTCCCAGGCACTCCACACCACTGGAGTCAAGCTAGCCGGGCTGATGAGAGGTGTTACCTCGAAACCGGTCCGGTCCTCGGATGCTTGATTCCGTTCTGGGAAGGACATGGCTTTTGTAGTTCGGACTGGCCTGTTCCCATGGGGCACAGGGTCAGAGCTGATTTGCATATCGCCATTGTTTAACCCAAGGTGGTGTGGAGTGCAAAAAAACGATGGATTCGGGCCCAGATCTTTTGACTGGGTTGAATGTGTGACATTGATCTACATTCGGTCCATCACCTGTTTTGTTTAAAAAAGGGTGTACTCAGCTAATTTATTTGCCCACTTATAATAATCACCTTTGTGGACTAAATTGAGTAAGTGTGGCTTCTTAGATAAAATTCCCCTGGATTCCATTGCAATGTGTGAATGTAATAGCAAGTGTTTGTGATTTCTGACATACATTAAATATTGTACAACAGGCACATTTCAAAATGTATTACAGTACTTTAATCTATAACACTCTTTAGTGCTTAAAATTAAAGATTAAAACAAGGACACAAATCACCTGCAACTGTGGTCCTTAGAGCTTTGTGGTGTGTGAATGTTACCACCAATTCAATATAATCGACAATTCACGTGGAACTGCCTGGTAAAAATTAAGAACACATTTTTAGTTGTTCATCTTGGTATTAATGAATTTGTTTGAATGTACCACTGCATTAGTGGGCACGTATGGTTAATTTTAATAATCATGTTTATGACTTTAATGATCATTCCTACAATTTAGAAAGTATATTAAATCTATTGCATCTATTTCCTAGCCTTCTTCCTCAGCACCTAATGCTTCCCCATGAAGTCTGAGCAAAGGCTGAAAGTAATACTTAAAACAGTGGTAAGCTTACCACTTTGTATTACCTCCTGATATAGGTCTTTGCAGATCTCCCTGTCGAATAACCTACAGTAACAATGTTACTACGGGTGTTTCTACATGCTTTTTGTGTTCGGTTTCCACCAGCCATTTACTGGCCAATGCCATTCATGGTATTGCTGTGAAGTAATATGGAGTTTTTATGAAGTATATGATGCACTCGCACTTTAATTGGCTTTAAGTCTGTACCTGTGGAAATGTTTATTAACGCAATGTATAGGATGCGTCTTACTGTCATAAACTTAAAACCAAATAGGATCGGCCTACTCATCTAATGTAAATCTAGTGTTTTTTGAATTATGTGTTATTTATGAACTTTTATGGTTATGACAGCTGAAATAAAGTGTTGACTGGGAATAGGGAATTAGGACATTAGTATAAATCTGGGCGGTGACACAATGAGTGATAATATTGATTCCATGTTGACACTAATGCTGCACTCAAAATGAGTCGGAGAATACAATTTGTTTCAATCCAGATGGGTCTCTCTTGTTCAAGGCTCAATCTTCTAAGAAACAGCACAAGTAACATTTCTTAAAAATAACAGGTGTATATAGGGGCAAGAGAAGAGTAGAAAGCTATGTAAGGCGCAAATATAGAGAAATTGTGGTTAAAAGAAAGTCATACCCTTCACCACAGGGTGTACACAGAGTCCCATTCTGAATACACTTGCAGAACATGCTCAGCATGGAGAATGAGAAACTGCATAGTTGTAGTGCATTGACTCCATGGATGCCATTATGAGGGTACCATCTGCAGCCCTGGTCTTGCCCTTTAGTATTCCTGAAACTGTGCCTGTTACTCCGGTTCTCTGACAGTAAAGACAGTGGCAGGGCATTAAGTAATTAGAGCTCCGGGAGGCCTGTTTACATCCTGCAGTTATCGCCACTTGTCCTTTACTTAGTGCCAGAGCAGCAAATAAGAGGATGTTAAGGAGCTATGTATGGGACAAGGGGACTGCCATGTGATGTAATTTAGGATTCAAGTGTGATGTCCTGTCTGCTACCCCTGCCATTCACACATCCACGATTTGCCTTTTTAAAATGTGGAATTGTGGATAATTGTTTATTATGGATCCTACTCCTGGTTCTAAACATTAGAAAATCTTCATTGCAGTAAGAGAGAACACACAACATATTTAGAGCACTATTTTAACTCTGAATAGCATCAATTATTTTAAAAACAAGCACAATGCCCTACATTGCATGATATATGATCTTGCCTTTAATCTGATGCACACTCTACCAAGCAGCATTTTATTCTGCAAATCTGGTCAGATCTAATCGTATATCTGGAACACTTGTTCATGACATTGTCAACTTTTAATAGAGTTTGGGTTGTTTCCTGAGTTCATATTTCATCATGTATTTTGCCTTGCCATTTATTTTATTCTTTATCAGACTTGTGTTCTAATTTAGAGGTCGGCTGGTTTATTATCCCCCCACCATGGTTCTTAATTTAAATCTGCCACCAGAGTGAGGATGGATAATCCTCCATATTTACATTTTACCACCATTGTGGCAGATTTGACTTAGTCAACATCATTCTCCAGCATTTACGAAGGCGAGTTGGGGGATGAAATGCCAGAGTCATACATACATAACAATCTATATTTAGATATAAAACAAATATCTTTAAAAGAGAAATTTCCAGTCCATAGTGTTTACAAATATTAAAAACAATACAGACAGTCAAATACACAGCAGAAATATGCATAATCATCTTCCTTGGTCTCTTACTTGCAAATGTTATTAAAATTGCTCCCCTAATCTTTGATGACATACATAAAACAAACCATGGTCCTAAAAAGCTATTTAGCTGTTCTTGTCTCTGATTACCTGATAGTTTTGAGATTATTTGTTTTAAAAGCGTTGATTAATTTAAGAAAGGTTAGGGGAAAGCTGTAACTGGTCACTTTTGTTTAAATTGCGATATGCCTGCTGGATCAAGTTTGTCAACCTTATATTTAGATCTGTGTTGTCTGGGCTCAAAGCCGCAATGATAGCTTGCCTGCAGGACCGAACACCCAGCCGATTCCATTCCCCCCTCATCTTGAACCTACGTTGGAGATCAAATGCTGGACAAATGCAAACCACGTGCAGTAGCGATTCTGCTGCTTCGCCGCACCCTCTGCATATTGTATCCTCCTCCGTACGACGCCAGGCGGGTAGGCTTTGCAAAAATCGCCAGTCGCCCATTCTAATTGCCGTGAAACTACGATTTAAATACAGTGAATAAGGGCTGGAGAAGTAGGAGGCAGGGGTTAGCCGATTATAAGAATTATTAACTGCCTATGAGTGGCTTTGTTTTGCAAACAGTGCTTTATCACTAGTAAATGATAGCGTTCTTACACATTTTCTAATTGCGAGCTTAAACGCTGACTTACTGGGGTTAAGGGCCCAGAGGCCGTCTGCTGACGTTTGTTGAATGTAGTCCTTAGAAAGACGGCCAAATGTTCCTAATTTCTGCTTTGGTCCATGGTGCACATTAAGATTCTTACAGCAAATGTGGGCAATGGATATTTACCCTCAAATCCAGGGTACATGGGCGATATTCACTAAGCCAGTCTCGCTAATGTACTCAGGGCATTTCCCAGCCTCTTAGTGGTACTACACCTACAGTTTATTTGAAATCCCCTGCAGTTACCATGTACTTTACACCCCCTAAATGGGGGTAGACCATCCACTCTACGTTGGAAGCTAATCAACCACCATTGAAGGTTGTACTCAACTTTGAAACTTGATGGATCCTCTAGATGAGGGCTGGGAGTCTCTGTCGGTGGAACATCTGCCATTGGTAGAACTCCAAAGAGGATGGATTGGATTTAATGCCAAAGGAGCCAAGGTATCCCTCTTTGAAGCCCTCATCTATATCTGGGAATTGTTTATTTTTGCTCTGTTATAATTTCAGAAGATGCTCTCAAATAAAAAGGCCACTCTCGGTTTCTAGAAGCATTTCATGTACAAAGTAGGTTTCCTGGTCTTTTTTGTTTGTGTCTATTGGGGCAAAAGCTGGCCTCTGGCTACTGTGTCACCGTTTTAACCACTGTATGTAGCGCCTCAGGGCCTTTGACCTTTCATTGTGGTATGACATCATGTTTAGTCTAACAGTGATGCCCTTCAATCCGCTCCTTTGACCATAGGAATTGTGATGATCACATCCACTTCACGACCAAATCTTGAAAATCCTACTGTAATTAGCTGTTTTTAATTCTATCAATGTTCCATGGATTACATAGTCTTAAGAAAAGGAAGCAGTTCACAAGGTCTGTAGATAAAACTATTGATAAGATTTTATGGCCGGGCAGAAGGCTGCTTTGCAGGTGGTGATAACGCCACGAGTGCTACAGACTTTGGGGCAGATTTACAAGCCCCTTGCGCCATCAATACTTCACTTTTTGTGACGTACTGGTGGCGCCTCTTACTTCTCCATATTTACAAGGACAGGAAAAGCCACCTTGCGTGGCTTTTCCCGTCCTTGTAAGTATGGCCCCTTTACATGCAGCACTTTGCGTGAAGGGGGCGTTCCATTGGTGTTGCTGTGGGTGATCCCACGCAGCACGCATGGAACAAGACACATTTCCAGATTTACGAGGAATCGTAAATCTGGAAATGCGTCAGTTTGCTACGCCGCCCTAGCGAGGCGCAACGAGGAGAAACGTTTTCATTTCTACTCGTTTTTTCATCCTTCAATTCGTGCTGCATTCTACAGCATGCATCGAAAGAGGAAAATGCAGCTAGTGAGTGTTTTTGTGCAGGAACGTGCCCCTTTCTGCACAAAAACAATCTCCCTATGACTCAGGCATCCTTGCACCATGGTGCATGGGTGCTTGAGCTGGTGCATGGCAGCAGTTTGTACGCCAGCGCAGGGGAGAGCACAGGAATGCGACATATTGTTGTAAATATGTTGCATTCATGGGCTTAAGAAGTGCCTCAGCATGGTGCCGCGCTGCACCACTTCCTTGTAAATCTGCCCCTTTGTCTTGAAAAGAAGAAAGCAGCTATTTTTAGATAAACCACTTCGTTGGTGGTGGCTAGGATGCTGGTCCAACATTGCGGCCACTAAATGTAAATGTGTGTGTCTTGTAAAGCGCACTGCTACCCGGAGGCGTCCTGGCGCTATAGACCGCTGGAGATCCCGTCCTGGCTTTCCCTGTGAGATGTTCCCTCCTGGGTATCTCCAAGGTGAAACCAGGCATCCCCGGCGTTTGTGGGGGGCCATAGTGGAGATGAGGCAAGCTAATGCCCAGATTTGCCGAGTGTGATCCCTGGTTAGAGTAGGCAACGAAGCGAGAATTATCGAGTCCGCTGACCCTGTTTCATGACCCTGCTGCGTCAGGAATTGAACCCTGGTCCCGGGCCGTCCTCTGCTTCCGGGTCTGCCGCCTCTAACCAGTGAGCCACACCATTCCCTCAGTGTGACCGCAGTGGCAATAATTCGACGTCACCGGGGCTTGCCAGGCATCACCCATGTTGCCGGAGGGTGTGAAGAGATGACGATGGTTAGGCACCCCAGGGATAGACACGCTCTTTGACAATCGGCCTGATCCTCTGCCGAGCCGCCTGCCAAAATGGAGGCCGGACCTGCCCAGCCACGAATGCCTCTCCTGGGACCCAAATTCCCAATTAAGGACGCGCACAGGCCCCCCTGCAGGTGGACCTGAGTACAGGTGACCTGGATAGTACTTTACTTCCCCCCTTCTGCCATCCAGGGATGGCCTTTGGAACATCCCGGGGCAGTGACGGGGCAGTGACAGGGCACCACACTCGACAGGTCTGCCACTTTGCCGAGGGGGTGACCAGCACAGGGTTAGAGGAGGACAGATACCTCTTACTCGTAGGCTCAGTGCCTACATTCACCAGTGTCCTCAGGCAATTACACACCCAGGAAGCAGCACCTCAACAGTGCATCCGGCTCTGCCCTACACCTGTAGCCCGGGCCCATGCCATAGTGGCTATTTTGATATTTCCAAAGTTCTTCGTTAGGAATTCAAGTAGAATATGTTGCACAAATAGGTTAATACTTGGAGAATAGTTATTATAATATTAACCTTTTTTTCAGAAAGGATTTTCAGTGTTTATGGCCTATTATTGATGGCCATAAAAAGAGAAAAGTAACTGGGAACTGGGGGAGCAAAGGGGTCAATCACTGTGAAATGCGCCCCCAATGTAATTGGTTTAGGCCTCGGCTATTTTCCCACCCATGGCATTCTTTGCAGGTCTATCTTGAGTGCAAGCCCTGGAGAGGGTATTATTGGTCAGATAGCGCACTTTCTGCCGTTGAAATAATGAGCGCCTTATTTACAAGCCCCTTGTGCCGCCAGTTCATCAGTTTTTCCTTAAAAAAGTAACGCACCCAAGGGGCTTGTAAATAAACCCCTGTGTTTTTTACTACATTAAATTAATCTGGCCTATTTCCTGGTGGAGCTCCAATTACCAATGGATGGATTACCCTTTTTGTTCGCGCACAGATAATCATACATAGGACGGATTAGAGGACGATGGGATGCATACACAAGTTGACTTTCATCTTACACTTTTCTGCCACACTTCATGCATTAGCACACTTTCAAGATTGTTGTCCCATGTTGTATTTTTTTTATAACTTAAATTAATTATTTAATAATTGTAAGGTTATTTAAGTATTTTTAAGTATATATTAGGTATTTACTTTTAATTTTCTTCAAATTTTACATTAATTTTAATAAGTTCGATATTTTTATGAAGTACATATTTTTAAATAATATTTTTGATTCAATATTTTTGTACTGTTTGTAGATAGGACTTCGATATTTTTGAAGTCGATATTTTGTACTCGATATTTTAAATGCCTATATTTTTGTAGTCGATATTATGTCAGTGATCCCACAGGTGTATTACAGCAGTGCATAAAGCCTGCCTTTTAAGAACCACATACATGGAAATCAGATTATGCATGATACATTCTTGATCGACTGCCCCTAATACTTCTTTTTATAGGAATTAGAATTAAATGATGATGTCAATCTCGCAGTCATTTATCAGATGTATTATTTACTTGGCAAACATAGCTATCAAGGCATCTGAAAAAAACATTAATTGACATGTAGCTAGGGACATAGCTTCTAATTTTTAAGATGTACATTTTTTCTTCCATCTGTTTTGAGATTGGAACAAAGCTCTACTATTATACCGCATTGATGACTTGCATAAGGGGCCCTACACAATAGTTTCTATTTTGAAAAGATCATCCCAAATATCAGATAGAGCCATGTCACTGGGATACATATGTTCCCGTTCTAGCCTTTGTTTTACAAATCGTTGTATTCAGATGGTTTTGTCTGATTTGCTTAATTGACCGGATCCAGAATGACTAATTCCATAATACACTGATTATTTTGCATGAAAACTTAGGGTAGAAAAGTAGGGGTCCTGATAACATGGAACCTTTTGGTAGTTCTATATCTGGCACATTCCCATTACTTTCTGATTAAGAGTGAGTGCATTGCTATAGTAGAGGAAACAGATTTACCCTGGTTTGAAAAGTGTCTGATCCTTTTTAATATTAGCCACCTCTGCAGGTAAAAATGAAAGGAGCAGATGTGGTGTATGAGGCAGCTCCATTAAGGGCCTCCCAATTTGCTGTGGTCTGGCCCTTGGTATGACGGAGTGGCAAACTGTTGCATGCCTTCCAAATTAACTGGAAACATTCTCTTCGATGGCTATAGGGACTTTTGGATGTATGAGTTAGTGTTCTTCTGGTGCAAATTTCATGTAAGCTAGTTTTAGCACTGGCTTGCATAAGGAGATGGGTGTGCAGTTTTACGTGGTGGTACATGTCTGTTAAAATCTGTGCTCGGCATATTAATACATAATTACAAGTATTTAGCCAGCAGCTGGACAAATAGTGAAGTTTTCTACTGTTTGTAGGGGCACCAGCCAAATTGTGCCTATTGTCTGCTATTTACCCAGCCACCAGGTGAAGAATGAAGTGTCTTTGCTATTTCCACAGCTGCTGTCCAGCAGTACATAATATGGTTGTTTAGTCAACAGCTAGGTAAATAGTGACATTTCTTTGTTATTTGCAAGGCTGCCATCCAAATAGTACATCATGTCTGCTATTCAGGCAGCAGCAGGGTAAACCGTGAAAATTATTTTCTAGCTGGAAGGGACAAGCCACATAGTACATAATTTTGGCTATTTATCCTATGGCCAGGTAAAGAGTAAAGTTTATTACAGTTTCCATGGCCGCTGGGCAAATAATGCCTAATGTTTGTTGTTTAGCCATTGGCCGGGTGAGTATGGACGTTTCTTTGCTGTTTGCTTGATCATCGGCCAAACAGTACATCTTATCTGCCATATAGCCACTGGCAAAGTAAATAGAAACGTTTATTTTCCTGGTCAGGTGGCTAAGGGGATGCCCCACTGTAGGGTTCTGTGTTTGGCATCATGGTCACAGTTTCAAATCCCAGTGGGTTCACTCAGCCTTTTATCCTCCTGAGGTCGATAAAATGAGTACCATTGAGTTGGTAAACAATAAACAGTTGTTATTCAGTATCAAGATTCCCACGGGTAAATGTGCGCTTTAAAAATAAACATGTTATGTTATTTGCAATTTGCATGATTCCAGGCCAAACAGAACATAATCTCTGATACATCACCAGCAGCCAGACAAATAGTGACTTTTCTGCACAACTTCCGGACAAATGATGTAGAATAGTTACTACTTAACTAGTGGCAAGGTAAATAGTGACGTGTATTTGCTTTGGCAAGATCACCATTCAAATAGTGACTAATCTCTGCTATTTAGCTAGTGGCTAAGTAGACAGCAAAGAAAATTCACTATTTACCTGGTGGTAGGGTGACCAACTGGCATTGGTGCAAATTCAGGACGGTGAGTGTAAAAATTCAGGACAAAGGGTCAAAATTCAGGACACAAATTCAGGACAGGAGGTCAAAATTCAGGACAAAACTTCAGGACAATTGGATACGTTTTACAGACACATCAGAGGTCGCGCAATTGTATATAAGTAAGCCCAGCCATATCAAGACATATGCAGCCATTTGCAAACCTATCCATCATGTATCCTTTCATCTTTCATTTCACTCATCCATCCCTTCATCCATCCTTTCACTCATCCATCCATTATCCATCCATCCGCCCTTTCACCCTATCCATCTGTACACTCAGCCATTCACTCTTCTACCCATCTATCCATTCACTAATCCATCCAGCGATTTACTCTTTCACCTTTCCAGCCTTCCTTTCACCTACTCATCCATCCACCCAGTCACTGATCCTTCCACCCATCCACCCTTTCAGTCATCCATCATCCTCCCTTTCTCTCTCCATCGACTCTTTCACTTAGCAATCCTTCCATCCATCCATCCATCCATCTATCCATCCATCCATCCATCCATCCATCCATCCATCCATCCACCCACCCTTCCTTCCATCCATCCATCCACCCACCCATCCATCTACTCATCCGCTCATGAATCCATCCATTGACCCTTTCACTCATTCATCCTTTCTCTCATCCATTTATCCTTTCACTCCTTCACTGGTCTATTCATATTTTGTCCATCTACGTTCCCTTTCACTCACTCATCCATCCTTACATCCACCCTTTCACTCATCCGTCCATCCATTCGACCTTGCACTTATCAATTCATCAATCCATCCATCATTTCACTCATCCATCCACCCACTCACTCATCATCCACCTTTTCACTCATCCATCCTTTCACTCATCCATCCACCCTTTTACCCATCCAGCTACCCTTCCATCCATACATCCAGCTATTTACGTCTTCTCTCTTCCATCCTTCCACTCACTCATCAATCCATCCATCCCCTCCTATTCTCCACCTATTCAAAATTTCATTCATCCATTCACCCTTTCACTAATTCATCCAGCCATCCCTTCACTTACTCACTCGCCCACCTTTTCATTTTAATTTTGAGCTGAGCCTTTTTGAGAAGAGGCCCATCTAGAACTTCACCCTCGCTGTAGGAGACATTCCAGGACTGGGACAGAAGCCACCCAGGGCAGAGACAGGATCCACTACAGGAGGTGACAGGATCCACTACAGGAGGGGACAGGAGCCATCACAGGCGGGGGTGGGGGGGGCAGGAGCCACCACAAGGGGGGACAAGAGCCATCACTGGAGGGGGGAACAGGATCCACCAGGGTGGACACAGGGGTGGGTATGCAGTATTCTAGTATCATCTTGGTCTCTTCCAGGGTGGGGAAGGGCTCCTTACCCCCTCCTGGATAAGACAACGAGAAGACAGGCTCCGTTTCCAAAATGTTCGATTTGCCCCCCTCCCCCCACACTGATGTACAGTACTGAAAGGAGATACTCCAAGAGAACTGATTTAACTGATTGTCCTCCATACTTTGTTAATTAGTGTGAGTGTGATTGTGCCATTTCTCTATTTTATTACAATATAGACTGCATGTTGAAGAATCGAGGTTTGTTTACAATTTAGTGACAGTAATTAAGCTCTGTGAAGTGAGCCACATGCTATATCTGTGTAATCAGGGCCGGTTCTAGGATATTTGGAACCCTGGGCAGAAAGGGAATGTCTCACACCAATTGAAAATACAAGACACGTTCAGTACTGTTTGCATCTCAATAGATGCCCCTGCGCCGAAGCTGCCGCCCCTTCCTCTGTCACCTTTAAGCACCTCTTAACAGCTCATCAAGGGCTGAAGGTGTGAGGGTTGCCATCCCGCTGTGCCTCGCCAATGCTGATGGGTATCTGAGCTTTTGTACTGCCTCCGAGTCTGTTACACCCGACCTCAGCAGCATCTCAGTCAAGAAGGGAGGTGGGGGCCAGCTGTGCCGGTTGTGCGACCAGTTAAAATTACGGACAAATGGCGTCCGTTAAACAATCCTTCACGGACAACGGACAGAGGGCCGAAATTACGGACTGTCCGTGAAATTTACGAACGGTTGGTCACCCTACCTGGTGGTCGGCTTAACAGCCACCACCTTTAAAGAAACAAATCAGACTGAATCCGTAGACCAGGAGTGCTCAAAATAGGCATATGGCCGAGTTTAACCTGGAATGGCACGGGGAGCAAAACAACAATGGATTTAGGCCCAGATCTCTGTACTGGTTTAATGTTAGACTTTGTTCTGTATTCTGTACATCTATTGTTCTTTTAACATAGGGCCCGAAGCACCAGATCCATGGGAAACAGCATTTACAACACTGTCACACATCGCAGGACTATTACAACACGGTCGTTTCAACGACCGCGTTGTTAGCACGCGATGCATTTACATAGCAAGTCAATACAGCGACTTGCACTAGGGGACGCTGAGGTATTGGGAATTAATGGAGTAGGAATCGTAAGTAATACTATTCATAAGTCCAGTGCGCCCCCTAGTGCAAGCCGCTGTAATGACTTGCGATGTAAATGCATTGCATGCTAACAACGCGACAGTGGTAACAACCACTTTATAAAAGCACGCAATGTAATGCATCGCGTAGTAATGTACTATATTCCAGATCCGTACCAGATTTTCAGGCTTTCTACATCAGCTATGTGTGTAACCAGTTAATATAAACAAATCTCATTTACATAGTGTTTATCCTGAAAATCTAGTACAGATCTGGACCCATGTTGCAAACCTTCCATAGACTTATAATCCCCACAATAAATATGTTGAAAGCTTTGTTTTTGAAAGCAAATGCCTTTCATTAATTATGTGTCAACAGCCAGAAGACTAAGGTAAAGACGAACATGCCCTCCTCATTGATTCATTTTCGAGGGGAATTGACTACATTTGACGAAACTGAGAAAACATTCACCAAGAAAGAGTTTCACATTTAAATACCATGTCTTTCAAGGAAAGTTGATTGCTTCACGCTTCTTGGACCTGAAACATATTCTGTGAGTCAACTTCCTGTGCCACTCAGGACTGTTAGGAAGGCAGTATAATAGTGCAGTGCTTTCATCTGCCACAGGCATCTCGGTGTAACCTGCTGATCACAGGTTCACAGTTCTGCAAGGTCAATTCTTCCTTTAATCCTTCCAAAGTCACCCATGAGTGCATTGAAAATTAACACTGGGTTTCACCTCAGCTGACATTGCACTGTGTATTTTATCACATCAATACATCACTGGAGATGTTACTAATTATACATTTAGAACCCATGGGTTAGGCGGCAACCAGCTCTTCAGTAGAGCCTCTACTGACCTGTGCTATTCAGCTAGGAAACCTTTGCTGCTCCTGTGATGCTCCTTGGCATGAAAGTGATGCAACTTGACTTCTGGACCCTTTTTCATTGCATCGTCCAATTGGCTGGCTTCGCCAACTTCTTGGAAAGGGAGTAACACGTTAACAGGGTTTGGAATTAAAACACTGAGTAGGCAAGCGGTTTCCGCTGACGAATGAGGTGGGGTGGAGATTTCTGGTGAGTGCAAGACTTTTGAGAGTTCATCAATTATACAAAAGCTGTTCGTTGTGAGCGCCTCATTGTGCAGACGAGTGTACCCACAAGAGGCTCTCTTAAGCCCTCCTGGCATCACAGAGGGGACTAGTAACCTGTGGGTTTTTATCCTTCATTGAATCATCCTTTCTTTCCTGCCTGCTGTTATCCTGCAGAAAAGGTACGTGACCATCACTGGGCCTTCATTTTGTGTCAGGCAAGATTCCTTTTTTTGTTTGCCCTTTTAATCAATAGATTTGCTCAGAGTCTGACTTGTCCCTCCTAAATATTTGGTTGTCCTCCCTACCTGTGCGATGCCCCTTCTAACCCCATTTACCGGCTCCTTACCCCATGTGATTTTCTTTTGGTACCCATGGGCAATGTCCTTCCACCCATGTGACAGGCCCCTCTGATTCCCCCATCTCCTCTCAACTGAGTAGCTGCCTCTTTTCATTCATGCAACTGATTCTCTCACCCACCTGACTCCTTCCACTCATGGGACTGCCCCCTTCCTGCAGTGTCTTCTCCCCTACTCCTGCGCCCTACTATTATTTCATTCTGTCCATGTGACAGACTTCTCCTAGCAGCACGCTTGTGGTGAAATTAGATAGAGATTGTCTCCTACTGGACATTGGGGCTAGAGGACATAAGAATGTATGAATCAGCAAGAGCTGCTTAAGGCTGCAGAGATACTAGGGCATGCAGGGACACCTTCATCTGTCCTATCTGTTTATCAGGTCAGAGAGGGAGGTATCTTTCTCTTAAATGTGTGTGTTTTGTCATTGTATATGTTTCTGTCTTCAGTGACAGGCACTGCTCTTGCTGTCAGTGTATATTTTTTTGTGGTCAGTGAGAGGTAGTATTTCTGCTGTCAGTGTATATATTACGGTCGTCAGAAAAATAGCTCCCCTTTTCTACTTATATTAACTTTTCTGAATTGTGTCCTTTCATTCTTGCCTTTTGGGCTAGCTTTGAGTGGAGATGTCTGTTTTTTCCTCTGACATTGTCATCATCCGAGAAATCCCATGAATTATTTTCCTTTGTCCCTACAGGTGACAAGAGAACAGTCTGCAATGGGATTCAATGACTTGTTGGAGGCAGTCGGAGGGGTGGGACTCTTCCAGATTACATTAAGCACATTTATGGTCTTCACTATCACCGTGGGTGCTTGCCACCTATTCCTGCAAAACTTTTCTGCTCATGTGGTTGGTCATCACTGTCACCTGCCGCTACTACCCAACGGGACTCGCTGGACCAACCTCACCCACCAGGATTTCCTGAAGGTCTTTATCCCGCTTGATGCCAACCAGCAACCTGAGAGGTGCATTCGTTTCACCACGCCACAGTGGGACCTATTGACCACCAATGACACAGAGGTGAACATAACAGAGGCAGCCAGGGAAGCGTGTTCTGATGGATGGACATATGATACCGGGCTCTTCTCTTCCACCATTGTCTCTGAGGTAAGACGCTCTAGCCATGTCGTTACCAGCGTGGGAACTAGGAGTGGATGTCTTTCTGTTAGGACCACAGAGCCCCTCATTTCCATGTTGACTGAGGCCCTGTTTTTGGTGGTGATACTGGTGCAATTGTTGCACATTAAAAACTGTGCAACCATAACAAGTATATTGTATTTTCATGGCTCATTCAAGTGTTACAACTTTCAGATTTGTGCAAAGGTTTCTAGCATCCAGAACGCATCAGCCAGACTCATACTAGACATCCCGCGTACAGACACATCTCCAGTCACCTGAAAAAACTCCACTGGCTCCCCGTCAATAAGAGGATTACTTTCCGCCTCCTAACCCACGCACACAAAGCACTTTACGAACTTGGACCCGATTGCCTCAACACACGACTCTCCTTCTACACCCCCCCCGCCAGCTACGCTCCTCCAACCAAGCCCTTGCTACCGTACCTCGCATCAATAAAACCACCATGGGAGGTAGATCCTTCTCCTACCTGGCTGCTAAAACCTGGAACTCACTCCCCACTCACCTTCGTCTCACTCAGAACCACCCAGCATTCAGAAAGCAACTTAAAACTTGGATATTTGATAAGTAATCCCCCTCCCTTTCTCAAGCGCCTTGAGACCCTCTGGGTATGTAGCGCGCTATATAAATCCTTTGACTTGACTTGACTTACTACCTTATGACACAACTTTCTGCTTGACAATGGAGTGGTGTGGAGTGCAAAAAAACGATGGATTTAGGCCCAGATCTCTGTACTGGGGTGAATGTATGACATTGTTCTGCATTCTGTCCATCAACTGGTGTTTTTGCATTCGTCACCCCGAGTGGGACGGGTATGCTCAGACGTGAGTCCTGTGCTCTCCACGCCACTGGAGTCAAGCTATCCTGGTTGAAGACGGTTGATAGTCAGAAACTGGTCCTAGTATGTTTGATTTCAGTTCAGGGAAGTCATGGCTTGGCAGTTCGGGCTGGACTGTTCCCATGAGGCACAGGGTCAAGGCTGATTTGCATATGGCCATGACTGAAATGGGGTGGTGTGGAGTGCAAAAAAATGATGGATATAGGCCCAGATCTCTGCACTGGGGTGAATGTATGACATTGTTCTGCATTCTCTCCATCAACTGCTGTTTTTGCATTTGTCACCCCGAGTGGGACAGGTATGCTCAGACGTGAGTCCCCTGCTCTCCACGCCACTGGAGTCAAGCTATCCTGGCTGAAGATGGCGGATAGCCAGAAACCGGTCCTAGGATGCTTGATTCCGGTCCAGGGAAGACATGGCTTGGCAGTTCGGGCTGGACCTTTCCCATGAGACACAGGGTCAAGGCTGATTTGCATATACTTACAGACACTCAGGGAGAGGTGGGAGGCAGATGTGGGCACGATGGAGAACCTGGATTGGGAACTCGCACTCATGCACCCGAGGGAAGTGGCCATAAAATCGAGGCTTCGCCTCATACAGTTTAAGGTCCTTCACCGGGCCTACTTTGACAGAGTGAGGCTCTTCCGGATGGGGAGGGTGACCGACACCTCTTGCTTACGATGCCAGCACCAGACAGGCGATTTCTTCCACATCATTTGGGGATGCACGGTGATACAGGAATATTGGGGCGAGGTATTTAGGGAATTGAGTATGATACTGGAGGTGGAGATTCCTAGAGATCCAAAACTGGCACTTTTGGGCATGTCAACGGAGGTGGACATCACACGATACCTACTCATTTTCCTGCTGCTGGCTTTGGTAGTAGCAAAAAGAGACATAGCACGACTGTGGGGGGCACCTGGGAAACCCAACCTGTAGGAATGGAGGAGGGGTTTAGATATGTATATGGCAGCTGAAAGAGTGACCTACAAAGCTAGAGGGTGCCCACGAAAATTTCGAAAAATATGGACTAAGTGGAGGCACTACCATGGACTGGAGTAGGACTGTACGGAGAGGAGGGCGGGTGGCAGGGGGGATTGCCGGGGAGGCACGTTTGACGCTGATTCCAGCATAGTTGTTTCTGGAGGGTTCGGGTCGCTGGATTGCCTATGTTTAATGTCACGACTTAGAGGGGGAGTGAGGCTCGGGGGTCGGGGGGGTGGCGGAGAAGGGTGGTATGCTGCAGGGGGGGGGGAAAGGGAGGGCGGGAAGGGGGGCTCTCGATAGAGGCCTCTCAGTTGAAGACTTTACCAGGAGTTAAGGGGGGCGGGAGGGAGTTTGGGGGTGAAAATGAAAAATAAGTTCGTCATGTTGAAGGCTATGTAACTGACTATTAAAAAGTTGCAGAATATCGGGAAGAGCGGAATGTTGACGCTCTCCCGAGATGTTTTGTCTCCTGTACCCATGATCCGCCTGATGCAACAACAGAAATAAAAAAAAAAAAAAAAAAGGCTGATTTGCATATGGCCATGTCTGAACTGGGGTGGTGTGGAGTGCAAACAAACGATGGATTTAGGCCCAGATCTCTGTACTGGGGTGAATGTATGACATTGTTCTGCATTCTGTCCATCAACTGTTGTTTTCGCATTTGTCACCCCGAGTGGGACGGGTATGCTCAGACGTGAGTCTTGTGCTTCCACGCCACTGGAGTCAAGCTATCCTGGCTGAAGACGACTGATAGCCAGAAACCGGTCCTAGGATGCTTGATTCCGGTCCAGGGAAGACATGGCTTGGCAGTTCGGACTGGACTGTTCCCATGAGGCACAGGGTCAAGGCTGATTTGCATATGGCCATGTCTGAACTGGGGTGGTGTGGAGTGCAAACAAACGATGGATATAGGCCCAGATCTCTGTACTGGGGTGAATGTATGACATTGTTCTGCATTCTCTCCATCAACTGCTGTTTTTGCATTTGTCACCCCGAGTGGGACAGGTATGCTCAGACGCGAGTCCCCTGCTCTCCACGCCACTGGAGTCAAGCTATCCTGGCTGAAGACGGCTGATAGTCAGAAACCGCTCCTAGGATGCTTGACTCCGGTCCAGGGAAGACATGGCTTGGCAGTTCGGGCTGGACCTTTCCCATGAGACACAGGGTCAAGGCTGATTTGCATATGGCCATGTCTGAACTGGGGTGGTGTGGAGTGCAAACCAACGATGGATTTAGGCCCAGATCTCTGTACTGGGGTGAATGTATGACATTGTTCTGCATTCTGTCCATCAACTGATGTTTTTGCATTCATCGCCCCGAGTGCGACGGGTATGCTCAGACATGAGTCCTGTGCTCTCCACGCCACTGGAGTCAAGCTATCCTGGCTGAAGACGGCTGATAGCCAGAAACCGGTCCTAGGATGCTTGATTCCGGTACAGGGAAGACATGGCTTGGCAGTTCGGGCTGGACTGTTCCCATGAGGCACAGGGCCAAGGCTGATTTGCATATGGCCATGGCTGAAATGGGGTGGTGTGGAGTGCAAAAAAACAATGGATTTAGGCCCAGATCTCTGTACTGGGGTGAATGTATGACATTGTTCTGCATTCTGTCCATCAATTGTTGTTTTTGAATTTGTCACCCCGTGTGGGACGGATATGCTCAGACGTGAGTCCCGTGCTCTCCACGCCACTGGAGTCAAGCTATCCTTGCTGAAGACGGCTGATAGCCAGAAACCGGTCCTAGTATGCTTGATTCCGGTCCAGGGAAGAAATGGCTTGGCAGTTCCGGCTGGACTGTTCCCTTGAGGCACAGTTTCAAGACTAATTTGCATATGGCCATGTCTGAACTGGGGTGGTGTGGAGTGCAAAAAGAACGATGGATATAGGCCCAGATCTCTGTACTGGGGTGAATGTATGACATTGTCCTGCATTCTCTCCATCAACTGCTGTTTTTGCATTTGTCACCCCGAGTGGGACAGGCATGCTCAGACGTGAGTCCCCTGCTCTCCACGCCACTGGAGTCAAGCTATCCTGGCTGAAGACGGCTGATAGCCAGAAATCGGTCCTAGGATGCTTGATTCCGGTTAAAGGGAAGACATGGCTTGGCAGTTCGGGCTGGACCTTTCCCATGAGACACAGAGTCAAGGCTGATTTGCATATGGCCATGTCTGAAGTGGGGTGGTGTGGAGTGCAAACAAACAATGGATTTAGGCCCAGATCTCTGTACTGGGGTGAATGTATGACATTGTTCTGCATTCTGTCCATCAACTGTTGTTTTTGCATTTGTCACCCCGAGTAGGACGGGTATGCTCAGACGTGAGTCTCGTGCTCTCCACGCCACTGGAGTCAAGCTATCTTGGCTGAAGACGGCTGATAGCCAGAAACCGGTCCTAGGATGCTTGATTCCGGCCAAGGGAAGACATGGCTTGGCAGTTCGGGCTGGACTGTTCCCATGAGGCACAGGGTCAAGGCTGATTTGCATATGGCCATGTCTGAACTGGGGTGGTGTGGAGTGCAAAAAAACGATGGATTTAGGCCCAGATCTTTGTACTGGGGTGAATGTAAGACATTGTTCTGCATTCTGTCCATCAACTGTGTTTTTTGCAATTTTCACCCCGAGTGGGTGGGTATGCTCAGACGTGAGTCCCAGGCTCTCCACATCACTGAAGTCAATCTATCCAGGCTGAAGAAGGCTGATAGCCAGAAACCGGTCCTTAGATGCTTCATTCCGGTCTAGGAAAGACATGGCTTGGTAGTTCGGGCTGGACTGTTCCCATGAGGCACAGGGTCAAGGCTGATTTGCATATAGCCATTGTCTGACCTTGGGTGGTGTGGAGTGCAAAAAAACGATGGATTTAGGCCCGGATCTTTGTACTGGGGTGAATGTAAGACATTGTTCTGCATTCTGTCTATCAACTGTTGTTTTTGCATTTGTCACCCCGAGTAGGACGGGTATGCTCAGACGTGAGTCTCGTGCTCTCCACGCCACTGGAGTCAAGCTATCCTGGCTGAAGACGGCTGATAGCCAGAAACCGGTCCTAGGATGCTTGATTCCTGTCCAGGGAAGACATGGCTTGGCAGTTCGGGCTGGACTGTTCCCATGAGGCACAGGGTCAAGGCTGATTTGCATATGGCCATGTCTGAACTGGGGTGGTGTGGAGTGCAAAAAAACGATGGATTTAGGCTCAGATCTTTGTACTGGGGTGAATGTAAGACATTGTTCTGCATTCTGTCCATCAACTGTGTTTTTTGCAATTTTCACCCCAAGTGGGTGGGTATGCTCAGACGTCAGTCCCATGCTCTCCACACCACTGGAGTCAAGCTATCCTGGCTGAAGACGGCTGATAGCCAGAAACCGGTCCTAGGATGTTTGATTCCGTTCCAGTGAAGACATGGCTTGGCAGTTCGTGCTGGACTGTTCCCATGAGGCACAGGGTCAAATCTGATTTGCATATGGCCATGTCTGAACTGGGGTGGTGTGGAGTGCAAAAAAACGATGGATTTAGGCCCAGATCTCTGTACTGGGGGAAATGTATGACATTGTTCTGCATTCTGCCCATCAACTGGTGTTTTTGCATTCGTCGCCCCGAGTGGGACGGGTATGCTCAGACGTGAGTCCTGCGCTCTCCACGCCACTGGAGTCAAGCTATCCTGTCTGAAGACGGCTGATAGCCAGACACTGGTCCTAGGATGCTTGATTCCGGTACAGGGCAGACATGGCTTGGCAGTTTGGGCTGGACTGTTCTCATGAGGCACAGGGTCAAGGCTGATTTGCATATGGCTATGTCTGAAATGGGGTGGTGTGGAGTGCAAAGAAACAATGGATTTAGGCCCAAATCTCTGTACTGGGGTGAATGTATGACATTGTTCTGCATTCTGTCCATGTGGAGCTGGGTGGTGGGCGGACCGGAATAACAGGCGGGGAGGCCGGATATAGTGAGCTATAACAAGTGTTTTATTGCAGGTGCAGAACAAAGTCACAGTGAGGGAGGGACGCAGTCTTGAATCCAAGGGGTGGTGGTCAAATAGTAACTGCGGGGAACCAGGCTCGGTGAGGATGTCGGGGATCAGGATTCGCTCTTCCTTGTTCCGCCAGTAGTCTCCTCGGTTTGGTACTGGGGCTCCTTGGAGGCTTAAGAAAAAGGAGAGAAGTGTAGGGCTTTAGTCAGAGTACTCCAACAGTACACCCCACCACCTACACCGGGGAGTGAAAGGGTACTGAGAACGACCAGTGCGGACGGGACGGAAAAGGGGGGGAGGAAGGAAACAGGCAAGAATGAGGTAGGAGGTTGAAAGGCGGGATGGTGCAGGACAGTGCTCGGTCTTTGTACAGTGCGCGTGAATAAGCACTTAATATCCCTGTGCTCGTGCAGGCTAAGGACTATATACAAGGCTATTTACAACTACTATATACAGGAGGGAACACGGAGAAAGGGTAACTGGTACTCACGTGCCCCGCCGCAACTCTCGTCCGAGTTGCGGCCGCTCTCCAGCTTCCTCCTGAGGACGCCACCAGTCCTCCGTCCAGACGTCCTCTTCCTCGTCCTCGCTTCCCTCTCGCAGTGTTGCTCCTCTCTCTCTCCGGGGTCCGTCGCTGTCCGCTGCCTCCTGCCACGAGTCGGTTGCTCCGAACGCCTCTCCTTCGTCCTCGGAGCCTTTTCTACCTTCCGGGTTCTGGTCTTGCCGTCCACTTCCGGGGCCGGGGTCGATCGCTTCCGGGTCGCTAGGGGTCGATCCACCGTCACTTCCGGTGTTCCGGGCGAGGGTTTCCGGTCCTTCGTGCTCCGGTGTCGGTACCTGCAGGGGACGACAAAGAAAGGGTGTCCGGGGTGTCCGGGACGTTAAGCGACCGGGCGCGGGAGATAGGACCCCGGCGCCCGGACTGGGTTTCGTCAAGGTAGGTGCCGCCTCCGCTCCACATCCCCTTTCCCTAGCTGTCTTTCTTGTAGGGGAACTAGGAGGGGGGTATCGGGACAAATAATCCGCGTTGCCCTGTTGTAGTCCCTTCCTGTGTAGTGTTTTAAACCGGAAGGGCTGTAGGGAGAGGAACCACCGGAGTACTCGGTCGTTATGGCCCCTGTTACGGGCCATCCACTCTAGAGGGGCATGATCGGTGTAGAGTTCGAATTCTCGCCCCTCCAAATAGTACCGAAGGCTGTCCACTGCCCACTTGATGGCTAGGGCCTCTTTCTCTACCACAGCGTAGTTCATCTCCCGGGGAAATAGTTTCCGGCTGAGGTAGAGGATAGGCCGTTCGACCCCGGTGTTATCCCTCTGGGAGAGTACCGCCCCTAAACCCTGATCAGAGGCGTCTGTTTGTAATATGAATGTTCGGGTATAGTCCGGTCTGACTAACACAGGTTCGGTTACCAGGGATTGTTTCAGGCGCTCAAAGGCTTGGACCACCAGGGTTGGGGGATGTTGGAGAAGGGCTTCTGTGTTCGTGGTTTTCTTTAACATGTCGGTTAAAGGGGCCGCTGTTTGGGAGAAACATGGGATAAACCTCCTGTAGTACCCCAATAGTCCTAGAAAGGCTCGGAGTTCCTTCCGGGTACGGGGAAAAGGGATGGCCTGGATGGCCTTGATCTTATTGTCCTGAGGCCGGATGAGACCTTCCCCTAACAGGTAGCCCAGGTATTTCACACTCTGGGCCGCTAAGGTGGTCTTGGAGGGGTTGATGGTAAAACCATTGTCCCCTAGTGAGGTGACAACGGCTCTTAGGTGGTCTAGATGTTGTCCCCAATCATCACTATATATAACGATATCATCCAGGTAGGCCCCGGCATATTTGGTGTGGGGTTGTAATACCAGGTTCATGGCCCTTTGAAAAGTAGCCGGGGCTCCGTGAAGGCCGAAGGGCATCACTTTAAACTGAAATAAGCCCTCAGGCGTGGAGAAGGCGGTCTTGGGTTTGTCGGCCGCTTTGAGGGGGATCTGCCAGTACCCCTTGCAAAGATCCAGGGTACTTATATACTTGGCCTTGCCTATTCGTTCCACCATTTCGTCTACGCGTGGTAGGGGGTAGGTGTCGAAGGCCGATATTTTGTTCACTTCCCGAAAGTCGATACAGAATCTTGTAGATCCGTCTGGCTTGGGGACTAGAACTATCGGGGAGTTCCAGCTGCTGTTGGAGTGTTCTATGATGCCCATTTTCAGCATTTGCTTCGTTTCCTCTTGTATGGTGGCTCTACGTGCTTCAGGAATACGGTAGGGTCTTTGTCTTACTATTTTTCCCGGTTCGGTGTGGATGGCGTGTTCCACTACCGTGGAGTGTCCGGGTAGGGAGGAAAATACGGGCTGTAAGGAGAACAAGGCCCGCCTGAGATCACGTTTGTGCTGTTCGGGAAGGTCAGGGTCCATGCATGTTTCGAAAGGGGGTTTTGTTACGCTAGTTAGTACTGGACAGGGTCCCTCCCACTTCTTTAGGAGGTTTACGTGATAGATTTGGGTTACTCCTCTGGTGGGCTCGGTTTCTATTTCGTATGTTACAGGGGTCACGGCTCTTAGCACCGGGAAGGGGCCTTGCCACTGTCCGAGCAGCTTATGGTCGGAAGAAGGAAGCAACAACAACACTAGATCCCCTGGGTTGAATTTCCGAGCCTTAGTTCCTTTATCATATTGATGTTTCTGGGTGTTTTGGGCGGCCACTAGATTCTGTCTCACAATGACCCTGATCTGTTCAAGGTGGGTCTTTAAATTATCCACGTATTCTGGCAGGGGTCGAGTTCTGTCGGGTTCGGCTTCCCATGCTTCCCTAGCCATATCCAGAAGAGTCCGTGGGGCTCGGCCATACAACAACTCATAAGGAGAGTAACCCGTGCTGCTTTGTGGCTTGCACCTGATGGCAAACAGCGCCAGGGGAAGCATCTCCTCCCACCTTTTGCTTTCAAGGCCTAGGAGTTTCTTCAATGCCATTTTGAGGGTGGCGTTGTAGCGCTCTACCAACCCATCGGTCTGGGGGTGGTAGGCCGATGTCCTTATCTGCTTGATGCCTAGGTGGGAGCAGACCTGGCGCATGAGGGAGGATACGAAGGGTGTACCCTGATCCGTGAGGATCTCGCGGGGAAAACCCACCCTCGAGAAGATGGATATGAGGGCCTTGGATATGGTTTGTGTGGTGGGATGGCGGAGGGGTATCGCTTCAGGGAAGCGGGTGGCGTAATCGACTAACACAAGAGCATATCGACAACCGGTTCGGGAGGGCAACAATGGTCCGATGATGTCCATGCCTACTCGGGTGAAAGGGACGTCGATAAGGGGGAGAGGCTGCAAAGGAACTCTGGGGGGACGGTAGCGGCTGTTTCGTTGACATACCGGACATTCCCGGCAATATTGTTTGATCTGTCCGTGAACCCCGGGCCAATAAAACTTATCAAGGATCGTACGTCCGGTTTTCTCATCGCTGAAATGTCCCCCCAACAAGTGGCTGTGGGCCAGAAAGAGCACTTTGTCGCGGAACAAGCCGGGGACAACCAGCTGGGTTGGTTGTTGGGGTCCCCCTTTTCTGTAGAGGAGCCCATTTTTTCGGAAGAAATAAGGACCTACATGTAGGGGGTCCTCGGCGTCCAGAGTACGGGCCCAGGCTTCCTGTAACACTGGATCTTCCTGTTGTGTGGCGCGGAATTCCCGGTCGGTTTCCCAGGGATGGACCTCTATTTGAGCAGGAAAGGCCATCGCGTATTCTCTCTTTTTTTTTTTCTTCTGTCCTCGGGTCTTGGGAGGTCTGTTCACCGGTTTCACAGGAGAAAGTTCATGGGAGAAAGGGGCCTCGGCCCACCAGTTCCTCAGGGACTCGGTGGCGTCTTGGAGCAGGTGGGGAAGACCGCTATAGTCGCTGCCCAATATCGCTTGCTCTGGGAGATTAGGGATCAGGCCCACTGTTAGCAGACTGCCTGCGTCGGTGGGGTGTTGCACATGGACCTGGGTGGTTGGATAACTTTTGGTGTCGCCATGTACACACGTAATAGCCACGTTGCCTGTCATTGGCCTGACAGGACGGGGCAACTCCTGGGGTCTTATAACGCTTTGACGACATCCCGTGTCGGCCAGGGCCATCATTCCGTGTCCGTCTATCCGCACTGGGCACCGGAAAGGAGGAGGGGTGGTGTCCGCGGTGAGACAGGCATAGTTTCTCGCCATCCCTATGTCCATGGGTTCCTCCTTTTGGGGGCAGACTCGAGCAATATGTCCGAACCCACCACAATGGTAACATTGAGGTCCCGGTGGGTGGGGTCGAGGCAAGATAGGGTATGGCATTAGAGGAGCTGGGTCGGGCTTCCTGACCACCTGAGGGGGTCGAGGGACCCGAGGATGGTTTCCGGGGGTTATGCGGGACGGGTGTTCCTCCTTTGGTCGCTGAGTTTCCTGCGCTCGGCTGTAGGCGCTAGCAATCTCTACAGCGGTGTCGAGCGTTAGGCGAGCATGTTGACGCACCCACTTTTGGGTGGCAGGGTGCAGGGAAGCCAAATACTGTTCTAAATATATTTTGGCCAGAATGTCGTCCTTGGTGGCCGTATCAGGTTTCAACCATCGGTTGGCCAGATCCCTTATACGGAAGGACAAGGCCCTAGGCGTTTCTTGGGGCCCTTCCCTCGCCTGGCGTAGCCTCACCCTATAGGTCTCGTCGTCTATTCCTAGCCGTTCCAGGATGCAGGTCTTGATGTCGGCATAGGGGGTTTGACCCTGAATGTTTGCTTGTTGGTAGGCAGCTTGCAGCTCCCCCGTCAACAGGGGACCCAGGTAGTGGCCCCACCGGTCCTCGGGCCAGGCCGCCGCCTGGGCTAGACGCTCAAAGTTCGTGAAGAAGTAGTCGGGGTCTTCTCCGGGGACATACTTCTGAAGAACTACCGAGGGTAGGGAGGTGGCTGGTCGTGCCTGCCCCATGACTGTAGTGAGCTTCTCAAGGGCTTGATCCTGTGCGCTTCCCTGCCCCTTCAGCACGTCATGTAGTTGGCCCCGATCGTCTTCGGCCGTCTTGAGGAACCTCTCCATCATTTTCCCCAGTTCTTCCTGGCTTTTCGCCAGTTGCTTGACCGCGGCCTCCATGCCTCCGGGAAATCCCACTTCTGACACCACTTGTGGAGCTGGGTGGTGGGCGGACCGGAATAACAGGCGGGGAGGCCGGATATAGTGAGCTATAACAAGTGTTTTATTGCAGGTGCAGAACAAAGTCACAGTGAGGGAGGGACGCAGTCTTGAATCCAAGGGGTGGTGGTCAAATAGTAACTGCGGGGAACCAGGCTCGGTGAGGATGTCGGGGATCAGGATTCGCTCTTCCTTGTTCCGCCAGTAGTCTCCTCGGTTTGGTACTGGGGCTCCTTGGAGGCTTAAGAAAAAGGAGAGAAGTGTAGGGCTTTAGTCAGAGTACTCCAACAGTACACCCCACCACCTACACCGGGGAGTGAAAGGGTACTGAGAACGACCAGTGCGGACGGGACGGAAAAGGGGGGGAGGAAGGAAACAGGCAAGAATGAGGTAGGAGGTAGAAAGGCGGGATGGTGCAGGACAGTGCTCGGTCTTTGTACAGTGCGCGTGAATAAGCACTTAATATCCCTGTGCTCGTGCAGGCTAAGGACTATATACAAGGCTATTTACAACTACTATATACAGGAGGGAACACGGAGAAAGGGTAACTGGTACTCACGTGCCCCGCCGCAACTCTCGTCCGAGTTGCGGCCGCTCTCCAGCTTCCTCCTGAGGACGCCACCAGTCCTCCGTCCAGACGTCCTCTTCCTCGTCCTCGCTTCCCTCTCGCAGTGTTGCTCCTCTCTCTCTCCGGGGTCCGTCGCTGTCCGCTGCCTCCTGCCACGAGTCGGTTGCTCCGAACGCCTCTCCTTCGTCCTCGGAGCCTTTTCTACCTTCCGGGTTCTGGTCTTGCCGTCCACTTCCGGGGCCGGGGTCGATCGCTTCCGGGTCGCTAGGGGTCGATCCACCGTCACTTCCGGTGTTCCGGGCGAGGGTTTCCGGTCCTTCGTGCTCCGGTGTCGGTACCTGCAGGGGACGACAAAGAAAGGGTGTCCGGGGTGTCCGGGACGTTAAGCGACCGGGCGCGGGAGATAGGACCCCGGCGCCCGGACTGGGTTTCGTCAAGGTAGGTGCCGCCTCCGCTCCACAGTCCATCAACGGTTGTTTTTGAATTTGTCACCCCGAGTGGGACGGGTATGCTCAGACGTGAGTCCCGTGCTCTCCACGCCACTGGAGTCAAGCTATCCTGGCTGAAGACGGCTGATAGCCAGAAACCGGTCCTAGTATGCTTGATTCCGGTTCAGGGAAGACATGGCTTGGCAGTTCGGGCTGGACCTTTCCCATGAGACACAGGGTCAACGCTGATTTTCATATGGCCATGTCTGAACTGGGTTGGTGTGGAGTGCAAACAAACGATGGATATAGGCCCAGATCTCTGTACTGGGGTGAATGTATGACATTGTTCTGCATTCTCTCCATCAACTGCTGTTTTTGCATTTGTCACCCCGAGTGGGACAGGTATGCTCAGACCCGAGTCCCCTGCTCTCCACGCCACTGGAGTCAAGCTATCCTGGCTGAAAACGGCTGATAGCCAGAAACGGCTCCTAGGATGCTTGACTCCGGTCCAGGGAAGACATGGCTTGGCAGTTCGGGCTGGACCTTTCCCATGAGACACAGGGTCAACGCTGATTTGCATATGGCCATGTCTGAACTGGGGTGGTGTGGAGTGCAAACAAACGATGGATTTAGGCCCAGATCTCTGTACTGGGGTGAATGTATGACATTGTTCTGCATTCTGTCCATCAACCGTTGTTTTTGCATTTGTCACCCCGAGTGGGACGGGTATGCTCAGACGTGAGTCTCGTGCTCTCCACGCCACTGGAGTCAAGATATCCTGGCTGAAGACGGCTGATAGCCAGAAACCGGTTCTAGGATGCTTGATTCCGGTTCAGGGAAGACATGGCTTGGCAGTTCGGGCTGGACTCTTCCCATGAGGCACAGGGTCAAGGCTGATTTGATTATGGCCAAGTCTGAACTGGGGGGGGTGTGGAGTGCAAACAAACGATGGATTTAGGCCCAGATCTCTGTACTGGGGTGAATGTATGACATTGTTCTGTATTCTGTCCATCAACTGTTGTTTTTGCATTTGTCACCCCGAGTGCGACGGGTATGCTCTGAAGTGAGTCCTGTGCTCTCCACGCCACTGGAGTCAAGCTATCCTGGCTGAAGACGGCTGATAGCCAGAAACCGGTCCTAGGATGCTTGATTCCGGTCTAGGGAAGACATGGCTTGGCAGTTCCATCTGGACTGTTCCCATGAGGCACAGGGTCAAGGCTGATTTGCATATGGCCATGTCTGAACTGGGGTGGTGTGGAGTGCAAAAAAACGATGGATATAGGCCCATATCTCAGAACTGGGGTGAATGTATGACATTGTTCTGCATTCTCCTCATCAACTGCTATTTTTGCATTTGTCACCGCGAGTGGGACAGGTATGCTCAGACCCGAGTCCCCTGCTCTCCACGCCACTGGAGTCAAGCTATCTTGGCTGAAGAAGGCTGATAGCCAGAAACCGGTCCTAGGATGCTTGATTCCGGTCCAGGGAAGACATGGCTTGGCAGTTCAATCTGGACTGTTCCAATGAGGCACAGGGTCAAGGCTGATTTGCATATGGCCATGTCTCGACTGGGATGGTGTGGAGTGCAAAAAAACGATGGATTTAGGCCCAGATCTCTGTACGGGGTGAATGTTTGACATTGTTCTGCATTCTGTCCATCAACTGCTGTTTTTGCATTTGTCCCCCGAGTGGTATGGGTATGCTCAGACGTCAGTCCCATGCTCTCCACACCACTGGAGTCAAGCTATCGTGGCTGAAGACGGCTGATAGCCAGAAACCGGTCCTAGGATGTTTGATTCCGTTCCAGTGAAGACATGGCTTGGCAGTTCGGGCTGGACTGTTCCCATGAGGCACAGGGTCAAATCTGATTTGCATATGGCCATGTCTGAACTGGGGTGGTGTGGAGTGCAAAAAAACTATGGATTTAGGCCCAGATCTCTGTACTGGGGTAAATGTATGACATTGTTCTGCATTCTGCCCATCAACTGGAGTTTTTGCATTCGTCGCCCCGAGTGGGACGGGTATGCTCAGACGTGAGTCCTGCGCTCTCCACGCCACTGGAGTCAAGCTATCCTGTCTGAAGACGGCTGATAGCCAGACACCGGTCCTAGGATGCTTGATTCCGGTACAGGGCAGACAAGGCTTGGCAGTTTGGGCTGGACTGTTCTCATGAGGCACAGGGTCAAGGCTGATTTGCATATGGCTATGTCTGAAATGGGGTGGTGTGGAGTGCAAAGAAACAATGGATTTAGGCCCAAATCTCTGTACTGGGGTGAATGTATGACATTGTTCTGCATTCTGTCCATCAACTGTTGTTTTTGAATTTGTCACCCGAGTTGGACGGGTATGCTCAGACGTGAGTCCCGTGCTCTCCACGCCACTGGAGTCAAGCTATCCTGGCTGAACACGGCTGATAGCCAGAAACCGGTCCTAGTATGCTTGATTCGGGTCCAGGGAAGACATGGCTTGGCAGTTCGGGCTGGACTGTTCCCATGAGGCACAGGGTCTAGGCTGATTTGCATATGGCCATGTCTGAACTAGGGTGGTGTGGAGTGCAAAAAAATGATGGATATAGTCCCAGATCTCTGTACTGGGGTGAATGTATGACATTGTTCTGCATTCTCTCCATCAACTGCTGTTTTTGCATTTGTCACCCCGAGTGGGACGGGCATGCTCAGACGTGAGTCCCCTGCTCTCCACGCCACTCGAGTCAAGCTATCCTGGCTGAAGATGGCTGATAGCCAGAAACTGGTCCTAGGATGCGTGATTTCGGTCCATGGAAGACATGGCTTGGCAGTTCGGGCTGGACCTTTCCTATGAGACACAGGGTCAAGGCTGATTTGCATATGGCCATGTCTGAACTGGGGTGGTGTAGAGTGCAAACAAACGATGGATTTAGGCCCAGATCTCTGTACTGGGGTGAATGTATGACATTGTTCTGCATTCTGTCCATCAACTGTTGTTTTTGCATTTGTCACCCGAGTGGAACGGGTATGCTCAGACGTGAGTCCCGTGCTCTCCACGCCACTGGAGTCAAGCTATCCTGCCTGAAGACGGCTGATAGCCAGAAACCGGTCCTAGGATGCTTGATTCCGGTCCAGGGAAGACATGGCTTGGCAGTTCGGCTGTACTGTTCCCATGAGGCACAGGGTCAATTCTGATTTGCATATGGCCATGTCTGAACTATGGTGGTGTGGAGTGCAAAAAAACTATGGATTTAGGCCCAGACCTCTATACTGGGGTAATTGTATGACATTGTTCTGCATTCTGTCCATCAACCGTTGTTTTTGCATTTGACAATGAGCTGTGGCATGTTCAGTAACTGTCGGGATGCAGTTTGTTACCGCAATAATGACTGTATGTGATTTATGTTCTAAAATTTGAAACAAAACTTATGCAGTGCCTAGGCATATGTTTGGACCATTATTGGCCCCATACAGGCTCCTCATTTTGCATTAAAATGACTTCTGTGCAGGAGCTAAATATATATGTATATATATATATATATATATATAAATATATATATATTTTTTTTAACACTCCTCCGCCTTTTGAACGAAAGCAATGGGCGCACTCCTTTTAAGTTCCACAAGTTGATTTATTGCAATCCTTCAGCCATGATAACAGACTCGATCTACGCATTTCAGTGCTACAAGCACCTTGCTCACGATCGAGTCTGTTATCATGGCTGAAGGATTGCAATAAATCAACTTGTGGAACTTAAAGGGAGTGCGCCCATTGCTTTCGTTCAAAAGGCGGAGGAGTTTTAAATAAGTAACGGCGAGGTTCTGCCGTAGGGATTGCACCCACATTGAGCGCTTAATGGTCGGGAAACCGGGAACCGGCGTTTGGAGATATATATATATATATATATATATATATATATATATATATATATATATATATATATATATATATATTCCACAGATCCATCATTCGATAGAGAAAGTCCGCACTCACAAAGGATTTGCTTCCCAAGTTTCAAAATTTATTTGGTCAGATTATAAGCATATAAGCACAAAACCAACACGTTTCGCAACCCACCGTTGCTTGTTCACGGTAAGGGTACAGGGTCACAGACTCTGTGGATTCTTTGAAAGCGGGGCTCTGCTTTGTAGTCTCAGCACCGGTGGAAGAGCGCCATTGGACTACGAAAATTTAAGCCAAGGCTGTGGAATATATATATATATATATATATTCACTGAAAAAACACAATGATTAAAGAATGTTATAGTTAGGTGAAAATGTCAGTTAACACATACGGTTTTTAAATGAACAAAACCACAAATATTTGCCAAGTTATAGTTATCTCAGGTAACTATAACTCCTGTCCTAAATTAAGTATAACTCGAGCCCCCGCTATGCATAGTGTTGTCATCAATGATTCCATTTCAGATGTTGTCATCATGTTATCACTGTTGTCACAGAACAAGGCATGCATAATGTAATATGGGGTGCAACAGCCGTGCAAGGCAAGGGAGCGAGTTATAGTTACTTTAGGGTACAGGTGCTGACATGGGATTATGGAGAAAAGAGCGCTCGTTCCTGCGGGAGCATCACTCCCACGGGATCTAGATGGCACAAGTAAAAAAAGCACTCTCCCCAAACTAGAATGCATTATTTTTTTAAGTTGAGCTCAAGGGACTCTCACGAGAATTCCTCAAAATCAGATATACAAACATATTTGTACCTTAGTTTCTCCTAAACTGGTGAATGGATTTACACCAAATCTCAAAAAGCAAACTTTCTGGGCCAAGATCTAACTACCTGCCAAAATTCTCGTAGTTTCGTTCAGTAGTATTGCGCTATTGCATTCCAAAAAGGTCTATGGAAAATGCATGGAGATTTTGCATTTTGGGACCCGCCTTATTCTTGTCCCCCACTTGATATATCCCCCTGAATCTTTCCAGAAAGAAGCTAACCGAAAAAAGGCATTATTTTGGAAAGTTTAGTGAAGATTCGTCAAAGGGCACTAAAGTTATTAGCCAACCAAAAAAGGCATACTCACACCTAACTATAACTGCACAGTACCGACATCCACTGGGTAATGAGTGTGCGTGTGCTTGTTGTAAACAGCACTGCTTAAAGTACCGCCAAACTATAGACCCCTTTTGTGGTGTTGGGGCACAGGGTGAGGCTGCTGCGGATAATGGGTGGCAGGGTCTGAAAAAACGACTTGCTCCGCCTGTGAATCCTCATTACACAAACAGCTGGGTGCTGCCTAGGGCCGCCGAGACAACAGCATTAACAACTTCCATTCCTACCCCTCATCCCTCCCTCCCCCCACACATTTCTTCCTGCACTGGGGCTCTCAGCTAGTGTACCGTGTGTCAAACCCTTGTGGGCCAAATTCTGAGCCCAGATGTTATTTTACCACAGGTGTATATCGCTTTATTTATAATTAACAATTAATTGTGAAAATGTATTCAGTTCAGAATCACTGTATGTAAACGTATCCTAAGTAGATAGCCTGAAAATCTGGCGTATATGTATGTTCTATGTTCAACAACTGGGAATATAATGTTGCTGACTGTGGGGTGTTTTCTAAGTATAGGTTTTCAAAACTCAGGCACGTGGAAGGGTGTACTTTGGCCACATTCTAACACTATATTGATCACTATCCTTCTCAATCCAAATAACTGACTAACTTTCATATTTCATTATACTAATTCACCACTGAGCCTTTATGGGTACCGAAGTATCCTGCTACTCGCTGAAAAAGCGCTTTGACGTCTCACTCAGGGTAGTAAGCGTTATATAAATGCAGTTACGTTAATATAAGGTTAAATTTCTGCCCCGAGAGATTGTAAATACAGTAACCCAGTTAGGCATCAAAGACCCTGGACTATTTTGAAAGATAAACTGCCTACATTTACTGGCCACGTCATTAAAGTGCTCTACGTGCTCTTGGTGTCTAATAGTGACATCCATGCTGTAGGCAGGTATAGTGTCCTACATATTAACATTGCCTACGTCCCTGGATGTACTGACGTTCTTTCTTTTGTACACCAAGATGGCAGACGTGATTATTGCATGCACAGTGCCAGGAAAAATTTGTTAGTTAGTCATAAAGTGAGGAAGCCCCTGGTCTCGCTCTAGTGGTGGGCCCGCTTCCAAGAACCTGCCATGCTCCTGTTTTCATGAAACATACTGTGGAGGAAGGAAGACCTTGTCTGAACCCTTCTCTGCCTGCTCTCGTTCTCTCTCTTTCTCTTACAGTGGGACCTGGTGTGTAACCTGCAGGCCCTGCGGCAGATGGCCCAGTCCCTGTTCATGGCTGGGGTGTTGGTGGGCGCCATTGTGTTCGGACGTCTGGCGGACAGGTACTGCTCATTTCCTTCTTGCTTACTTCCTTCTCCAAATTTCCCCACCTACATCTGCCTGTTCCAGGTATCTCTGTAAGAACTGAGCCAGCCCTGACTGCTAATATTCATGATGGCTACCTCATGCTATTCAGTTCATGGTTGTAGGCCTTTTGGAGATAGTGAGAAATTAAATGTATTTTCGGTGCCATTAATAGTAAAGACCACTATGAATGGGAGAGAGTCAATTATAAGTCTGGGTACAGCTTTTTGAGGTGCTGCACTGGCAGGACATATCCTAAACTCCTTGAAACATAGTCTGCCTCCGTCTTCCTAACTTCAGGGAGGACTCATGTATTTGTTTATTAGGTCTGGCTTTAGCCAAGACTTTTTAATTTTACAAAAAATACATGTATTATATACTAACAGAAAGGCCTTTCAGCCAGCTCTCATCATCCATTAGTCTGTTGTTGTATCATTCCCATTTTACTTACACCGACTAGAGCATGCAGCAAGGGGCAGTGAGTCTGCCTACTTCAGGCACTGGCTAACTTCACGTACAGTGAATGCATCTGCTCTTTCACAAATTGCATATCCACACAAAAGGTAGCTCCATTCAGTGCCAGTGTTTTTGTTTGTGCTTAATTAGCACTTAAGTGTTGCCTTTGTGTTTAGAGCCTGATGTGGTAGCAGGGCTCTTTCTACTAGCTCTTGACAGCACAGCATACATTCCAGCTTTTCCAGTTCCTGCCTAATGATGTTGTAAATTCCTTTTGGAGCTGCCTTTTTTATCTAACTGCTGCTGTTTCGCAGTATACCAGATGTTGCCCATTTTAATCTATTCCTTCAGAAGTAATACTCTTTTTAGAATGCATGCAATTACATTGATTTATAACTGAACTTATATTTTATTTGAGAACTACAGCTATTCTTAATAATACATTTAATTTGTATGTCTTGTATGTGTCGTTCTAGTTTTCTTTTAGTGCTCTTGCATGTTATGCTGATATAGATATTTAACTATCACATTACTACTCTGCTTTCAAATTGTTCTTTATCTGCTTTTATGCATTCATTGTACAGAAATACACCCCATGCAGTAGTTCAATACAATGACATCACAATTATCTGACAATAAGGTAGTGACCCTGCGTGACTTAACCTGTGCTTGTAAATATCGCCCCTGTTCACGCAACACTTTGCATGTTAGGGGTGTGACATGGGTGTTGCTGTGGGTGTTCCCACGTGACACCCATGTCCACTGATGCATTTCCAGATTTACGAGGAATCCTAAATCATCAGAATGCTATGCCGCCCTAGTCGTGGCGTAGCAAGGGGCAACAAGGAGAAATGTTTTCATATCTCCTCGTTTATTTCCTCTTTCAATTAGTGCTGCATTCTACAGCACACATTGGAAGAGGAAATCACCTCAATGTATTGTTTTTGTGCAGGAAGGGGCACTAAGCAGGCATCCTGCTGCAAGGGTGTTTGCACCGGCTCATGGCAGCAGTTTGTGCGCCAGTGCAGGGGGAAGCACAGTGATGCGACATATTGTTGTAAATATGTAGCATCCCTGTACTTCTATACTAACGCAACGCTGCCTTAGTTTCTTGTAGATCTGCCCCAAACTATTCTTCCAGTGGATATCCGTCTAGCTGAGGACGCAACAGACAATTTAATGTGCCAGTCAAAACCTGTTGTCTAGGTCTCAGTATGCTAGTGAGAGCTCAACCACCCACTGAGAGAACCATGCATGAGAGCGCATCCAGCCCCCCCCCCCCAGTCTGACCAATAAAAGGTCATCTGCCAACTGAGGTGTAAGCATCTTCCCCTGAAGCGTATCGTCCTCCACTACAGCATGAGCTTCGACGGAGCTCCCCGGGTCTGGACTGCATGATTTCTGAGACCTAGCCGGGCTAGATGTTTGACTCCATATTTCCTCCATCTCCTGTACCCTGACGTCAGCAGCCTGCCTCTGTGTTGGAGGCCCCTTCATGTGCTTCCCATCTCCCCAGCTTGGGTCTTGCTGCAGCCGGTGCACTGATGCCTTTTGTTTGCAGCCATTCTTTGTAATGTGGTGAGCGTGGACTCAGTAACATAGACCCTATTCATTAATGTTCTCTGATCAGCACGAAGTAAATTGATGTCCAGGGTCAAGGAGTCCATTTTTGTCCTAAACATTGATAGAACGCATGATGGCGTCGAATTTGGAGGTATGCGAATCTCAAGTGGCTTCCACATGGCCAATTAAAGTGCCCCCCAGGAGAGTCAACACCCTTTTGGCCACAGGCAAGGGAGCAGCCTGAGCCTTAACCAGTCTGCCTTTACCCATAGTAGCCACAATCAAACAGGGGGCTGGTGGGGTCCATCACTCTTCTCTGTCAACTCCAACAACCAAAGGCGCCACCCCGTCACAGGTGATGTATATATGTGTTGGCACCAGGGCTTTAAATGGGCCAGGTCTCACCAGTAGTTTTATAAAGGAGACCTCGAAACGGGTCGGTGTCGGGCTCTGTTTTGTGCCATGGCACAGGCGGTCCGCTTTTTTCTGGACTGCAGTGACAACAGGCACATCGATGTGCGCGTGCTCACACTGCAGCACTGGAATTCCCTCCTCTTTTTGAAACGCAGAGAACAGCAACATTGTCGTGGTGTCACCAGGGCTTTAAGCGGAAGCTTTTTCAATATTCTATACAAACCAATAGTCCTGACTTGTTGTAGGTATGATCTTACTTGTTGTATCATATATAGGGATGCAATGACAGAAGTAGCAAAATACAAGTCGGGCGGCATACTATGCTAAGCACAGGTTTTTAGCTTACGTGTTTTTAACCCACGCCCTTAATTATATTGGCCACGCCCCTTTGAGAGCCTCCCCAGTTCCTACATCCCACTTAAAGCCCTGATTGGCACCCAAGCCCTCTACTTGGCTCGTGTTACTTTCGATGCTCCAACCTCCGAGGTGCTACCACAGCACTCTGGTTCAGCCATCCTCAAGGGCCCGACCCTTCGCTGGTTTACGAATCGTGGGCAGCAGCAGGCATGAAGATGGACAGTCCCATCTGGGGCACAGGGACCTAGATACTTCAGTACAACAAGCACCGGGCTCCGTTCGCAATCTTGCCCCGCCTGGAGGGCCGGCGGCTGGTGACATTTGAAAGTGGGGGGAGGGCGTAACATTATTGTCGTACTGCATCGCTCGCACAGTACCGCATGTAGAAAAGGCCTCACTGCGCAGGCACAGTTGCAATTGGCACATATGACCATTGGTTTGTGTGAGATGTAGAGAGACCAAGGATTGGATGAGCAGGTGTTCTAAAATGTTTATGACACACTGACAGTGTGAGAAACTCGCACTGCCTCCCTTCAGTCTCAACTCCAGGTCTCAGTTTTGGGTCGTTTTAGACATCCTCCAGCAACCTGCTCTCATTCAGACACCTAGAGGCGACTCAGATCACAATTTCAAGAATAAAACGGTGCACGAAAAAAAAAAACGACACAAACACAACATCCTGGAAAAAGCCATTATCTATACACACACACAATCAGTATATTTGCCCTCGGGTATCCATATAATTTGCAATAATGAGAGATCTCATGACACACATTTTTGCCATTGCACCATCCAGTCAACTTGGATGAATACAGTACAAAAAATCAACATACATTTCAGAGACAATTACTTTTTTCATCTATTCATTCAATTATATAAAGTTGGCAGGTGTCTTCTTAACCCTGTTCTCTATTGAAGGCTTGATACAACTTAGGATATGCCAAATAAGCATTTCTCCGACAAAATAAAGTATGTACTATAGTCTCCGACGCATGTGAGCTTAAACATACCCTCTGAAACACAAATTCAGAGTATGCTTTTTATTACAGTTTTCAAGTAAACAGTTTTACATAAATATACAAGTGAAAGGCAGGTGAGTGCGGTTGGGGTAATAGTTGCCGCCTTAGGTGCCAAAATGGGAGAAAAAACAATGAAAGAAGGGACACCAAAGCACCATGCCGGAACATTACAATAAAGCTGATGCAGCAGCTCTCGATATTGCCCTGGCTCAGGGGTGTGAAATTGAGGCTATTAGCCTGGGACAAGCCACAGTGGCCCTCCGCCGCATCCAACACCTAGACTCACAGCAAGCAAGCAAATAACACTCGCTCAGCAGAGACCTACCCACCTGAATATAGGCAGGAGGGGAAGGGGGACAGCGGCGTTACAGCTTTGGTGAGAGCACCACAGAGTCCACCACCTCAGGCAATAACTGCCCCAAGCATCCAGTCTTGGGCAAGCCACCTGTATCGCATCACAGGATGGTAAAATCGGGACTCTACGCACTCACCTAGTCTCCTACTTCCAAAGGTCCTCACAGTCTTCCCATCTAGCCAATTCCTTCCCCCATTTACCCAGGTCAGGACGTTGGTGGATTTCCAGCTCATCGCCAATTGTCATCGGGCAAGTACAAGCGCCAATTCCGTAAACATGTCTGCAGTCTTCTGGGCGTCACTGCGAGCACGGAGACCCAGTAAACAAAGCTGCAGAGAAGTGTCTGTCGTTTGGCAAATAACTTCCAGTACAGTGGCCCAGTACAGAGCCAGCACCAGGTAAGTCAGGGTCCTGAATCTCAGCCTGGTGAACAGGACTTGTGAAGCGGTCGCTCCCCACGCTCCCTGGCCTGGGTATCGTTGTGCTTTGCCCGCATTGCTTAATTGAATTGGTGCCTGCTTTAGCTTACTGCTGCCAAGCATTATTTTGCCCATTACTCACTTTGTATTTGTGCAAATTTTCACTTTGCTCGCATTTTTATCTGTTTAAATTTTGGAGCGCTCGCACTGCTTTAATTAATTAAATAATCATTGCCTGATTGTGCCGGTGCTACTGCCCATAGCGACACTGTACATTGTGCCCCAATCTCGTCCTGTTTTCGGTTTTGCTTTCGCTGCCATCTTTGCTGTTGTGCCTCGTAGCCAGCCTCTCCCCCCGCTCCCGCCTCCCAGCTGCTCCTCCCTCCCACTGACTGATAAGGCTCGCTCCGTAGACAGAAGCGCTGAGACCGTCCTGACTCCTTGTGAAGTGGTCGCTCCCCACACTCCCTGGCCTGGGTATCGTTGTGCTTTGCCCGCATTGCTTAATTGAATTGGTGCCTGCTTTAGCTTACTGCTGCCAAGCATTATTTTGCCCATTACTCGCTTTGTATTTGTGCAAATTTTCACTTTGCTCGCATTTTTCTCTGTTTAAGTTTCGGAGCGCTCGCACTGCTTTAATTAATTAAATAATCATTGCCTGATTGTGCCGGTGCTACTGCCCATTGCGACACTGTACTTTGTGCCCCAATCTCGTCCTGTTTTCGGTTTTGCTTTCGCTGCCATCTTTGCTGTTCTGCCTCGTAGCCAGCCTCTCCCCCCGCTCCCGCCTCCCAGCTGCTCCTCCCTCACTCCGCCCCCCCACTATCCACTTATGCCAGAACAGCTGACGCGCAGCGTCCACGCACAGCGGAAGCGCCCCATGCGCGCCGAAGGTGCGCTAAAGTTAAGCCCGTCTACGCCCGTCCGCGCCTGGACCGTGCCCAGCGCCAAACCCCCTGGCCCCCGCAAAATCCACTCCACCCGCATAACGTACGACTCCACAACCCTCTCTGCCCTTAACCCCGGCCAACCACCAAACTGCTACCAAGCCGCCCCAGGACACACCCATGGACCCTTCACCTGCCACTCCTGCAAGTTCGACTGCATCAGGACCCACACCAAATCCACAAACTCCAAACAGAGCTCCGACACTAACCACCTGAAGTTATCCTGCTCAACACCCGCTCGGTCCACAGACACGCCATCGAACTCTGGAACCTACTCGACACCACATCGCCGGACGTCGCCTTTCTTACAGAAACCTGGATGAACGCCTCATCAACGCCCGACATCGCCACAGCCATCCCTGACGGCTACAAGATCATCCGAAAGGACCGCACCAACCAAACAGGAGGAGGCATCGCCATTGTACATAAAAACACCATCCGCATCACGACCAGCTCCGACGATCACCTCACAGCCGCCGAACACCTTCACTTCCAGATCCACATCGACCTCAAGACCACACTCAGAGGCACCCTAATCTACAGGCCACCAGGACCCCGCACACAATTCAGCGAAGACATCACTGACTTCATCAGCCCACACGCCCTCCCCTCCGAGGACTACATTCTACTGGGAGACCTCAACTTCCACCTGGAAAAGAACAACAACAGCAACACCACCACCCTTCTGGACAACCTCGCCAATCTCAGACTCAAACAACTTGTTGACACCCCCACCCACTATGCCGGGCACACGCTCGACCCAATCTTCACTTCCAGCAAGCACATCTCCTTCAATCACACCACAGCTCTCCATTGGACAGACCACAGCTGCGTTCACTTCATCTACAAAAAGACTACGACCCACAACAACCCACAACCAATTCCCCGCAGAAACTGGAACAAAATTACCACTGACCAACTCTTCACATCGCTTCACCAAAACCCTCCTATAAAATCATCGGACCCAAACCTTGCAGCCACCAACCTCACACAATGGATCACCCACAGCGCTGACGAATTAGCACCCTTGAAAAAACATCAAATCAAGCAAGGTAGCAAAAAATACCCCTGGTTCAACGATGACCTTAAGAAATCCAAGAAGTTATGTCGCACCCTCGAGAAAGCCTGGAGAAAAAATCCAACCACGGACAACCTGGCCAACTTCAAGAACGCCACCCGCAAACACCACCAACTGTTCCGATCCACCAAGAAATCAGCATTCAAGGATCGACTCGACAACAACGCTCACAACCTCAAGGAACTATTCAACATCGTCAAAGAATTTACCAACCCCACCGCTGGCACCAATGACATCACTCCCTCCCAAGACCTCTGCGACTCCCTAGCCTCATTCTTCCACAACAAAATTGCTGACATACATAACAGCTTTGAAAACCAGTCCGGAGACCAGTCCACCCCACCCACCTCCGAAATAAAACCCCCTCCAACAACCTTTATGCCTGGAACCCAATCACCACTGAAGGCACCATCCGCCTGATGAATTCCATCCACTCAGGATCGCCAACCGACCCATGTCCCCACCACATTTTCAACAAAGCAGACTCCAATATTGCACCCTATCTCCGAGACGTCATCAACTGCTCCCTCAATTCCGCTACCTTCCCGGAAAGCTGGAAACATGCCGAACTCAGCGCCCTTCTGATGAAACCCACTGCAGACCCCACTGAACTTAAGAACTACCGCCCCATCTCGCTCCTCCCATTCCCTGCCAAAGTCATTGAGAAAGCCGTCAACAGTCAGCTCGCCGCCTTCCTCGAATCCAACAAATCCCTCGACCCTTCACAGTCCGGCTTCCGAGCCAAACACAGTACCGAGACCGCCCTCATCGCAGCAACAGACGACATTCGAACACTACTGGACAACGGAGAAACAGCTGCCCTCATCCTACTTGACCTCTCCGCAGCCTTCAACACAGTCTGCCATAGCACCCTTATAAAACGCCTCAGCAATGTCAGAATACAAGGAAAAGCATTGGATTGGATCATCTCGTTCCTCGCCGGAAGAACCCAGAGAGTCCGCCTTCCCCCTTTTAGATCAGAGGCCACCGAAGTCATCTGCGGCGTACCATCATCACTCAGTCCCACCCTCTTTAACGTATACATGAGTCCCCTCGCATCCATCGCGCGCCAACACAACCTCAACATCATCTCCTACGCAGACGACACCCAGCTGATCCTCTCCCTCACCAAAGACCCAAACATCGCCAAAACCAACCTACACAAAGGAATGAATGAAGTAGCCAAGAGGATGAATAACAGCCGTTTAAAACTGAACTCGGACAAAACGGAAGTCCTCATCTTAGGTTCATCCCCCTCCGCCTGGGACGACTCATGGTGGCCACCAGCCCTGGGAAACCAACCCATACCTACGGACCACGCACGTAACCTGGGCTTCATCTTGGACCCCTCCTTTTCAATGACCAGACAAGTCAACGCCGTCTCATCATCATGCTTCAACATCCTACGTATGCTCAAAAAAATCTTCAGTTGAATCCCCACCGAAACAAGAAAGACGGTCAACCACGCACTGGTCACAAGCCGACTGGACTACGGAAACACCCTTTACGCCGGAACCACAGCCAAACTACAGAAAAAACTCCAACGCATCCAAAACGCCTCAGCCAGACTCATACTTGACATCCCCCGCCAAACTCACATTTCCGGTCACCTAAAAGTCCTTTTACAACCCCACCCACCAACTTCGATCGTCCAATCAAGCCCTCGCCGCAATTCCACGCATCCATAGATCCACCATGGGGGGAAGATCCTTCTCCTACTTAGCGGCCAAAACCTGGAATTCTCTCCCCACCCACATCCGCCTTACACAGAACCACCTCTCCTTCAGAAAACAACAAAAAACTTGGATATTCGATAAATAAAGTACCCCCCTCCCTCAAGCGCCTTGAGACCCTCTGGGTGAGTAGTGCGCTATACAAATGTTAAACTTGAACTTGAACTTGGTATATATCCATGAGACATGGTTCCATAGCGGGTTCAGATCAGATTTCAAGGCGCTGTACAGGCGCACCGAGTTTCAACCATCTCGGTGTGATCTCTGTTACACATAGTCCAGCTCCAGAAATGACCTTTAATAGTCTGGCTAAGAGTTGAATTAAAGGCCAGGGCTGCTTAAAAATCAAGGAAACCCAGAATATTACATACCTCACTGTTCACCGTCTCCCCACCCCATGTGCCAGAAAGACATACATTTTAGAACAAACAGGCCACAAATATATATCAAATAAAAACAAATAAACTTACCATCCGGAGACTCGTCCCGACTCCCGCCTTCCTCGTTTTCAACTTCTTCAACGTCCTGCAGCACGTCATCAGGAAGGCGGCGCGGCAGGCAGCCTCCCTCCCCTCCACTCCACCGCCGCGTTTTTCATTGGTGCGGCCGGCTGCCCCAGGCTACGTCATTTTTTTCAGCATACATAGAACAGGAAGAGTGAGTGGGTGAGTTACTCAAGGGCAGGGGGGAGGGGCTTGGGGGAGTGGCTTTGCCACTGTTGTTAATACTGTCTGGGCGGCCTCAGGCTGACCAAACAATCAGTGTTAACAACAGTGGGCAAGCCACTCCCCCAAGCCACTCCCCCCTGCCCTCGAGTAACGCACCCACTCACTCTAAACCAGGAAGTGTTCTGCTTTCTCGCCGTGCGAGAAGGCAGAAACAAATCACAAATGGTAGTTATATAACTACCATTTGTTTCTGCCTTCTCGGACGGCGAGAAAGCAGGGGGGCGGCGCCCAAACGCTCCCTACGTTGCTCTGCCAATAGCTCCAGCCCACAGGCCCTCGTCTTGGGTGCCTCCACACTCTCTGGGGCCACATGTTTACTGGCAGTGAGAGCAAAAGTCGGCAGCTGGGCACTCCGTCACAATCCAAGAAGCAGCCGCTGTTCCAGGGGCCCTGGAGTCATCACAGACCCTCACCTGTGCTCAGCCCCACCCAGCCTCCCTGGCCGCCTGCGCGATCTTGCCTGCTCTGTACTTGCCATGGATTGGTCGTTGCCAATCGTATGGTTTCTTCTCCCCTCAGCTGCCACCAGTGTTTTGTGCTCCCCCGGGCTCCTCCGGGCGCAGGATCAGATCATGGGGCCCGTAGGCCTCACCAGAGCTCTAGCGCGGCACGTCCGCACCTGGTGCCATCTTAGCCGCGCCCCCCAACTATTGCATTACTATTTGAATCTATCTATCTATCTATCTATCTATCTATCTATCTATCTATCTATCTATCTATCTATCTATCTATCTATCTATCTATCTATCTATCTATCTATCTATCTATCTATCTAATCATCTCTGTCTTTATGTCTGTGTAAACCTCTCTGTCTGTTTTGCAAGCCTCTCTGTCTGTCTGTGTGAGCCTCTCTATCTGTGTTGTGAACCGCTCTATTTATCTAACTGTTCAACATTCTCAATCCATTTCTAAAAAGAAATACAATAAATAGCATTACAAAAAAAGAATTAGGAAAGGCAAGCGGCTGACAGCCAACACCAGACTGATTAGCTTTTTTAGGTCAGTGTTAGTTTGGATGTTTTGATTTTACTAAAATTAGGTGTATAACATAGTTACTTATAAGGGTTTTTAGTCAGACTTCATCCATAAGTCTCTTGTGTCATTTACATTTTTCTTCCGCTCACAGTCCACTCTAGCCATTGTCTGACTTCACTGTGAGTTACAACATTCTTCCCCTTCACAAGGAGCACCCCCACACCAAAGTAGTTCCCTTTAGTGCAAGTAACTACTATGGTAATGTGTGCCTATTAGACCAAAAAATATTTTTTTCTTTACTCAATGTTTTTAAATTGATGAGGGCCCATCAGCTGCCCCAACAATAACATTTGGCCAAAAACACGAGTTATTAAAACAAGAAGTGGGACAACGCCAGATCTCTTGACTTTACCAATGCTTGTTTATCTACTCCTTTTGGTAACATGAAAGTATTGAAGTAGGTCCCAAATATTTCTACTGCATTATCTGATTAGCCCTCGTAGTTGACTTTGGGAAACAAATATTGCAATCCATTGACAGTGTTATCAAAATAAAGATTGGCAGCTACACACCCGTAGCTTTGACACATCATCTCCTGCTCCACTCCCAATTCTTTAAAAAAAATCACTTTTGTTTTTTAACTTTTGGTCCTGTAGCTGTGCTAATACTGTCTTCCCATTTTTCATGTGCATGTGGCAATGGACACAGGTTTGGACGTCGCACCATGATTATCTGGTCCTACCTGCTGATGAGTGTTGCGGGCACTTGTGTGGCTTTCCTACCCTCCTTCAGCTGCTACTGCTTTTTCCGTTTCTTGACCGGCATGGCTGTCTCCGGGGTCCAGCTCAGCGCTTTCTCTCTAAGTGAGTAGCAAAAATAGCAGAGCAATGTCAGCAATACAGGGTGGATGGAAGTAGGAACAAGCACTGACAATATCAAAGGGTCTGAAACTGCTTCTTCATTGACAAAGTGAGTTTGTTTATGTGGTTTTGTGGATAACCATGGTTGCATGAAATAATGTGTCAATTGGTGGGTGAATGGAAGCTTCCATATATGTGCTATTGATCCATACCTGCATCTATTACTTGTTGTCCATGCACCTTGTCACTCATAGAGTTTTTCATTCTTGCATTAATTCACTAGCCCATCCCCTAAGATCCCTTCCCCACATACACACCACCAGTCACTATTGTGGTGACTGACAATTATACTGTTAGCAAATTTCCAAAACACAAAAATGCACATATAAGTCTTTCCTTAATGTGTACTTTGAATATGCCAGTGGCAAAGTTTCATCACTTTGAAACTACTTATTTAGTATGTCAGCATGAGTGTTGCAACTATAACTCATGCCCCTGCAACTTACAGCCTTGTCATCAAAGATGTAATTTCAGATGTAGCAGTGATGTTATCAATGATGTCATAGAACATAGCATGAGTGATGTAATATGGGAGGTAATTAGTAGTGCATGGCGAGGGCAAAGGTTTTAGTTATCGTAGGGCACGAGTTAAAGTTACTAAAAATAGCAATAACTGGTAAATTTGAGTTTTTTTTGTTTAAAACGTTATATTGGCACTTGAACTTTAACCTAGCTATGATGTCACTTTACCCTTTGTTTCTTTCAGCATATTTCTAGTTTTTTTAAACATAAAGTAACATTTTATTACTATACATATAGCCATCCCCCAGTAGCGCACAGCCAAAAGTCGTGCATGGTGGAGGGGAGGTGGGTGTTTTAGTGGTGGCTGGTGGGGAGTTAGCCACAGGGCCTGGCCATATCCTCTGTGAATTCGCACCAAAATGTAAAAAAAATGGTTTGACTACAGGTGGGATCCCTCTGGGACTTCACCATCAGGCAGCCTAGGGGTCAGGCTATCCCTACCCTGATCACTTATGTATTTTTCAAATCTTTCTTTTAGGACTCAGGACTAAGTCAGCAGGGCAGTCCTCTGAGAAAAAGGTCAGGCCTCAAGCAGCAGGGCAGTCCTTTGGGGAACAAGGAAATCCTCAAACATCAAGACAATCCTCTGGTAGCAGTAGGGCAGCCCTCTGAAGAGGCAGGTTTCAAGCATCAGGGCAGTCGTCTGAAAAACAAGGCAGACTTTAAGCAGCAAGGCCGTCTTTTGGAGTACACCGCAATCCTTCTGAAGTCTTCCACAGGTCCAGGAGTATATCTTGAATGGGCGTTCAGAAGGCCCAATATTTATGCCTGGTGCCAACCTTTGAAGTGTGGGTGACATTTTGGAAATCCCCACATCTGGCTATGGAAAGTTTCTTTCCTCTCCAGGCCAAGGCTCCAAGATGTTTAAGGTGACAAGGGACTGGTGTCAAGTGTCTTTAAGAATATTCTGGAGGCAGTCCTTTGAAATTTAGGTGGGGCAGGGAACAGCTTCTCTCCAACCATCCTGGCAGGATGGCTCATCCTTACAACCCCTAGACTCTCTTTGTCTCATTGTCTGCAAGGAATACACAAAGGGCAACTGCCAAACTATTCACAGTCATATGACCTAGGACACAGGCACCAAATGGGTAGGACAAGAACATTCCTAAAATTGTAATTTTCAGAATTGTGGCCTAAAATCTAACTTCACTTTTAAAGAGGATTTTAAATTGCAATTCATTTGAGACCAAATATGATATTTCTACCTGTTCCCAATCAGAGGTTATCACTTATTAAATGTATTAAGTTAACCTAATGTTATCCTATGGGAGAGATAAGCCTTACAGTTGTTAAAAAGGGATTTAGGGGTTTTTCACTATCAGGACATGTAAAACTTAAAAACACATGTCCTACTTTTTCAATACAATGCCTCCTACCCTGTGGACTGCTTAGGAAGTACCTTAGGGGTGACTTATGTGTAATAAAAAGGATAGTTTCTGTCTGGAAAAAGGGTTAATTTGACAGGTTGAATTGGCAGTGTAAAACTGCAGTACAGGTTGCAGTGGCAGACCTGAGACATGATTTAAAGGACTACTTTAGTTAATGGTGCAATAAGTGCTGCAGGTCTACTAGTAGCATTTAATTTACAGGCCCTGTGTAAATGCAGTACCATTTTACTTGGGACTTATAAGCAAATTAAATGTGCCAATTGGGTGTAAGCCAATTTTACCATCTTTAAAGGAGAGAGCACAAGACCTTTAGCACTGGTTAGCATTTGTAAGAGTAGACTTGAAATACTGGCACTGTTCCTCCGGAGCTGGAGGAAACAAGCATTAAAAACATACTCACACATAGATGTGCCTCTAACTGACAGATATCTCTTATCACTAGCAAAATTAAAAAACTTCAGAAAGTATTAGCGACTCACCTACTTGCAGTCTCCACTGACTTGGTACAGTGGCTTTATGCCTTTGTCAATCCACCAGACAGGGCATTTGTAGATTACACAATACTATTGCCCTAGCACCCAACTACATGATCCTCTAGCTATATTATAAATCAATTTTGAAAAAGCTTTTGGTAGCATTTCAGAGCATTATTTATTCCGTCTATTGAGACATTTGTGCTTTTGATCTACGATAACTCTCCGATATCAAGCTCTTATAAACAATATCACAGGCCTATTTTAGAAAGGGAGGGACCCTGTTGCGTTCCTTTCCATTGAAGAGGCACAAGACAGAGAAGTCCAATTTTACCTTTATTATTTGAGTTGGCAGTGGACAGAGAATCACATCAAGGGGTTTGGCTGGTCGGATAACTGTGTGGATATGGTCTCTGTATATGCTGATGACCTTCTTCTCTATGTGTTCCTACTAGCAAGGTTAAGCCGAGTGATAACGGGCACATTAGACAACTTCAGCACTCTCTCCATCTTATGGTCAATTAGAACAAGACAAGGCGTTTTCCAATCGGGTGGTCCCAGGAAAAACTTACATGGGCATGCAGGGTTGATTGTCAAACACACAGGATTTCTATATCTTGGGCTAAACATTGCCGACAATGCAATAGGTGCTAACACCCACAATATAATGCCTTTGCTTACCACTGTTCGAAGAGACATGCAGAAATGGACTAAGCTCCCTTTCTCAATACTGGGTCAGATAGCACATATAAAGATGATGATTCTCCCCAAATGATAATATATCTTGCAAAACTATCCTATTTACATACCAGGCTATTTTTTACTCTGCAGCTTTGTAATTTGGAGTCTCATGAATCTTATTCTAGGGGTTGTGGTACATAAAATAAAAATGTAGAATTGAAAACTAGCAATGCTAAAGCCATATATGAATTCATATACTACCAGGTGTAATACGCAGCCTATTAGTACAGTGACTTTGTTACTGAATGATGAACCTTCCAAATCGCAAGTACTGGCAGTTTACACACACAATTAGTATGGAGTCAGCAATGCCGGTCATGCAATGTACTTCCCAGACCGAGGTGTTAAATACATTTCAGGTGCATAGTCCCATGCACACTGCTACCTTGTCGCAGACCGATGCTGAGCCTCCTGTGATCAAACTTCCTTTCAAGCTGCACCTTATGTTATGATTTTCACAACTGTTTCTTGTTTGCCTCAACGCACATGGAAAACAAGGAAACGTTAAAGAACAAGGCAGGTTCTTTGGATGTGTGCACTCATATAAAGAACTGTCAAATTAATCATAAGAACATTATTTTAGTTATGCAGGTTTTTTGATTACTTCAAGGATTGCAAGGGAAATTAAATTGTTCTTAATTTCAGGAATGTGTGCCTTGTTCTCTGGATGTTAATAACTCCATCCATCACAATTTAATTCTATCATGATGAGCGAAAATGTGTTTAAATTTATACTAATGATATAATAAAGAGAGAGCCCAAACCTTTGAGGCGGGTAATCTCAGGAACCACTGCACCAATCACAAAACCCAATAAAGCATTGGAAAGGGCCGTTGCAGCAAAAGGACATAGGCTATGCAGATGCCCACCATATACATTTAAAAGGTAAAAGAACCGTGCCAGCAAAGTAGTCCCTTGTGGGCGTGTCTGCGTTGTGCTGTGGGCGTGTGCTGGGGGCGTGACAAACGCTGGGGGCCTGTGGTACGTTCCGCCCTTCATGCCATGTCTCATATCGTGTGCTAATCCCACCCTGCTCCTTTTAAATACCCCTGAACCCCATAATCATAACCCACCCTTACTCCTTAAAATACCCCAACACCCTTAAACACTAACCCATCTTAACCCTATAAATATACCCTGTACCCCAAAACCCAAACCTATCCCTAAACCGTAAAAATACCCCTGTACCCCAAAACCCAAACCTAGCCCTGAACCCTATAAATACCCATGTACCTCAAAACCCAAACCTACCCCTGAACCCTAAAAATACCCCTGTACCCGAAAAAAACAAAACTAACCGTGAACTCTAAAAATACCACTGTACCCCAAAACCCAAACCTACCCCTGAACCCTTAAAATACCCCTGTACCCCAAAACCCAAACCTAGCCCTGAACCCTTAAAATACCCCTGTACCACAAAACCCAACCCTACCCCTGAACCCTAAAAATACCCCTGTACCCCAAAACCCAAACCTAGCCCTGAACCCTAAAAATAACCCTGTTCCCCAAAACCCAAACCTACCCCTGAACCCTAAAATACCCCTGTGCCCTAAAACTCAAACCTAGCCCAGAACCCCAAAAATACCCCTGTACCCCAAAACCCAAACCTAGCCCTGAACCCTTAAAATACCCCTTTACCCCAAAACCCAAACCTACCCCTGAACCCTAAAAATATCCCTATACCCCAAAACCCAAACCTAGCCCTGAACCCTAAAAATACCCCGTACCCCAAAACCCATACTTATCCCTCAACCCTAAATCTACCCCTGTACTCCATAACTCAAAACTATATCTGAACCCTTAAAATACCCAAACATCCCAAAACATATACCTCAGTACCCCAAAATATATACCCCTATACCCATACTTACCTTATTCAAACATTAAAAATAAACATGCTTTTACCATTCATGCATTTACAACGAATTTCGTTGTAAATGTATGCGTGGTAAAAGCATATAAAATGTAATGCCATGCGTTATAATGGCATTGCAGAGTCATGGTACTTTCGTAATGAAAGTATGCAGAGTGATGGTATGCAGAAAGAAAGTTACGGAATAATGGGTGTTTACCCTCCCTCGGTAAGTACATTGGTGGCACGGCGGCCCACATCTCTAGCAACATACTCATATTTTTTCACCACCCATTTGAAAAATGCACAGCTCTCTCTCATTGATGGCCAGCACCGACATACACTTTTAGACACACCTCCCGCCACAAGTTCTAGAATTGCGAACTTTAGGGCTGGGGAGCTACGTTTGAATCTCTGCATCAGTTCAAGATCCTGTGATTCCAGGCAAATCGCTTTATCTACCCGTGCCTACCACAAATGAATGTGTTCTTCTGTAATGTAAATTGTGCTCATGCCATGTTGTTGAGTTCGCGCTATATAATATTGCAAGGAAAAATAAAGTAGGGAAACTTGAGTTCACATACTACTGAACGGGCACTCTGAAGTGGAGAAGTGTGGCACAATGGTTAGAGCGGCAGACCCTGATGCAGAGGTCTGGCCCGGGACCAGGGTTCAATTCCCCACCTCTGTGGATCTTGGGCTCAAAAATTCCTCGGACCTGACAAATCTCGCCTTAGTGCCTATTCCAATCATGGTGTCCCACTCTGCAACTCTGGGCAATAGCTTGCTTAATCTCCACAACGGCCCCCACAACGCTAAGGATGCCTGGCCTCCACCTTGGAGCATCCCGCCGTGATGGGCCGTTGTGGAGATTAAGCAAGCTATTGCCCAGAGTCACAGAGTGTGAACCCGTGAGTCGAGAAGGCACCAGAGCAAGAATTATCGAGTCCGTGGAATTTTTGAGCCCAAGACCCGCCGAGGCGGGGAATTGAACTCTCAGATTCCGGGTCTGCCGCCTCTAACCCCTGAGCCACACTGGCTCATATTCACTCATAGTGAATATGATCAAGTTACATTTTATAAGGTTATTTGGTATTATAGTTTTCTAGAAATATGGGTTATTTGCTCTTTTTAGGTCTGGCGTTAGATAAGACCTTTTGATTTTACTAAAATAGATGTATAATAAAATTATATAAAGGGGCTGTCATTCACATTTGTGTCCGTCGAATGCTGCATACAGCATGGGGCATTGGGTCACCGTACTTCAGCCACTGGCTAACTTCACGTTGAGTGACTGCATTTAACCTTTTTAGAAGGAAAACATCCACACACAAGGTATTTCCCTTTAGTGACAGTGTTTCGTTGCCTTTGTAGAAACATGTGTGATAGAAGGGCCTTTTCTTTACCAGGTCTGAGTACAGGGCAGAGTTAATCTTTATCAGTTCCTCTCTCTTACTAATACTGTTGTAAATTCCTTTTAAGGTGGCATTTATTTATCTGACCCTGCTGTTCAACATCATAGCAGCAGCTCACTTGAGGGTTCTCTGTCTTTGCAACCCTGTCTGTCTGTCCTTCTTTCTTTCTTACTTATTCTTCCTTTCTTTCCTCTTTCTTACCTTTATTCCTCCTGTCTTTTCCTCTTTCTTTCCCTTTTTCTTTCCTTCTTTTTTCATTCCTTCTTTCTTTCTTGCCTTCATCTTTCTTGATTTTATTCTTTCTTTCTTTCTTTCCCTTTCATTTACACCTTTCTCTTTCTTACTTTGCTTCTTCAGCTCCTTCCTCTTTCAGTCTTTCTTTCGCGCCATTCTCTTTCTTTCTTTGACGCCTTCCTCTGTGTTTCTACTTTCTCTCTAGGCAGCAGGCGGCAGCCAGTGCCAGACCAATTTACTTTTTTTACATCAGTTTTAGCCAAGATCTTTTGATTTTACTAAAATTATATTTATGACATAGATAGTTATTGGGGGTTTCAGTCAGACGTCTTCCATTAGTCTGTGGTTGTGTCATTCACATTTTTTTTCCACTCATTCCAGATTGCATCAAAAGTTAATGTGGCAGCCCACTGTAGCTATTAGTTGACTTCACTATGAATTATGGCTTGCTGCAGTTTTACAAGGAACACATCCACACTCTAAGTAGATCCCTTCAGTGCAAGGAAGTACATTGGTAATGTGTGATTTTTGAGACCAAACCAACATTTTTGCCCTTAGCCAATGTTTTTTTTAGATTGATGAGGTCACAGCTGGTTCCCGAACATAACATTTTACAAAAACAGTGATGAAACAAGAATCGCCAAAAGGCTTGCGGCCAATGCCAGACAAATTGGCTTTGCAGTACTTGTTTATAGGAAGTTGTTCTACTTTTCTACTTCTGGCTACTGCTTCCCCTTTAGACAGAGCTCATGGTGGCCTCATGATTTGTGTACCGTTATCGCTAGTATGTCATGTCAGGTAAAGGAGGCTTGTACAGGTTGGCCAAATCTCTTGACATTTCACCTTACCTTCAGGACATTTGGCCTACTTATGATTGTGAACTTTTATAACTACAATATTTCTAGTTGTATTTGTAATAACATTTAAAAATCATACAACAAATTGAAGAACAGTGTTGATTCCTCCACATATAACACTAGAGATTGAATAGTTCTACTTTCAGGTCTCTTTAACATCAAGCAGGCACTGTTAATATCCTTCTTTGTATAAATGTTGGCAGCCACAGACTCTGATCCAGTTAAATGAGGCAACAAGAGGCATTATTGAAAGTTTTGGCCATACACAATCTATGTCATCCTTGTGAGATTTTTTTAACCATGACAATGACAGTGTTCCAATGTTTGTCACTCTAGAAAGTTGTAGAATCAATGAATATATCATGGTTTCAAATAGCTTAATAGATTTTGAACCACTTGCGACCACAAGGCTCTGGTTTTATCTCTTATAGGTATTTAGGGAGGTTTTCATTCTGGTCACCAATCAAGCATGGATTGTGTCTGTAAAGACCAAAGGAGAATGTTGAAATGGGACATGGTGAACTTACATAATCTACTTTGTAACATGTGAAAACAGTGCTTTAGAAAAAAAAATTAAGTCTTCAAGATTTTCCAGAGATAGACCACACCAAGGGCGCTTTTGATAACATACGTTTTATTATTTCTGAGTTAATGGCTATAAAACCCCCAGGCAATCACGATTGAAAATGGAGCATAAATGGTTGTTATGATCTGATGTCTGCCCTTAAATTTATTAAACGAGACAAAGATGGGGGTCACTAGTTGTCGTAGAATCTGCAAAAAGACTTTGATCTATAGGAAGAGATTCATCTACGAAATCGCATGAGTTGATTTATTTATTGTAAGTAAAGCAAATGATCAGAATTTGTTTTGGAAAGTTGTGAATAATAAATATTTTTTCTGATGGATACTTTTATCCACAGATTCCTCACCTTCTGAATGTTCCCCAGGTGTCAGACTAGATCAGGAAACTTGTAGAGTACTTATCCTGTGCTCCAACAGGTGGTGTTGTGCAACTCCATACAGCTGTCATTCTGTTCTGAAAGTGATGAGCAGGTCCCCTTATGAAGGCCACCCATATTCCCTGGGTCAGTTCCTTTCTTTCTGAGTCTTTAGACACTGATCCGAAGCTTGTCCCTGGCCTTTGACCAGGTATTTGTGAAAATTTCTACAAGTGTGCATGGAAAATGTCACCCCCTAAAACAATAGGGTTTAAACCGTGCCGAGGCTATTGAAAGCAAATATCTATGACAGATCTCACAAAGGGTCTGATTACAACTTTGCCGGTGTGGCCCCGGGGGCGATGCCTCACCACCAAAGTTGTAGTCAGACCCCGCCAGATTAGGAGTTTCCTCCTGTCTGGCTGGCTGGTTTTTAGCATTCCCATGGCAATGCCTCTAGAAATGGGCACTGCAATGGAAGCACCAAATCAGTTCCTGTACAGCATGGGCTGCATAGTCCATGCCATGCAGGAACTGGGTGTGAAAACAAAAGTGGGGTTGGCTCTGATCAGCAAGGCTGAGCCTATACAACAAATAACAAAAGAAGTGCCAGTGCTGATGATATTTCTTCAATTATCACTCTTAACATCCACACTAAGAACACTAATTCAAAATGGGGTATTTGCTCATTACTCGCAATTTTTATTTTTGAAGATTAACAATTTTTACAAAGTTTTTCTATTTTATAAAAAGAGAAGCATATAAGAAATAGGGACACATCAACAAACCACATTCAATAGAGACTTCATGCATTCTAAATCTTCAATCATATCACAATCAACACAGCATTCATCACATTCATATCTCGATCAATCATACCACATACTACCACTATAGTAAAACAAAGAATATACTGGATCTGCACAAGTTATACAAACATTTAGTACAATTTAAAGAAATTACATTCCTATCTGTTGATGAATTTAGAATCATTCATTAGAACTTGATACAGTAAAAGGTAATGTACATAGAATGGTGAGAAGTCAGGGAGTAATAATGCCCCCTAGATACTCGAGCAGACCAGTAGAACAATGGCCTACGCGTTTCAAATCCCCTATTGGTCGTCAGGGATTCTCATCAGGGCCTCAGACATACCCAATTGACTGAATATGTGGTCTAAGGAAGTCATAGACTGGAGGCTTCTCTAGACTGAAATGACCTTTGCGATTTGGAGTCAACCACTAAAAATTGAAGAGCTGTAGCCTGGATGGAGGGGACGCTTCGTGTTTCAACTTGGTATATTACTCGCTTTGTTCAAAATTGTCGAATGGAATTATATCTTCGAAGACTGGTGTCGCTCTCCGTAGCGTATTTATGGAGGCAGCGTTAGCACATACCAGTTCATTCGGCGTGTGCTTCGGACTTTAATCCAGCGCGGTTAATCTAAACTCGGTGACTGAGTAGCCGGGCGCTACTTTTCCACGCAGGCGCGTTAGCGGTGATCAAGGGGCAGCGTCAGCACATCGGCGTGTATCGAAACGCTATTCTCTCGCACAGGCGCCTGTGCGAGAGAATAGCGTTTCGATACACGCCGACAGACTGTGGAGACACCGTGTGGGATTGACTTCCTAAGCACTCTCCGATTTCACGGGGATGTGCTGACGCTGCCCCTTGATCACCGCTAACGCGCCTGCGTGGAAAAGTAGCGCCCGGCTACTCAGTCACCGAGTTTAGATCCGGGACGCCGCCACGAGACGACATACGAAATTGGAGCACCCGACTACAGGTGCTCAGTGGTTATTACCACGAACACCGAGTTTTACTACGGACCGGTGGCCTCTTCTTCTTCAATTAGAGCCCGTACCGGAGTTCGACATTAGAGAGAAGAGCAAGAAATTATCTTTGCGAATACTAGATTCCCTGGCGAATGTCCGTACCACCTTGAATAATCTTTATACCTAGTCCTTTTATACTCTGAACACTGCTGGATATAGCATTGGAACATCTACTGGGCTTACCCACTCGTATCCAGTTTGAACACCTTCTCTGAATATAAGAAGGTTACATGCCTTTGAAGACCCAGAATCAGCTGCTGTTTGATCCACAAGGTGGGTCTGAATAGATTCCAATCCCAAAATTGAATCAATTCGCCCTGACGAAGTTCCACAAGGCTAATGGAACGAAACGCGTTGGCTGTGCCTGTATTTGAAAAAAACTGTTAAATAAAGAAGAAGATAAACAATACACTATCCTTCCTTTGGACTCTAATTGTGTGCACCTTCCATCTCATGTTTTTGTATTAATGGACATGCTGTTTGATAGCTCTCTGCCTTTTCTGCAACAAAGCGGATTTGAATTTGGAACGTTTCAAGGTCGAGCAAAGCCAGAGCATGTTCTTTTTGGTTTCTGCTCTCACTAGGCAATTTAATCAGCAATACACCCTCTCCATGACTATTGTAGAGTGTAGGAATGTAGGATATGCTTTTATGGCTACCCCCACTTTTTGCTTGATGTAATGCTGTTTCTGACCAGTCTGTCTGGGACCCTGCTAATCAGGACCCCATTCTCTGTGCTTTCTGCCCTAAAGTGGTTTGGTAAGTACTTAAGGTTACACCAGTGTCAAATCTGGGATGTACCTATCGGTCCCAGGTATATGGTACGAAGGTACCCAGGGCATAGGTACACAAGGGGACCCCCAGGGGCTGCAGCATCTATTATGCCACCCATGGGTGACCACTATAATTGAGGTAATTGCATGTAAAACCTATAAGTCACCCCTAGAGCAGGCCTTTCAATCCTGAAGGCTGAGTGCTCGGTTCTGAGTGTGAGGGTGTCTCTGCATGAGCAGCATGAGCAGGACACCCCTACAACCTACAGAGTCCATTCTCCAGGGTTGTAAGTGAGACAGCCACATAACATATAGAGGGGCACCATGTCATTACGCGATGACCATCGCGAAACTGGCTGTAATGAATCCCATCATGTTTGGTATCAATCATGTAGGAATCATACCCCCACACCACAAATGGTATAGGAGGTATGATTCCAGGGTGGGGGTGCTTGCCAGCACGACATAGTCTTCATGCAGAGTACACTTGGTGCCCTCCATGCATAGTTCAGGTCAAACCAGTTCAGGGAGCCATTGGCTCCAGCTCAGGCACAAAACCAGACAAGGACAGGGGAGTATCTTCCCCCTTGTCAGCCTCTCCTTGGGGAGGGACCCCTGAATCGTCCCAACCATTTCCTTAGGGTGTTTAATGGTCTTACCTGTCGGGGTTCCTTGATTTGTCAAGGGACAACATTCTTTTCAGACATCACTTCTTCTTCGATCACCTGGGCACTCTGGACTTCGCTGGACTTTGCTCTGGGAATCAAGGCTGCAACCGGGAAGACTCCTGCTTTTTTTGCCCTGCTCGTCTGCTGCAACATCTGTACCCGTGCCCAATACAGGAACCTTCCATGACATGGCATCCAACACACCTGATGGAATCTCCTTTGAAGTGAAGGAATCACTTCCTTGCATCTGCAGGCACCACATCTAAGCTGACAGGTCTGCTGATCCTGGGCTCCGACAAACTCTGAAAGGCTCAGCTACACATGGGATGGATCTTCACATCCCTCGAGGCCTGCCTGTCCTCTCACCAAATTTGAGGCCAGTATCCCTCGTCAGACCAAACCCCTGTGCACTACGTTGACTTGCAGTTTCAAAGGCTTGTTGGCTTCCTTCCATCAAGACCTTCGGGCTGCAAGTAGCCCCAACCTCAAGCATCTCCTGTGGCCAAGATCTGCATCCTCACCACATCACTTGCACTGTGGACCTGCATCTTTGGTGAGCTGCTCGAGGTTCTCTCGCTACCCCTGTGCCTCCGGCCTGTGGGTCCTCTTGAGGGTCATCTGTGCATTCTTTGGGCTGCCTTGATTGCTCTGGGTCTGTCCTGACTCCCCTGCTTGTGGTGAGTCTCCTGGACCTTGCTGGTCCCGACATTGCACCTTCTTCAACTACCTCATTGGTTTGCAGTAGCCAAGGCTTGTTGGTGCTATGCCGGACACCGACCCCTCAACTCTCAACATCAAACGTGGGACAGCTCATGTACAGCTCCTGGTCTTCCACAACATCGCCTGGTCCACAGAGCTGTATTTGCAAGGTCACTTTCAGTTCTCCTGCAACACTCGGCATCGGTGGGCATTCGTCTCCCATGCCTCCTGGTCACTCCTGAGTGGCATAGACTCTGTCACCTCTGCTTGCAGATTCTTCACATCTTGAATCCACCTTTGGGTTCTATCGAACACTTTCACCTTCCCCAGCAGTGGCATCTTCCTGAAGTCCTCCATTGAGTTCGACTGCGGTTTCCGACGCCACATCACACCTATGCACACAGCTTTCCTGGTGGAGGTATTCTGATTACTTCCGTGGCACAGCGAACGCCTCGTTGTGCATGCACTGAATGGCCAAGCAGCGCACATGCTCACTTTTGTAAATGCAGAGCGCGCCATTCGCCCCTCGCTGCCTGCCCCCAACAGATGTCAAAGAAGTTATGCCCATGCTGATGCATGAATTCTGAAGGCAAAACAGTCACAGATATCACTTTATTCAACCTTACAATCGGAGTTCAAACAATGGTGGTTAGTAAAAGAACATAGACTTACTTGGGACAAAGTGTTGCAACTGGGAAAAATTTAATATTTGAGCATTGTTTAATTCTATGCTAAAACAAGCATTTGCACTGAAATAGGTCTTGCAGTTGGCGAGCGTTTGAGCTATTGACGTTCTAAATAGCAATGGGCCAGATGTATCAAAAACATTTATTGCGATTCACAGTTAGGGAATTGGAAAACGGCATGCATGAAAGTATGTAGTACACTTTCTGCGATTCCTATGGGGTCGCAAATGAACAACCTCATGAATATTAAATAGGTAGGTCCCAATTTGCGACCCCCAAGAAATCGCTAAAACCACAGGAATGGTGGCTTGGTGGTATCACAGACCACCATGTCCATGATTGCCTTTAAATAAAGCAATCATTTTTTTTAAATGCAGCCGGTTTTCCTTAAAGGAAAATGGGTTGCATTCAAACAAGAAAAATGAAAACTTTTCTTTTCATTTTTTAAGAGTAGGCAGTGTCTGTGGGACCACTGCTTGCTCTAAAAAAATGCATTTACAAACATTCACAAAGGGAAAGGGGGTTCCCAAGGGACCCCTTCCCATTTGTGAATGGGTTACCACCTACTTGAAGTAGGTGGTAATATGTCAATGTTTTGCGACCACATTTACGGTCACAAAACATTCTTACATACCGATGCGAGTTGGTATTCGGAAGGGACACCTGAAACACGCCCCTTCCGAATACCGAATCGCAAACCCAAAAGTGTTTATAATAAATCCACTAAACATGCGGTATTCAATGGTGAGCGAGCCCCCTTGTGCCGATTGGCAACAGTGTGTTATGTTTTTAGAGTGGTATGTTGAAGTGATATTAAAGATTTAACTGAAACCTGTGCACTGAAGAAAAAAACGAGAAATACAAGTGTTTATCACAGATATGGATGTAGAGAGACCAGGAATGCATTATCAAATAATCCTATCTTACCATTAACAAGTGATCCCGTAACGTGTTAAGTTGCTGAAAAGGCCCAAGATATGTTGTGGATAACTTATAAGATGAGCGTATATGTCAGTTTACTGCATTCCGCAAGAAAATTAATTAAATGATTACTGGTAGCCATTTTACAGGCAGCGCGCCATGTGGTTTAATGAAAATGATAGCTTCTTGCAACTGTCTGGGTTCACAACATTAAACTGCATGATTGCAGCAAAAAAACCTGTATTCTAACTTAATGTGCTATAATATAAGATACAACGAGACTTTAGAACCTTATATGATAATGCCTTCTAGGATTTGCTGGTTATACGGAGATACACAAAACTACAAAAACGTGCATGCAATAAAATGCACTCACCCAAACTGTATTGTCACCTGGACTCTGGTAATATGTATGCCTCACTCTGTAAAACATTTGTAATGAGATTTGTTTTAGCATATATCTACGCGTCAAATGGCGTGAACCTGAGATACGGAAAAAAGTGAGGCAAAATTAATGGTATACACCGAGTAGCCGCGTAGTTAAAAGATCAACATAATATACGTGACTGCGTGTTACCTTAATCAAAGGTAGTGCCCGTTACGCATGTTCCATTAGGCATACTGAAAGGAGTGTTACGTTGTTGTTGTGTGCCGGCCCTCGAGTGCACCTGGGCCTTCGCTGGGCAGATTAGGCTAGCGCGGGGGTTGGAGTGCGCTAGCAGACCCACAAGGACTACACCGGTGGAGTAGTCGGAAGTGAAGTGCCCGAGCGGCCGCCTTCTATTTAATAACTACCCGCAGGCAACACCTGGCCTGCGGATGTGGTGGATACTAGACCGCCAACTATCAAACTCAGTTCTTTTGTCAAAACATTTTCTCAACATGGTTATACAAAATCACATATAAATATTCAGTCCAGTCCATGACTGTGGTACTTGCGTGAGTCCCAGCTGGTGAGCTCCAGGTCTTCAGCAGGCATAGTCTCTCAGCCGCTGGCTCGGGTGGGGGTTGGGCCTCAAGCTGTATCTGTGGGTGCCAGTACGCCGTCCCGTTTTGCTCTGGCCGGAGTCATCGGAACAAATCCTGTGTTGTGGTGAGGGGCTTAGCGCAGGATGACTGTCACCCCATGGCTAAACCTTCTCTGGGTGGCGCGGCGTTGAACACTTGCGTCCTGGTTCTGTCGCACTCTCCTCTCTTGTACTTCCTCGACGTCCAATTGAAGTGGTGACCATCCCGGACAGGTGGGGAGTAGGTCACAGCGGGAGTCAGGGAGCATGAGGGCCCACGGGCTTCGCTGAGTTGTACAGTGAGGGGTGCTTCAGTATTCTCTCAAGATTTCATGGAGCCTCTGTTTGGGGTCTACTTGCTCCACCACCGCTATACGGAACAGCTTGTTCAGAGTTTACATGAAACGTTTGATGTCCCCGTTAGCTTGGGGCCATTGTGGGGTGATGCGGCAATGCGATATGCCTCATTGTTGGAGGAATGTGGCAAACTCGGCCCCTTGGAATGGGGTACCGTTGTCACTGCGTACTTCTTGAGGGAAACCAAACATAACAAAGATTTTTTCTAATACTGGTCCGACATGGTTGAAAGCCGTCGACGTGACGGGCTCTACTACAGGATACTTGGAATATGCATCTACCATGACAAGGGTGTGTTTTCCTCCTGGGAAGCTTCCAAAGTCCACCCTTACTTTGGACCTTGGGACAGTGCAGGCTTCTTCAATGATGATCGGGAGAGGTTTCTCTGGGCCGATTGTCAATTGGCACAGTGAGCACCGCCGCACATATTCTTCTACCATGTCCTCAAGTTCTGGGAACCAGACCTTCACTCGCATCCATGCCTTCATCTTGGTTATTCCCTGGTGTCCTCCGTGGGCTAGTTGGACGGCCCGCTGTTTGAGGCTCTGCGGGATCACTAGCCGGGGTCCTCTCAGCAGGATGCCACTGACTTTGGTGCTTAGTTCATGACGGACCCATCACATTTTTGTTAGGGTCTCTCGATCTTCCGGGTTTTACGAATTGGACTGGTGGAGGTAGTTCGTCCACGAACCTTGTTGCACGGCGGCTAGTGTCTTGGTATAGACAGCATTCGTGCCAGCCTCCTCTCGTACCTCGTCTAGGGACATGCTCTGTGGGCATGATGCTAGGGCTACCAGGTGGGCATACTCTTCGACGTCTTCCTCTCTTCTTTCCGTTTCTCAGATCGAACTGGGTTTCACGAAAGGAAGTCTGCTGGGTTCTTGTAACCTGGGCGGTACACCACCTCCATCTCATACGGTTGTAACTGGACGGCCCAGCGTTCGATATGCGGGGGCAGATGCGGTACGGTTCCTTTGAAGAGGGCGACCAGAAGCTGATGGTCGGTGACCATTGTGAACGGATGACCATGGAGGTACAGATGGAAATGACTGCAGGCCAGCTTCGTGCTCGATTTGGGCGTACCTTGCTTCTGTGGAGGTGAGCGACTTACTGGCGAACGCCAGGGCAGCCCACTGGCCTGGCTCACGCTCCTGGGCCAACACTGCACCGAGTCCTACTGGGCTGGCATCGACCAGCACTTCCGTTCGCTTTGCGAGATGGAAGTAGGCAAGCGTGGCCTTCCCTAGGAGGGCGTCCTTTATTCCTTGGAATGCTTCTTCTTCTTTTGGGCCCCAGTGCTAGGTTGCATCAGCTTTCGTGAGTGCCTGCAACAGTTCGCTCTGGGTGGCCAGCCTTGGTATAAACCACCCACAGTATGTGGCCATTCCCAGGAGCTCCGTACTTCAGTCAGTGTCGTCGGTGCGGGGGCGTCCTTGATGGCTTACGACTTACTTGGGTCAATCTGTATGCCTTCCTGGTTGAACACGTAGCTGAAGAACTCCAGGGGGGGCTGGAAGAATTGGCACTTGTCCTTATGTAGGGGGGCTCCGTGCTCGCAAAGGCATTTTAGTGTGTCGTAGAGGTGTTTGTGGTGATCTGCGGCTGTTGCGGAGTGAATGAGGATATCATCGCTCGCGTTCAATACTCCTAGCAACCCCGATAGTAGCTCCCCTATTGTGTTTTGGAAAACCTCGGCTGCCGAGGATATCCCAAAGTTCAATTGCTTGTATCTCCTGAGCCCTAGGTGGGTGCTGAAGTGGTGATGAATCTGCTCTCCTTTGACAGGTGTGGTTGGTGATATCTTGCGTTCAAGTTGATTTTTGAGAACCACTTGGATCCGTTGACATCCGCAATGATGTCATCCATTGTTGGTGTTATGTGGTGTTCTCTTTTAATTGCTTTATTGGTCAGATGCATTACCATTCACAGGAGTATGGCCCATGGCTGTTTCGGTTTTTCCACGATGACCATCGGGGATACCCATGGTGCCAGTCCTGTTACTTTTTCAATGACTCCTTGTTCTTCTAAGCCTTCCAGCTCCTTCTCGACGAGTGGTTGCAGGTGGAAAGGAACTCTCCTGTGTCGCAGGGCAACCGGTGTGACCCACTTGTCAATGTGTAGCTTGATGGGGGTCACATTTGATGCACCCAAGGCCTTTGAACAGCTCAGAGAACTGCCCAAGGAGCTCTTCCACCTGGTACGCCCGGATTCGTCTTGCGAAGGTGATTAACTTCAGATCTTCAGCAGTGTGGCTGCTAAGGAAGGTACCTGCTTCCCTGTCGATGATGTGTATCATGGCCATCACCTCCATCATCTGCCTTGATAGGCACCGGGATCTTTCCTTTCAGCGGTAGGGGCGTATCTGCTCCATATGCGTAGATCCTCGTTTTGAATGGTACCACCGGAGGGCGAGGGCGTAGGCTTCGGTATTGTTGTAGGCCCATTACATTTACCGACGCTCCTGTGTCGATAACTGCTTTCACTTCAGTTCCCGCAACCTGCACTATGCACGTGGGCTGTGGTCGGCGGCGTTGCTTGAGCTCCCTTACGAAGGACACGATGTATACCTCTTCATTGTCGTCCTCTGAGGAATCCTCAATGGTTGGTAAGTGCTTCACGGGTCTTCTCTGTGCGTGGTCAGGTGGCACGGTGTCTGTTACCGACAGCTGTCGAACGGCTCGCATTGGGGGCTTTTGCCCTCTGACTTCTCGGTTTCTGTTACTCCTCCTACAGACAGATGCGAAGTGGTTGGGTATTCCGCAATTGGTGCAGGTTTTCCCTTGGGCGGGACCGTTTTTAGCCGCATGCAGCTCGTGGCCACAGTACCCGCATCTTGACTTGGAGGCATCTCCTTTTGGCCCTCTATACATGTCTCCTCTGGGCTTGGTCCTCACTGCATCAGCTCGCTCTGTCTTGATGGAGACTGACTTGGCATGGGGCTTGGTTAGGGCTTGATCCTGTTTGTACGCCCTAGCTGCGGACAAGTCGTGTGATCTGGCCAGTATCCGTATGTCTTCCAGTGGGTTTCTTGGTTTACGCACTATGAGCCCTCTTAGGGTTTTGTCGCGCACCCCAGGATTAGCCGTCTCCTGATTTCTTTCGGCTGGTCTTCGTCTGTACATGTGCTGGCCAGCTCTAGAAGTCGTGCTTAGAACGAGTTCATGGATTCTCCTTCCCTCTGGTGGGCTTGTCCGAGCTTGAGAACCTCAAAATCCGGGTTTAGTTGTGGGTCTAAATGGCCGTTTAGTGCAGTCACTGCCGCGTTGTAGTCATTTGCAGCCCCTGTGTTGGGCAGGTGCTTGAAAAGTTTTAAAATCTCATCTCCGGCGTATTGTAGTAGCAGGGATCTCTTTAACTCCTCATCCGTTTCCCTGGTTAGTAGTTTTTGAGGTGTTCTATCCATGTACTCCACCAAGGGGGGGGCTAACGCGGGATCTTCCAGTTCACTGAAAGGGGGTAGGACTCCTGATGCTGCATGCTGGAATGGGACACGGGCTGGTGCAACAGCGTTGTTGTTGTCCACCATGGCGCCTGGCACCTAGCGGTGGGTGTTCTGGAATGTTCTAGACAGGTCTAAGGGCAAAATGGCATCTGGTGCCCCACGTGGTGCTGTGTCGCAGTGTTTCCCCACTCCCTAGGCACTCCAGTACTTGGCACCCCACTGTCTCCTTACTTGGCTTGCAGGCTGTCTTATTATGCATTCCTTGTAGTCCATTTGTTTTTCCTATCCTTTTATTCTTCTTTTTTTTGTAGTGGCCAAGGCTTGATGGGCAGCAGAAGGGCAGGGCAGCTCCAATTGGCAAAAGCAGACAGTGCTGGTGAGGCCCCCAGGCAGTTCAGATGCCTGGCCAAGAGCGGAGGCGGTGCAGAACGGCGGGGCATGATCCTCGCGCACAGCCCGACCTGGGCCCTTCAATGCCGGTAGCCAGTAATCTGGGTCAGGGGCAGCGCTTGTTAACACCACGAACACGCGGCAGCTTCAGCTACATTCGGCGCACCGCTGTTGTTCGGGAGACAGACGTTCTTCTGTGCCGGGTGAGGTGCGAGCGAGGGTTGGGCCCGCTCTGCTCGTCGCCAGTGTTGTGTTCCGGCCCAAGAGTGCACCTGGGCCTTCGCTGGGCAGATTAGACTAGTGCGGGGGTTGGAGCGCGCTAGCAGACACACAAGGACTACACCAGCTGTATAGTCGGAAGTGACTTGCCCCGAGGGGGGCTGCCTTCCATTTATTAACTCCCCGCAGGCCACGCCTGGCCTGCGGATGTGGTGGATACAGGATGGGCGACCACTAGACCCCCAACTATTACAGTTGTGATCAACTGATTGCCTCTTTGAATGATACTTCTGTCAACCCTATGAATCCGTCAGCATAGAAAGCAGACAACAACCTCTGTTCATATTGTGGTGCTAATTTATTTTATTAAAAATGTAGTTTAGTGTTAGCGAATAAAGTTTCTTGACATTAGTGGCTTGCTGTGTAGAGACATAAAACGAGTCATACACGCTGAAATATAATGCTGGTGCTAATTATTTGTAAATGTAGTTTAGAATTTTTCTCCAAAAAAATCCTAAACGTGTTCACCGTCACCCTGGTATATTACGTGTATACCTGCGATTGTGTGCAAAATGCTGAATGGTGAATAAAGATTCATGACATAAGAGGCCTGCTCAGCATAGACATAAAAAAAGTTGTGCATGCTGTGAAATGTAATGCTTGACATATATCAGTCAATTGGTAAATGCTGATTATACGAGAGATGTACTGTATGTATGTGCCGAAATATGCTGTACTGAGGAACAGGACCACGTTGTAAAAGGTAACTTGTAATATATCATCAGGGCTCATTAACATAAGACTAGTGGTTAATTTTTACAGGCAGTCATGATTCACAATTGCTAGTCCCAAAGTGTACAGGCTCAATAAAGTCCTGAAGAAAATGTTACAATGTTGTCTCCAAATGGAAGGAGTATATTGTGTAGAAACATAGTTGCAGTTAAATAATACACATGTAGTGAAGATCAGGGCACTTCATTTCGATGAAATAGAAGATAATGTGTGAACTCCTAAACTCCTAAACTTTAACCATAATACAGGATTAAAATGACCTAATATGCGAAAAAGAAAAGTTTCTCCCAGAGAAGTGACAAATGTAATATGTCTTCACCCATGGTTCACCATTAGTGCCACCTAAAGGAAGTGAATAGTGCCATATTTTATTATGTACACTCAACATCTCAACATCTCATTATAATCTGGAATTACAGGTGGATGATCACAAATAACAGCTCATTTCCATTAGTGCTACCTAGAGGAGGTGTATAGTATCATATTCTATTGTATACACTAACATATATAACATAGATACATAGATACAAAAATGTAATCTCATTGTAATCTTATATTACAAGTAGATGATCAAAAATAGCAGCTCATTTCCAATTTGTCATTTAAACCTTTTGGGAATACATTTTGAAAATAATCACACCAGAATACCTCACGCTGCAATAATTTCTTATTATTATCAATTCCTTCCTTTTTTAATACTACCTCAACAATTTGTGCTCTTAGTTGAGTGATAGTATGTTTGGCTTCCTGCCAGTGAATTGCTACACTTGAGGTTGTATTGCCAGTACGAATTGTGCCCTTATGCTCTGTTAATCGTACTTTGAATTTGCGTTCTGTTTTACCTATATATGCTTTACCGCATGGGCATTTTAAACAGTAAATGATGTTGGCGGTGTTGCAATTTGAGGTATGCTTCAGTTGTATGTTTTTGCCTGAAACTGGGTGTGTTAATTTATCAACTACTATTATATTATTTATTATTGCAATGTATGCAATTTAAACACTTGGTGGTACTTTTAAAATTTTTATTTGTTATAGGTATCTCCGGTGTCTTTATTAATTCTTGAAGATTCTTGCCTCTGGTGTAAGAAAATGTAGGCTTATGAAGAGGGAATAGTACATTTTACCCCTCCTGGGCCCAACATTTTCCCTATTGTTGAATAAATTGGAGTGGGAATATTATATGTATTGTTTGTGGATTTTTTTTTTGGTTTCCATTGTTTAAATGTATATGATTATGTTTTTGTGTATTTAAAATTATAATAATTATAATTATCAATGTTTTTAATATGTAATACATTTTTTGTAAATTGCAGTATTTTACATTGTTTACTTTTTCATTTGTAATTAAATAGTTTAAAAAAAGATATATGTTATTGGGTATATTGTTATATTATTACATTTAAAAGAAATTATTAATTTATAATCTAAATTGAAAATATGAGTTATAAATATTTTTATATTGTGAATAAATATATATATATATTAATATATGTGTGTGTTTATTTTTGCAAATAATAGTTATATTTGTATTAAAATTAATTCAAAATATTTAATTTGTATTATTTTGCTGTTCATTTTTATTATATTTAATGTTTAATATTCATATTTATATATATTTAAAAACAATATTTTTGAAAATGGCATTAGTGACAACAATATTTTTAATCCTATATTTTTGTCATTTACATTATAAAGATTGGATGACAATATTTTTGACATTGATATTTCAGTCACAATATTTTTGTAGGACAATATTTTCACCTTCAATATTTTGTCACTGAACCCTTCTCTCCTGATCAAGCTGGTAGTTCGGGACAATCTTCCTTTGGGGCATTAGTACATGGTCCTGTATCCGAGCCTGTGCAATTTGCATCTCCATGCTTGAAGATTGAGCAATGTGAGTCCATCTCCTTCTACCTCCTTATGATGTTATTTTGATGGAGTGTCATCTCTTCACAAACTCAATGTACACTAGTTGTTGGGACAAATTTGTGGATTGGTGCACAACTGACTAGTTGACTCATTGCAGGCAAAGTTGACTGAAGTGTTATTGTTTGTTCTATCCCTTGCACAGCAAGGGTTTACTTTGGGCACTACTAAAGGCTACGTATTGGGTCTATCTGCTTGTTTGCGGTTCCAATCACCTGTTATGATGAGATTTTTGAAAGGTTTGCAACATTTGTTTCCACCAAAACCATTTGTGATTCTTCAGAGGAATTTACTTTTGTGATGTGGTTCTCTTTTAAGCTTCTGTACAGGTCTCCCTTGAGACTTCCAACCTTGAAGACAGCCTTTCTCATTACCATAACATTGACTAGACTTGTGAGTGAACTTCAAACTCTTTCTGTCAATCCAATTTTGGCTATCGGAGCTTCAATTTTACGGAAACAAATTCCTTCTTTTCATGTCTGGCAGGCTATCACCCTTTGGGCCATCTTTATTCAAGCACATCAACCTAATGAGGAAGGGAGACTCCATTTGTGTACCCTAAAGAGCATTGAGTTTATATAACAATGGTAGCAAGCAACATCAAGTTGATGATAATCTCTTTGTGGGATTTTCTGGACCAAAGAATTTCAAGGCAGTGCATAAATGGACCACCTCTTGATGGATTGTTTTCAGCACAAAGAGCGGCTATTTGCTAGTGAAGAAGCAGGCCCCAGAAGACTACAGACTCACTCCCCAATGGCTAAAGCCGCTTCCACTATGTTAGTCTGTGGAGTGCCTGCCTGGTCCTGCAGGACTTTTTTCATCTGAACCAGATCACTGATCTCCCATCTGGGTAGGTACCGCTATGGAATCTATTCACAAGGTGAGAAATCTGGGGTTATAAGTAGACATCAGATAAACAAGTTATTTACCTTCGGGAACAATCTTTATGGTGGATGCCCTGTCTCACTGCAGATTCCTCACTGACGAGCCCCATTCTGTAAAGTAGACTCTTTTTTCTTAAAAAAAAATCCCAAGTCTAGAGTTCTGTACGCTGCCCATGCCAATCTGCTGATGGGTTCTGCATCTGAGGGCATAGACAACCTAGAAAGCTACTAACGTTAGTGCTCATGGGTGGCACTAATATGTGGCTCTGCTCTTTATTCTTTATACATCATGATTTTTCTCAAAGTGGGTACCAAAAAGTGGTCCTTAGGAGTATTTTTTTTTACTTCTGAAGCGCGTGTTCCGTACTCGCGTCACTTGGGACGCTGACCCCGCAATGTTTCTCAATGCAGTTATATTTAAAGCGAAGGAGGGAGATTTTACTTTCCTTCTCCGGTTTGAATGCAGCAGGACATGGGTTGCGGAGTTTACGGATGTCACTCGTAGGTGATAGGCAGAACCTAGATAAAAGTATGCTATTTACTACTAGATAGTAGTAGTATGAGACTAGGCCATAGCAATACTCTGACTAAAGATTTTATAACAGATAAGGTAACGAGTCCTAAAAGTTGATTCCTCTGATAGATACAATGTATTTACTCATAACTCTTGAGGAGCCTTCTGACTGTGGTTTCCATGTCTTTGATCCCTAGAAAACCTGAGGTGTATAAAAGCACTATATATATATTGGGCGGACATTGATGTAAATTTCCAGGACTTAATGGAGGGCTTTTTAGTACCCACTACCACTTCCTGCAAATAGGACTATAATTTTATGACATAGGTATGTGACATTGATTTTATATTAGGTTTATGGGATGATCAACTGAGTTATTAATAATTCGTAATGGGGACATGATCCTTTTTTTTTTAGGTTTCTCGCATTTTCCTGAACCTATTATCTTATTTGCACATTAAAACTTGGAGATATATTGGAACAAAACGTTCAAGGTGGGTTATTACTTTATAATCATAGTCTGTGAGAAGGGATTAGATTATTCTTAACCCAAGGCCCCTTTTTGATTAACATTTCCTCCGGTTTTTTACCCACAGTATTTCGGTGGGTGGCAAATAAGCCCTGGCTATAATCAAATAAACACTGTGTAACCCCAAGTGGAATTTAATTTATATCCCTTATGCCAACTGGAGGATCAATATTATAAGGTATGACATCTGATTAGTATTATCAATCTTCATGGGAGATGGAATGAGGGAGGTTAACCCAGTGAGGGTTTCTCTCTTTCCCCAGATTTGAGTCATTAGCTCACCTACACAACACAACAGGAGTGGATTCTGGTATGATTGTATAAAAGAATTAGAGTGGGATTGAGTGGATGAGAATGTTAGCTGGTTGCATCACAGATATGGGCCCTTTGAAGAACTATAAACTGATTGATAAGTTTTTTGTGCAAGAATCGCAGCTCTTTGGAGTATGTCATTTATTTAATTAAATCCAGAGAGGCAAATGTTTTTAGATTAACATACCTTTATTATGTGATTAGTAAGATTATATTGTGATATATGTTTTGTTTTTATGCAAGTACATATTATATTGTTTTATCATTGAGAGGCACATTAAGAATTTTGTTGTCCTGAAGAAGGTGGTTCAACAATATTTCTTCCACCGAAACGCGTCGACGCTTCCCTTGTTGTGCACTGTTAAATTCGAGGAACTTTGAAATATATGTATTACAAATTTACAAGGTTATGTGACATTGATTCAGTCAAATTAACACAACTGTGACGATAAATGTTTGTCACGTTTATTGTTGTCTCTCTTTTTAATGCCTTTGTGATAACACTCTAAAAGAATTTGAGATCAATTTTAGGATTATTTTTAATAATAATAAGAAAAGTTTTTTATATGAATTGTTTTTTACACAATTGTACAACTGTTTTTATCGAATGTGTTATTAAATAGGTCTTCATAGTTGATTGATTTGTCCCTTCTTAAGAGTATTATGCAGATGCTTGTGAAGTGTATGGATAGCAGAGTGTGAGATGTTGGGAATGAGTGAATTTATCCAAGAAAATTAGTTTTATGATACATGTAAAGCATCTCACTACACATAGCTTGAGAGAGTCTGGAAAAGCTGGATAAAAGATCACTCTGGAGTTGGTTTTTGTTCTCCTTCAAACATGAAAGGTGACTCCTGGAGTAAAGACTCGTCCTATGTAGTCCTAGGCCCTGACATCAGATACTCACCTACACAAGATCAGGTATAGAAGGGAAGCTAACTTAGGGGACAATTACTTCCTAGAAAGGCATTTCTTTCTTTGCCAAGAGAGAAAAAGGTGAAGTACATTCACGTCCCAAAGGACCGAGTATCGCGCTTCCGGGGGGATGAAGAGCCATACTCCTCTAAGAAGGTTCTAGGTCAACAGGTGCTCGGCCATAGGATGTCGATCAATCTGGGTGGTGTCCTGACGAAATTGCTGACTGAAAAGTATTGATTGTCCTCTAAGCCGTGCTAACCAATGCTATGGAGGCTAGGGAATTCAGGACATGGACATTGGTGGCCCCCACGAGATCCAAGTGTCGTTTGTCGACACCAACCCGTCCATCTGGATGAAGCTGATCGATCTGTTTTTATTGTGTTACTTGCCCATGCCTTGGAGAGAAGGTCTGCAGCTTGGAGTGAAAATCCCAGGACATTCCATTGTCCCTTGTAATCCTTCACACCTTGAACCGCAGCAAACCCTTAGGACTAGATGATTAGGATTCCCGGAAGGACCCCGGTGGAGATCTGATTGGAGGATGTCAAGAAGGTTCCATCAGAACTGGAAACCAAAGTTGAGACCTCCATAGGGAAGTGATCGCCACCCCCCACCGCCTGTCATCAGACTTGGGTGGAATTATCATTGAGAATGGGGGAAACGACTAGCAGCTTTCCATCTCCCACCTTTGCAGGAATGCATCTGTCACTTGAGCTGAGTTGTCTGGTCTCCAGCTAAAGTATTGGCTACCTGGTGGTCTATCCAGGACGCAAAGAGGTCCACTGAGAATGGCCCACATCAGGAGTTCAATACCCAAAAGATGGGTAGATCCAAATTTCTTAGAATGAGGTCCCTCAGGTATCGGGAATTCCAGTCTGACACCTGAATGTCCAAGCCTGAAAGGTGTACCGTTGTGACTGAGTTCTGGTTCTCCAGGCAGGACTCCTAGAAGCTCTTGGCCAGATCCCATAGAGGTTTAGATCGAGTCCCCACTCAGTGGTTGATGTATCCGACCGCTGCTACATAGTCCATTTTGAGGAGTACATTGCATTATATTCTTTCTTTTGTCCAACATTTGGCTGCTAATGAGCCGGCCATCAATTCTCAGCAATTGATATGCAGAGAGCTCTCTTGTTCTGGCCATTTTCCTCATGTGGAGAATGCTCCACATTGTGCCCCCCAGTTCACTCTGCTGGCATCTGATTCGATCACCAAGTCTGGCTGGGACCCAAAGATGGCACGGCTGTACCACCCCTTCATGTGGGCTCGCCGCCATTGAATTTCCACCTTTGCATTGTCTGATAGTGATACTAACTCTGAATACGCCAGACGCTTCCTCAAGAGTGAAATCTTGAGCCTTTGAAGGGCCCTGTAATGTAGGGGGTGGGGAAATATGGTCTGGCTAGAAGTGGAAAGTAGCCCTACCATCCTCACGATCTGACGAAGGGATGGGACTGGTCTTGCCAGGTTGCAAATTAAATCATATCTGATCTTGGCCATCTTTCTGGAGGGGAGACTTGAATTGAATCTACTATGAAACCCAGTAAGACAATGGATTGTTTTGGAGATAACACCTACTTTTTCACATTGATGAGAAAACCCAGGAATTGCAAGAAGGAGACTGTCCACTGAAGGTGGATCCATGGGGTCATCGGGTCCTGGTTCATCAACAGAACATCATCCAGGTAGATAATCAGGTGAACTCCTCTGTCCGATTAAACAAAGTGGAATCCACTCAGAAAGTGGTAGTGGTCCCTAAAGTGATGAGGAGCACACAGTGTTGTTTAAATGCCCCTCACACACCAACAGGCCCCTTGGTGTCATGCTTCATCATCGGGGCCTTCGCACCCCTCTACGGGATGCGGCCTGCTACGACTCACGACTACGTAGGAGCACTTAGTAGTGAACTATGTGAGGGAGTGTGTTCTAAGGGAAAGTGTGAGTGAAGTGAGGTGAAAAAAGCGAGTTTCTTTAAAAAATACCTGGCGCATAGGAAAAAAATAAAATTTATTATGTCCTCGGCTGGTATTATTAAAAATGTGCAGAGTGAGGTTGTAGATATACGTACTAGGGTATTACAACCGCTTCAGAGTGTCAACATGTTTCGGAGAGCAAGGGCTCCTTCTTCAGGACAAGGATATGCACGTTATCCTCACCTTACTCACATGAAATGTAAAAGTGTTTATATAAAAATTAAAAATGTGTACTTCATCGGAGCAGCGTTGAGGGGAAGGCAGGCGACTAGCTATGCAGTAACCGTTGCTTTACTGAGCAGTATGGAAGGATCCCCCCAATACCACGCATAGGCTCATGAGGTTATCAGACTGAGAACAATAAGTTCTCTTCAACGCCTATTGGGCGCAACTGAACTCACCTATACATAAAACATTATTAGGTACATTACACATTTTTTATTTTTATATAAACACTTTTACATTTCATGTGAGTAAGGTGAGGATAACGTGCATATCCTTGTCCTGAAGAAGGAGCCCTTGCGCTCCGAAACATGTTGACACTCTGAAGCGGTTGTATTACCCTAGTACGTATATCTACAACATCACTCTGCACATTTTTAATAATACCAGCCGAGGACATAATAAATTGTATTTTTCTCCTACGCGCCAGGTATTTTTTTAAAGAAGCTCACTTTTTTCACCTCACTTCACTCACACTTTCCCTTAGAACACACTCCCTCACATAGTTCACTACTAAGTGCTCCTACGTAGTCGTGAGTCGTAGCACGCCGCATCGTGTAGAGGGGTGCGAAGGCCCCGATGATGAAGCATGACACCAAGGGGCCTGTTGGTGTGTGAGGGGCATTTAAACAACACTCTGTGCTCCCCATCACTTTAGGGACCACTACCCCTTTCTGAGTGGATTCCACTTTGTTTAATCATATTGCCAAGGGAGACTGAATCCACTGACTCTCTCTCTCCCCCCTCTGGTTATATCTGAACTCCTCTGTCCCTCAGGTGTTCCACCACCAGTTGGAGGATCTTGGTGAAAACCACAGAGCAGAGTAGAGCCCCAAAGGGAGAGTTGTGAACTCATTAATGGCATAGAGACATTCAAATTGGAGGAAGCATCAGTGAGGTGGGAATATGGGGATCATAATGTATGCGTTCTTTAGATCCAAATGAGCCAACCAATCGTTGGGCAGAAGAAGATCTCAAAGGAGATGAATATTCTCCATCTTGAAGTGGTGGTACACCAGCCACTTGTTGAAATGCTTGGGATTGAAAACTGGGCATTTCCTGCCATTAGGTTTGTCCACCACAAAAAGATTGCTGAGAGAGCCCTGCGGATGTGGGATTGTTCCGACAATTGCCCCTTTGCACAAGAGCTCTTGATCCTCTGCCTCAACCAGGGAAAATTCCTCTGCAGAAAAGCGAAATGGTGGTGGAGCCCTGGATTGGAAGGGGAAGACTTAACCTCTATCTGGAACCCCCGAATGATCTGTAAGACTCAAGCATTCGATGTTAGGGATTACCAGTTGTGTATTCGATGTCAGGGATTACCAGTTGTGTGCAAAGTGTTACTCAGTGTCTGGGGTATCTGTGGATAGAAACCCCTGTACCTGCACTGTTCCTGGTATTGCCCTCGTCTAGAGGCTGTGCTGCGAAAAGAGGTCTACTGTTGTCCATGGCAGTGAAAAACTGGGGGGAAAAAATCTTTCCAATCTATGACTGTGCTTTTTCCAATGAATTGAAAATGGCGATGAATTTGCTGAGCTCCAAGAAAAAGGTTTCACCAAATAAGCCACATTGCACCACATGGCCAGCTTCATAGGTGGCTTGGTCTCCTAGTTTGGGGTCAATCTTGATTAATAGAGCCCTTCTGTGTTCCAAGGGTGAGGTGCAGTTGGCATTGCCAAGGAAGATTATGGCCCTCTTTTGCCACCCTGACAGGTCCTCGGGGATATGAGGGAGCCGGAGGCCTAGGCGTCATTTGCAATGTCAAATATTTTGGTCAAGGAGCTCGCCACGTCTAAAAGCTTGTCTTGGCAGGACACGCAGGACCAATCAATGCCTATTTTAGGGTCTCGGAAATACTTGGTGTGGAAGTTCCCCATGTGCGGATCTGTCTCTGGTGTATTGGCCAATTTATCTGCCAAGGTGTGGAGGGGGCACTCCGCCTTGAGGCAGTTGCGTACATCTTTGTCCATAGACTTCCTCGTTCTCTCAGTCACATACGTGCCTTCTTTGTCTGCAGGGACCCAGTCAGATGAGCAGGAGTGCAGAAGGTCATCTGGGTTAAGTAAATTGGAATCTGGACCCAGTGTGGACTTAATGCCGTCAGTCTATTTAGGGTCCGATTGCTGGTGTCAGGGTCTGTCTGAGGGTGGAGAAACATCACTGTCCGGTGAATGGGTGCGGTGGAAAGCGGGTCTAATTCAGGGATTGGAGGGGTGGGTAGAGTGGAAGGACCTGCTAGTTCCAGTGAGTTATTATCCAGGAAGGGTCACTTAAGGAAGGCAAAAGCATCCAAGCCTGTGCCGGCGCGCCTCTTCCCAAAAGTCTGGAGCATCTCGGGTATGCCCGAGGCTTATGGGGCGGTGGCCCTTAGCTTCTACCCTCGGATTGAGGGGTTGAAGGCACTGCACTACCAGTTTCATTATTTTCTTTTAGCGGGCTGTGGCTTCCAAGATTGCCCTATGAAGTGAAGCACCCATAACTTCACAGAAGTCATCATCAATGGGGAGGTAACCTAATCAGGGCTTTGGAGGGAGGGGGGTGCCTCATGCTCTACACTTAGAGGTCAACGACTTCGAGATGGGCCCGGCTTGGCCACTTGATGCACGTGGTAAACTGAGGTAAATGACCTCTAATACAGACCCCAGCAGCTCATGCAATTTGCACAGAGCACAAGGAAAATTAGTTGTTGGCTAGTGGGGAAAATACTGACCCCCACATAGGGCGTAATACTCCAGGCCTTGGGGCTTGAAAGAGGCAGAAGCCATCCGCGAGACCCATCTGCTCCCTTTCCCTTGTGGAATGCGACCTGAACGGTGTCTGCGTTTGTCCAGAGTATCTTGAGAGACATGTGGGCCCCCCTAGTGGTCGGAGGGCTGCACCAATATATCTCTTAGAGGCGCCCTTGCCACATAGAAGTGAGCTCACTTCCGCAGGGTTAATTAAATAACCCTGCAAGGGAAAACAATTATTATGAAATAAAAAGCAGCATAACCTGATAACAATGAAAGCAAGTGGCCGAGGGCCTGGTACTTAAGTGATGGTTGTGAGCAGCAGCTAAGAAAGAGGAGAAGATAGTAACATGGGACTATAATGGGGCCATAAGCAACCTGAGTGGTTGAACTTTAATGACCTTTAACCTAAGTGTTCATGGAATTTGTAGTTTTTATTGCTGCTTTTACTTGGCTGATGTTAATAAAGCAGAGAAAAGGTAAAACATAATCCTCACCTTCAGTCCTGGCATAGAATTTCAGAGGCCAAACCCCACTAAAAGAAATCTTTAAAATTGACGCTGTGTTAACTTCTTCTGATGTGTCTGGCAACTCTTAATATTTCTCTCAATCATTTTGTATTAAATTGTCAAGCGTGTTGTTTCCAAAATCATGAAGATTTGAGACAACATTGCCAAAAAGTGTTTCCATTTGAGGAGCCTGGTTTGCCTCTCTACCTTTTTGTCACCATGGGACGCAATTTTAGGCATTAGATCAATTCATCCTGTAAACCAGGCTTTTCCTCAGACCAGATACCTGTTTGGTTCTTTACCTTGCTGACAACTACCCAAATGTACCCTCTTCTGAACACCTAAAATTCTCCCTTTTCTGATGGGACAGTCCATAATGTTTTAAAATTTGCTATCGTACTTTGATTATTGAAGAAACCTGGGTTCGACCATTCGACTAATGCCAGCTTTGAACCCACCATTCTGCTTATCACAGTTGCTACACTTCTTGAGTCATACGCTGCTAAATTATTCTACTCCTTTTTCGAACAAAATGAAGTTCTGGATGATGCACAAGCAGACTTTCATTCAAATCAATGAAAATTGATACAAATGTGGATCTCAATTTTCTCCTGGCTGGAAATATTTTATTAAATTTGTCAGCTAACTTTGACACTTTTGACCATAATTTGCTCCTTCATAAACTGAAGAACAGAAGCATTGGAGGAACTGTGGCTAATGGGTTCACCTCTTTTCTATTTGCAAAGAACATATAAAGTTGCATATGGTTCCTTCTTTTCTGTGGCCAGTTTTTGGAGGCTAAATCAGGTTTCAGCTCGTTCCCAAAATTTGTTTAACATGTATGTTACACGTCATGCTACTCTTATTAGCTCTCATGGTCTCCAGTTGTATACTAATGTTGATGAACCGCAACAGTTGCTCAGTTTGGGCAAGCATTGCTTGAATGGTCTCTCACTTCAGCAGTATTTATCTTAAGTTAAAGAATGAATGGGTCAACACTGGTTGACTCATAATACCATCGAGACAAAGATCCTTGCCACTGGGGAACATTCAAGCTAACCTTCATCTGCTTCAAAGGATAGTCATCCCAACAAGTTCCTGCTTTGATCAGATCTCACAATGTGGTTACAGACTTATACCGAATTGCAACTTGGAAGTGGCGTTTAAGGCAAGTTCCTTCTAAATTATGAGTCAGTATAGTATAGTATATGTCCATGGTTTAGGATTGTTATTCAATTGCCAACTCCCAAGTTGGAGTGGTAACTGATTCACAAAGGAGAACAGGTTCCCTTCAGATACATTGTCCTTTCTGAATTGGGGTGGGTCCTTCTGGGGAGCAGGCAGTCGCCCAGCAGACTGCTGTCTTTTCTCACAGAATTTTCCCAAAATGGAAAACTTTATTTATTTTTAATACAGCACTGGATTCCTTTAAGAAACTCTGGCTCCTTTAAAAAAAGTGTTTTCCATTTTGGAATGCAATCACAGGGATTCCCATGCAGGCAACCATTCCTATGATTGCATTCAATCACACGGTGTTGCAAATTGCGATCTTTCTAATTATTATTAATTAAGCAGGCTATTCTGTGACTAGCTGCGCTTCCTTATTTTGTGGACCGACCTACTAGGCTTCTGTTATTTAATGTGATCACAGGGAAGTTGTTTTTGCTGCTCCTTGCTGGTCAGAACCCTTGCGATTCCAGACAATCACATTTTGGGAGGAGGGGTGTCATAACTAACAACTATTTTTTGTGACCACTATATTAATACGCAGTCCTTTAGTGCAGCCTGGGTAACATTGCCCCCATAAGGCCCTATCAAAGGGTTGTATTGACTAAAGTAATTATAAAAAGGTCTTATTAAAATGTACTTTAAAAAACATATCAACAGGCATTTAACTAACAGTAGGCCCGGGGTACTCCGTTATACTGGGGACTTACTGGAAACCTAAATATGCCAATTATGGTTATGCTAATGTTATCATGTTGATAGGGGGAGTCCTGGCATGTTATCATTGCTTGACAGGAGTAATGCGCACAGAGTTCTACAACCAGCAAAAAAGTCAAGGGAAAGACGCAGTGGGCACACCACGCAAAAGGTGGTTAATTTCAACTGGAACCCCAGCTTCGAACACCTTTGCAATTATTTTCTCTATTTTCAACTAATTCATGCTCTGCATGGTTATCCCAAACAATATTGAAATAAAAGTTAAACTTTCAGAAATGGCAGCACACAAAAACAGTAGAAAGCTGCCTGGTGTTTACCAGCCAAATAGTACAAGAGGACATTTTGAACAGGTCATTTTTTTGCACTTTGATGTAGATATTATTTTTCTTGCAAAAGCTATATTTTAATAATTCCCCGTTTTCCAGTCTTTTCCACTCACTGTAAGAAAGACGCTGTAGGGGGTACTTGGTGGTTATTAAGTGGACAGTAGACACATTTGCAACAAAGGCAACAGCTATAATCAAGCACTTCTCTGAGGATTTCACTGTTCCACATGGTGAAATCTGATAATTCCTTCCTTAATTCTCCTCCCTCATCTAGTTGCCTTTCCTCTGGCTGTTTCTTGGGTTGACTTGGATATGAAGTGCCCTTGTGAGGCCGGCTCCATTCAGTCTACTGCGCACTTTATGCTGTTTTGCACATTGTACAGCTTGATAAGATCTTAATTCCTACTCCCAGCCCTTTTGTAGTCACTTTACTTCATACGAAGAGGGATTAATATGTTTGCAATCCCTGGCTACTCTAGAAATCTGCCATGCCACACCTAGGCCTAGATGTAGGTAATTCTCATTTACCGACTCTAGAATACAGAATTTTACCGATTCGGTATTCTAGATTCGGTAAATGAGATGTAGTTAAAAATTCTGTATTTTTCACTGATTCTGTAGGATTTGGTAATTACCGAATCGGTATTTACAGATTCGGTAAATGCCATTGATTCCTATGAGCCGTGAGGCCCATAGGAATCAATGTCAATTACCGAATTGGTAAATACTGATTCGGTAAAAATACCGAATTGTCAAGGGGAACAGGGTGTCACTTTGACACCCTGTTGCACCCCTGATTTTGCCTTGTGTGCCATGTGACACACATACATGCCCTTAGGGCATGTATGTGTGCCACATGGCAAAGGTGTACATGCACAGATGTGCATGTACACAGGAATTCGTTATTTACCATGCAATAGTATTACATGGTAAATAACAAATCGGTAATGGCCTGTGGCACTGTTTGAAGTGCCACCTACATCTGGATTTACCGAATCGGTAAATTTACCAAATCGGTAAATATACCGATTCTGTAAATATAAGGCCAGCTACATGTCAAATCCCAAATGCCTGTCGGTAACGGGCGAAATCGGCCGTTACCGACCGGTATTTGGCGACCTACACCTGGGCCTAAGTTACATAATTGCTGCTATGAAAATTTGGAAATCTTATGCGATGTAAGCTTGTTACTGTGATTCTAGATTCTTAGAACAATCCTTTTTTTCTAAATGACTGTACTCGCTGTTTTCTTTTTATAATTGACTATGAATTTTTGTAGTTATCCTATGTGCTTTAATGATCAGCACATGGTTGAATAAATATTTTCTTGACTCTAATTCTCTTCCCTTCCCTCCTCTTCACTTCCTAGATGTACCCTTTTCTGTCTAGGTACTGACAAATGACTATAGTGATAAATGGGAGGAGGCAGTAAACATGAGAAACTCAGCATGGCAAAGAGAATGATATAGCGAGAGGGGAAGGCAAGACAAAAGGACGGTGTAGAGGTAAATTATGTAGGAAAAAACTTAAGGTAAAGATAGAATGGTGAAGTAGCCAGAAAAAACATAGAGGTAGAACGAGGAACTGCTACGTAGAGAGATCTGTAAGGTTTTAGGGTGAGGTGGAGAGTTAGAGATAGGGAAAAGGAAATGTTCTGAGAGGATCAGGGTACATCGATGGGGGAGGTGTAGATCACAAAATGTAGTAGAAAGAGGTTGAGCTCGAGAGAGTCAGAGGCAGACAGTAGCAGTGGTAGACAGGTAGAGATGTGACATAATGAAAGAAGTATAGAGAACATGCGAAGGCAGAACAAGAAGCAAATGAGAAGAGCAATAGAACAGGTCAGTTAAAGAGATTAGTGAGAGCAAAGAAGAAGATTGAGAGAGGGTGATGGATGGCACAAGATAAACTGTAGAGAAAAAGGTGAAATAGAGAGAGGTGGAGTTAATTTAGATTTAGCAAGAGGGTGCAGATGAGGTAGTGTGAGGATTCGAAACATAGAGGTGATATATTTATATTTATATATATATATATATATATATATATATATATATATATATATATATATACACTGAAAAAAAATAGGTTTCAGGGGTGTTATAGCATTTCAATCGTACAAAACCATAGAAATTCCTCCCTTATAGTTAGTTCTGCTAACTAAAACTGGCACGCCTGCAATGCACTGCTGGTGATATCACATATTACATCATTCATGACATGGTCAGTGACATCACTGATGATATCATTGATGTCATCATCCAGTAAATTTGGTTTTGTTTGAAATTTAAATATGTATTATATATATATATACCAATCTGTATTGAAGATTGAGTGGATATATAACTCTCTGGATGGAGGATTAAGTAGCTGTCTGACTGTCTGTTTAAGTGAGTAATTAAAAGTGTCTCACTAAATACATGGGTTAGTAACTAAACTATGTGAATGTGTGCATCACTGTCTCTGTTGTTGTATAACCTGCTGCATCAGTTGGTCACTAACTACATGAGTGTTTATATTAGTTATTGATTAGTTGGCTGAGTATTTGTATGGGAGACTGAGTGTGTGTGGTTGGGTTGGGGGTGTGTAACTCTATGCATAGATGTGTGAGTGGTTGTTTGACTAGGTGTATGGGTTTAAGAGTGCATGTGGAAACAGTTGTTTGGGTGACTGAGCATGTTTTATTATGTGTTGGTGAGCGAATATATGTCTCAGTGGTACATCTCCAACAAAGTACAAAAATAAAAGGCATTCTATGTGAGAGCTGGTGAATATAAATAAGTATACGTAAGAGTCAGTGATTGTGAAAGTAACTGTATGGATGAGTGTATAATTGTAATAGTGATTTTTTAACATAGTAACTATGAGTTACTATGTGTATGAAGAAATGAGGTGTTGTGTGTATAACTGTGTAGGTGAGTAAATGTAAGTGTGGCTGATTCTTTAAATGAGTGAGTAGGATGACTGCATAACCAACTAGGGTGACTGCTGATGTGTCAATGTCAATATAGGTGTATGAGTGCATTTGATAGTGTTCTATTGATCAGTAATTACATGTATAAGTGATTCTGTGGGTGACTGGGTAGTTGTGTGTGTAGACTTAGGAATCAATGAGTGGGTATGTAGTAACGGGTATTGGTGTGCCAATGGTTTCAAATATGGTACTCTGTATTTTACAGTGAGTGATCAAAGGTTATACTAGTTTGTGATGAGGTGTATCAGATTGTCACATGGATGATGTCATCTGTGATGTCATCAGTGATGTCGTTTGAGATGTCATCAGTGATGTCACTGACCATGTCATGAATTATGTAATATGTGACATTATCAGCAGTGAATTGCAGGCACGTGAGTTATAGTTAGCAGAACTAACTATAACAGGGGAATTTCTATGGTTTTGTACGAGTGAAATGTCCAGCTAACTATAACACCCCTGAAACCTATGGTTTATCAGTGAATTTCAAAGGTTTTTTAAATGCTAATTTCTAACAATGACATGCCTGAAACCTATGCTTTTTTCAGTGTATTTCTAAGGTTTTTGAAATGCTAACTTCTAACTATAACGTGCCGGAAACCCTTGTTTTTTTCAGTGAATTTCAAAGGTTTTTTAAATGCCAGTATCTAACTATGCCTACAGAGGTAGGACATGTGAAGAAAGAAGAAAAAACGCACAGAAAGAAGCAAATGAAATGCAAAAAGAAGCAACAAAAGTCCACAAAGACGAAGAAAAGTGCAGGAAGAAGAAAGACGTGTCCAGAAAGAACCAACAGAGGAGCAGAAAGAGGCCTTGTTGCAAAATCATCCTGTGCCCACAACTTTTTCAGACGGGTACTGGTGGTAACTGACTGTGACTAACCAGGCCTAAAGCCAGTGCTTTGCTAAAAGACACTTAGAATACAGTGAAAAAAACACCTACATACACTAGGTACCACTATGCGTTGGGGTACCCCTGTGATTAGCATAACCTCCTCTGTAAGGCCCTAGTACATAATAGGGCAGGGGGATTAAAACTACTTCTTAAAATGCGCTACGGGGTGCGTTTTCACAATTGTGAAGGGAAGGGGGGGCCTGTGGTGACGTGTGCAAACATGCCGTGTGGCTGTTTTAAGTTGGGAGATTAACTCCCCTTGAATCCGGAGGGTCCCTGGGGTCTAACTAGCCAACCAGGTACCTTCAGTAAGTGCCACAGAGCTGCGTTGCAGAGAGGTGTAAAAAGGAGCATGGCCTGGACCACCTCTCTGCAACGCAGCTCTTTGGCGCTTACTCGAGGTACCTGGTGGGCTAGTTGGCCCCCTGGGACCCTCAGGATTGAAGAGGAATAAATTCCCCAACTTAAAATGGGCCACAGGGCACATTTGCACACATGTGACCTCAGGCCCCACCCCCTCCCTTTACCACTGTGCAAACACGCCCCGTGGCACATATTAAGATGTTTAAGTCCACTTGAATCCTGAGGATCCCTAGGGTCCAAGTGGCCCACTAGGTACCTCCAGTAAGCGCCACAGAGCTGCGTTGCAGAGAGGTGTAAAAAGGGGCGTAGCCTCTGATCACCTCTCTGCAACGCAGCTACCTGGCGCATACCTGAGGTTCCTGGGGGGCTAGTTGGCCCCCAGGGACCCTCAGTATTCCAGGGGAAATAATTCCCCAACTTTAAAAGCGCCATGGGGCGCATTTGCTGAGTGTTGCAGGGAGGGGGCGGGACCTAGCCCCCCTTCTCTTGCCTTTTGTTTGGAGTCCTGGGGACCCCATGCCCCAGGGCCTGGCCCCCTTTAAAAAAAAAAGAAAGTAAATGGGAGGGAGCCGTGTGGGCCTCCCTCCCGTGGCCGATTCCGGCCCCGGGGACCTCATTCCCCGGGGCATGGCCAAACATATTCTTTTTTATAAGAAGGGGGGCTGCATGGCCTCCCTCCTAAGGCCTCTCTTGGCCCCGGGGACCTCATCTCCCGGGCCCGACTTTATTTATAATTTTTGGGTGGGTAGGGGGACCGCGTGGCCCCCCTCCTGGGCCACTTCTGGCCCCAGGGACCCCAAGCCCCGGGGCCTCAGCATCCTTTCATTTGTGTGAGGGGGGCTGCATGGCCCCCCTCCTCAGGCCACATATTGCCCCAAGAACCCCATCCAAGAGGCCTGGCCTCTCCTTTAAAAAAAAAAAAATATATATATATATATATATATATATATATATACACAGGGTAGGGGAGCCTTGTGGCCCCCCTCCTGGACCACTTCTAGCCCCGGGGACCCCATCCCTTGGGGCTGGCTCTCTCTTTTGAGGACCGTGGGGAGAGCCCAATGCCCCCACGGTCCCTGCCGGCTCCCTGCATCCTGTGGGAGCCGGCATTGCTTTTCCACATGGGGAGCTGCTGACATGCAGCTCCCCGTGTGGAAAAGCTATGTGGTTTGGATTTTGGAAGCGAGAGCAGTTTTCATGCTCTCCCTTTCAAAACCCAAACCACAGTTTGCAATGACAGGGCCGGAGCCCCGAGGCTCCCGCCCTGCCATTGCAAACAGCAGTGTCCCAGGGGTGGGCAGCCCAGGACACTGCAGGAGCCGTCCTTGGGGAAGGCGGTCCCTAGGGCCATCACTGGCTTCATGCCCTCACAAGCAATGCACAGCCCTGGGGGCTGGTGTTCCCCCGTGCTCAGGGGTCTGTAATGGACCCACAAATTAGAATATTAGTGCCCAGGGATTTGGCGGTCCCCAGGGCAGCGGGGGAGGCTGTGTTCCCTGGCAAAATAATTAATGAAAGCCCCGAGGTGGCGGTCCCTGGGGCTTGGCGGGCCTTAGAGTCCCCCCACAGATTAAAAAAGAGGCTCCGGCGGTGGCAGTCCCCAAGACTGTGGGGGGGGCTGGGTGCCCCCGCAAATATTTATAAAAAAGCCCAGGGGGTGGCAGTCCCTGGGGCTGCGGGGATTCCCCCTGGGCCCCTCAAATATTTTTTCCCATGCACCAGGGACTTGGCCCACCCGGGGCTACCTAATAACGAAGCACAGTAGCCCGTGCTTAATTTGTTTTATTTTCGCACCCGGATCTGCGGATCCTCTGCACATTTCGCCCTTTAAAAAATGCTTTTTTTGGCCAAGGGGGACAGGGTGTTTCTACCCTGTCCCCTTTTCTTGTTTTACGCCTTTCTTTTTCTGTTTTCTTGTGTCTCGGTTACCGAGGCACAAGATGGCTGCCAACACTTCCTGGTTTGGAGTGTTGACAGCCAATTAGAATGCAGCTCATGATCGGCATGGTGTGCGGATCCCCTGCGCCTCTATATATCGATATTTTTATTTTTTTATTTTCTTAGCAACTACTGAATGGATTTACACCATTTAAGAAAAATAGTTCTTTTTTATGAGGCAAGGGCTGCTTATATGCCAAATTTGGTGTAATTCTGTTCAGCAGTTCGAGCTGTAGCTGTGTCTAAAGTTTGCTATAGGAAATGCATTTTCTATCTCTTTTTTTTTATTTCTCAGGAACTACTGAACGGATTTACACCATTTAACTAAAAGTGTTCTTCCCGAACCAAGGGCTACCTTTTTGCCAAATTTGGTGTAATTCTGTTCAGCAGTTCGTGCTGTAGCTGTGTCTAAAGTTTCCTGTGGGAATTAACATGGAGAAAACATGTTTTAGGACCAGAGCGCCCCACTTGTTTTGAAAATTTTGCAAAGATTCGTCAACCGGTGCCAAAGTTATTGGGAAAAGAAAAAATGCTTTATGAATAGAAACAAGGTCCTAACTATAACTACTGACTGCCGACCACCAGTAGGTAATGTATATATAGAAAGAGAGCGGTAGAGAGAAGTAAAGTAGGGGGTGAGTTAAATAAATAATACATAGAGAGGGGACACAACAAAAGAGAACAAGAGGTAGAGAAAGAGCTAGTAAGAAGGGAGTACAGTTAGAGAAACCACATTTTGCAAGAGAAAGATGGGTCATTGAGAGAAGAGGAAGTAACTAAATGGAGAAGCAATCTGAGAGGTTAGGTAGTATGTGATAGAGAAAGAGTGTATTTAAGTTTCTACATGTGAAGTTGATGCACGAGATCTACGGGAGGAGATATGGAAGCAGTGAAATTCAGAGAGAGACACAAGAAGTCATTTCATTCACAGAACTTTCTTTGACTTTGATAAAACCATCAAAGTGTATAGTAGCCAATTATAAAACAGCTATTTACAATGATCTAATACTAAATTCAATTTCTGTTGATCTCAAAGTTCTATAATGAAGTCAGCAACATAGCAATAAAAAATAGAGTAAAACAGTTAAAAAATAAATCAAATCAAATAGAGCTTTATTCGATTTTAGTCTTGTAAGATCACAAAAGCAAGCAGATAAAAACATGTAAAATAACATTTCATAAAAACATCTTTAAAAAGCATGTGCACACAGTTACATATTTAAAATTGTCATTTCATAGAGTTGTAAAAAATACATGTGTACAGAATTCTAATAATTCATTATATACAACTAGGCTTATTCAAAGAATGTTATTGCTATAATACGGTAAATGAGGCAGTACTATATAATATAAGATATTCAATTTCTACTATCGAACAGTAATCAAACATTAATCCTTTTTCTTGCTCTCAGTACGTGTTTCAAGAAACTCGCCATAACTCCAATGCAGTAGTCATTTTCTAGTTGTTATAGATATAAAAAGGCCGGTCGACATTGTCTCCATCCACCTGATTTTAATAGGGGCAAGATCCATCTGGTTCTTTCCTTAACATATAGTTTGCAGAATAGGATCGTGTGAATTGTTGTCTGTGGGAAGATACTGTCACAGGGACAATAACCTAGTCCCATATATTCATTTCATGGTAACTAATTAGTCGGTGAATGGTCCCAAACCTAAAGTGTGTTAAAACATACCTGTCATACCCCCTGGGACAGCGTAGGAGGTACAATTGGATGTTGATGTTGGATGACCGGAGGCTTGTTAATCTCCATTACCAACCTGTTTGCTTCCAGGTGGGCCATGCAGATTGCCTTAAACTCCTTCTGGGTAATACCGTTCAGTGACTCTGGGGATGTATAATACTCTAGATGCCGAAGATCATGGATAAAGTTTTTTATGTTCTTTAACCAGCTAATCCTTATAGCATGATCCAACTTCATAGAGTCACTTATTAATTCTTGATTTAGGCCTGTACTGCTGGAAGTCCAAACTCTGTGCCAAAGAAGCACCCAGATGGTATCTGAGATATATAATATCCCTAACACAAAATGACAGTTATAAACAGGGGCGCTAGCAGGAACAGCCAATATAAATTGGAGAAAAGCATTTTCAAACAATTGGATGGGGAAGGGATCATAAAAACCCCAAATTCCTGCCTCGAAAATGGCCGCACTCAAACACTTTGCTTGTTAAATTTTTAAGAGAATTTCCGGGGGTCTTCTGCCCATTTTCTGTGAAATGTTTTTAAGGGCCTCAATTGATTTTATGAAAAGGAGACTCCTGCTCTTAACAGCCTGGCTCCAAGTGCCAGTACTGTTAAACAGGACTCCAAGGTATGTGAACAAATTTGGGGATTCTATTCTATATTTCCAACTAGGAGACTCCTGCATTTATTTCTCTTTCGCCCACAAGTCATTACAATAGTCTTCTTTGCATTCAACTTTGACCCTATATCCTCCATAAAACCAATATAGGATACAAGAGCTTTCAGCAGTCCTACCTGGGTGCGTGCCATTACTACAGCATCATCTGCGTAGAGTAGGGAGACTACTGGGCATTTGTTAATGTATGGTGGATCCCTCGTTCTGGCCACCAACTCCTGCTCCAGTGCGTTGGTACATGGAGTGAACAGAAATGGGGCCAAGATGCATCCCTGTCTCATCCCCCTCTCTACGTTAAATGATGATGAGCCCTTTGGTTCCATATCGGACCATCGCGGTTGCCCCCGTATATAGTTGTCGTAGGAACTGAACCAGGACCGTGTCTACTTTTAGGTTTGCTAAAATGTGCCATACTTTTCTATGGACCACACAGTCGAAAGCGTCTGAGAGGTCGGCAAATGCCAGGTAAAACATTCAATTTCCTATTAAAATACTGAGATTTAGGACTTGCTCATTTACACCTAGGTCTGCTCTAAAACCGTATTATACATCACTTAAAATATTGTTATCTTCAGCCCATGTTTGCAATCTTTCTAAAACAATCCTTCCTGCTACCTTCATCAGGGAGTCTAAAAGGGATATCAGTCAGTTATCACGTTCCCCTTTTTTGAATATTGGTACTATGACCGATTCTGACCAGGTGCTAATAAAGCCTTTCATACAGCAAGCTTGGCGGACCCGAGTTATTATTGGTGTCCAGAGAAATGGTATGGATTTAAGCAAATCAATAGGCAACCCGTCTGGTCCGGGTGCCTTACCACTCTAGCTTGCCTGTATTGGTTCAATAACATCATTATGTGTTATCTGAAAATCAATCGGGAAGGAAACAAAGGGCCCATCCTCCAATTGTTCAGCATTTTCTATTTCATTTTCTGTACCCCCTTGCAATTTATACACACTTGAGAAAAAATCCACCCAAACTTATTCCTCAATTGCCACTTCTATCTTCGGTATCTTAGTTTTCGTAAAAAAAGGTGCATTTACTGCCTGCCAGAAGGAATAGCTATCTTTGCTTATGGAAGCTTCTTGTAGAGTGAGCCAGGCTTTTTCTTTAAGTTCCTTCTGCCTTAATGGTCTGGCCTGATTATGGAGTTTCCTACATTCTCTAATTTCCCCCAAATCTCTTTCGGTCTTATGTAGTGACTCTTTGAGCTTTTTGTATGCTTTTGTACAATTTGAATCAAACCACCCCTTTTTATTGTGACGACTTTCCTTAATTTCTGCTTTAAGCAAGTTTTGAACAGTCGAAGTGATTTCAGAGAATGCTAGCAGTATATTTTCATGGGAGGTGGACTCATCCAGGCACATTAAATAGATTCATTGGTATTAGTTACTATATGTTTATTAAGCTCAGACGGGTCGTGGCTAGGCCTGGGCGGTAAATTCCGTTCCGCTCACGGAATTTGCAGAATTTGGCTAATTTCGTGTTCTGCAGAGAACGCGAAATTACCCAAAATTCTGCATTCCACGACTTTGCGAAATTTTTGCTTGTTTGCATTCTCAAAATGCGTGTTTGCAAGATATTTCCCCCCGAGCACACAAACAGCGATTGTGAACAGTAAAAAACCATCAGGAACAAGCAATTCCGCGCGTTCGCGGAATGTCTGCTTGTTCGTGGAGATTTTTTATCGTTTCGCGGAGATTTGTGTAACGCGATTACGAAATTCCGCCCACCCCTAGTGGTGGCTGGGCCAACGCAATGTATATCCATTCAGCCTGCCCAACTGTACGTTTTGAGTCCATGCCACTTGATTGTTGTCTTGCCTTTCTAAGGGAGCTGGAATTATAATGTCAATACTTAGGGGCAGGTGATCGCTCGTGTCATTCTTATGAACTTGATAGCTCCTAATGTAGCTTGCGTAACAGTTTGGAGCTATTATAAAATATATAGTGGATTCTAACCCCCTCCCTATGAATGTGTGCCCAAAGTCCACTGTAGGGGAGCATAAACAATTCGCAAAGCCCAGATCATGTGTGAATAGGAATTCATTGAATAACTCCCCCCTATCTGAGTGAGCGAAATGCATCAGGGGATCATCATCCTGTACTGTTAGACCACATTTTCCAAGCCCCGCTAGTGGGCATAGCCCAATATTAAAATCGCCACCCCATATGTTAACCTTCACTGAGCATCTTCATTACAGACCCCAGCCGTTCTTTTTCAATATTGTTATAAAAATGAGTTATTACATGAGTATGTTTGCTGTCTAAACATATCGATATTACTTGATAGTAAGTTTCAGATTTTAGCAGATCAGACTTTATTGCCCCAATCAGATTAGATACATAAACACAGATTCCCCCCTTTGATCTTCCGTGTCAAATTTTTCTATAAAACCTAACCAAGAGGTATTGTTCAATTTACTGCGGAGACCAGCAGCTGTGTTCCAAAAAAGAACACTAACAGATTTATGGGGTGAAAATCTACGGGCCAAATCTGTCTGACAAAGTTGTTCAGTTGTTCATTTCTAGGCTGCATGTCTCCTCTAGGAGCACCAACCACGCCCAATTTTCCCTCTACCCCTAATGTTTGTACTAAACCAAAACCTTCTTTGCCATGTAACTCCCATTGATTTGAGTCCGGTTGATCAGTTGAACTTGCTGCACAAGCAATCTGCGAGTCATATCCCATATTGATTTGGCTTAAATCTTGTATATACGAAAGTCAATCGTTCTCACCCAATGTTTGTAGAGGGCCGTTTCTAGATGGGCCCGCCCTTGGCCCGGGCACGCCTGGGCGCGTCCAGTGCTGCGGGAGCCCACGTCCGTTTTTAAACGCCTCCTGGTGCTGTGCGTTGTTGTGCTTGACTGGTGCCGTGAGGGGAGATGCAGGCTGGGTATTGCGGTCCTCCCAGGAGCGATGGCAGCAAAAGTCATAGCAGGACTCAGTTATGGAATGCAAAGCAAAAATGAATAGAAACTTAAAAGACAATTATACAACCTGTATAATTATATGGTCTCAGTAAAAAGTTTAAAATACATGTTACCTATAAGCAGGAAACACAATTTATAGCTACTGGCTTCTTTTCGCTGTAACATTTATCGCAGGGTGAGCCGCCAAGAAAACACCACTTACTAGCAAACCAGACATATTTGCCCCCTTATCCGCCTGTGCCACAAATTACTGGTGCCTGTACAAAAAATATAATAAAAAAACAGCTTACAGCAAAAGCAGTCAAGTTGGAAGTATCGGTCCTCAAGATCCTGTAGGCGACCTGGTACTGCCTGACTGCCGTGTTCAGGCATATTGGTTGAATCCATTTCCTGGATGAAGTCATTAGAGTTAGGTCGAGATCGGTGGGGTAGAGAGAAACGAATATTAAGTGTGAGGTGAGGTAACCATAGGCGACGTAGAGAAAATTGAGCAAGAGAATGGAATAAGTAGATAAAGATGTAAAGATAGGAGATAGGCAGAAAGAGGAAGGTAAGGAGTGAGGAGTGAAATAAAAGAGTTGAAATGAAGTATGGAGACAGACATGACACCAGCTACCTGCAAGCGTTGATCCTGGGCAGGAAGCGTATGCACACCAAGCTTCTGTTAGCCGTTAGCCGCATGGGCAGCTATCAAACCCAAAAAAACAATTTTTTATGAACACCACAGGACTTCTGACTCCCAGGATCACTTCAAGTCAAGTCAAGATACGCTTTATTCGATTTGAAAAATCAGAACATAAAAGCACGCAACACGTCAATACAAACAGAATATTGCAGATAAATAAAATCATAAAACCGTAAAACATGTAGCAACAAATACAATTTACACACAGATAAAATCAGTTGATTAAAAAGAGAGAACCACATTCTCAGTTCAGTGCACCACCAAAACATGATTGATAACTGTAGTGATGTGGAGTCAGCATTGTAGTGTGCCAAGTGTGTATATGTTACACTGTATACCCACCCACCACAGACGTCACTGGTCAGGTGACGCTGACCTAATAAAAGGGGCGGAGCGCACGTGCTCTTGGCCAGTTACACCACATCACCACTGTGCCCTGTGTGTCCATCATTTGCAATGCGGGCCTAGGGCCATCACCTCACCACAATAACCATTCTTGTTTAATCGCGGTTCGGGCCTTGCATCATTTTTCTAGTTCTGACCACCCCTTTCAGAAAATAAGCAATATGGTCACTAACAATTTCATCATCCAAAAAGTGCAGCTTGATAAAAGAGGGTTAGCAAGGTCTCAAGCCTTGTGTTTTCAGCAAAGACAGAATCCATCTTTTCCTGAGTGAGATGTAAAACTTGCAGAAGAACATGATATGGATTGTTGTCTGTGTTGAAATATCGTCACAAGGACAAGGGCATTGAGAACGTGACCAATCGTTAATCTGGGGAAAAGTAACTAGGGTGTGAAAGTTGCCTAAACTTAAGAGCATCAGTAAAACATGTCATATTTACTAGAAGTATGCCATAAATATGGTTGTATCCCAGTCTGAGTCAGGAGCAATTGGTTGGCTCTCACTAAAGGTTTCCTGATATTAGAAGACAGCCTAATCATCTCCAGGTGGTGTATGCATATTGATTTTAATTCCCTCTTCCTAATAAGGGACAGGCTATCAGGATTAGCGAAAAACTCAGGATGGCCTAAGTCTCACATAAAGTTTTTAATATCGGCAAGCCAAGGGGTACTTTTAACTTGTTGCAAGTTCAGACAATTTAAAATCACATCCCGGTTAAAACCTGTGGTCACACCGGTCCAGACCTTATGCCACAACAAGATCTGCTGTATTTTAATAAGATCGGACAGGTATAGCAATCCCAATTCAGAATTACAAATATACGTAGCCGTACTATCAGGAACAGCTAATAGGTACCTCAAAAACTGGTTCTCAAGTCATTGAAGGGACTCCACGTTTACATATCTGCAGATGCCGGCTCCATACAGAGCAACAGAAATGCATTTGGCTTTGTAAGTTGTCAATAGATCGTTGATATGACGCTGGCCTAGTCACCTAGCGAAATTAATCAGGGTACCTATAGCTTTTGCTCAGAGTAGTTTTCGACAGCTTACGGCTTTTACCCACGTGCCCCGTTTATCAAAAACAATGCCCAAGTATGAAAAATAATCACCAAGTTCGAGTTTTCCTTTACTTATAAAAATGTCTCGGCACTTAACACTACGCTTACTACATTTCATGATAACAGTTTTGGAAATATTACCATGAAGATCTAGACTTGACATGTAGGAAGCAAAGCTTGTGACGATTTTTTGTAGGGCAATTGGGGTGCGGCTAGACTGCGTTGTCTGCATATAACAATGCATCAACTTTCCTTTTGCTGACACAGGGTAGGTCGTAACATTCCCGTGATAAAGTATCACCAAGGCTATTTATGTAGAGGGTGAAGAGGAGTGGAGCTAGCACACACCCCTGCCTCACCTTAATTAGGACTGTTTTAAAAAGTTGACTGTTTGGGTTTTCATCCCATGTCCTCTAAGATACACCAAAACTTCAGGTGGTTAACGCAGTCAAACTCCGAGCTCAGGTCAGCAAAGCACATAAAAAGACTCCCACTTTTCGCCTGGGTGCATTTTCCCATTATAAGGCGCAAGTTCAAGCCCTGTTCCACGGTGCCTATGCCTTTACGAAATCCATACTGGAGTTCTGAGATGATGCAGGAGTCCTCAGTCCATACCTGCAGTCTGTTTAGGACCACATGCCCAGCCACTTTCACTAAGGAATCCAAAAGAGAAATAGTTCTATAACAGGCCGGGTCATTACGGTCACCTTTCTTAAAGATGGGATCCAGGATAGATTCTGTCAAGGTTGAGGTAAAGCCTTGGATGCAACAAGCCCTCAGGACCCTGGTTAAAAGTGGGCCCCAAAGCAAAGGACAAGATTTAAAAAGGTCCACTGGTACACTGTCCGGGCCCGGGGCTTTACCGCCTACACTAGCATTGATGGCCAAAATCACTTCATCCACCTCAAAATCAAGGCAGATAGGGAGGTAACTACAGGAACCCACAATGGGGCCCTCGTTGGTAACAGGGATGGAATTGTTGCAGTAGAGGCTAGAGAATTGAGACACCCATTTATCCTCCTCGATCGTATTTGCGAAGGTTGGTGAACGGAGCATTTACAGCCTTCCAGAAACTTTTCATATCCTTTAAGGCAGAAGCCTGCTCAAGTGCCTGCCATAATTCAAGTCTAATAGCCTCTTTGCATTTTTTAAGAGAGGTGTTATATGCCCCCCTAGCCCGTTTAACTGCTTCCCGATCTCTCCTCGAATCATGCAAGGCAGATTTCAAAGCTGCATGTGACTTGCTGCCCTGGGAATCAAACCAACCTGACCTTCTGTTGGTTGTGCTTTTAAGTTTGGTTAACAGGTTATTTTGAATGGCCTGTGAGATATTACAAAAGGAGCTAAAAATTATCAGGTCTGTGCCCGTCTCATCTAAACAATTCAAAAAATCTACTTTGCAGGTGGTCAGAAGTGACTTGGTTAGTTGTAAAGTGTCTAGCCCAGCCCATTTGATAGTATATCCATTGGGCCTGTTAATAAAAATATCTTTTAAGGGCTCGATTGACAGAGATCCTGTGGATAGTGCTCGAACTGGCAATTCTAAAGTAAAACTAATTGAAAAATGATCACTAAAAGCTACATCATGGGCTACATCTATTTGATATTAAAAAAAAGTCAATGGTAGACCGTTGAGAGTGCTACTAAATGGTATGGGCGGTGAGCACAGACCATTGTCAAAACCTAGATCCATGGAATATTTCATCAAATTCAATGTTTCCCCAACAGGAGAAGGAGAAAGATGGGAGATATGTATACCATCATCAGTTAGCAAGCCACAGTGACCTCCTTCAATGCAACTACAGGGGCCCACATCAAAATCCCCTCCCCAAATTATGCAATGATCTTTGGATATGTTCCCTACGCTTACATCCAGATCCACCTGTACCTCCCTAATAACTTCCCCCATACCTGAGGCAGGGATGTTGTTATAAAAGTTTAAAAGGACAATATTATGATGTTTATCAATATGTATTTTTTAAGACCTGGTAATAGATATTAGATGCAACAAGGGACATGCTACTTGCATTCAGCATGTGGGATATGAAGATACTTAATCCCCCCTTATTCCTCCTATGGCTGGAGGGCATTGCTGAAGTCAAGAAAGATTTAAACCCATTAATATGTATAATTTTTGTTGCCCATGTTTCCTGAAAGCATAAAACGTTAAAATCATAGATGAATTTAAACCACTCGGGAATAGACAGTTTGGTAATTAGGCCTGCCACGTTCCATGAAAGCACGTTTAAAAGACCAGACCTGAAATCTCCCTTGCTTACACGCTTGGTAGGACCGCTATCCATGCTGGTTACTTTGGGATAAGGAGCAGCGTCACTTATGGAGCATGGGTGGCTAATGTTTACATCTATTGCATGGAGTCCCAACTCGTTATTATCACTAGCTAGATAAGCGTCCTCGGCTAGGCCTGCCAGTAAGACGTTATCAGGTGGACCCAAACTTTAATAAGTGGGAGGGGACTCAGCTAGGTTTTCAATGCTGTGTCTGATGTTAGAAACAGGGTTCATTTGATCCATAGATACCAGATTTAAGTTGGGGTAGATATTTTCTGTGGTCCTGCTTTGTGCCACAGGAGTAGGTAAGGAAATAAGTCAATCTATATCTTCTAAAGAAGGTAGAATATCAAACCTGTTATGAACAGGTAAGCTAAACTGCTGATGAGTGGTTATTGGTCTCCGCTGTAAGGACTGAAAAGACTGATTCCTAGGGGGATAAAAATACCCCAGGGGCAGGACATTTATTCCAGATAATGCTATTGGATCACTACCAAGTCTACAGAGAATCTCGTGTACCAAGCATGTCGATTTGAAAGTAAGAACAACACAGTCCCCAGGGAGTGTTTTTCCCCTTCTGCCTACCCAGCCTACCCTTCTTGCCATTTTAAATTCAGTGAACATAGACTCTGTTAGCCCGGTTTTGGTCCCGAGCCAGCAGAGTGCCTTGTTTCTCAACGCCTCCCGTGATGTGATTGCCTGCGGGCGAGGAGCGGTACAATAGCTAAAATTATGGTCAATTGGGTGGCTTCAATAGGCAGGCTCAAGTTCACCTCCTCTTTCTTCATAGAGACAGCGGACGAGGTAAGTGGCAAGCCAGTGTCAGGGGGCTTAACATTAGCAGGGGTAGAGTTTAATGTTGGCCTTTAGAGGTACTCTTTGATTCTATGGGTACGTTATATAGAACGTGAGGGGGCTTGGCCCTACAAGGGGGAACTATTATTCTGGCATCCAATACTGAATTTGTATGCAACGCATTTCCAGCGTATACTCCTTGACCACTACCTAACATGTCCTCAATTGCTGTTATCCTAGCTTACACATTTTCGAGTGGGGCTATGGCTGATGTGTGTGGTGCCGATGGACACAGACTCTCCCCTGTGGCGGCAGCAGGCTGTATTGTCTCATGTAGGCTAATCATTTTGCTAATAGCAGAGTTCAAATGTTCAAGGCGACCTCGAAATGAGGCAAGGCTGTTATCAAACAAGTCTTTTAATTGTACGAAAACAGTGCCCAGGGTTATCCCCCCCCACAATGTCCACCCCTAGGATGCCCTGGAGCACTGCATACAGAAGGGGTATCAATATTTGTATGTTAGTTTGTTTGCTGATAGTACGAGTTTGAGGCACCTCATGGGCATTTTGCAGGGCCTTTTTTGTTGTTTTGATTTTTGGGTGCCCGCCCCTCTCATACGGTTCCCTATAGGATCTCTCAGCTTGTCCTTAGGATCCTCAGTGTCCTCAATGGGAAAGGTAAGGGTCTGTGACCTTGTTGCTATGTTCGTCCCAGATGGCATAATTGTGATAGATGTGTCAATTTCAGGGGGAAGGCTGAGGGTGGCCTTTGAAGGGGGATTGGGGCAGTTTAAAGGTTCAGTGCCTGCATCAGTAATTCCTAGAGAATAGTGCCTCGACACAGCTAAAGGTTCTAGCGATAAGCCCCTCTCTGTCACTTCAATCTCGTGGCAGAACATTGATTCTTCCCTAACAATAAAGGCATCCAGGGTGCCCGCCACTCCCTTGTGCTTGCTCATTTTGCTTACACCCCCAAGCAATAGCTCGCAGCCGAGAGTGAAAATTCAAGGAAGAGAATTGGGAGCGCACAACGGACAAACTGTAGTGTAGTTCCTATATTCCCAATAGGCTCTGCACATTGGAATAATATATCCTATAGATGTGACGTAGGACTTATGTCTACTAGGTCTCTATCGAATATATTTTTTAATCAGTCATTCGTGCATGCTTCGTTTCACCAGAGGTGCAGAGAAATAGAGAGACAGGCGTTTTCAATAAAAGTATTTATTGAACAGTCTTCTTTCTCATGCAGAAGAAATTAACTGCTGCAATCGTAAAACTGGCTGTAAAGTATAATGCGTACAGCAGGAAGAGTATTATGAAATAATACTGTAAAAGCATGGTATTGTTTCTAAGCCATAAAATACATACATAAATAAATAAAGACTAAAAGTACTCAACTGGTGCTTCTAAAATACACCTACCCCGATGTACCTAACCTAAGTCTAGTACGAGGTAAGAAGTAAGTGTGGTGTAGCATAAGTTAAGTATTCTTTTGCCAAGAATCTATCCAAGATTTCTCTTAGGGTCTAATCAGCTTCGTACCTTGGTTTAGAATGAAGGAGGTCTGGTATCTCTGTCTCCGGACTCGATTTCCCAACACCCCGCAAGGGGAGCTTGGAAACACTGGAGCTGGATTTCTCGGCAAGCGAAAAGACACTTTCTCTCAGTGCGTCAGCTGGAGGGTCAGCTTCCTTCGGCACTTGCTGTGGCGAGATGCGTCGGGCAAGTAGATAGTGGAACTGCTCCAAACCACTGTGTGCTTGCTTGGGCAAGTGTGGGCATATTTATATCTTGAAGGTGCCGAGTTTGACGTAAAGGTGGACATCATAACGTCATCAAAGAGTCTCAGTTCTTTGAAAACTCCATGAGTTCTTGGAAAAATCTATATTCAAGCAAGGGGAAGTCCCTAACTGCTGAAGCCGAGTTTTCCAAGAAATCGTTGTGGATTTTTGGAACTAAAGGAAGTAGCCATGCCATATTTGGACTGCATGGGCTATATCTAAATATGGTTGTGATTTCTATGCCTATATAAGGACAAGGTGATTTATACCTATATAAGAGCATGAATCGGTAAAATTACACTAGGGTCCTTAAATGCTATACAACACCCACTCCACTTTATTATGTTTGACATTACTAAATTTAAGCACTAAAACATATCTAAAGCATGTGTTTACAATCCCACCCAACAATACATAAAAATGCATTTGAAATGGTTGCACGCGTAAAATGAGCATTTGTACTGTATGCATATAAAAGCAATGATTTCATTGTAAGTATTTAATATGACATTGTAAATGCTAACTGAATGAATCATGAAAATTACGATTATGAAATGGCTCTTAAACACAGAAAAAAGAAATCGAGACCATCCCATAGCAAGAAATATATAAACTGTTTTGGTTTGTGGATAAGGTCAAAATTGTTTCTAGGAAGTATTCAAAGAATTCTTGTTCTCTAAGAATAGTTTTACTTTAAGCAGACTACTTTGTGCCATAGTTCATTTTTGGAAAAAGTCAAATCAAATCGTAGAAAAATAGAGTTCCAGAGTTAGAAGTTTTTTGTTTTAGAAAAACGAAGGTCGAATTCAAAGTTGATAGAACGCTGTGTGCTAATTTCAAAAGTTATTCTCGGTGTCAGGAGAAAACATTAAATCTTCTAAGCTGGCAAAGAAATTGTCTACCACAGTAGGTGAAAGTTGAACCACTTCATTAAGTAGATCAATCGTACACAGATGAGAAGCATCGCCGTCAGTGTCAGCCGCATTAGCAATGTTCACAGTAGATGGTACCTGTGTGCCTGTTGGTCCACGTATCTCACCCTCAGCTGGAATTGCCGGTGAGACCTCAATGAATGCAGTCATCAGGATTGGTAGCCGTTGGGGGCAACACAATGCATGAGCTGTTACTGAAACCAAGCAAAGCCTCAACATCCGTTGGCAGTGCTGATGGAAGTGTTAGACAGATATCCAACAGCATTCCTCTCCACAAAGCAGGCATCGTAGAACAGGTAAGATGCAATCTTTTTTTTTTGAAAATTCTTTATTGTCAGGAGTTTAAAAGAGATATTCATACTATCATTCTTTAGTTGCAGTGACATAACATCAGTATGCGCCCCCAGTAGGGAAAAGACTTAACACTGTTTGCCTCAACAACTATTAGTTTCGGTTGCGGCCTAGTAGTAGAACAGTGAATAGAACAAGCATACGTATATCATGGCCCAATTTTGCCCCCTATCCATAACGAACACCCCAATATTACGATTTCGATTCATTAGTCTGACATCACCTATATGAGGTGTTAGAGAGAACATAGAAGAAAAAAGAAAACACACATAAAAACACAACAACGGTCATCATTATACATTTGAGTGTGTTCGTTCACATACAATGTCCTACAGGCTCAGACATTCAGCATTTCACCTTCATTAGCGGTGCACACCCTCCGCCTCCCGGTCCCCTTCTGTACTATGCTGGCATATCCTTTGCTACTAGTCTTCGTCCTCCTCTGAGTCCGAGTCCTCACCCTCTGGCAATGCCTCACACGGGTCGCCCCTATATTTGTTCCATGGCATCCATACCCGGTTCCACTTGCGGGGGCAGGCTCATAGTACATACACTGCTCTCTCCTTCACCATGAGAAGGTCCATGTTTCTTATCCACCCTGTCACCGTCGGCAACTCCGGGGCGCCCCATCTCTGTGCAATGTCTCGTTTGGCCACTGTCACTGCCAGTGTGACCCACAGTTGTCCATACCTGTTTAAGTCTGTAGGGTCCCAGATGTTCAACAGGCACTTACGAGGTTCCGGCAGGACAGATACATTGATGGCCTGTGAGACTGTGCGCATAATCTGCCGCCATAGTTCCCTGATTTGTGGACATTCCCATAACGTGTGGAGGAGAGTTCCCTCCTCCCCGCATCCCCTGAGGCAGTATGGGTGTGGTGCCCTCTGTATTTTGTGGAGTAGTGTGCGGGTGTAGTAGGTGCGATGTAACACCTTAAGCTGCACTAGGCGGAATCTAGCCGAAATGCCTACTTCCCGTGGCGAGGCCAGTGCCTCATTCCATTCCGTTTCATCCATGTCGCCCAATTCTTCTACCCATTTCTCTTTAAGTCTGTGTGCGGGATCCGGCAGGTTGTTAATCAATTTTTTGTACGTGAGTGAGGTCGCTTTTTGCTCCATGAATTCGGTGAGTAGCCTATCCTCTAGTGGCGATGATTCTGGGAGTGAGGTGTCTGGTGGGATTGCTTGCATTAGAGCATGCCTGATTTGTACATATCGGTATGTTTCAGTGGGTCCCAGGTCGTATTGCTGTTGGAGTTGTGGGAAGGGAATAACCGTGCCTTTGTCCCAGAGGTCCCCCACCACCGAGATCCCTATGTCGTCCCATCTCGCAAACCCCTTACAAGTCCGCAGGTTACCCAGTGTTTTAGTGTCCCATAACGGAGTTAGCCTGGTGATTTTACCCTTCCATCCTAGGCGTGATTGTGCCGCGTGCCAGAGTGTCGCCGTGTGGAACGTTGGGCCAAGCAGGGCTTTCACTTGCGGGTAGTTGTACAGCACCGAGAGCATGCCCTCAGTCCCCAGCTGTGACCAATCCGCCTTATATGCGGGGTCCTCCCGTGAGACGTGGATCCAATGATTAATAACCTTAAGCTGTGATGCCCAGTAATATAGTTGGAGATTGGGTAGTGCAATCCCCCCCTCGTACCAACTCTTTACCAATTTAGCCTGCGCTATCCGTGCTGGGCCATTACTCCATAACAGGCTGGAGACCAAAGCCGCTACCTGTTGAAAGTACTGTGGGTTAACCACATAAGGGGAGTTTTCGAGCACATACAGAAATCTTGGGAGAGCCATCATTTTATAGAGCGCCGCGCGCCCTAGGAGGGTCAGTGGCAGTGCAGCCCAATATTTGACATCAGCACGCAATCTTTGCAAAGGTGGCTGCAAGTTTTCGATATAGAACTGTTTAGCATCATTCGTCACAAAAATACCCAAGTACTTAAAGGATGAGGTGGTTATTTTGAGGGGACAGTCAGCCGGCAGCACTGGACCCCGGCCTTTGAGGACATATAGTACAGATTTGGACCAGTTCAGGGTATATCCCGAGGCCTTGCCATGGTCATCGCAGACTGCCAACAGGGCGGGGACCCCTTCATTTGGCCTGGTCATGTAGATCAACATGTCGTCGGCATACAGGGAGACCTTGTCCTCCCACCCGTCATTCCAAGTGATGCCCCGGAATAGCGGCGTCGTTCTGAGCAGGATTGCCAGTGGTTCCAGCACTATCGCAAACAACAGGGGCGATAGCGGGCACCCCTGTCTAGTTCCCCTCCCTAGTGGAAAGGTCGATGATATGTGACCATTTGCAACCACCTGCGCCATCGGTAGGGTGTAGAGTAGTCGCACCCATGCCAGATATTGGGGGCCGAAACCCATTCGGGTTAGGACAGCAAACAGGTACTCCCACTCCACCAGATCAAACGCCATTTTAGCATCTAGGGAAAGTATCGCAGCCTGCTCCGTAAGAAGATGCGCCTTCGCCAGTACCCCATGGACCCTCCGCAGATTCAGCGCTGTGCTTCTGTGTGGCATAAAGCCCGATTGGTCAGGGTGTATCAGGGTACTCAGATGCTTGGTCAGACGACTGGCCAGGAGTTTCGCCAGGACCTTTGCTTCTGTGTTGAGCAGGGAAATGGGTCGGTACGAGGCGCAGTCTGTCGGTGGCTTGGCTGGTTTGGGGATGGCCACAATAGTGGCCGTACGTTGGTCGAGTGGAAGTAGCGCCTTTTTCGCGCTGTCTTTATACATGTCTAAGAGGGGTTTGGCCAGCACCGAGTCCATCGCCTTGTACCACTCCACAGGAATTCCGTTTGGGCCTAGAGCCTTGCCGGACTGCAGCGCCTGTATTGCTAACTGGATCTCTCCCTCTGTCAGGTCAGCATCAAGTTCCTGCCGTGCTTCAGGTGTGAGCACAGGGATGGGAATGTGACTAAGTGACGCTATGGCCTCCCGCTCAGTGACCGGCCGTGTCGGTGTGTAGATCCCCTGGAAGTGGCGAGCTAGTGCGTGGACTATCCGTTCCGGGTGAGTCTGCAGCTTGCCCGCCGCATCGTAAAGTCGTTGTATCCCCCTGTTACTGCCGCCCCGCTTGTCCAGCCATGCCAGCATCCTCCCTGCCTTATCACCCACATCGTAGATTCGGTGTGCGGTGTTCGCAAGGTGCCCTTTGGTGATCGTAGTGAGGTGTGCCTGGTGCTGCTGCTGACGGAGCTGTAGTTCGTGTGCTGTGTCAGGGGTGGGGTCTGCCATGTGCGCATTGTTCGCCGTGTGTAATGCCAATTCCAAATTAGCCAGTTCAGCTCTGGACTCCCTTTTATACCCAGTAATGGCCGATATGGACGCCCCTCGAAGGACCGTTTTGTATGCCTCCCACAGAACTGAGGGTGAGGTGACCGATCCTGTGTTCAACTTCTCATTGAAATAATGTGTGGTGGTTAACTTAAGTTTCTTCCTGATGTCAGGTATCTGCAGATAATTGGGATAGATCGGGTACAGCCTAGCTCGCTTACGTTCTTTGGTAGAAAGGTGAAGGGAGATCGGGGAGTGGTCGGAAATGCCTCTCGGCAGGATTTCAAGTCCATCCACTGAGCCCAGCCCTACCCCTAGAAAGAAGAAGTAGTCAATACGTGAGAGGCTATCGTGGGGTGCTGAGTAGTGTGTGTATTGCTTCGCTGTGTGGTTCAGGTGACGCCAGACGTCCGTGAGGCCCATGGCTGTCAGGAATCCCGGAAGTGTGGCAGCCCCTCTTTGGCGATCCCGTATGGGAAAGGTGTCTAGTAAGGGGTCTGTGATAGCATTGAAGTCTCCCCCTAGGATCATGTCCCCTTCCGGGAGATCGATAAGAAATTGGCCAAGTGCTGGTAAGGCTGTAGAGTGAAGTGCTGGGGGGATGTATACAGATATCACATTCAGGGCCCTCCCCTCCCACTGGCCTGAGAGTGCCGCAAACCACCCCTGGTCATCTGTCTTGTGGCCAGTGACTAAAAAGGATGAGTTGTTTTTGAGGAGTATCCCGGTGCCTCTGGAGCCTGAGGTGAACTCGGAGTGTACTGCCATGGTGTATCCACGCCTGTTCAGAGCCTTGCAAGTGGTCCCTGCTAGATGTGTTTCCTGCAGCAGCACTAGTTCAGATTTATGACGTTTAATAGTTTGCAGCACCAGACCACGTTTAATTTTGTCCCCCAACCCCCTGACATTCCATGTAAGGAGCTTCAGTGGGGGCACCTGTGTCGTTACAGGGGTACCCACAGCGGGTGTAGCTTGGTCTTGTTGTGCCATTCGAGTGTATGACTCATGATATCAATGTGCAGCAATATAATGAAGCCAGTGTGCGGAGGTGATGCCTGTCGCCTGTGGTTAGCAATGTAACTGTGCCTTGTAGAATCGCAATGATGATGACCAGTAAACTTAACTTTAACTTTAACCTCATAACTCCCATCCCCCCACCCCCTCCCTGCTCCCCTGCACCACGGACGAAGTCCCGCCCGCATCCCCAACTTGGCAGAGTGCTTTTGTCCCCCCCCTATCTAGTCTTACTTGCTTGTGGGGTTGGTGAGTCCCCTACAGGCACCGGCCATAACCCGCCCTACTCAGTTCCATCGGTCCGAAGTCCCAAGGGGCTGTGTCCAGATCGTGTTGCACCCAGCTCAGTCAATCAACCCCTGCTAGGCTGACCAGAATCAAACGGGTCCCTCTCAAGATCAGAGTCTAGGCCCCTGGCTGCGCCCTGTTCAGTAGCCGGGCTGGCCGCATGGTGGTCCGTCGTCCTCTCACTGCGGCTGTCTTGGCGTTCCTTGTGCGGGCATTGGGGCTTGCCCACCGGTCTCCAGCCATCCAGCCACTCTCGTGCCACCTCGGGGTTGTCGAAAAACCACGTCCTCCCCTCAGCCACAATCCGCAGTTTGGCGGGGAAGAGCATTGAATAGGGCAGGCCCCTGTCACGTAGCGTCTTCTTAACTTCATTGAAGGATTTTCTACGTCTGGCCACCTCGGCCGTGTAGTCTGGGAAGAACGCCAGAGTAGAGTTTAGGATTTTTACCGGCGGCGCCACCCTGGCTGCTTGCAGAATGGCGTCCCTGTCCCTAAAGTTGAAGAGTTCAGCCAGCACCGGCCGCGGTGTGGCCCCTGGTTTGGCCGCACCTCCCGGGACGCGGTGCGCTCTCTCGATGGAGAAGAAGTTGGACAGGCCTTTAGGCTGCAGTTTGGTCTTGATGAGGTCTTCGATGTATAGGTCCATGGCCCCCTTCCCCTCCGATTCCGGAAGGCCTAGGATGCGGACGTTATTCCTTCTCGAGCGCCCTTCCTGGTCATCCAGTTTTTCTTGTAGTTGTTTAGTGGTCTTCTCCAGTCGCTCCATCGCCACCTGTAGATCTGAAGTGTCTTCAATGAGGGATTTTGTGACTACCTCCACTTGAGACACCCTCTCTGACATTTTCTTAAAATCTGCTCGCAGCAGGTTCACCTCGGTGGAGATGGTGCCTACTGTCGCCTGGACCTCAGTGAGGGTTCTCATAATGGCTTCCAGTGTAACTTTCCCAGTCCCATTTGCGTCAGCGGAGGCACCGGTGGAGTGCCGACCAGGCCCCTGTGAGTGGCCGCTCTGGGAATAGGCAAATTTATCAAGCTTCGCTTGCGTCGTTGTCGTGCTCCTCGTGTTCTTGCCTGCCATTATGTTATGTGTGGCTCCACAGTGTCCGGGCTGTTCAGTTGGTCTCGGCCCGGCCTCCCACTGTGCTCACCTTCCCCTGGGCGTGCGCCGTTGAAGCAGACGGTAAAGGCTCGGATTGTGGCGTACCGCAGCCCCTCGACGCCAGGCCCAAGTCGCACTCCACCCGGAGTTTAGTCTTATGTTTCAGCCACGTGTGAGGCCCTCGCCTCCGTGGTTGCTGCCGTTGGAGTCAATAGAAGGTCTTGCTGCGTCGTTGGCGGCGTCCGTGCTATGTGCACTTCGCAGTGTTCTCTCGCTCAGGGCGGTGCCCCCTTCACGTGGGCCGCACCGCTGCCTCCCAGGCCTTTTACGGGTGGTTTGGTGACTGGCGCCGCTAAGCTGCGAGCGGCCCTCTTGCCCAACGTTGTCTCGGACAAAAGTTCAGAGCTGCGGGGGGGCTGCGCCGATCCAGGCGCCCTCCGCCCTACCTTGCCGTGTGCGTTGGGGCGCCCGCCCGGCAGCGCAGTCTTAGGATGGCTCCTTCGCTGTGCAGGGTCTCACCCGCCCTCGATGGCGTTGATGTCGCGTCTCGGAGGGACCGGAGGCCGATCCCAGATGCAGCGCTATTCAAGCGCCGTGTTGAGACCTGGCGTCTGGCGGGGAAGCGTGGGCGCCGGCTGGAGTCGACTTCTTCCGGCCGGGCAAGGTGAGCTTCCGGCCGGTCACTCCCAGTACTTTAGGCCGGTGCTGCTGGGCTGTTGGAGGCCTCGCCTCGCCGCTGCCGAACGGAGCACTTCTCGGCGTCGGATTTGCACCGGGGGCGGCTTGATGAGCGCCGCTTGGTTCCCGGAGCCGATTTCACCCTTTCGGGCGGGTCAGTAAACGGATGTGCCGTCGGATTTTTGCGCGGGCCGGTCTGCCTTGCGGAGCTCCCGAGTTAAGCTGCCGCCATGTTCGGCAGTTGGCCACACCCCCGGTAAGATGCAATCTTGCCAGATTGGTCTGAATGACAGGAACCACGTGGTATTCAGATCTTTCAAACAAGCCAAACTAAGAATCTGTGTTATGCGCTCACGATACTGCATTGCCAGAAGAGTGTTCTCCATGGTAATCTGGGTATTGCTGGTGACTGGACTTGCCATAACGGAGCAGAAGGAACAGAAATAGTATCCCTGCTACGAGTCCCAAAATGAGAGGCAGGCCGCCGAACATAGAGTGCACGAAGTATGGAAAAATGCCTAGGACTGCTTCAAAGGGTGCTAACAGTCCCGAAAAAATCGTCTTAAATACATGTACAATACCACTGGTATCAGACATGTTTAAGATACGACCTAACATTTCCGTGAAATGTATGGGGCAGTTTGTTGATAATAGGGCATGAATCTCTGCAGAGGACCTTGCAACTTGCAGATCATACGCCTCTCTGGACGAGGTCAGTGGCACAGTTTTTTGTAAAAGAATGGCTTTCATTCTGCTTAAAGTATCAATTTGTATAGAAGAGATGTTCAGTGAAGGCCATAGCGGCGACTCCCCACCTGCCTTAGTTTTTGGAAACAATACTTGCATACAGCAAGTGACCCTGGCTGACACACTACCGAGATAGGCTATTCCTGGCATCATTCCGCAACAGCTGTGATCATTCAAAATGATGTAGCTCCCATTGGAAAGCTGCCTAAAAATTGGATCTATCACTGCTGCCGGGAAACCCGGCAGGCTCCATGTAAATTAATACCCTGACATAGAAGAATACCGCTCAGTGTTGTTTTGCAATTTTTACCACTAAGAAATACCTCCTACATTTGTGTGTGTATGGTAAATCCCAGGTCGACTTTATGTATTTTTACCCAACCTTTAATACAGGCCTGCTGGTATGTGTTTTAAGTAATACTGAAACTGGAAAATCGCCACTGGTATTGTGATGGTGCCATGTATTATCCATACCACGGCTGGTTTCTTAGAAACAGTTAATGGTAATCTTTCCAGTTTTTCTATGCTCAGCACCGTACAGTCTGCTCTCCTCTGTGCCAAAGAGATTTGTTTATCTGTAAGGTTAAATCCAGTAAGCAATGACGTGATGTTGAATAGATGCCAAGGCACATAGCCTGAACAAAGGTTTTGTAACGTCCAGCCTAGCAGCATTATAGAACGCAATTGAGACTGTCCATGTTGTAACATGAGCAAGTCTTCTTCCATTATGTCTATGGCAGAGGATACAATGCTGTCCAAAGAATAAATTCTGGACGACAGAGTTGTTAACCCATTGCCAACTACAGAGAGAGCTTTCTCTAAATTATTACGATCAATTTCTCCTATTGGTTCTGCAGTTTTCATTCGGGTGACTTTCCATGCTTCATTATAAGCAGCGTAAATACCGGCGCATATGAAACGTTTGTGACGTGGTTTACGAGGTCCTTGTAAGAAATCTCTCAAATCAACACCATCTTTAAGTAAAGTTAAGTGTTGTTTTATATCTGGGAGTGTGGATTTCTGTAGCCACTCAAGGCACAGTTTTCCTACACTGTAAGGGGTTACTATCCCTGGATGTTGTCTCTGGACATATCTTGGATCTGGCCTAGTTACTGTAAACCCTTGTGTCTTATTCAGGAATCTATCTTGACAGTTATTCGTGTCGGTGGGCCAGAGTAACCACTTTTTCCAATCAGGATTAGTTCTGTTGTGATTTAAAATTAATTTTACGTCTACCTCCTCATCTCTAGTTCCATTACTATCAGGAGAGGGTTTTGGTATGGACGGTTGGTTTAAGTCTTTTATCTTGGCAAGGCCAAGACAAGATGTCTGTTGAAGAGTTTCATTTAAGAACATTATTTGTTCTGGGATGATGCACGCTCTGAATAAGGCTTCTAAACCTGAGAAGTATGGAAATTTTTCATAAAATGTTTTTGAGCTATTCTTTGGTGGCGTCAGACAATGTTCCCATTGACTATAAGTTAAAACATTTCTAGGGTTTCCAGATATGTGCAAACAATGATGACCATAATGATTAAAACAATACATTTGTTGATAATCTGATGAACCTTCAAAGTATTCATATTTTGTAAATTTTGCTGACATTTCTAAGTCTGCCATCATGTTATTAACAGTGTCAAAGTCCCAATCATCCGAAAACGTGCTCGGTGAAACAAAGTCACTCACGGAAACCTTAAATTGGTGCAGCGCGACAGGACCATAAATGTCATAATCAGTTCTGTCCCATCCTATACCACCAGGTAGATGAACGGCTGTGATGTTCACTGATGACATATCTCTTTGTTCACCATGAGATGATTTGTGTGGCTTCAGGAGCAAGTTGATGTTCTTACTTGCTGTGTCCATTTTACTATATTTTCCATTTATCATTTTTCCCAAACTTAAAACAAGAATGAGCAATAGTAGGAGAAAAAGTACACCTAACACAATCCAAAATTCAACCCATGGTGCAACTAGAAATGTATTTGTAAGCTGGTGAAAACGTTCTGTTACTTGTTCCTTGAAAGTTTTATTTGCTGGCATTGTTTCGGGCTCACTGGGATCCTCAGAAAAGTATCAAAATTGATGAAATAGCCAGAGGCAGTTCTGTCAATTGTTGGTATTGCATCCGGATTATTTGAAATCGCTGGAGCTCTTTGGTCCCTTGACATATTAGTATAGTCAGATGCTACATCATTGTAGACGGAGTTTCTTGACAAACTGTTATTTGGGTTTCAAGAGGCACAAGTTCCATGGCTTTGTTGCATAGTCCTTCTTTTCTTACTGCAGATTCTTTAAAGGTGAAGAGTCTCTCAGTTTGAACCTCTTGGATAGTAGCGTGATTTGGTCGTCTGCTACACCTTTGGAGTCCACTGGGCCTACTACTTATTATCGGCCACCTGGTGTGGTTTTACCAGGTCAATTGATACAAACTGTGTTCTCCTTTCTTCCAGCAAGGGGGGGCGGCAGTAACACTGTTCTTGATCCGTGGATTGCTAAAACAGGTACTGGTTTTCTGTAAAAAGGCCCAAATTCCTTCTGATCCGCAATTTTTTCCCTGATCAGATCCCCAATCTTTGGAATCCAGACAGGTCTTGCTGGGACAGGTGGTTTTTCTTCAGTGGTCGTTGGCTTCTGTATGGTGTTGCTTAGACTTCTTCTTGTTGCATTTAAGTCCTGCCAAACAGACAAACTGTCTTTGATATCAAAAGGCTGTTGTTCTACCACTGAAGTATGACGATCGAGGTCTTCGACCATCATTCTAGTACCAAAAAGGATTTCATATGGAGAGATTCCATCCGGATAATTTCTTGGCAGATGGTTAACACTACGTTGGACACTTATTAGATGTTTGACCCACCCGTCACCCTAGCCTAATACCCTAGCTGTTATAGATTGCTTTATGTCACGGTTTTTTCTTTCCACAACTGAATTTCCCTCAGGATGGAATGGACTTGAGTAGCGCAATGCAACGCCCAAGCTGACCATGGCCTCCTTGTAAGCTTTGGAGCTAAACGAAGGACCCTGGTCAGAATGTAGCATGCCGATGTGCTGATAAAGATTCACAAATCTTTTATAACAGTTCGGGCGTCAGCCGAGCGCTGAGGCCACATCCAAATGAATCTTGAGCATGAATCCACCGCGATCATGATATATTTATAGTTGCCATCCCTTTGTAAGGGACCACAGGGGTCCAGGTAAACACATGCAAATGGTTTATCTGAAATTAGAAGGGGCGTCTGCGCCGGGCGTTTCACTGTTGAAACTTTCATTTTCTGGTAGATTTCACACTCCAAAACATAGTTTCTGGCCTGTTTCCTCATGCGCAGCCACCAGTATCTTTGCTTTAATAATGAAACTGTGGCGGAAACACCTGCTTGTGCAGAGGCGAGCCTTTCATGTGCTGCTAAAATTAATCCTAATCTGTGTTCCATGTTTGGAATTACTCTATCCCCCACTTCAGGGATTCAAGCAGACGGAACATTATTTGCATCAGGTATATATGAGTACTTGAGTGGAAAGCCTTTCGGTAACGTTTTACCGCTGTCTTTATTGGAGGCGGTGACAGCCTGCATTATTTTGCTGTCTATTTTTGTTTTTGAGTGAGTGATTGCAGCTACGGAAGCCATTTGCACTGCTGCCTTCGCGGCTTTATCAGCCAATGAATTCCCTGCAACTTGAACGCCATCACGCTGATGACTCAGTGTATGGATCACGTGAGTCTTTTGTAGTTCTTCCTGTAATTGAACTACTTGTTCGCAAAGCATTTTATGCTTGATTGTGCCACCCTTTGCATCTTTGAAACCGTTTTGAACCCAGTCCTACAAGTATTCATTGTAAGATTGGACGCAGTAATACGAATCACACACTATGAGTGTGGGGAATTTGCGATTAGTATTTTCAAGCGTCTTCTTGAAAGTCTGCAGTTCAGCTCGCTGAGCTGTACAATCTCCTAGAGATTGAGTTTTTGTGTCCATAGGTCGGGATTTATCATCGCGCCAGCGACCCTTAACAATCGGGCACACAGCACTATAAGCTGTTAACCCCCAATTGCGGGCTGTATTGATCCGTCTGTATATATTATACATCCGTAATGTTCTAGATGCAGAATCTCAGTGGGCAGAGGACAGTCTTGTTCGTATTGTAGAAATTCTTGAGTTTTCAAGTAGGGGTCAAAAACGTATTCAACGTCTGTTGCAACAAGAGAATGAACCAATTGTATCCACCTTGGATGTAAAGCTTTTGCATTCGGAATGCTTGCCTTTGTCACTGCCTCTAAGGCAGGTACAGGAGTAACGACTTTTATGCGTTTACCCTGTGCGAGGGCTCTCTCTTTTGCTACTGCAGTTTATACCGCTGTCAGAATTTTTTCTGTTGAAGTGAATTTTATTTCAGCTTGTGTGTACAAGTGTGATTTATAAGCTATTGGTACCTTTTCACCTTCATTAAAGGTTATGTATGTGAATACGCATCTCCCTGGGATGATTAGGATTACAAGGTTGCGTATGTTTAAGCGTGTCTGTAAATGGGTTGTTGCTAACATGTCTGTTTGCACTGAACACAACATTTCTGTGTGCTTTTGAGTCCAATTAGTTTGTTTGAAATCAGGTTTAATTAGTTTGTAGAGAGGTTTAACTCTTTCTGCGTAGTTTAGAATGTAAGTTCTTACAAATTCAGGAATCCTAGAATTGACTGTAAGTTTTTCAGCGTTTTTGGAGTTTGGAGCAGCGCACATTTTTCTAAAAAGTTTGCTGCCAGGCTTTTACCTTCACTTGAAAGTTCGTATTCTAAAATTAGGACGCTGAGATGGGCAATTCTTGATTTTTAAAGTTCAATTTGTACCCTTCAGAGGCGAATCCAAGTATTATGGTGTTCACCCTGGTCAAGTGCCTGTCCAAGTCATCATCTGTAAGACAGATGTCATCGACATAAGATAATGCCTCATCATCATACGTTTGTAGTAACTCTATTACACTGGCTGAAAATAACCCAGGACTATTATTGAATCCCTGGGGGAGACAACAGAAGTGTTGTTTTGTCCCCATTATTGAGAAAGCAGTCAAGTACCTGCTTTCAGGTGCGATATTTTGACAGAAGGAACTGTTTGAATTATCTAATGTGGTTTTATATTTTTTGCGCACAATGTTATTCATCAGTGCTGCACCTTGTGCATTTTGTACTGCAAAGGTTTTGCAACAAGAATTTAAATGTCTGTAGTCCAAAACTAGACGATATGTATTGTCTGGTTTGGAGACAGGAAACAAAGGCTTGTTCATGGACGAGGTGCATGTTTCAATCACCCCTTTGTATTCAAGTTGGTCCAGGATCTCCCAGATCTGTTTTTTAGCCTCTTGTTTAACTGGATACTGCCTCTGAGCAGTAGGTTGATTTTTTAACTGGATCTTATGGTGAGGAGAGTCCTCATCCCATCCCAAATGATTTTTATATAATGCTGGAGCCTGAGGTATAGCCCATTTTCTGGCATAGGTGTTTTTTATGAATAGGAATATGATTTGAGAAGGTTGGCATAATGTTCTCTTCGCCATGTGGGCAATCCCTGATAAATTCAGGTGGCCAGTCTTTTTCAGCCAGAAGGATGTCACAACCCTTTGATAGTTTTTCCCAAAAGAGTCCTTTTATTTTTCTAGTTATGTCCCCCTCTATCTGGAGTGTTACTTCATACAACTTATGGGGTACACTAACTCTGGTATCGGCAGTTTCAACTTGAATGTATTCATTCAAGTCCACTGTCTCCAGATGATCCTTCAGGATCTTGCGAGCTATGGTAACTTCTGCTGCGCTGTCCAGCATTGTGTGGGCCCACTCCCCGTTCTTGAGTTGTGTCTTCAAGATTCTCATTATGTTTTAATCAAAAAGAGAGAGGAGATCTAGAGAGGCTAGTCTGTTTCCCCAGTTTATATGTTAGCAATCAATGAGAACTAGCTCTGGTTTAAATTGTTTGTATGTCTGCGGGTGGAGGCAAACCATTAGGTTTTATGAAGGCCCTCACCCACCAACCTAGTTGGTGGCATGCTTCATCATCGGGCGCCACCCGGGGTACCGAGTGTGCCTCAGGTGTGCTTCGACGCCAGATTACTGCGGAGCGGGTTTTTTGGTTCGTGAGGGTGCTGTGAGTGTACTCTGAGTGAGGTTTAAAATACTGTCCTGGGTGTCCCAAAGACTGTTTTAATGGTGGGCCCCAGGCAGTCAATAAAAACAAAGGCTTTCGAACATGCACGGTAGGCTTATGGCCTCTGACGTCCAGTGCGGTCAACTAGTTTCAGCCAGACCTTTTCTTCTACTGGCTTTCGTCAGGACCTTATATGTGTAGGGTGTTACAGGGGTCCTGGCCCCCGGCTGAGCTCCATGCTGAGTTGTTCGCTAAAATCAGGTGTACAACTCGAGAGGAAACACCTCTTGCACATATAAGCACCGTAGCGTGTGCTTTACACACAGGGCACTGACAAACTCATACAAACCGCTGCGGTAGCCTCCTTACACCACCCTTACCTCTGCAGGCCTGGATCCCTGTGTTTTCCACTAGCAGCACCTGGGTCAAGCAACGAATCAGCCCTAGAACAGGAGGTATAGTGCTGACTATTGACTCGGGTACAGTCCCTCCTGGACATTGGAGTGGTCAGATTTGCCGCTAAGACCCCCTTGGGCTCTTACAGGACAGGAACTTCTCTGCGGGCTGTGTTTGCTCCTAGGCCGTTGCATAAGGACGGACTCTCCCTGTAGCCCTCAGAGGGTGGCCGTGGGTGACGGTGACCTGGCCCTCGACACTGGCCCTATATTCGGAGTCACTGGCTACCTCATCTGGCCTATACCCCCCCTACTAACTACAGAGCCCAGTGTGATGTACTTTGACCCCCAATGAATGAGGCAGGACAGGTTTTTGGGCACCCAAGCCTACTCTTGAGTGGTTCCATTAACACCCATAAGCTTACCTACCAGGTATCGTTTGGGGAGAACCGTAACCCAGAGATGGCGCGCACCAACGTGGGAAGGACTCAGCAGCAGCCCCCCTAAAAGACAATCCTGTTGCTGCACTGTGGGGCAAAGCAGGAGTGCCAGCCGCTGGAGAGATGGGCCCACAACATGGAGGGGACTCACCACCTGTCACTCTAGCTTTCATGGCTACCTTCATGGCGGAACTTAAAACTGAGATAGGATCCATATGCACTGAGGTTCACTCCTGTGTCCGGGAGCTTAAGAAGGAGATCACGGATCTTGGAGTGGATGGCCTGGAGAAGATCGTGGACGCCCGAACTGAGGACCAGGAGCAACTCTGACAACATCTTGTCACCCTTGAGGACCAGCATATCGAGCTGCAAACTGAAACAGGAGGATCTGGAAAATCGGGGCCATCAAAACAACCTCCGCATCCGGGGGTTCCTCTCGGGGCGGAGGGGAATGACATCATGACCTACGTGGCACAGCTCCTTCATGAGGTCTGGGAAGATGATGATGATGCCTCCCTACCGGCCCTAGACCGGGCCCATCGAGTATATGGCCCTGCTAACAGACCGGGCGTCCTTTCAGACATCCTGACCCGGGTCCACTTCTTTACAGAAAAGGAAGCCATACTTAAAGTGGCACGCTCCAAACCAGATCTCACCTATAATGTAGCCAAGATCCAGACCTTGTGCCCAATACCCCTTCGAAGACGCAGGGACTTCAGACAAGTGTTGGATAAGCTACGAAGTCTTGATATTCCATACCAGTGGGAACATCCATTCGCTCTCATTTTCCAAAAGGAATCCAAGTGCCGGGTGGTGAGATCTTACAGGGAGGCAGCCCAGCTTCTTCACCTTTCTTCAATACCACTTTCAGCCCAACACGTCTCCCGCCCCTTACACGGGCCCCTGCCAAGTCTTCCTTGTCTACAGTGCGTTGCTCCCGGCAGTCCCCCCGCCCGAACGAGCAACGAGAATTGGCGATACCCCAGCTCCTAAGCAGCAGCGTCCCTGGTACTGGACCACTCGCACAAAAGTCTTCACGAATGCCTGACGACCCGCCCCTCACCTGTTCATGGGAGAGTGACATCTCTGAGATCACCCGAACCTTAAGGTTTAGGCTGAACCACAACTGGAACAGGACACTGGACCCGATTGGCCAATGTTGGTTACCTACTCTTGGGTTACACCTCTTTGTTTTCTTCCTTTCCTTCTTTCCTACTTTCTCTATATCTCTCGACATGGCGGTGGGGAGTCCTTCACAGATGGAGCTTTCTCTTTGATGAGGGTGGCCAGCCCCTGCATCTCTCTCCTATTGCCCAACAGCGCTTCCTACAGTGGCATAAAGGACTAACTCAGGTCTTGACACAACCTTGGCCGCTGCTTGCCCCCTGAAGATTATATCCCTCAGTGTTAAAGGCCTTAACTCTCCCAACAAGTGCCAGCAAACGTGGTGCGACCTTCAGCAGCAGAATCCAGACATTATCCTCCTTCAGGAGATTCATCTTCTAAGATCTTATACCCCGAGCATGGCTCACCCTAGGTACCCTCTTCAATTTTGGGCTATGGCACCCACTAAAAGGGGTGGCAATCCTATGTAGAGTTGGCATCAGGCGGGGGAATCTAAGGTCTTCCACAGCTCGGACTGCCATTTTCGCAGGCTAGGGGTTCAGGTTGGATGACGTCTCTTTACATTGTGCAATGTGTATGCTCCTAACCAGGCGCAAGACCTCTATCTCCGGACGCTCTTGCGTGATCATATCCCACAAGATGACCCCTCGCTAATTGTAGGGGGAGACTTTAACATGGTATGGGACTCCGTAATGGATCGCAGTGCAGCCTCTCCCAGCGGAACGGGGGCTATGTCCTCGGCCCTCCGAAGGCAAATAACAGACCTTGGCCTAGTGGACACCTGGAGATATCATTACCCTGAGGTACGCGACTACTCGTATTATTGGCATGGGCATCGCTCGTACTTGCGAACAAATTACATTTTTATCTCTCAAACCTTGATCAGCGACGCGCTCTCGGCGTCCATGTCCGCTATCTCGCTATCCGATCATCACATCTTGAACTCCTACTGCAGGATCCAGCTGCTTGCTCCTCCTGTACCCCGCAATGGCGGTTACCACCACATATTCTACGAGATCCGGTAGATGTGGAGAGCATATGGACAACTATTGACTCCTATTTTATGAGGCAGGATCGGGAACGCCCCACCCTAGCGTGCAAACGCCGGCTTGCTAACCTCCAGGGGACAACTCCGCTCTCTCTGAACCAACAACGCTAAAACAGCAACATTTTGAGGGGGGGACAGGTGGGCAAAATGCTTGCAAGACGCCTGCGAGTGCGCACTGTGAAAGCACACATAACTAACGTTCAGACTACCGATGGCGAGAGGGTCACCACAGAGAGGACCAAATGTGAGGCATTTCAGGCATATTAGACAGCCCTGTACACTGTGAATGAGCCGCCCCTGGAGCGGGTGAAAGAAATACTGGACAATGCACCTGGACGCCGATTAGCCCCATCATGCCAAGCAACTGGAAGAACCCCTTACTAAAGAAGAACTGGTAGGTGCGCTGAATGACCTTCCCCCAGGGAAGTCGCTGGGCCCGGACGGACTCTCATTGGCCTTCTATGGCCTGTTCCTGCCGCAGCTCCAACCCTACCTCCTGCGATTGTTCAACTCCTTCTCTGACAGAGAGGGGCAGTCTCTGTCTATGGGAATGGCCAAAATTGCCCTCATTCCCAAACTGGGCAGGGACCCTACCTTATGCTCCTTTTTTCGCCCCATCGCCCTCTTGAACTCGGACTTAAAAATCTATAACAAAATACTGGCGAAGCGCCTGGATCCGCGCATGCCTGGTCTGGTGCATCCAGACCAGGTTGGCTTTATTCGGAAATGCCAGGGAACAGACAACGTGCGCAGAATTGCCCACCTTGTGGGGAAGGCACAACACTGGAACATACCGGCATGCCTTCTATCGCTTGATGCAGAGAAGGCGTTCGATTGAGTTGATTGGACCTTCCTGCGAGCGGTGCTGGATAAAGTCGGGCTAGGCCAGAATATGACAGCTAGGATCATGGCCCCCTATCTCTCCCCGCAGGCCCGGGTGCGAGTCAATGGCCAACTCACGAACCCGGTCTCCATCCACAGAGGCTCGTGGCAGGGCTGCCCCCTGTCCCCTCTGTTATTTGCCCTTGTGGTAGAACCCTTACCTATGATGATTAGGCAGGACCCGGAAATACATGGCATTCAACTCTCAGGGCAGCAAAATAAAGTGGCACTCTTTGCTGACGATCTTATACTCACTCTAACTCACCCGCATATTTCCCTCCCAGCGCTACACTTCTTTCTGCAATCCTTTGAACTGGCCTCAGGACTTAAAATCAACCATGGGAAGTCCTGGGCGCTAAATCTCACGATCCCTGAAAAGGAGATACCAGCCCTGAAAGTTCTTGTCCCCTACCAGTGGGCCTCTAGTTCCATCTGATACTTGGGACTTCAGCTAACCCCCTGATTTGCCACCTAGACCCAAACAAATTGGCGGGAGTGTAGATGAACCATCTTGGGTGACTTGTGGGGCTGGAAATCTCTGACTCTCTCCTGGCTGGGCCGCTTGAACGCGGTTAAAATGTCGGTACTCCCAAAAATTCTTTACCTGTTTCAATGTCTTCCCACCCCCATACCACAGCACCAGATACAGACACAACGGGATATCACCGGCTTCATTTGGGGCGGGCGTAGACCTCGCTACTCCAACAGGGTCCTCATGCTCCCGTGAGATAGGGAAGGGCTGGTGTGCCCCAACTTACTAGAATACTATTGGGCTTCTCACCTCCGTATTGTCTCAGAGTGGACAGCGTATGAGAGTGAAAAGATCTGGTTCCAGATGGACAGGGTAGTAGCCGGACGAACCATCTGGGACCTAACCTGGCTCCACTGGACTGCGCGTTCTCGCAACAGCTATATTGCAGTGCCCACCAAGACTGTGCTGGATATCTGGGACAGAGTGGCAGTGCCCAAAGGGCTCACTACTTTCCCCTCACCACATACTCCCCTGGCAGGCAACCCGTTATTTCCACCAGCTACCAACCCGCAAGAGTTCTCGAATTGGCGAGAGGGTGGATACAGAACGATTCGAGATTTATATGACTGGGATACTTTCAAAACCTCTGCCCAGTGAATAAAGGAATTCTGACTCCCAGAGAAAGCTAGGCTTCAATATGCACAGCTACGGCACTGGCTGTCCACGCATGAGATGCAACAAGCTGCCACCCATCCCTTTACCCCCCTTTGAGCACCTGGTGCGCTCCTTTGATGAGTCAAGGGGACTTATCTCTCGGACGTATCAGATTCTACAGCACCCCCTGCTGGTAACTACACACCTGTACCAGCGGCAATGGCAGTCATCATCAGCTGTAGACATCACACCTGTTCAGTGGAGTCGGCTGTGGAGGGACATACAAAGGTATATCACAGTGTGTCACAACAAGAAACTGCGTATAAGGTCATGACGCAGTAGTACTATACACCCACTCGATTGCACAGGATGTTCCCCACAAACTCCTCACTGTGGTGGAGATGCTTGAGAACCCGGGAGACTTTATACACATTTGGTGGGCGTGCCCAATCCTGGCCCTGTTCTGGAAGGAGATCCTCAGTCATATCAAAGGGGTACTTGGCTTCCCGCTGCCTAATTTCACTGCCACGATTCTGCTTGGCCTTAAGCCCGATAATTTAAGAGGGCTCACCTGTAGCGACTGGTACATTGCTCTCCATGTGCTAGGGGCTCCTAAACAACACATAGTACTGTACTGGAAAAAAGTAGAAACCTCCCCACTGCAGCTTTGTTCTTGCGCCTAGGGCACGTAGTGACTATGGAACTCTTTACAGAGTCCGTGCAGTCCTGCGACACCCGCTTCACCAAAATTTGGCAGCCACTGGTTCAATATCTCTGTAAAATAGAACACACGTGCCAACTGCTCCCAAAACTTCGAGCCTTGCGCCTCTTTGAAGATGCAGTAGCCCTACCTGAGCCTGACAGACTGATTGAATCGCCATAATGACCCCGCTAATCACTTTTCACGGCGCAGGCGCTGGTTAATAGACAAATTGACGAATACCCCTGGCTCCTCTTGTTCCCCCCCCCCGCCCGCTATCTTTTAACTTTGGTGCCTCTGTTTTAGCCTGGTCCCTTGTCATAGAAATCTTACTCCCTCCAGGACCGCCAACAAGCTCGCTGCTCTCTGTCTGTCTGTTCTTTGCCCTCTTTCTTCTTGTAGGCCTCTTGTCTACTTCTTTATATTCATCTCTGGTTATTATACTGTTCTTGTTAATTAAGGGTCTTGAACTTTCCTCATGATTGCAATTTAATACTATAACATAGGCAACACAGGGCCTGCCCAACACGGATTGTAGGCGGCATGCTGTGTAAACAATGCATCAGTGTGCTTTTGTAATGTTACCCATGCCTCCCCTAAACAATGCGGCCAGCCTTACATAGGGTTGTGGGCTTAACGCTGTGTATACATAGACCCTTTCTCTGTTCTTCATATAAAAATAAAACAGATTTGGAAAAAAAAGGTGGATCTTGTATGATGGGTACTCTATAATACACCTTCCCTGTGCAGTGATCTTGGTGTGCCTTCTAGAGTGGCCTTTCAAACCAAACCTGACTCCATGTATCTGTTATTTTGTGAGGTTGAAACTCTAGTGAATAGTAACAGAGGAGTACATGGAAGAGGGCAAGCCGTTCTAGCAAATGCATGAATCCAGCCAGCTGTTAGTATAGGCAAAAATGCCCTAAATGATTATAACTGTTCATCTCAACCACAAAGAAACTGCATTCTCAATGGTATAGTTTCTCAGGTACAAGGAAGGCAAGCTCAGTAGTAATAATGTTTCTATACCCTGGACTTTAACTTTGTTAGAGGCACTCAAAAATGTTGATAACGAGTTTGAAAAGCTCTGAAAATCATTTGTTTGGTGTCATCTTGAATGAGGGATGCCATTTAGGGGCAGACCAGGGTACCAGCTGCTGCTCATGGTTTGCTTTCCGGTGCCATTACCAGTGCACCTGCTATAGGTCTCACAGGTCATGAAGATAGCTGCAAGAACAGAAAGTAAAGTTGGTCCGGAGCCAGGGATTCTTTCTGTAGTGTCAACTATGTGCCATTTCATCAGCCATAAATAGGAAGTTGCCGTGGAGCAAAGGGAGGTAGTGAGGTTTTAAGAAGAAGAGGCCAACCATAGGAAATCATAAATGCTAAAAGAGTTTTTTCTGTCACTTCACTTGGTATTTTCAGCTGTGAAACCAGGGCAATGAATTCTACAGCCAACCTTGAATCCTATTAGCTAGGCTGGTGTTCAACAGAATCACACAGCTGCAGAATAATCTCAATTACAACTCAGTGCTACTCATGCTCACCTGATGCTTCCACCTGCCTGAGCGCAACAAGAAATATAACTGAAAAGGAGCACTCATTGCAATTTCACCATTGTGCAAAAGTTCTGTTCTATTCGATCTGTTGGCTAACTGTTGCTGCTATCGAAAGACTCTATAACATTCAGATTGATAGCAGTATATAAGACAAATAGGTTGTGGTCATCAAGTTTATTAATTTGATTCTTTACATATTTCAGTGAATGTTTCATTCCCAAGTCTTAGTCATTGTTAAAACCTTTGCCAGTGAGGACTAACATCATGTCTACTCTTTTTTTAGGTGTGGTGTTAGCTAAGACCTTTTGATTTTACAAAATATGTATAACATACTTACTTTAAACCGTTCCGAGCTCGCGTCGGCCATCGGTCGTCACAAGAACTACCTCGCTGGTGCTGCGCACGTCCATTGACCGACGCAGTGCCGCCCACTTATAAGAACTCCTGCACCGCTGGGGAATTCGAGCCGAGGTCAAGGAGTTAAGGGGCTTTCAGCCGCTACTTTTCATCCATTGGCCTGTTGTTGTCTCATTCAAATGCTGCTTCTACCCGCTACAGCAAACAGCTTGGGGCAATAGGCCAGCCTACTTAAGTCTCTGGTTAACTTCAATTTGAGTGGCAGCATTTTACTCTTTCAAAAGGAGCACATCCGCACACAAAATTGTTCCCTTCAGTGTTTTTGTTTTTACTTTCTTATTTCTTTAGTGTTGCTGATGTTATAGCAGGATTTGTGTTTAGACAAAATATCAGAGAACAAATATAGCGTGGACAAAATACCATGTCAAGAATATCAAGGAGAAAAATATTGTGATGGTAAGTTTGTATAGGTAAGCAAAGTATAACTATATATAACCAAACATATATATATCATGACAATATATATATCTTCAAAGTGTGTACGTGTGGTGTAAAAATAGTAAGTCCAAACCTACTCATTTGTACTTACCTTCTTTTTATTTTGGCGCTCAAAGTTTTTTACACAAGATTCTGCCAAAAGATATATTGGTTTCTGATATTCTGTCAGTGATCCACACCATGTCTTTGAATTGAGCACTGGGCACATTCTAGCATTATCAGGTCTTGTCTCCTGCCAATGCTGTTGCAAAATCCTTCTGAAATGGCTTTTGCTTATTTAACTAATGCTATTTCATATCATACCATATTTTGGGCCCAATGTAGGTAATCCCAGATTACCGATTCTTAAATACCGAATCATACCGATTCAGTATTTAAGAACTGGCAATCGGGATGTAGGTAATTTTACCGATTTAATTACGGAATCGGTATGATCGGTAATTACCGAATCGGTATTTACCGATTCGGTAATTGCCATTCATTGCTATGGGCCTGGAGGCCCATAGGAATGAATGTCAATTACTGAATCGGTAAATACCGATTCGGTGATTGGGGGAAACATAGAAGGGTGGCAGGGTGTCACTTTGACACCCTGTTGCACCCCTCAATTGTGCATGGGTGAACATGTTGCAGATATACATGCCCTTAGGGTATGTATGTATGCAACATGGCACTGTTTTAAAAGCAAAAAAAATGCTTTTTAAAGGGTTTTCATTATTTACCACCAACTTCTAGTTGGTGGTAAATAAGGAATTCTTAAACCCCTGTAGCACTGATTACAGTGCTACCTACATGTCAAAATACAGATTCGGTTATTTTACCGAATCGGTAAAATTACCGATTCGGTAAAATTACCGAATCTGTATTTTAACATGCCCCTACATCCTAAACTCCAAATGCCGGTCAGTAACGGCTGAAATCGGCTGTTACCGACCGGTATTTTCCTTCCTACAACTGGCCCCCTGGACTTGGTATAACCAATGGTTTTTAATAAACTTTGCTCAGGAACAAATCCAAACTATATCACGTTGAATTAGCAGCACACTTTCTATACTTTCATTTAAAAATAAGAGGGCTGTAATTTGGGGTTTAGTATCCAATATTTCTTACTGTGAACTTGTTTTCCTTCCTTCTTTCCATTTTCTTCCTTTCTTTCTTTCTTTCTTTCTTTCTTTCTTTCTTTCTTTCTTTCTTTCTTTCTTCTTTCATTTTTCCCTTTTCTTCCTTTCTTTCTTTTTTCATACTTTCTTTCATTCTCTTTTCTTTCTTTCTTTCTTCTTTCCTTCTTTCACTTTGCCTTCTTTCTTTCATTCCTTTTTGCCTTCTTTTGCATTAGTGCCTTTGTTCTTTCCTTCATTTTTTTCTTTTTTGCCTTCTTTCTTTTTGTCTTCTTTCTTTCCATTTTGCCTTCTTTTTTCCCTTCCTTCTTTTTATCCTATTTACTTCTATTTTGCCCTCATCCCATCTTGTATTACTTTCCTAATTTCTTTGTTTTTCGCTTTCTTTAATTTTTTCTTTCCTTCATTCATTGTTTCCTTTCTTTCTTTTTTCTTTTTGTCTTCATATCTTTTATTTTTTCCTGTTTGATTCTTTTTTTTCTTTCCTTCATTCTTTCTTGCTTCCTTTCCTTTCCTTTTGATTTCCTTCTTTCCTTCTCTTTTCTTTTTTGCCTTCTTTCTTCTTCCCTTATCCTTCTTTCCATCATTTTTCCCTTCTTTCTTGCTCTCCTTCTATTTTTACCTTTATTTTTCCTACTTTTATTCTTTCATTTTTGCTTTCTTTCCTTTTCCTTTAATTCTTTTCATTTTCTTTCCGCCTTTCTTTCTTTTTAGCTTGCTTTTCTTTTTTCTTTTCTGCAACCCCTTATTATTTTCTTTCTTTCTTTTTTGTCTTCTTTTTCTTTCCTGTTATACTTGCTTTCTTTTTTGCCTTTCACTGTTTCTTTCCCTTTTTTCTTTCCTTCTTGTCTTTGCACATTCTTTTCTTTCTTACCTTCTTTCTTTCTAGTCTTCTTTCTTTTTCTTTCTTTCTTTCCTTCATTCTTCTTTCTTTATTTTCGCTATTTTCCTTCATTCCTCCTTCCAGGATGCCTTCCTTCCTTTGTTGCCTTTCTTCCTTCTTTTTTGCCTTCCATTCTTCCCTCTTACCTTTTTTTGCCAGCCTTTCTTACTTTCTTGCCTTTCTTCATTTTTTACATTCCTTCCTTCTTTTCTTCCTTTTTGTCTTGCTTTTTTCTTTCTTACCTACTTTCTCAAGGGCAAGAGGCTACCACACCAATTGGCTTTTTTTAGGTTTGTGTTATCCAGTACCTTTTGATTTTACTTAAAGTATGTATAACATGGTTGCTGACAGGGTTTTTTAGCAAGACTTTATCTATTAGTCTGTTATTGTATCATTCACATATTTCTTCCACCCACTCTACATGCATCAAAGGGCAATATGTCATCCCACTTTAGCCACTGACTAACGCCAGTCTGAGATGTGGCATGCTGTCCTTTCACAAGGAGCACATCCACACACAAAGTAGTTCCCTTCGCATTGAATGGGGGAGTGAGGAGGATGCGGCAAACGTGATTCCACACACATTGCCGTAACGTCCCCTGGATCTGCCGAGGCCCAGCCCATGAGAGGAGCTGCTGTGTGATGGCCACTATTGCGGCCCGCTCCGATTCCCACTTGTGAATCATCGCTTGTCCATGATTTTTCAGCTGCTTATGTGAAACTCGCTAGTCCGCGACGGTCCGGCACTCTGCTATGCTCTGCAGGTCCCCTGCGGCCTTCGTAGCCATTCTTACATTTACCTCTACTTGGCCCGGTTCTGCTTGCGACGATGCCGGTAGTGAGGAGGCCGGCAGTAGGAGGAGTTACAGTGCGGCAGTAAGGCACTGAGCTCTGGGGGCTCTGTGCTGAAGCCTCCGCTCAGTAAAAGTAGGGGTGTGAAACGTGAGAGGTCCCCCGAGTCGCCGACACCGAGGAAGACACTGGGTGAAATGCTGAAGAAGACGCTGGCGCTATGGTAAGTGTCAGGGGGAAATGCCATACAGTGCGGCATGGTAGCGTTAAAGCAGGAAACCTTTGTACAAGCAGGAGTTTGGAATCTGGGGGCAGAAAAAGGCACCTCTGCACTGCCAATTGACAGTTTGTGGCACAGATCGAGGCAAAGCACATAATGGCATAAGCTGCGTGTCGGTTGAATGCCCATATACACCCATATAAGGCCCATATAAGGCTCCGAGGTTCTATAAGGCGTGACTGTGTTCTGCTCCCTGCTGCAGGGTTCAATTAGCTGAACACGCTTCCCATGTATCAAATGCTCAGGCATTCTGTGATTTTGTGATCAGCTAAGTAATGGAGAAAAATAGAAAATAGAAAATACGAAACCAAGATGACGGTAGTCCTAAAAGCAGCAGACAAATTGAGAAATAAACAGTCTAAAGGTGGGACAGGAAAGGAGTTTCTAAAAACTGGCCACTTACCACCCGTATTAGCGTCCAAAGGTGTCAGAAGAGGGAAAAGAAATGCAGAGCAAAGAATGGACTTGAAAGCTAAAGTGCTGGCATTGGCAGAGAAAAATAAACAGCTGGGTCAGAATGCCTCTGATAAAATCTTGGAGGTAGAGGAAGAAGAAGAGGAGACACTATCTAAACTCTCAGTGGATTTAAGTATGTTGGCTGCCAGTGGTGAAGAGGAAGAGGAAGGTGGAGAGGGGGACAGAGTAGTGGATACAACGAACATGGAGGATGACAATTCGGTGAACTCTAAACAGTATCTCCTTTTTAGTAAGCCCCTGGCGACATGGGGTAAACATACTAGCACTCCTCAACCAAACAAGGAGGAGCATAAGGCAAAAGTTCAAATGGGCCTGGAAGACCTACAGGATACGCAACACCAGAATTTACTATTCACCCCTGCTCACGCCCTGTCAGCTCAAGTCACACATCTACAGCCCCAATCGAAATCGCACATAGTGTCAGATCCTGAGGAAATGAATACTGTTATCCATGGGAAGACTCCTCTTACCAGCCAGCTGCTGATTCAAAAGGCTCATATACCTTTACAGACGATGCAAAAGGAAGACAGGAAAGGGACACTGGCAGATAAGCTGGATTCTGCACCTGAGTTAGAACCAGAAAAAGAAAAAGAAATATTAATCACACAACGAAAACCTTGGAAAGAAAAAAGCTGAACAAGATACTTCAGTACGAGAAATGCTTAAAACTATTTTGCATAAATGAAGAGATTTGAAGGTATCGCAAGCATTTGAAATATCACAGCTGCACAATAGATTAACAAAGATGGAGAAAAATCTAGTTAATCTACCTAGAAGGGTTACAGAGGTTGAGGCTCGTGTCTCAGCCCTGGAAGATACCATCACTACCTTGCAGATGGATCTCCAGGTGTTGAACAAAAATAAATTGCAGATGGAATCAAAGCTACAGAACCTGGAGAACTATAATAGGAGATCCAACCTGTGCCTTGTGGGAATATCGGAGGGCCTGGAGAGTGTGGAATTGGTAAAATGGACTGAGTCTCTGTTAAAAAAGGCAATACCTGAATTACAAGGAGATCTCACAATCACCAGAGCCCACAGCGTACCCGCACAAAAAGCTGCGAATCTTAATTACCCACGAACCATCTTCATACATTTTTCAGATTATAGAATCAAAGAGCAAATCTTAAATGCAGCAATATCAAGGAGATCATTTACTACCAGCAAAATTAAAAACTTTAAAATCTTCTCTGATATGTCCGCAGCCTCTGCGCACAGACGGAAGGATTTTATCAAAATGGTCAACTGTTTTAAGGCCAAAGGGGCGCAGGCGATTATTGTGCAACAATCTAAATTAAAAGTCATAGCTAAAGGATTTTTTTTATCTTCACGGTCATATCAGAAGCCCAAACCCTTTTGGAAAGTCTTAATGCTACATAAGGAAAAGGAAATTTTGTGGCCATAAGTCTGCCTTGAATAATAATGAGTTGTATTTGAGCAGCGACATGAGAATTGTCTAAAAGTTTTCTCTGAGGAGGGCGTGAGGTTAATCAGAGGATGTAACAGGATGCAACAAGATGGCATCCAGTAAGTAGAGAGAGAAGGATGGAAGGATAGTGGGACAACCTGGGTTTTCCCTTCTTCTTGGTGGTGGTGGGGGTGAAGCAGTTAGAAAAAGTGAGTTCATAGATGAAAACATTTATTTTCCTTTTTTTGAATAAGTTAAAGAAGAGGAGTCATATTACTGCTATGGATATTGTCTGATTTAAGTGTCAGCACAGTTTACGATAGATTGCACATTGAACATTGAACTTTAATGCATTTTAATGTATGCTTACACTATGGATATAATATGTACTGTAGTTTTTTGGTCTAATTACTCTAGTAGCTGCGCGATTTGCACTTTAAATATTTTTTACACAATTGTTATAAATTGTACTGTAGCATATTGCTCTAATAGCTGCGTGAATGGCACATTAATGTATGATTTGCACAATTGTCATAATAGATACGGCAGTGCATTGGTTTAAATATTTGCGTAGTTTGCACAATTGAAATGGTTTGTTTTTTAGTGAGTAACTTAGTCCGCTACTGGCTTACTGGGTAGAAAAAGAAAAATCAAGTTAATCTGCTCCCCATCCACACATTCTGCATCTTCACACAAGCTGCACTTCAGAAATGCATTTTGCACATTTAGCACAAGTTACACCTTACTCGGTATGTGCTGTGGATTGTGGATAAAAAAAGCTATTTTTCCCTGTTTTTTACACCATGAATGGGAATCAAGCACTATCAGGCATACCTGGTCAGATCATAATGGGAGGTGATTTTAATTTTCTGCAAAATTCCGCAGCTGACTCAACTAAAAAAGACAGAAGACAAAATAAACCACAAGTAGCCATTGCTTTACAGAGTTTTAAGGCAGATTTAGATATTCAAGATAACTGGCGGCTCAACCATCCAAATAAACGTGAGTACTCCTGTTACTTGGCAAAGTACGATTCTTCATCTAGGCTAGACTTTTTTCAAACTTCTCATAACTTGAAAGTTAGTAAATATGATCATGCCCTCATCAAGCTGGAAACCATTTTAGGAAAGACAGAGGAAGAAGCATCAAGAAGGTGGTTTTTTAACAAACTCACTTTAGCAGACAAACAGTGGTGTGCAGAAATAGAGAAGGAGATCAGTTTCTTTTTTAAAATAAATAAGAACTGTGCCCTAATTAATATAATATGGGATACTTTTAAGGCTACATTGAGAGGCATAATCACTTCAAAATAGATACAAAAACAGAAGGCTAAAAAGGAGGAGAGCATAGCGATAGAAAATAGGCTGGCCGATGCGTATCAAGAGTATTTTAGAAATAGGACTCCCGACACTAGGCAAGAAGTAATGAATGCAAAAACAAGGGAGGGAATTGTACTAAGAGTTAAGAGATATGGCAAGCAGGTTATATCTTCAGACAAGCTATGAAAATAGTGAATATACAGGAAGATTGCTAGCCTGGCAAACAAAGGAGAAGCAAGTTTGAAACAGAGTTGAATGCATTCAGGGTAAAGTATCTAAAACTCACATAAAGACTACGTCACTAATAGGCGAGGTGTTCTTTAAACATTATAAAGATATATATCAGACAGCTCAACAGGTCTCCTTAGATACAATGAATGAGTTCCTACGGGAATTGCTATTTCCAATTTTGGGAATCATTTTAAAGAGCTGTTGATAACTGAATTCACGAAGGAAGAGCTAGACATGGTTATCAGCTCCTTGCCTAACTGTAAACCTACCGGAGAGGACGGCATCCCTGCAGAATTTTTAAAGCATTCTCTACAATACTTAGTCCTGAATTTTTAAGACTTGGAAACTATCTATTACAAGGGGGGGGGGGGGGGGTGCCAGTATCTTTCTGCACTGCAGTAGTGGTCAGTATCTTAAAAGAAGACAAAGATAAGGAAAATGTGAATTCCTATAGGCCAATAAGCCTTATCGAGGAGCTGCGCCAGCGCCCAAGATGGCCGCTTGAGCACCGGCTCCGCCGGCCACCACATCCTGACTTGCCATCCAGCACAATATCCTGAGCCCCGTCCCTACCATCTGGTGGGGGACCCGCTCCTGAGCCACTGGGCGAAATTCCGAATGATTTGGGCGCTCGGATGACTTGAATCTATTGTCTGGAACTTTTGGGGCCTATTGGGTACACCACCGGGACCCAGCGTGTGGCACTGCCCGCTTTGGAGTTCACCAACAACGGCGAGAGGGACCGGAAGTGTGCGGTGACACTCGTTCCATGGAATTCGCGTCCCACTCGAATGGCTCTCGAACCCCCATCTCAAGCCAATTGACTCCGCACAGCTACGCCACTACGTAACAACCTGTAGCTGTGCCGATTGCCCTTGCGAAATAGGGGTTTACTCGGCCGGCAGAGTTGATAGTCGCACAGAAATTGAAAATGGCGGCGAGGGGGGATCCCGAGAAGCTACCTCCAAAAACGCTGAGGAACACCAAACCGGTCCAGTCCAATAGACCGGAAAAGTATAGTTTCTCCAAGGGGTCCCCGGTGGACGAGAAACGCACGCAAGTGAGTGGCCATGAGGAGGCCCCGTCCGGGGCAGACCCGACATTGAAAGACCTGATGGCGGCAATCACCGGGATTCAGTCATCCCTTGGTAAGATGGATACCAAGTTGGACACTGTCCACATCGAGCTGGGCCTAATCCGAGCAGACCTGACTAAAACCTCGGAAAAAGTCAAATCACTTGAGATTAAAACATTGAGTCTCACGGACGATGTGTCGGACCTCCAGCGAGAAGTGAGAGAGTTGAATGAGTCTCTGACCCAATTTGCTCGCAAGCTGGACGAGTACGAAGGACGGGCAAGGCGCAATAACGTCTGTATCCTGGGCATACCGGAGAGATCAGAGGGGCAGACCCCTGACCTGTTCGTGGAAGACCTTATCCTGAAACATTTAAAACCCAAGGGTCTCAGCAACTTTTTCACCGTTGAGAGTGCCCACAGAGTACCTGGCGGCCGCCCGAAGACAGGGGCGCTCCCTCGCCCGATGATTGTCCGCATTTTGAACTTTCGGGACAGAGACACTATTCTGCAGACTGCGAGATCCTCTGGACCTCTGGCTTATGAAAACGCGTCTCCCCTCTTTTTCCCTGACTTCACCCAGGCTGTGCAGAAACAAAGGCAGGGTTTCATAAACATCAAAAGATGGCTGCGTGCCTCGGAACTCAAATATTCTATGTTGTTCCCTGCCCGCCTTCGGATTGAACGCGACGGTAAAGCCTGGTTCTTTGATCACCCAGACGCGGCATCGGACTGGTTGGACCGAATCCAGGGGCCTGATTCCGAAGGCGACACCCCGATGGACAATGAGAAACAATAATCCCTTGTTGGTCGTTGTAGTTGGACAGGGTGGCAAGGGAGCTGGTTTGATGGGGGTGATCTCTTAATCCCCGCTGACTTTGTTAATATTCTGGGGGTTTTATTAGCACTGATGGGGGTTCATATGCGGGTTGGGTTGGGGTGAGCTGGTGGCCTGTTTTAAGGTCCTCCTCCGTTTTCTACGTTTAGATATTGTAGTTAGTTTTGGGGTGACAGGCACACTGCTGGTTGGGGATGGGCACATGTTGCATGCAGGGGTGCAGGGTGGGGGGTTGGGGGGCTGGGTTGTGGGGACTTTTGTTTGTTGATTTGTGTTTTGTTTATGACCTATGCTTGCAATGGATGTCGCGTAATGCTTTAGGATTTTCCGGGGACAAATATGGCGTCAGCTAGGCGGGGTTTGGGTGTGTCGGTCCTCAGCTGGAATGTGAATGGCCTGGGAGATAAGATCAAACGTGCTATGGTGGGACAGCTGATCAGGCGCCGGTTGCCATATGTGGTCCTACTCCAAGAGACTCATCTCATGGGAAAGAGATGTATGGCGCTACACAGGGGTGGGTATAAATTGGTTGCCCATGCCGGTTTCACCTCAGGCTCCAGAGGGGTGGGGATATTTGTCAAGAATTCCTTCCCGCTCACCATACAGGCTACCTGGTCTGATAACCGTGGCCGGTATATCGGGGTCTCAGGGCTGTGGGAGGGCAGAACAATTACGTTCCTTTCTGTTTATATACCACCCACATTGCCGACAGACACCTTTCGTGACCTGAGTAGGATGCTGTTGTCGCTACCCATGGGCATCATGGTGATCGGGGGTGATTTTAATGCAGTCATGGATGGCGAATTAGATAGATACCCCTCTCGTGTGTTACCTCCCTCTAGTAGGTGGTTGTCGGAGTTTGTTACTGGCATGGGTATGGTGGATGGGTGGAGGCTTCGGCATCCTGTAGACTTGGAATACACACACACATCTGCGGCACACCACTCTTTCTCTAGAATTGACTATCTGCTATTGCCTGCGTCACAGGCGGCATTCATCCAGGAAGTGTGCCATCTGGCCAGGGGAGTGTCTGATCACTCTCCGATATGGTTTCAGTTGAAAATCAGACCGGACAATGTTGCTAGGGTTGCACCAATTACTGCTTGGCGGTTGAGAGATCCCGCCACCAAAAAAGAGCTGGTACGTGTCACCGATATCTACTTTAGCGAGAACTCGCGGACAGTCGAAACTGACTGCTCTCTCTGGGAGACCTACAAAACAGTTGTCAGAGGGGAGGCCCTCTCCCTAATCTCTGGGCAGAAGAAAAAGAGCAGGGTGGAAATTGACAGGGTAGAGGCAGAGCTATTGGCGACGGGAAAGGAGGTCTCCACCACCGGGGACCCGGACGGTGAACATCGCCTCAGTCTCCTCCGGGACGAGTTCAGACACCTAGCGCGAGAGGGGGCGAGGGAACAGCACGCTAACACACAAAGCAGAATCTACGAACATGGAGACAAGGCGGGGAAACTGATGGCGTGGTTGGAGAGGGGAGACTGGGGGTCCCGTCTGGTCCTGGAGCTGCAGATTGCAGGCTCGGGATCACGGCGGATCCGCAGCACATAGCGGACGAGTTTGCCAGATATTAAGAGGAGGTTTATACCTCAGCGGGGCTGCACACAGTGGAAGAGAATGCGGAGGTCGTCCGGGATATCCGAATGCCCACTCTCTCAGCCGAGGATCGGGAGTTTATGGATTCCGATATAACAAATGACGAGGTCGCGATGGCCATCCATGGGGTACGCTCCGGGAAAGCCTCGGGCCCGAATGGTATTCCTGTTAAACTCTAAAAACTTCATGCTGACCGCATAGCTCCTTTTATGAAGGCCATGTATCTTGAGAGCAGGGAAATGGCATGCTTCCCTATGACCAGTGTATTGCCAACATTGTTGTTATATATAAGGATGGTAAGCCGCGTCTGGAATGTTCTTCCTATCACCCAATCTCTCTCTTAAATGCGGAGCCTAAAATTCTGGCCAAACTACCCGCGAACCGGCTAGTGAAAATTATAACTGAACTGGTACACCCGGATCAGTCCGGTTTTATGCCGTGCCGTAATACCGCCCTTAATCTTCGTAGACTCCATGGGGTGGTGGCAGGTTCGGCTCGCATACATGAGCCAGCGGCGCTTTTGTTGTGGGACCCTACTATGGCGTTCAACAGAGTGGAATGGCCATATTTATTTGCGGTGCTGGAGAAATTCGGGTGCGGCCCGGAATTCATACATTGGATCCGTCTTCTGTATTCTGCGCCACTGGCCCGGGTAGTGGTAAACAATCATAAGTCCCGTGATTTTCAGCTTGGAAGGGGCACCAGACACGGATGTCCCCTCTCGCCACTTCTATTTGCTCTGGCTCTGGAGCCGTTAGCGGCCTGGGTACGATGGAATAGATCGATCAAAGGGTTACGCTGGACTTCGGAGTGGGAGGACAAAATTTCGCTTACGCGGACGATATCCTGATGTATCTGACCTCCCCTTGACAGTCCCTCATTGTCTTCATGGATATCTGGAGAAGTGTGGCTCAGGGGTTAGAGGTGGCAAACCCGGAATCTGAGATCGGCCCTGGACCAGGGTTCAATTCCCCGCCTCGGCGGGTCTTGGGCTCAAAAATTCTACGGACTCGATAATTCTCGCTCCGGTGCCTTCTCGACTCACGGGTTCACACTCTGCGACTCTGGGCAATAGCTTGCTTAATCTCCACAACGGCCCCTCGCGGCGGGATGCCTGGCTTTCACCTTGTGGATACCTCGCCGGGGTTATCTCACAGGGGAATACCAGGACAGGTTCCCTAAGCAAGCGCCGGGAAACCCACTGCGGGTAGCTGTGCGCTATATAAGCTCAAATACATTTACATCTTGGCGATATACAGTAGATATTCGGGGTTCGCCATTAATTGGAAGAAATCGGTTTTATTTGTGTTGAGCTGCGACACCCCCAGAGTGCAGAAAACCTGCCCGATAAGGGTGGAGCAGGTGGGCTTTCGCTATCTTGGTATTTACATCTCCCGGGACTCTAAACAGCGTTTCGATGCTAACCTGGTTCCTGCCTTGGCCAGACTCCGCCGGGATATCGCAAAATGGAAGAAACTGCCACTCTCCCTACTGGGTCGTGCGGTTCTGTTCAAAATGATGGCGCTACCGCGGTTCTTATACGCTTTACAGAACTTCTTTGATCCCGTGCCTTCCTCTTACTTCAATGAGATAGAATCGCTACAGCGTCAGCTTCTTTGGGCGGGGAGGCAGCGGATTGCGTTATCTAAATTGATGTTACCCTGGTATGACGGTGGGATTGGACTACCCAGCATTAGGAAATACTACTAGGCTTCCCAACTGGCCCCCATTAATCACACGATCTATGGCTCCCCGGCTGACCCCGGGTTTGCAATGGATCGAGCCCAGTTGCCAGGGGGCGATTTATACCCGGGTATTGTATGCCAAGCGAGGTAGGTTCCCACTGATGGGTCCCGTGTCGGCTTTAGCACGGGCGTGGAATGATGCCAACCATGCCCTCCAATGGGAGGGTAGGATAACTAAGGCCACCCCACTATGGAAATCTGAAGTCCTGGGCAGCCTGTGGAAGTCGAAGGGTTTCGATCGTTGCGACCTAATAGGTATCTCCCAGATTAGAGACATATGGGGCAAGAAGGGTATATTGACCTTCGAGGAATTGCAGGCCAAACACCATCTGAATGAGAGTGAGCGATTCCGATATCTTCAAATCAAACATGCCCTGGCGGCAGCTGTCCCCCGTGATGTGACGCCGCCGGAGGCCTCCCCACTGGAAGATCGACTCCTGGATGGGTATCTCCCCACCAAAGCGATCTCTCTGGTTTACAAAAAGTTGGTCAACCACACAGAAGATCCCCTGGTGAGAGTCCGTGAGCAATGGGTGGCAGATGGTTTGATTTTGGATGATGAGAATTGGGTGGAAGCTGTGTCATCCCCTCGAGAAGTGGCGATCTCCATGAGACTTTGGTTGGTGCAACTTAAGATTCTCCATCGGTCCTACACCACGGGCCCGGGGCTGTGCCCAATGGGGCTCGCCTCAAACGCAAACTGTCGAAGGGGTTGTGGTATGTTAGGTACCTTCATACACATTCTGTGGGAGTGCCCTGATATCCCGAAATACTGGACCAAGATTCATGAGAAAATGAGCAAGGTGTGGAGTGTACAGGTTGCATTGGAGGCACGCCGCTGTTTGCTGAATGTATGGGAGCCTTCTGATCTTTCGATTCATGGCAGGCTCTGGGTAACACTTGCCTGTATGATTGCCAAGCGAAACATTGCACAACTTTGGGGGGCCGGTTGAGCACCCCGGGTTCGGAAATGGATGGATGACCTTGATTGGTGTATGTTTCGAGAGAGAGCTGTGTATGTGGCCAGAGGGAAACCCCGCAAATGGGGAAAGATATGGGATGCCTGGAATGTATACAGAGGAGATATTTGCACACCACCAGAGCCCAATTCTGTAAATGAGGACACTGAGGCACCTTGAACCCAACTGTGATACTCCTACATGATACTATATCGCTGGAATGCTGATTTTGCCGAAACTGTATTGCAGATGTCCGTTGCATGATGGCCTTGTTTGTTGTAATTGTCTATTATTTTCAATAAAAAACAATAAAAAAAAAATACTGACTATAACATTTTCACTAAATGTCTTGCCAACAGGTTAAATACGATGGTAGGATCACTTATTGGGACAGATCAGTGTGGTTTTGTAGCAGGGAGACAGCTTTATATCAATACAATTGTTTTACCAGAGGCACCAGATTTTTTAAATATCAATAAGGTTTAGGCCCAGATCTTTTTTTTTTTTTTTGTAAAATCTTTATTTTATTTTGTTAAAGGAAACAGAAAATATGCGACATTCCAGCACAACTTCCCACGCAGGGGGCAATCATAGAGGCAAAAAGCAGGGAGGCATGGAGTCTAGAGAACCTCCGTAGTCTAGCCCGGAAAGGCAGTCTAAAGAGCAATAAGACATCCCCAGGCTATAGTTGTAGAGGGACCACAGAATCAAAAACCAAGTTAGGGTGGGTAGCTTTATGAGGCCAGAAATAGCGGAACAGATACACATCGCACGTTGCGTTGGGCCTCTTTGCGCCTCAGCCCTTGTTTAGGATGCCACAATACCACGAACCAAAAAACACCCCCCCCTCCCATCCCACCCCCCTCAGTGGTGGTGACAACATCCTCTCATTCATTCTTCCTGATCACAGCACTCAAACCTGAAACAAATGGAGAGCCCGTACTGTGGGCAGGCAAATTGCAGACGGCCGACCCTTGGAAAGGAAGCGGACCAAAGGGCCCCAGCGGAACATGAAGTTTTTGAAGTTGCCCAAGAATATATCCGCCATGCTCTCCATGCCCAACAGTTTCCATAATCGCGCATGCCACAGGGAAATTGCTGGGGCTTCTGGCTTCTTCCAAGCTGCGGCTAGGGTGAGTTTGGCAGCTCCGATACACAGCCACAAGATCTTTTTGTCCGCCCTAGTCTGGTGTTCGAGCTCCGGGTCCCGAAGACCCAGCAGTACATGGGCCATCGAGTCCGCTATCGGGTACCCCAGAATCTCTTTGATATGGGACAGGATCTCCTCCCAATATGGGCGGATGATCGGGCAGTCCCACCAAATGTGGCGGAAGTCTCCCAGCAAGCCACAGCCCCTCCAGCATCTATCAGAGGAGGTCGAAAAGATTCGATGCAACTTGACTGGGTACAGGTACCATGTCTTAAGGTGGGCCTCCCGGAGTTCCACTGAGTGATTGTGCGCAGGTGCGACCACTCCCCATCTGAAATATCGCGCCCGAGGAGCTCCTCCCATAGACCCATATAACGGGGACGCAGCGCCATGGCAGAAGTAAGCAGGAGGTTATAAATGAATGAAATGGTGCCCCTCATGGTGGAGGTTCGCAAGAAGAAGGCCTCGAAGGGGGCGGGAGGCCTCATGGCTGCGTCGCCGACCGCGGGTGACAAAGCCCAATGGAGCAGATGTACGTGGTGGAATCGTTCTGACAGTGGGACTCCGTAGTCCCGCATGCAATTGTTAAAGGTAAGCGGGGTATGACCATGAAACAAGTGCGTGAGGGCACGACAACCCCCCTCTCTCCAGACATCAAAGGGGCCCTCCCGAAGTGCCGGCGGAAAGGCCGGGCTAAAGTGTATTTGCGTAAAGGGAGACGGGAACGACGTCCAGTGTTCATCACCAGACACTGAGTCCCAGACCTTCAGGGTAGTGCTGGTGGGAGTGCTGATGTACGCGTTCTTGGGCCTATCTCCCTTGGGTTTCCATGCCACATCCCATATCGTTCTCCCTGTTACACTCCTGTCCATGTGCAGCCAATGTTTCTGCGAGGTCTGTTGAGACCACTCCACCAAGACCCACAATTGCGTGGCTTTGTAGTACAGGTGCATGTCGGGGAGGCCCACCCCCCCTCCTTCCGCGACCGACGGAGAGTAGTAAAGGAAAACCGCGCCCGTCCCCCCTGCCAGATGAAATGAAGCATCTGTGTTTTGAGACGCCGGAAGAAGTCCACCTCCAGGGGAATAGGAAGTGCCTGGAAGAGATATAAGAACTTGGGGAGAAGAACCATCTTGAGCGCATGAATTCTACCCAGCCACGATATGTACTTCGGCTTCCAGCGCACCAGGTCGCCCTGAATATTTGCTAGTAATGGAGTGAAGTTTGTGGAGTACAATTTCCCTATCGTGGGAGTCAAATGGATCCCCAGGTACAGGATGGAGTTGGAGGTCCACGGCAGAGGCGTGAGCGGCCGCAGTCGGTCCACCTCCGCCGAAGAGAGCGTGAGGTTGAGAACATAAGATTTATCATAGTTTACCCTAAAGCCGGCCACCTCCTCGGAGCGCATCAAGACCTCCTGGACGTGAGGAAGAGAGTGAGCTGGGTCCATAATAGAGAGGAGACCGTCGTCCGTGAATAGGGTAATCTTGTGCTGCTCCCCTGTGAAAGGAAGTCCACGAATCTCCCTGTGCTCTCGTACTGCTAACGCCAACGGCTCAATGCTCAGAGCGAAGAGCAGGGGGGAGAGGGGGCAGCCCTGTCTGGTGCCTCGGGAGTGCGAGAAAAACGCTGATAGGTCGCCATTAACCGCCACTCTAGATCGGGGGCTGCTGTAGTTCACTCTAATCATCGATAGGAATTTAGCCCAGAAGCCAAAGGCTGACAAGGTGTGGAACAAGAAGCCCCAGTCCACCCGGTCGAAGGCCTTTTTCTGCATCAAGGCCCACCAGGACCGCTGGGATTCTGAATCTATTAGCCTTCTCTATCAGATGGATTACTCTCCTAGTATTATCATGGGTCCGTCGCCCCTTAATGAATCCTGATTGGTCTGGATGAATGAGTGCCGGCATTAGGTCTTGTATACTTGTCACACAATGTCCTGTAAGGTAAAAGTTAGTAGACAGTTATGAGTAGCATGCACATAGCATTGCTGCAATGGACAAGAAGGAGATCACTCAATTTTGAATCAAAAAATAGTTATTCATTTTTTGTTATAGCATTCATTTCATGGTTGGGAGTACACAGTTAAGAACAGCACTGCATAAAATGTATTGACAACCACATTAAACTTGGTGCAACAAACGTGAATAAATAGTGCAAGTGGCAACGCAAGTGAGAAAAGTGAAAACAGCGTAGTCGGCGCACTGTGTATAGAGTGCAAATTATCTACAGTGAGTGGCTAAGGACGGCGCATGTGACAGAGTGATATCACAGTGGGCACAATTAATTAGATAGATTTAAAGCCACTAAGAAGAAGTGCGCCTATTAATTAGGCTGTTGAGTCGACGGCGTTTCGATCTGGACCATTTCGGATCATCATCAGGACTGGTTGTCTGAGTTGAATAGTGCTTAAGTAATCCTTTTCAGTTGGAGTATTTGTATAGGTGTAACTTGAAAAGCCAGGGGATCACCGGGGGATCTCTTCGCTGGAGTGAGCCAGTTGTGGCTCACTGGGGGTTCCAAAATGTATGGAACGTGCCTGTGTTTCAGCCAAGTTGGGGAAAGTAGTGTGGAGGCACCTCAGCGTGTCAGCCAGCCGCGTTAGTCAGCCATGTCTGTAGCGCTGCATAGCTTGCTGCATCCGTCTAAATGTCGGAATGAATGATGTGGACGCCGTGCATAGGATCAGCGGTATTACATTTCCGCATTGGGGCGGGGATTGAGGCATGGGCGGGCCAGGTATGGGCGTCCTCCTCACATTAGGTCTTGGAGCCTGCTCGCAATGATGGAGGAATACAGCTTGGCGTCTATATTGAGGAGGGCTATTGGTCTATATGAGGAGCATTTGGATGGGTCCTTCCCCGATTTGGGGATAATCGAAATCACGGCCTGGGCCATTGATCCAGATATTTCCCCGGCCTCTGCCATGTTATTAAAAAGGCGCACCAGGAAATCGCATACCTCAGCAGCGAAGGTCTGGTAAAAAAGAGCTGTATAGCCATCCGGCCCAGGCGCCTTATGGAGCTTCAGAGCTCTAATGGCTCCCAAAACTTCATCTCTAGTGAATGGGGCAGATAGTAACTCATTCCACTCCTTGGAGACCTGGGGCAGAGGAAGGCTGCCTAAGTAGTCTCGTTGTTTCTCTGAGTTAAGGGCATCTCCCGTATAGAGCGCTGCATAGAAATGTCCGAAGAGATCTGCTTTGGCCTCGTCTCGGTGCTGCATAGTCCCTGTCGCATCCCGGATACCCCCTATGTAGTCTCTCTTGTCCCCGAGTCTTCGAGCTAGGTGTTTCCCCACCTTGTTCCCTTGGGAGTAGGAGAGGCGCCGAAGTTTCAGCAGGGTAAATTCCGCTCTGTTGTTATAATGAGCCCTAAGCTTTCCCCTGACTGCTGTCAGTGGGCGAAGTGTTAGTCTGGTAGGGTTCTGTTTATGCGCTTGCTCAAGAGCGGCTAGCTCCCGTTCCAACTCTTCCCGTTCCGTCCGCCGCAGCCTATTAAGGTTAGCATTCAGGGCCAAGCAGGTGCCCCACACCGACGCCTTAAAAGCGTCCCATGTGTTGTACACCGACGTATCGGTCACTAAGTTGAGATCAAAAATCTCCCAGATGGCCTTACGCAGCTCCTTACACGAGGGCTCGTCCCGCAAGAGAGGCCGGGAAGTACCATTTGCGTTGGCCGTCACCCCTCGCCGGCCAGTGTAGACAGAGCACGAGCAGGCTGTTATCAGACACAGAGAGCGGGAATATTCTGGCTTCACGGACATCACCCCTAAGGGCTTGACTCCAAAAAATGTGGTCCAGGCGGGAGTATGAGTGATGGACATGGGAGAAGAAGGCAAAGTCACGAGAATGGGGATGGAGCGAACGCCACCCATCCACCAGACCCATGTCACCGATCAGCAGAGAACATACCAGTATCGGACCTCTGATGATGAGAGCTATCCAACTCCCTATGCCATACCAAATTAAAGTCCCCCATCAAAAACAGGACCCCCTTAACAAAGTCCTCCACCCTCGGCAACAGGTCCTGAATGTAGCTATTTTGGCCTGTATTCGGGGCATACAGAACTACACAGGTGCATAATTTACCATGCAGCAGACCCTTAACCATTAGCCAGCGACCCTCCTTATTGCTACGCACACCCACGTGTTGGAAGTGGAGGACAGAGCGAAAGACAAGGGCCACCCCCTATGCTTTGTGGGGGCGGACGATCTATAAATAAGGGGAAAATGCTTATGTTTAAGGTGGGTCTCGTCCTTACGCACCAAATGAGTCTCCTGAAGGCCCCCCACATCCAGCTGATGATCAATTAAATACTTCCAAACGTTCTGGCGTTTCTGCGGGGAATTCAAACCCTTCACATTCCATGTTCCTATGTTGAGCGGCATCACGAAGCAGAGACCCTCCCCCCTCCATTAGCAGGCAATCAATAAACCTCTCATCCTCCCCCATCCGAAACTGCCAGCGCCCAAGTTGTGTAAACACACTCCAGCGAGTATTACCACAGGGAACAGGCTCTGGGAGAACACACGTCGACCAACATCCCGCTTCCCCCCCTCCTGCCCCCAAGCCTGGTACCCTCCCATGACCCAACCCCGAGTGCCCGTGGGCTCCATCCTACCACCCCGCCCCCAAACGGACCGGGACCCCAGCACCACGCATCCATCAAGACAGCAAAATCATCCTTGCGAACGTACAGTGCCCCAGAGCCCATCCCTGACCGGCCAGAAGGCAAGGACACATCACACTATAGGCCGGAAGCTGCACAGCCCCCACACATCTTGGTCACCACCACTGCCCCCCCAGCTCCCAACTCCCCCAACCCCCCATTTGACCACCCAGAGACCCTCCCCCCCAAGACCCCTGAGCTCTACCAAAAAACCAACAGAACAAAATGAGGCAACGCAGAGTCTCATAAAAAAAACCACAACGAAGAACAGAGGGATCAACAATCCCAATTTGTGGACGTCTGTAGGCACCCTCAGGGGATGGGGATCGTGGCAACAGTTAACGTCCCCCCAAGGGCCCGTCCTGGGGTGTCTTCCCAGAAGTACATAAGTACCCATGGTACCTGAAAGGGATGTGTCCCTCTGACGCCAACCAACCGTCCTCCCGAAGTTCAGGTTGCTCCGGAGCTCTCCTGCGAGTGCGTCACTGTTGCCGTTGTTACAGAGGCAACCGCTGCATCTCTCTCCTGCAGGCTAACCGTGGGATCCGGCCTCCCTGAAGCAGTCGCTTGGCCCGCTCTTTGCCAGTACGGGGAGCGTTGCCTCCGTCTCGTCGGGGAGCTCCGTCTTCTCGGGGAGGGGGCAGCCTCATCCAAGCCCAGGAGGTCCTTGGCAGCCTGCAGGGATCTGACCTGAACCAACCTGTTTTGCCACCTGGAGATAAGGCGAAAGGGATGGCCCCAGGAGTAGGCCACATTCTGGTCGTGCAAGAAGGCAGTCACAGGCCGAAACTCGCGCCTCTTCTGAAGCGTCGAGGCAGCCAGGTCTTGGAACAGCTGAGGACGATGGTCCCGAAATTGCAAGGAAGGAATCCCTCGGGCTTTCCAAAGTATGCGTTATTTCAGTTGGAAATCGTGGATGCAAACCAGGATATCAGGGTACGGAGCCCCCCTCCTCTCGGCAGACCAACTCTATGGACCCTGTCCGTACGAATCTCGTGGAGGTCCTCCTCTCCCAGGATCTGCTGGAAAAGGGCCTCCACATAGCCCCGCAGGTCTCCAGCTTCCCTGTCCCAGGGTACAGCTCGGATGCGGATGTTGTTCCTGTGGGACCTGTTTTCCAAGTCCTCCGCATGGGCCTGGAGGTCTAAGTTCTGCTCTGTGAGCCGGATCACATCCTGTTGGAGCTGGTGCACCTCGCCAGCCATACCCAGGTCATGGTCTTCCAATGTGGCCACCCGCTCTCTGATGCTATCCACATCTCTCCTCACCTCACAGAGATCCGAAGCAAGCTGGGAGCGGAGCTCCGAAATGTCGTCCTTTATGGCAGAGAAAAGATCCAACATGAAGGCCTTAGTGGCGGGCGCCTCGTCGTCTTTCAGTTTGGGCGAGACGCTGGGACCCGGTGATGCTGTCTGCTGGCCCCCCGTCGGTGGGGCATCCTTGCCCGACGTCTCCTTACGGGGTTTGGTGGACATTGTACCGTGTTTGTCCGCCCCACTACACCAGACGGAGCGTCAGGTTCGATTCTTCGCTGTCGCTAAAAGTACCCATGTACCCCAAAACCCAAACCTAGCCTTGAACCCTAAGAATACCCCTGTACCCCAAAACCCAAACCTACCCCTGAACCCTAAAATACCCCTGTACCCCAAAACCCAAACCTACCCCTGAACCTTAAAATACCTCTGTACCCCAAAACCCAAACCTAGCCCTGAATCCTAAAAATACCCCTGTACCCCAAAACCCAAACCTAGCCCTGAACCCTTAAAATACCCCTGTACCCAAAAACCCAAACCTTCCCCTGAACCCAAAAAATACCCCTATACCCAAAAAAAACCTAGCCCTGAACCCTAAAAATACCCCTGTACCTCAAAACCCATACCTATCCCTAAACCCTAAAACTACCCCTGTACCCCATAACCCAAAACCATATCTGAACCCTTAAAATACCCAAACACCCCAAAACATATACCTCAGTACCCCAAAAAATATACCCCTATACCCATACTTACCTTATCCAAACATTTTTAAAAAAACATGCTTTTACCATTCATGCATTTACAACGAATTTTGTTGTAAATGTATGCGTGGTAAAAGCATATAAAATGTAATGCCATGCGTTATAATGGCATTACGGAGTTATGGTACTTTCGTAATGAAAGTATGCAGAGTGATGGTATGCGGAAAGAAAGTTGCGGAATAATGGGTGTTTACCCTCCCCCGGTAAGTACATTGGTGGCACGGCGGGCCACATCTCCAGCAACATACACATATTTTTTCACCACCGATTTGAAAAACGCACAGGTCTCTCTCATTGATGGCCGCCACTGACATACACTTTTAGACACACCTCCCGCCACAAGTTCTAGAATTGCAAACTTTAGAGCTGGGGAGCTACGTTCGAATCTCGGCATCAGCTCAACATCCTGTGATACCAGGCAAATCGCTTTGTCTCCCCGTGGCTACCACAAATGAATGTGTTCTTCTGTAATGTAAATTGTGCTCATGCCATGTTGTCAAGTTTGCGCTATATAATATTGCAAGGAAAAATAAAGTAGGGAATCTCGAGTTCACACACTACTGAACGCGCACTCTAATGTGCATCAGCAGTGCACTGTGAATCGAAGCGTTTCACAGGCCTGTCACAGATAAGAAATGCTATCAAAACGAAATCCTACAAAACAATATACTACTGGCCGGCAGCAATTCATACCCGGACAATGTCGGGAAGGGCTGCTAGTAAAATTAATAAGACCAAAACAGAAATCATTTAATATGTAATTGTGGTGTGAATTCTTTTTTATCAGAATTTAGACAGACATATAATACTCACCCAAAGAGGTATTTAGGGATCTATATAACTGAGAGAGTAGAAGACCTTTTTTCCCTAAATTATACTCCATTGTTGAAAAAGGTACACTCGAAGCTAACACGATGGAATCAGCTCCCGTTATCAATAATAGGACTAGTTGTGTTAATTCGAATGTCTATCCTTCCAATGTTTAATTTCCTTTTTAGTGCAGCCCCCTGTGCAATACAGAATTCTTTTTTTAAAGAAATAGACAGTATGCTCTCTTCTTTTCTTTGGGGAAATAAGGTACCAAGATTGGCACGCAGCACTTTAAAATTATCCGGTCGCAGGAGGAGGATTATCCCTTCCGAATATTAGAAACTATTATTATGCGACATTTGCAAATCACAGTTTTATATTTTTCTTTTTAGATTCCCAAGAGGCGGACAATTTCTTTTTGAAAAAGATCCTAAGGGAACATAATATCGTAGACCCTACAAGAGTCATGAAGTACCCTAAGAAAGTACTTTATAAGACCCTAGAATGGTTACTTAAACGAAAAACCCAGCTTTTAGCACACTACAATATTTTAAGAATTATTATTTCAACCAGGCTCTCGAAATTATTTACGGAGAAAGAGGTATATTGGAGAACAACATTCTAAGGTTGTGGGAAGAAAATGGGTACGTTCAGATCCAGGATGTTATTAAGGGGAACTGTTAGAAAACCTGGGCGGAGATTGAAATGGGGCTTCAACATTACAACATAATTTTGAAGTGGTCATTTATTAGATTAAAACCGATATTGGAAAAGCTAGATATGGAAAGTCTGCGTTATAAAACTAATATCAGCGAAGCCCTTAAACCGCCCCATACAACGGATGATTAGTAACTGTATTAAAATCTTCAATGAGAATAAATCTCCTTCACTATATGAGAAAGTAAGGGATAGATGGAAAAAAGGGAAGACATACAGATTCTTAAACCAACCTGGAATAGGCTTAGTAAGCAAAATGCAGTGATATTCAGAGGGGCGAATTTTAAAGTATGCAATACTATTTGAAATAGTTGATATATAGAACACCTTTTCTTCATAAAATATGTTTCGTCATACCATAATGAATGACAGAAACACGCTTGAAACTGACTCTATAGATTTTTGGAAAGAACTAACTGTTTCACAACTAAGCAGAGGATGCCACATTATTTGGTATGGTGTTAAAACTAGTAAGGACCTGCAACTTGGGTGCTACTAAGCTTCTATGATGTTATACATTGAGTGATGCTGTAGATAGCTTCCATGTTTGCAGATTTGGATTACAATAATCTTTTCATTATTTTCTAAATGTATTTACATTCATAATATGAATCACTCTGTATGTTACATGAATTCAAGAAATGGGCACGACTCTTAATTGTATGATTGTAATTCTACTAGCCAGAACTGAAATTTATTAGGCTTGGTGTGATGAACGGAATATGATAAGGTACTATAACCATTTCTTTTCTTACACTTTGCATGATACTAATAAACACATTAAACGACAAGTCTCATTCTCCCTACTCTTTAACACCGTCCTCTTTGCTAGCACATTTGGCACTTATTATGTGTAGACAGAGATATACATTTTCTTGCTTGAATATTTCTTGGTTGAACTGTCCTCCCAAGCAAAGAGGTGTATACCGGGTCACTGACTTTCTTTAGTGTTTTTAGCACATACATATATGATTTTGCTTTAAAAAAATGCACCATCGGGAAAGGTGAAAATTAGCTTTGGACACTTGGACAAAACTAAGGATAATGGCATGCTCCAACATTTCAAGATGCTCATTATCCTAACATATCCTTCTCACTTCACAGAAAGGTGATGGACATATACAATTATATCTAGACCTATGTTACTTACCGTATACACTAAATCTGCCTTCACAAAGTAAGGCTGCACGGGGTCTAGATGTCTGAGTACAGGGGCCGTTGTGAATTTCTCCTTAAGTAAGTTAAATACATCATTGGCCTCCTGGGACCACTCAAAAGATACCTTCTTTTTAAAGTCTAGAGTCTTGTGATGGGGCTTTTAATGTCAGAGAAACGGGTGATAAATTGTTGGGAAAGGTTTGAAAAAGCCAGGAAGCTCTGTACCTCCTTAACCGTGGTCAGTGCTGGCCAATCTAAGATTACCTGGACCTTTTGTCTATCGATGACCACACCCTCAGGAGACAAGACATATCCCAGGAACTCAACAAACTGGATATATAATGTGTATTTATACAACTTGGCAAAAAGGGTATGTTCTCTGAGTTGTTGCAAGACTGTCCTGACATGGTCTCTATGTTCAGTCATGTTTTGTGAATAGATTATCATATCATTGATGTACACAACAACACAAAAATGTCCATCAAATCTTGCAGAACGTTATTGATGAGGTACTGGAAGGCCGCTGGAGCAGTACACAACTCAAATGGCATGACTGTTTATTCAAAAAGTCAGTACTTAGTTTAAAAGGCGGTCTTCCATATGTTATCCTCTTTTACATGAACAAGGTGGTGTGCACCATACAGGTCTAGCTTGGTGTACACAGTTGTTTTACTAGCCTGATATAACAAGTCTGGGATTAATGGAAATGGATATCTGTTCTTTGCGGTCATTTTGTTCAATGCTTTGTAGTCCATGCATGGCCAAAACCTGCAGTCCATCTTTGAAACAAAGAAGAGCTCTGATGAATCATTAGAAGTGGAATGTCGTATTAACCCTAAGGCTAGCATGTCATCTCTTTATTTTTTTTAATGTTCCATTTCTGGCTCAGAGAGAGCGTAAACGTGACTAGAGGGTAGTGGAGTTCCCGGAATTACATCTATATGACAATCGAATTCCCTATGGAGAGGTGGTTGCGTATCTCTCTGTTCGTCAAAGACGTCTTGTAAGTCCTGGCATTCTACTGGAAGCTGGTTTGAAGGTTCTGGGTTTAAGAGTGCAGAAGTCAAGGGAGATGGAGCTCCTGATGTGTTATTATAGCAGTGAGTTTGACAGTAATGGGATCCCAAAGTGACATGTTAGAGGGACAGGTCAGTGCCAGAGTTGTGCAGTCGAAGCAAAGGGATCCCTAAAATAGTGGGACAGTTCGCTCTTTTGTTCATTAAACCTATGGTCAAGCCTGACAATTAAGTCAATGAATTCAGAACAATCTGGTGGTATATCTCAAATGTGTGCAAGGGAATCTTACAAACACTTCTCCCTTCTGGCCACTGGGTTTCCAAAACTAGTCTACTGAAGGCAGTCATGTAGGTAAGGAGATACTTATTGCCCCGACGCAGGTTTAATAACTGATTATCACTGCCTTGGACAAAAGTGTGCTTAGCAAAGAGATGATCAATTGTCTTTTTAAACATCCAAAATCATGTAAAACTCTGTCATTTTTTCCAAAGCGTGGAGTAGCCCAATTAGAAGGTTTTCCTCCATAGATAGGGGAAGACAAAGGCAATCCTGGCTGTATGAGGGGGAAAGGTACCTGGCTTACAAAGAAACTGCAACTGACTCTACCTCCAGAATGCATCAAATTTTGACTCTCCCCAAAAAATGTTCAGGCAGGGCCAAGGGCGCTGGAACGGGGGTGGCAACTGTGACATGAACAGGACTAGCATTTCCAGGAGAGGAGGTGCTTGTGAGATTTCCAAAATCGCTATAGTGCAGAGGTTGTAGAATGGGACGAGGGCACTTGGGAATCACCCCAGCCCCCACATCTGATGACCATGGGGAGTAGTGAGGTGAAATCGTGCCTGTTCGTCCCCAAGCAGCAGATTTTTCGGCCATAAGACTTGAACTTTATGCTGTACTTCCCCTAAGGCCCTTGCTAGATGTAAGACACTTGGGTGTCTTCGGCAAGATCTGAAGCAAGTCCTGAATGTGTAGCTGGTCATCCATAACATGCAAGTGGTGGAAGCATGTCAGACTTGGCCTTCTGTCATGCACTCACTTGATCCCAACCACGGAGGACACACTAGAGCCGATACTGCACCTCCTATCCCTCCCGAGGACAGTGCAGCATGCCTAGGAACCAAAAAGTCACACTCTGTTCCCCCGTGAGAACTGTCTAATCAGCTCAAACACCTAGCTTTGTTTTGCATAGCCCTCCTATACCAAACGAGGGGAAGCCAAACTATCTGTCTTCCTTTCCTTGTCCCATAAGCATACAGATCATCTCTTAGGGGGGATTACATCTGGGTCCCCTCTGGAACCCTGCCCCCTGAAGATTATAAAATTAGGGACAGATATGATTGTCCCTCACCTAACGTCCACGCTTAACTTGGCAATTTCATTGGGGCAGTACCCACTCAGTAGGAAAACAGCAGTGGTTAAACAATTATTTAAAAAAACCAACCTGGACCCCTCAGAACTCAAAAATTATTGGTCAATTTCACTGCTACCAGTCCCTGCAAAGATTTGGGAGAAGCATCTAAATACCCAATTTAGCACCTACTTAGAGCAAAATCACCAGCTTGATGGCTCCCAGTATGGTTTCAGGAGTGGCCATAGCTCAGAGACTGCCCTAACATCTGCAGTGAATAACATACATACTCAGGTAGATGCTTTGCATTATTCTCTACTTTCTATTAGATCTGTCTACGACCTTTAATACCATCTAGCCAACAAGGCTGGTTAGCCGTCTGAAAGAAATCGGAGCTTTGGAGCTTTTGTACTTATTTCTCACAGATAGTTAACAAAATGTAAAATTGAACCAATTTTACTCTGACTCCACTCACACCTTCTGTGGGGTGCCACTGGGTTCCTCATTGAGTCCAACCTTATTTAACATCTACGTTGCTCCATTGGCCAAGGTAGTTCGATCTTTTGGGCTGGAGGCTTTGTCCTATGCGGATGATACACAAATAATTGTGTCAATTACCAACAGCATTGAGGCTTCTGAAGCAAATTTTTAAAGCTGTATGCGGGCCGTGGCCGCTTGGATGGTAGACAACTACTTACAACCCAATGGTGACACAACACAAGTCCTGATATTTGGCATTCAACAATCCATATGGTTCCACTCTTGGTGGTCTGAAATGCTCAGCCCATGCCCCTATCCTTCTGTATCTGCAAAGAATCTTGGTGTCATAGTAGACAGCTCACTCTCTTTTGCTCCTCAAATCAAAGCCTTGTCCATAGGGCTCTTCATAATTCTGGAACAAAACAGAAAAATTTCCTTTCTGTGTGTTAAAGCTTGAAGCATTAGTGTTATTTGTAAGCAATGACATCTGTCTTGAATCAATAATATCCCCAATTCATAATGTAATGCACATAAACTATATCATGACATAAGATGTATCCAAGCAAATTTAGTTAAAATATTTATTAAAAAAAAGGTTTTATCACAAAACTTAATATAAACATTTACTCACATAGAACCCAAATTTTGTTTGTGTGCACATATATTCATAAATCACATTAAATGATACTCAGTACATAAATATACAATAAGCAGTTAAAAACAATACTGTTATTTGTAAGCAATGACAGGTGTCATTGCTTCCAAATAACACTAATGCTTCAAGCTTTAACACACAGAAAGGAAATTTTTCTGTTTTGGTATAATATTTCCCGGTCCTTTCTGGGTTGATAAGGGAAAACTCTCTTTTTCTTCTGTCTTCATAATTCTGGTCCTGAAGGTATTATTAAAAGACTCCATGGTGATGTCTCTGTGATACGTCTTAATGGATTCCTTATAGGCCTCTTTAGATAGTAGATCATAATGACGGCGCCACACTCTCTCGGCTTTCTTACATTGCCGTTGCCTCTCGGTCAATGCCAGAGGAAACCAAGGAGCTGATGCCCGGAAAGAGTTTTTACGAACAGTCAGGGGAGGAGCTAATTCGTCCAAATGCTGGACAAACCATGTTTGCAGGAGGTCCAGATCAGTCTCTAAATTGCCCGACATCCGGCAGGGAAAGGATAACAGGGCCTGAGCCAGCATATCCGAAGATACGCGGTGGAAGGCTTGTGTAGTCGGAGAATGGCGGCCATGGACATTCGAAGATATTCTGTTCCCAAGAGTAATCTGGAAGTTCACCAGATAGTGGTCAGACCACAAGACTGGTACTGGAGTGAATGAATGAATGAAGAATTTATTGTATAGTTAATAAAAACCATTACAAAAATAAAAATGCATTAGTTTAAATTTGGTCAGTATACATGCCTGTTTTAAAAAACATTAATAACTATTTATATTCATAAAATATCAGATGTAAGAATATTACTGAACTACATTATACAAGTTCCTATTCGTTCTATACAAAATAGCTCTTATTTCAGGAGCTCAATATCAAATTGCATCGGTCCATTTGCTAGTGTAAAATGGTTCGCACAGCTCTTCCTACTCAAGATCAAAGTTGATTTGGGTCGATCTACTGCGAGTTATGTAAAGCCATTGAATGGCGTGTGACGGCTGGTGCAATTTCTTGCGTGAGAGTAGCAAAAGTTCTTATAGCCTCTTAACGTTACGTCTTGTTTTTAACAACCCTTTTCAATGACACCTCTTTTGCTCTCAAAGTTCATAACAAACTTGACTGATCTGCAGATAAATTGTGGATCCGCTGTACACAAAACTTGAATAATGGCAGTTCGACAAGTACGTATTCCATGGTCATTAAATTTTTCTCGTATTAAAAGACTCTTCCAACCGTGGTCTGCCAATAAAAACTGTCTGGTAGTCCCCAGGTTCAGGAGGGCCAGGTGGGGGGGAAGGGACTTTTCCGTTGCCGCCTTTCGCTCTGGAACACTCTCCCACTAACGAGCTCCGGTCAAAAGTCACATCTTCTTTTTTGCAAGTCCTTAAAACATGGCTCTTCGCACTTTCATAGCTAAATCCCATCCGTCCTACTTATGACCGCCGGCTCTATCCCTAGAGCCTTGTCACCTTTGAGCAAAGTTTGCATTCTACAAGACTATCATTAATTCATTAATTCAATGTGGACTGGTATAAAATAAGAAAAGAGGTATTTGCAGTACTAGATCTGCTCAGTGGCTGTGCAAAACTGAGTCACGGATATGCAGCTCCCAAGATCTTTGTCTGCGAGATAGATATGCACCGGACCTGAACCGCTGGTTTTGCGAGGACGCAATACAGTGGAAATAACAAGAGGAAGCAGTTACCCTTAGTACTCTAACATGACTCTATGTGCAAAAATCATGCATTGACTTCAATGGCATTAACTTACAGGCTTCTTCAGCAGCCTGGCATGAGAGCAGAATAATCAAAATCACATATCGGAGTGTGGGAAACTCCCAAGAATCAAACTCGGAATACAGATTTAGGTATAAGAGTCATACATAAATCAAAGACTCAGAAGTGCTTTCTCTTAGCACTACTGTTCATCATAGAAACACAGAGCTTAAGTCTCATGGGCTTATTTATAAGCCCCATGCGACTCTTTTGGGCTGCCTTTGCATCGCTTTCTGTGATGCAGCGGTGGCATAAACAATGCGCCACATTGTGGCCCATTACAACGTGATGAATCTAGGGAGATGCGTCACCTGGGTCAGGTATAATGCATGCAGAGTGGGTCATTTCCATGCGAGAAAGCCTCGTAGAAGTGACACAGTTAAATCTACAAGATTTCACTACGCCACTTCTAGGACGCCACTGTGTCAAACCCCTCCCCCTGCTTGGAGCAAGCGTAAGGAGTAGCACAGTGTATTAAGAATAGGCCCCCCATGCATTGCTGGAGTTGCCTCATGCTTGCGACACGACTCCAGCATGCGTGACTATTGCCCCCACTGATGCGCCAGAATTACTGATGCATCTGTCAATCCTTGCACCATGGTGCGCTGTATTGTAAATATAGTACAAGAAAAAGCGGGAGACCCAATGCACCCTTGGAGGCTTGGGTAATGAATGTATTAGCAGGTAAATATGCCTACAGGGGATTTTCTTACTTACACACAATTTGACATTCAATATGCAAACAATGGTTGCAAGCTCTGTCCAGTGGCTCACATAAAATTATAAAAAAATTGAATTAACTCATATCAGTTAGAGCATATCTGCTACAAATGGTCTTACACTGGTGTAAATGTTTCAAGACATGAATTTATAATGAAAAACTTTTCAAAGAGTACAAAAAACTGATACATATGTCAATATAAAACTACACATAGCAACTGAGGATTACAAATGCTTTGTTACAAACAGCTCATTGTCACTAATGTGGACACCTATTTCAAACAATATATATATATATAACAAGAAAATTTAACTGATCAAGCAGAAAACAAATCCTTAGGAAAAATAATTCACAAAGAAAATAGGTGTAGTTGTTGACGTTTCGGTCTATATAGTGAAGACATCAGTGAGACCATCTTCAGGATGGTAGATTTGAATGTTGAATGACCCTTAGCGATTTACATGAGCGATTTCAAATTGTAGTTAAACCAATTAAAATGTGTCTGTCCGACAGCGTAGAGAAAGCTACTGAATAGCTACCACTGTTTCAAAGAGGTCAATGCTAGAAAATGTATGGGCACTGCTCCATCGACGTACCTCTGTCTCTGCAATCACTGATGCCGACTGCAGAGACAGTGTGGTTCCTATTATCTAGCTCTCTACCTCTTTAACAGTTTCTGCAATTCAACAGTTTTCATGTGTGTCTCCTGTATATAGACTATGTCAATGTGCAGACACCTGACGTATGCCTACACTTTATGCGTTTTGGCTAGTGTAGCTATATCCCATACATTACATGTCAGAATATTGTAAGACTAGTGTCTACCAGTATTCATCCCTAGGTAATGTCACCTCCTGTGGTAATATTGTCTGTTGTGCCACTATTATGTTGTAGGTGCTTGGAAGGCAGGAGAACCACCAAAGAACATATCAACAGCTGAACAAGCCCAGGTTCCTCTCCCCTGGCAGGCTGGCAGCAGGCCACCTGCTACTTACATGGCGGCCTCAAGCTACATCGTCCATGTCCCGCAGCTCAACCAAGCCCACTGATGTATGTGCAGGTGTCTGTTTGTAAATCCATCTCTGAAAGCTCATTCATTCCTTTCTGCACCTAATATTTACTACATCCAGTAATGGGCTGGACCTCATCCACCTGGCTGGGCTTTCTCTGATCCTGTTTAAAGCCTGTAGCTTAAATAATAGCATCTTTAGCCAAGGGGAGCAGTGCAAGTCCTCGGACTTATCTATATCTGTGTCTCCATTGTCTGTTCCCTCTGACTCCGTGCCCCTTTCGTTGTTGGAGGAGAAGGCATTTGACAGTATGTAGCACTGTGTCACCAGCTCTTTCAGCACCCATTCCCTGTCCTCCTTGGCTGCCTGTTCCCTCATGAGTTTACCCCCACCCCGGCCTCCAAGCCCCACACTTTCTGAGGCTCAGGGTATTCTCGTTATTCCGTGCCTCTGATTCCGTCCATTGGATTTCCACTCTCCTCGATTGGAGCCACTGCCATGCCTCTTGCTGTGAGTGAAAGAACAGAATTTCATCCCTGGCTACAACCTGGAATTACCCAGGGAATATGAGGGCATACTTGTAGCTCAGTGTTCCCAGTTGTTTCTTCATGCCAGTGTAGGAGCTACACAGGTGGGTAAAGTACATATGTGAAGTCTGGAAATATGTTAATCATGCTGTTGTCCATACACCAAGGGTCTCAACTTCTGAAAAGTTGTGAAATGACAATTCTGTCTCAAAAGTCAACATTGCCTAACAACACCGTGTGCGATAGAGGCCCTGGTGACCTGATGCGCCCTCTCCACAGAGAAAAAGGTTGCTTTTTTTTCTAGGCAAAACTGATTCCAGAAGCCATTTTTCGATGAACAGTTCCATATTTAGGGTCTACATGAATTCTGGGTTCCCACCAAAGTGACTATTGATAGTGGGGCCCATGGACATCAAAGAGAACTCAGTGTCACCCACACAACTGACCATTTTCTAGTTGTAATGTCAAAGAAGTAGAAGACCCATGTCTAGTCTTGATGCGTCATATTTGCCCGCTATAGTGGTCTGAGAGTCCTTTGTGGCTTGAAGCACTTGGTCGAATTTGCTGATGTAGTCTTCTGTGCAAAGGACCCTCCAATAAGCACACAGTTCTTTTCAAACAAGCTCTTTGTCTCATGTGGGTTGGCCGGTCGATGTTTCAAAATGCTGTGGTTGAGGAGACACAAAGGGGCAGGTGCGTCTCCTTTTCTTCTTGCTTGTGCAATATGGCTCACTGTTATACCACCACGGTGTAGTTTGGGTCCCAATTAGTGCCTCACGGTTAGCATGACAAAGCCCCCAGTGATGCAGTGTTTGACTCCACAATATTGGGCTGGTGTGGGGTGCCACACCAAGCTCAATGGTGATTTACTATTGCACCCGAGCACCTTATCCCCTGTGTCCAGTTGTGCGGCCTCTCAACTATCACTTATTGTCTCCTACAAGGTGTGGGGGAAGGCTTGGGTTTTTAGGCCATCTCCTCCCTTGCAGCCCTCTGCAGCTGCAGGCACTCCCACAGCCTAGCATATGCCTCATGCACCAGGCCTCTCTTGGCCTCAAAGCTCCTTCAGAGGGCACAGGCCAAACCACAGTTCCGGCCCACTGCGGAATTTGTTCAATTCAGCCAGCCCGACCCCCACCACATAAAGCCCTGGAAGAAAAAGTGAGGCCATATTCCACCATGCCTTCCACTCACAAGGGACCCGCTGGCTGTCACCACTGTGCTGCCACTCAGTGGTGCATCATTCACCCACAGGCTAACCACCACAATCTAGCAGGGCTTTCCAGGCTCCAGCAGGGGAAGGGGGCAGGGACTGTAAAAGACACTCTGCACCCTTTGGCAATCTCTCCTAGCACAGTCTTGACAAGTGACCTCCTTCTGGTGGCAGAGTTCCTCTCCTCCTTGTCAGTGTCAGTCATCAAACCCCGCCACCACCTCCTTCCTCAACCCACAGCCCAGTGATCCTTGGTCATGAGAGTCAAAACACCGCTCTTGCCTGCACCAGGCACCCTCCGAGGCACAACTCCCTCAACGTGGGTGCCCTGAAATGAAGGATTTCTCCCAGATCACTAACAGGCACAGTGGTTTCTCTAGAGCTTCTTGGTGGTGCGATCTACACTGCCACCATTTTGGACACGCCCCAGCTGCTAGTTAATTTATTTGAAGTGAAATTGTCATATGTATCTTAACACTCTGAGGGGAGAGACGTCTGGGTGTTGTTTATATTTGCAATATACTTGAAATTAAAGCAACTGTAAAACAATGTGTTGATTGGAAAACATCATGAGTGCCAAACCTATGAAAAGACAAGTGCACTGCTACATTAGTTTACAACGTCAGATGGCCTGTGTAGGACTGCTTCATCGTTGTTTAGTCACACTGAGTTGTACTCAGAGGGTGTTATTGGTAGTGCACCAAATAGTGGAAACATGAAAATAATGGAAACTACGAGAGTCTCAGGTAAACATGCCTGTATTCAGCTTCAGCTCATCTGCTACTAGACAAATGTTCTTAGTTTTATTTGAAAATGCAACATTCATGGATCAAATGAGTGTTATGTCCCAAGATGTGGTCCACCCTCTAACATAGGCACTATGCAACATGCGTATGATCTATTCCACAAGACTTTTATATGGTTCCAAGGGATATCATCAAGACCTATCACATCTGTTTTTAATCTTTGAACTCAATGTTGTTTATGGTATATAGTATTTTTGATATGTTCAAACTGTTTGGAACCTTTTCGATAAGCGTCCAGATAAGGTGGTTTTCAGAATGACCTGCTAGAAAATGAGGAGTCATTTTGGTAGTGTTGTGATGGCATCTAATGTTACTGTGACGCTACTTATCCTGATCTTACTTTTTCTCGATGTTATTGCGATGTTTTTGAGGCTGAAAAGGCTCTGGCTCAGGTAGGCTGTTTCTTCACCTGGCATACAGCTATGGCTTGACAGCCATGAGAGAATGTAAGTGTGTAAGTACTCTGGAATGTGATAAGCTCAACTGGAACATACTGAGCTCAGAATTTGAACAGTGCTGGCAGAGACAGTTGGAGGTGTATGAAGCGCTTATGCCAGAGCTAATGTCAGGAGGTTTGAGCTTTGTGAAAACATCATTTAAAAGGACATCATTGTAGTGTAGTCTGTGCCACAACCAATTTGAAACAAGGATGGTTTTCTCAGAGGAGTTACAGAGCATTGATTGATTGATGGTTAACAGCCCAAGAACTGGATTGCATGTTACCTAAGGTCAAGCGGGGTTGGCCCGGGAAATCTTTTGGACAAGGATTTGACTTCATTTTGGGAAGTGAAGAATGAATTGTCTGTGGAGGAAGGATTCTTATTGAGGGGTGGTAAACTGTTCCACCCAAGGACCTTCATGATAGAATCATTAATATATGTCACAAGGGTCATCTAGGCATTGCAAAAACTAAAAGTAGACTGAAACAATCCTACTGGTAGGCAGGAGCAGACAGGGAAATTGAAAGAGGAGTAAGGGAGGGAATGCATGAAATGCTTAAACTCACATAAACCATTGGTCAAATTCAAACCACCTCTACATCCCACATACGTTCCCCAAATACCTTGGGAGAAAATAGGTCCTTCGGTCCTGTACAGGATGTCTATGGGGTATCCAGAATCATCCTGGTGGCTATAGATCATTTCTTGAAATGGCCAGAAATCAAAATTGTGCCAAAAGTAGATACCAGGGTGGTCGTGAATTTTTTGGACGAGATATTCTGCAGAGAAGGTCTGCCCAAAGTGATGGTCAGTGATAATGAGGGACAGTTTATGTTAAATGTGTCCAAGAAATTCATGGAAAAAACTGGAGTAATACACCGAACAATAGCTCTTTACCATCCCAAAGAGAACGGAAATGCTAAACGCTTCAATAGAGTTATAAAAGGTATCATTGAATTAGCTAACAGTAACAATAAAAACTGGGAAAACAAACTAGTGAAAACTGTAGGAGCTTACAGGTTGGCTTGGTGTGAGTCAACTGAGTAGAGTCCTTTTTAATTGATGAGGGGGAGAACATCTCATACTAATGATAACATTGGTTTGTTAACCATATCTAGAAAGGTTGATTGGACACCATGGGAGTAAGAAACCAAATGGAAATGAACCAAGTGAGCTGTAAGAGTTGATATGATTTATTGCATGGAGTGAAAAAGGTTAACCTCAAGGTGGGGGATTTTGTAAAGGTGAACAAGGGAAGACTTGTTAAGAAGGGCAAGAGTTGATATTTGGAACCTTTGCAGTTTGTTAAAACTCCGTGCAATTCAGCCTTGCTGAGTCATAGGAAAATTTAGCATGCTGAAAGATTGTCATTATTTTTTTTAGGAAATCTTTTTATTAAGCAGTTGTTCAGCTTACAGCAATATAGACCAAATGGTAAGTATATACAGTAAGCCACTCGCAGGAGACACAGAACATTTCATTTTAAACAATTTTCTCTATCGGCCATGTCACTTAAACAACAGTTTGGATACAATGTGTTTCTGCGGACACATCTGGTAATCATTATTTAAAGGTAATAAACTCAATGTTGAACCTTAAGTAAAGAAGTTTGATTGGGTAGATGAGACGTTCCCCCACAGGAGGATTCCATGCCAATTTGAGACTATTCAGCCAGGGGATCAGAAGATGGAATGTGCTGGGAAGAACTGGGATAAAAACAGGGACAGGGAGAGTGCAGAACCAGAACATTGTGTTACCAGGTCAGGCAGAATGAATATAAAGGCTAGATGCCAAGATTATTGCATAGCAGCTAACACCAGCATTTTATGAACATTGTTGTCTTCAGCATAGAGATGTTACCTAGCTATAGGTATAAAAACAGTGAAAGGGAAAGTGCAAAATAGAACATTGTGTTACCAGGTCAGGCAGAATGAATATGACATATAGATACTAAAAATTTTACATAGCAGCTAACACCAGCATTTAATGAACATTGTTGTCTTCAGCATAGAGATGTTACCTATCTGTGCATGGTCTGTAGTTATTCTTCATATTGCGGAATTTCAAATTGAATTAATATTTTATATTATTCTACTGGAACATAATAATACTGCTTGTAACATATTTAGTGGTCTATACAGGTAGTATTTATACTTCACCATGATATGTTGTTATATTACCTTACCTTTCCCATAGGTATTAGAATTTTTGTACTAATTGTAATGTTCTATCTTAATTGAATTTAAGGGGGGGTGGTGTTGTGTTCACAGTGTTATGAAATGTGATGAGCTTAACTGGAATGTACTGCGCTCAGAGTGTGAGCAGTGCTGGCAGAGACAGTTAAAGGTATATGAAGAGCTTATACCAGGGGGTCTGAGCTTTGTGAATAAATCATCTATAATGATATTGTTGCGTTGTAGTCGGTGACACAACAGGCTTTTCTAGACGTCATCCTTATGTGTTTGAGGCCGCAAGGGCACTGGCTCAGGTAGACCACGTTCATAGATTTGCATTTTGTATGATTACAATGTTCCCATGGTTGGGTTGATGACCTGGTTAAGACCAAGGTCAATAGCTTTAATTTGTGCTGTAAAAGAGCACACGGAACATTGTCCACAAGGACAGTGTCCATTGACAAGTGGCATGTTTCATAAGGTGTTCTGATCTTAGTTAATTGATCCTTTTGGTCTGGTCAGGACCAATATATCCCTCAACATGGTGTTTAGTTTGAACAAGAGTATCGTTTTTTCAAGAATTAGTTTGAATTCGGTATGCATCAGTGTTTATTTACGATTTTCCTTACATGGTTAGATTTGCTGTAGGTACTCTCACATATTAACTGCTTAGGATCCTCTTTATGTGTGTCTTCCAGAAGAGTCTCATATAATTAAACTTGGACCGTTTTATTTGCCTTTTCCAGTATGTGCTTAGAGCACTGTCCATTGATTAACTGTTTGTTAATTTTTCAGCCTCAGCTTTGTAATCTTGTAAGTCAGAGCATTTCTGCCTTATTCATAATAATTCCCCAAATAGCAAGTTTTCCCTTAGTAAGCCAGGATGTGCACTTTCGAATTATAGGAGGTTATTCCTATCTGTTGGCTTATTGTACCCTTTGGTAGTAAGTTACCAGCATTTGCATTTATTGACGAATCAAGAAAATAAACTTCCTGGTTGCTCATGGAAATGGTGAATTTAAGAACCGTGTTTTGGGTAGTACTAACTCTAAAACAAATTGTTTGTAGAATCATTAGAGCTCGGCCAGATGACAAAGATCTTGTCGCTATAGCAGCGTCACAAGCCAAATTGTGCACACTAAGGATCGTTATTGGCTTATATTTTGTTCCTCTCAAACTGATGTACACATAGACATGCCAAACCTGGGGCAGATGTAGTTCCAATAGTGCCATATTGTTGTTTTGATTTGTGGGATGTGTAGAGGTTGCACATACATTTTGGTAGTTACCAGTGCCTTTATTGTATGTGGTCCTCCTCCCAGACAATTGTAGTGATGAGGTCCCACACAGTAGATGATGATAAGATGTTTATTAGAATATATGCAGTTGAGTTGGTACAACGGCCCCACCAGAAGCATCTAGCATGATGCTCAGCCCAATGTCAACTGTCAACCCAAGACCACAGAGACCCAACATTCTCTTGTGCATCATAGCTGCAACATTCTACAAGCTGGACTGGTGGTGGAGAAAGCATGTATAACATAAACCAGATGCAAGAATACTACATCATCCCCTCTCTTCCACAAAGGAAACAAAAAGGAAAGAACGCTGGTCAGAACGAACCACGAACAAGAAAGAAAGAACGCTGGTCATAAAGAACCAAAGAAAAGAATACAACAATAACCCCTCTCTTCCACAAAGAACATAAAAAGGAGAAAACACGGGTAAGGAAGAACCAAAGAAAGAAAAACACACAGAAGAACATACCCATCCTCCTTTCCTTAAATAACAAAAGAAAGACAAGAACCGAACAAAAGGAAACAACAAGGAGGAAGACTAAGCTTGAAAATACCGATGACTAACCGACAAACACACCTACTGGCCAGACAGGCATGCAAGAAGGAAAGGCACAGTACAAAAACAAATGTACAAAATAGTTCCACTCTCAAAGATATATAATAATAATAATAATATACCAAAACACGAGAGTGTGAACATTTTAAACACATGAAAATATGGATAAAAATTACAACAACAAAAGATGTCAACATTACCCATCTTCCCACCAGAAAGATAAAAATAAACATATAGTCAGGAACATTTCCATGCAAGAACAAGGAAAGAGGGACTAAAACCCAAATTCCAGCCCCAAAAAACGAGGGACTATAACACAAAAACCTGCCTCTAAAACAAAAGACAGAAAATGTAAGAATAAGGATAATGGGACTGTAACCCAAATCCTGCCTCTAAAATAAGGGACGGAAAGTGTAAAACAAAAGATAATGGGACTTCAACCCAAATCCTGCTTCTCAAACAAAAGAATTAGAATGTGAAACTAAGGATAATGGGACTTTAACCCAAATCCTGCCTCTAAAACAAAAGACGCTTAATGTAAAACTGAGGAAAATGGGACTCCAACCCAAATCCTGCCCCAATGAGGGACGGAAAAGAAGCATACCATGTTGAGAAAATCCATGTAAAAACTGAGTATATGGGAATAAATCCCATTACTAAAAAAACGTAGGTGAGACTAATACCCTCTAAACACTAAGTATATGGGACTAACACCCAATACTAAGAACGTAGGTGGGACTAACGCCCCCTAAACACTAAGTATATGGGACTAACACCCAATACTAATTACATAGGTGGGACTGGAACCCCCTAGATACATACACCAGAAAAAAAAACAAATCGTACTGTTGCATGAGCAAATGTAAAAGGAAAAATGAGAGTGAGACGTAAGAAATGTTAAAGCTGCTAGACCTACAAAACTGAGGGGTACGAAATCAGTGAAAAGGTGTGCACTACCTCAACTGAATACCAAATGTAAGGAAACCAGCTCCTAAACAATAAATCCCCTAAAAATAAAGTACTAGCGCCAAGAAAATATACTTCCCATAAAAACAGCTCTCCGAGTGAAGAACAAAGAAAAGAAATTTCCTTCTACATACTTGAAGAAACCCTAATCCAAGTCCTGTGCTACTAAAGGACACTAGATGGCAGTGTAACACAAAATCGTGAAAGAAAAAGTGCTTCGAGAAATAGATTGTACAACTACGACATATTTCAAATATACTTTTCATACAGCCATAAAAAAAAAAAAAATATTACACCAGTCGTTTCCTGTGTGCTGTTCTTTTTTTTCTTCTTTTTAAGCAATTCATAGTGCACGTGCCCTTCGGAATACTGATGACTGACCTCGTTACTTGTGTGCTGCTAAATTTGTCTTTCATTGTTATAATGCCCGTCGGAAATCTGATGTCCGACCACGGTGCTGAACACTGCTGTAACGCTGCCCTCATTAATACTTTGTTTCTTAAATACTGCTCCAACGTTCATTACAACGCTTTACCTCCTCATCCTCTTAAGGCAACATTAACGCAGAACTAACTGAAAACACATAATGGCGGCACGCTCATTACGTAGCTCTGGGTGGCTCACGGTGCGGTACCACTGAGGAAGCATGCTGCCGTGCTGACGAGTCAGTGACAAGAAACATGACGCGTCCCCTTCACTGAACCCTCCTGCAAGGTTCGATTGCGTCACCATATCAAGCAGGCAGAGGAGGAGAAAGGAGCTCCTCACCAACGGAAATACTGGCTCCAAGTAAGCAGTTAGCCTCCTGACTAAAACAGGTACATTCACGTTACTCGATATTTAAAGCGTCCCTTAGCAAAATTTAGTACGCATTTCTGCCGCTGAGCAAAAGAAAGTACGGCCAGTGAAAGAGGCTGTCAATTATTTTAACACAAGATATTGCTCATCATTGAAGAGGCAGAAGTGCTGGCACATAGTTCAAATTGCTGCCACAGTCTCTCCAACTCACGTAGTTCAAATTGCTGCCACAGTCTCTCCAACTCACGTTATGCTTTAAGCTGTGGTGAATGGTAAACTTAAAAACAGACATTGACATTGTCACTGTGGCTTTAAAAACAAGCTATCGCTGTGCGTCACTACAAGCTGTTAGGTGACAAGTTCTTGTTCTTTGTAACAACACATGCTCCCAAAAATAATCAGGCAGATGAAAAGAAAATGAAAGTGGCTTGAAATAAAAGAGACAACCACGTAGTTTAGTCACAAACTCCGTTAACCTCGGGTTGGCAGTCTATTTAAAAGTACAGTCACAAAACAGTAAAGTGGCACAGTCACAAATCAGTAAAGTGGATGCCTTCCGACTTTTTAACCCCTTAACAGGTGGCAATATCACACACACAGCCCCTGTTTACCTTCTTTTCTTTAAGTCTGCAGACGTTTCTTTTTGTAGTATCAGGTTTCTTGTGACTTTGAAGGCTTCAGCTTGTTGACTAATTGCTAGATGTTGTAGCACGCCTGTTCTTGAGCTGTCCGGTGAAGTGGACTCTGGTGGGGCATACAGGCGTGACCTCTCTCTTGCTTGTCAGGTTGCTCTTGATTTAATTATGCTTTTTTTTTTAGGTTTCTTGCTTGAGAGGTATCTTTTGCTTACTTTGTTGAAAATAGTTGCACTTCATCTGTAAAAGTGGTAGGTTCGTTGATCCCATCCTCGTCGCCATAAATAATGTAGTGATGAGGTCCCACACAGTAGATGATGATAAGATGTTTATTAGAAGATATGCAGTTGAGTTGGTACAACGGCCCCACCAGAAGCATCTAGCATGATGCTCAGTCCAATGTCAACTGTCAACCCAAGACCTCAGAGACCCAACATTCTCTTGTGCATCATACCTGCAACATTCTACAAGCTGGACTGGTGGTGGAGAAAGCATGTATAACATAAACCAGATGCAAGAATACTACAACAATGATGTCAGATACTTTCCTGTTTCTTTTCTAGTTCTGGAGTGGATGCCTCTCCAAGGGCGCACGCTGGCGGTAAGCCTGCAAGGGCACGGATACCCCCTGGGGCAACTTCTCCTGGCTGGATTGGCGTATGGTATCCGGGACTGGCGTTGGCTTCAATTTGCTTTGTCCCTTCCATTTTTCCTCATTTTCCTCCTCTCATGGTAGGTGCTCATTGATTGCCTAATTTATAAAAAAAGATAGTGCTGGGGCCCTTGAAAGGAGGACAATCCAGCTTGCACCATTAGTTGCCTAGCAGCGCTGCCAATGACAGCACCATCACACTGCAAATCATCATACTCTTAAGTGTGACAACTCATACTATTCCAGGGCCCAAAATCTATAAGAATGGCTTGGGTGGCAAATACTAGTCATTGAAAATGTAAATTGAATTAATAACAGATGTTGTGCTTGTACCTAAATTTGGCAAACACCATTAACATGTGTCAGACTGTCATAAGCCCCGGTGCTGGCAATTAAGTGCCGGCGCTGAGCACCAGAAACCACCGGCTCAAATTAAGCACTGCAGGTGCTACTAAAAATGGAAAATAATCATGATCAAAATATACCTGTTCACTGATTTATGTTTTTTTTCCTTCGGACTGCCTTGTAGTTCCAGTTTACATTTGGTGTTCTTGAAGGTAAATTTTGTATTGCATTGTATTCTCCAATACCTTGGCCTTGTGAGATGTTGGTGATTTAGGAGTGCTGACCTTTGAGAGGGTCGAGGATCTGCTCAATGGGGAATGTTATGGAAGGGATCTAGATTAATTTCAGTGACTATGGGAAGGACTAAATTGCCCACATGGAGTATGAGCATCTAGGGAAACTTTGCACAACATTCTCAACAGAATTACATTTTATGAGTGCAGATCAACAGTTGGAAAATTCAGTTGTGGCCATTTTCCTCATGATCCATGTAAGTGTGTACAGTATCATCTTCCAGTTGTGATTTTTCACTATGGTCACAGCCTTCCACCTAACTAACCCATGTGAGGGTGAGAAATTTTGCCTGTCATATGCGTGTTTCCTATGCAGATATATTCAGTGGGGACACTGATGGTCCTGTGGCATATGACCTATCCTTTTGAGTATTTGTAGTCCATATTGTGCCTCCCACTTGTCCCAGGATATCATCTCTCTTCACATGGGCATCTGAAGAAAAGCCATTATGACACAGTGAGCGCAGGGTGAGTTGTAAAGCCCTTCGCAGATTAGGTGTCCACCTCGTTTCTGGGTGGTTCTTCACCCTTAATGTCCCTTGAGTGTATTGCATACTTCCCTGGACAGCAGAGGCAGCTTCAGGCAGAAACCTTTGTTTTGTAGCTTTAAGAGGATAGGAGCAGCTCCTTAGGCCATGAAAGGATGTCAGCCTGTTCCTCACTATTGCAACACCACCTTATGCTGCCCCTCCACGCATCTTCAGGCAGTTCAAAGCCATACCCTCTCATAGCCACTCTCGCCCACATGGTGAAAAGGTTTTATCTATTGGCATTGTCTGCAGACAGAGAATTGATCTTATTTCATGTCACTTCTTAGAGGCAGCAAATGCATTGTTCTGCTCTCATGTTGCTAACTGTTTGCATGGACACAGATGGGGGAAGGACTGTTCTGATCATGTGTCAATAACTGATTGCTCATATTACCCATTACATACATACTGCTGAGCATTTGGGCGGTCATTCAACTGGCATTGACTGTTGTGTCATAACCAATGCATTTGTCTGGCAAACAGCCACTGGCTTTTCGGAATGCAACAGCCAATAAGTAATCCATCTATCTACATTCTACTTTTTTATTGGTCCACTTACAAACCTTGGTGCTTTTTATGATGTCAGGCAGACTTGCATCCATCCGGCACCATTGTGGATATGGGTCTGAACGACCTCCGGTCGGCAGTCCTGACCGCCTAATTACGATGCAACCGCATATAGTGCGCCTGCAAACTCACATTTCCCTATGGAAGCATGTTATACAGCTGTAAACTGGCCATAGCACAAGCTCCCATAGGGAAATTTCAGGCTGTGTTCATCCCTGCATGGCATGGCAAGCACCTCAGAGTACTTGCCACATGTTGCAGGGATCAACCCCCCTCGGCCCCCAAACGAATGCCGCAAATAGAAGGGGGCCCTCAAACTCTCTTTCTGACAGGCTTTCCATGTCAGAAAGCCCAGCATGGAAATCCTGACGGAAACCGAGCATCGTAATCCGGATGACGTAAAACGCCATCCATATGAGCCTGCTGGAATTCTGACGGAATGTCTGTCCGGTGTCATTTCCGACCGCCTACATTGTAATTAGGCGGTCAGAAGTGAAGACATCCAATTAATTTGGCTTTTTACTTTTTGCTTACTGTGATTTCATTATCTTTAAGTACTTTGCTCCATGGCCATATTTATTTACTAATTCTGTTGTATACACAGGCAGTCATTCATTAAAAAAAATAATAGTCTGTGACTCAGAAATTGGCAAGGGCCACCCTATTGTCTGGTAAGAGTCAAGCTCCCTAAGAGAAGCCAGCACACAATCTTTAGTCTTCTACGTATATGGTTTCTAGTATTGATCACTTGAACAAATTCCCTCTAAATGTACATACAAGTGCCTAGCTCAGCTCATGAGAATTAGTAGATGGCCTTCCAAAGTAACAGAATTTTTAGGATTATTGGCTGAACAAGCATTTTTGATGATTTAATGCCTCAGATTCCAAGGCAAAACCTTTTTAAGGGCCTGATTACCAATTTAGGAACTATTCATCACACCTGGTAAATACCAGTGCTGCACCGTTTGTTATTTATTAGGTGCTAGCACCTTGGGAATAACATGCATATTGTGATGTTTAACGCAGCAAAATCTGCATGAAACTGTATTTACCCCAGGGTTTTCCTCTGTTAACTTTTAGCAGGTTTGACCTGCTGAAATGTAAAGAAGTTTGAGGTATTTAACACATCCCTTAGTCATCTGATGTACTAAAAATAACCCTCATCTCGTAGTTCTGATGCGTGCATAGAGAGATGTTTACCCAGGCGTCAGAGAAAAAACAACAGTCTTATAATCAGTACCGAAGTCTCAAAGATGAGCACATCTTGTGGGCAAGGTTATCATGAGTGATAAAAACATGGCTGCAGCTGGAAGCAGGTATCATAATATATAGCAGTTTTTTTAACCTTCACACGGTCATTGCATTGGTCTGTGTGCATTCCAATGGATGTGATTATTGTTTGTTATAAATGGATATTAATGAAAACTTGGGTAAATCCTTCTAAATCAGATAAACACAGTCTAATCTGTTTTATGAAGTGCTTCATCAGTTACTTACTGGGATTCTTTCTCTTTCTCTAGGTTTATACCCGAATCAGCCCGTTGGCTCATTCTGAATGACAGAGCCCCCGAGGCTGTCACACACCTAAGGAAAGTTGCCAGGATCAATGGAAAGCAAGAAGATGGGAAGAAACTCACTGTAGAGGTGAAAACAAAGTATGAGCGAATCCGTTTTAGGGGGAGGTGCCAGGAATCATGGACTTAAAACCACCAAAAAGGCCAGTGGCTTCAGAAGGGATATTTCATACATTGGAACCGGGTACCATCAGAAGTTTGCCCTTTTAACCCACACTAGCTTTCTATTTGCAGTTACAAGGCTCGGGATAGGGCAAGGAGTGAAAGCAACGGGATGTAAACAGATCTCTTTAAATCCTCTTCACTTTCTGTACCTGCCACTGCATTGTTGGCCACTGACATCAGCGCTAGCAAAGGCGGTGCCACTGATATTATACACTGTGTTAAAGTGTACCAGCCGAAGTGCCAGGACAAGCAACGGCTACTCCTGGATACTCGTAAGAGTCGTTCATGTCTGGCAAATCTGTTGGAAACTTTGGAGTCTTCCAGAAAGGCATGCACCTTCAAAAAGCTGCGATGCTACTCTGAAGAAAACATGGGAACCATGCATCAGAGAGTAGCTGCCACACGTTTTGTGAGCTCTCACTGTTACAGCACAGACAGAAATGTTTTTGCACTTCACCTTCCCCTCGGCAAAACAGCAGATAAGTGCCACACCCTGCTGTGACTGATGTTCCTCTTTGCTCCTTGTTGGAAAGTGGTTTATTGGGAGTGATAAGTAGTGCCTTACTACTAGTAATAAGGCCACAAACACAATAAAAGTTATGTTAGGGTCTCAATAAATTAATCTCCTATTCAACTCTTAGTAGCCGTCAATGAGCAGGCAGGCTTCACTTAAAAGACAGGTGTGTAAATCATTTAAACCACCAATACATTAATTAAGTAGTGCGCAACAAACAATAAAAATCCAACACCAATTTATGAAAATTGGAAATATTTTTACCTTTAAAATGACACCAAAATGACATCATCCAATGCAGGGAACCAGAGAAATACATTTTTAAAGAATACACACTATCTAGTGATAAAAAAAACAATAGCGCCAAATTGGGACATCTGGTTGCGCTTGACCGGGACAAAGTCAATGTTTGAAGCTGACCACAATGGAGCCCTGATCGGATACTGTAAGCAAAAGATCTTGGTCCAAATTTTACCTTTGTACTTAGAAATGTTTCTGGAGCTTTTTCTCTCGAGGTCAAGCAAGGCTCCTTTTCAGGCCGGATTCGTGCCGATGTCATCGGCTTGGTTCAGCGGGAGCCCTCAGTCGATTTGCAGTTCGACTTGGTCGGCTTGACTCTCAATGTCAGGTCAATCACCTCATGGAGCTTTTCCCAAAAGTTGCTTCATATTTTCTCTAATTTTCTGGAACTTCTTCCTGAAGTTTTTCTTGTGGGTTCAAAGTGTCTAAAACACCAATCCAAGGGTCTAGAAGCTCTGCAATGAACTTTGGGATTTTGGGACTAAAATTCCCATAATGTACCTGACCAAATTACTGGACGCAGCTGTTGGAGATGATGCAGGTGTGCTCTGTTAAACTGTAGCTTGCGGGAAGTCCACTTCTTAACCCTTGTGAAGCCAGGCAAAGTCCTTAGGGATAGTTACAAAGAGGTCGGTGGTAGTGTGCTCCTCATTCAAGGAGAAGCGTCTGCACATATGGTAATAGATCTCAAGATTACAGAAATACATGTGTAGTTATAAACTCATCATGGATTTTCACCAACAAATAATGGGTGCTTGTATAGCCTGAGACGCACTCACCACCAGGAGTGTTGTAAAGCGCACAAGGTGCATATCATCCTAAACTAGGAGCAGGCTAAGTTAGCACACCACCTAATGTTAAAGTATTGTAAACTCTAGGTAGTCCTAGATCTTTCCTTAGAAACGATTGCAACAAACATATGATAACTATTTCGCGGTTGGATATGCACAATGTCCAATTCTTATATTGCAACAACTGATTCAGAGATCCAAACCAAGTAGTATTCTTTAAATTCTTTATTAAAAATCCATGTGTAGATTAGACTTCTCAGCTCACACCGCCGACACGTGTTTCGTCTCTTTGCAAGACTTTTTCAAGGCAGATATTATAGGCACGTCTTGTGGGTATATGTAGTAGGCCAGCCCCTCCGAGTTTCCCTGTATCCAAAAGTTGAGCCCCTCAAAGCTTGATGGTGATAACTTGATAAACACTCAGCAGTCCTCTCATAAAGAACAAAGTAAGTGAGGAGTCTTCCAACAGGGATGCCACTTCTAATGATCTTCAATATGACCGCTTCCTCCAAAGTGTAGCATATTCTTGCCCCAGAAAGTACTATTCTTCCAAAATTCAAAATGAAGAAACTCTCTCCTGGAGAGTTAGATCTACGCCAAGCCACTAGTTTGGCTAGGATTCTCTAACACTCCTCTTCCAGCACCTTCACTAATCTAATTACAGGGGCTCTTGTGTGGTGGGTGTGCAGGAAGGGGGGGGTGACCCTGTGCTGTCAGAAGTGCCATTTTCCCTTTGAAGACTAGTCCGACTACTCCACCCAAATCCTACCTTGTGCTTCTGCAGCTGCAGTTCTCCACCCACAGTAAATCCGTTGTGTCTCTAGAAGGCCACTTCACACCTCATTAAGACAGCTTGGCTCAGCATGGCGGAAGCTGGCCAATAGAGAGAGGGCAGCTGTAAGGCTATGTTTTTTCCTTAATGTAAAGAAAGTTCTATAACTTATTTTCTGTAATAGTTATAACAAATTGAACAGTGGCAAGTTGTTGGATTTATTCTGACTATTAATGTAAGTCTTTGAATTACATTTCTAGGTCGCTCTTGTAAATATTTATACTTAAATAAAATATTCCCTTGTTAGCCTATTGAGCTAGTTTTTGACAATGGGGAAAACGAGATTGGCGGTCTTTCTTCACCAGGGCATATAAAATATATTTTATAATCACCATGTTTAAAGTTACAAGGTAACCTAGGGAGACCTTACTGGTGACTTGTATGTCAAAATAAGATACTTTAAGGCTTTTTAAGTACCTTTAATTTCAAAGATGAATTTGTGTATAATTGTAATGTAGCCTGACGAGCAGTGCTGCCTTTAAAATGACAGCTGGCAACACAGTAGTGCACACTTAAGTGCATTAAGTATGTAGGGCCTCTAAACCTACATGCTCAATTATATACCAGAGACTTACATCTAGAAGGTCAGTACCAATTGTAATGACACCTAATTACCATATACTTTTAATAAGAGCACAGGCTCCTGGGTCTGGTTAGCGCACAGTCAAAGTCAGAAAACCAACATCTAGTAGGCAAAATGAGGGGGGGGGTTGGGGGACACTGCAAACAGATCATGATTTCCTACACTTCTCCACAGGGATTGAAATGCCCTTAAAAACAAATTACATTCATAACTAGTCAAACATATGACTGAGATGGGCAGCTATACATTTCAGCCAGTCCAGTAGCTGTCAATCATTTATACTTGTATCCAGAGCAGATAATGTGTGAGATAACAACAGAAAGCACACCGCTGATAGTTCTGCAGTAAGTGCAGGTGCATGAATGTAGTAGATGTTTGACAATTCACAGTGCATCTATTTTGCATATCTATCTAAATGAAATATGGTGGGACATGGGACTTGTCTTTTTTCACAGAGATATGTATGTTTCCCCTTCTTCAAGATATTTGTTTTTTAATAATACGTCTACATGATAGCCATAGCCCAAATCCCTGTAGATGTGTGGGCATTTTTATTTTAAGAGTATATGTTGCTGGTCAGCTGCAGTTTGATGAAAACACGTTTTTATAAAACAAATTTAAGATTGTCAGAAAGTTAATTATTACCTGAGGAAGATGGTATTCCTCCACATATAATAAAGTTCGTGACTTATTAGATTCAGTTCAAGGTTTCAGTAATTTAAACCCAAGATCAACCCCTGCTACCTATGACACACAGCAGTCAGGCTTGACTTATAGAAAATATGTAAAGCATTAGTAGTACCAAAACAGTTTAAAAGGCCAAAATACCGAAAAACACAATAAAAATCCATCGAATTTAGAAAAATAGAGACATCTTTAATTCACAAAATGACATCAAAACCACAATAAAAATCCAATAAGAATAGGAGGTATGAATTATTGAAGTTGTAAGTAATAATGCTGCTAAACTCTCAAGAACGGATATATGACGTTAAAACGCATACCATTACAACGCATGCTTTTACGATGTGGAGTTTACAACGCACCTAAGATTACAATGCATGATTTTGCAACACATACATTACAATGCAGCTCCATAGGGATACATTGAAAGTACCATTACAACGCATAACATTACCACGCACACCTGTTCAATACATGCTATTGCAATGCATACTAAACCTATGTAAAAATGCTTTTGATGCTCCCAAGAAAAATCCTGGAAAAATGAAATAAACAAATAAACAAATATTGATATATTGCAGACGTAAAAATTACAATACTCTTCCCAATGTAAATCAATAGAAGTACACATCATAACTATTTTAGTAAAAACACAATAGGGTCAATGGCAAAACCAATGTGTGCATTACAAAACAAAGGAAACTGGGATCCTTCCACTATATCCACTGTAACTCTACAACCAATGTCTAGACAAAATGGTTGCCATTCTAAAGGAGCACATAAAGACTCACATTTTCACTACATAATAAATATACATTCTGTCAGTTTCTCAATAAAGCGCAGAAATCTATTTCAAAGCATACTTTCTTTTAAAGTCTCGATAACCCCCCAAAAATGTGTAAATTCAGCCGACCACCATTTTGTGCTCAGTGGTACAGTGACTTCCCTGGTGACCAAATGCTCACAATTCGGATTCCAAACATTGCCATCTATTGACTGAAGTAAGTGAAAGTATAACATAAAATACATTTAATTAGAACAGAAATAATTCCGAAACCTAAAACGAATTTTATTTTATAATACATTTCCAGAGTTTGGACATAGACATACAGCATTAACATTTGAATTATTTGCCTAAAGACAAACCCCTGTAAATTTATGCTTAGCTGAATTAAAAAAAAATATATAATTTTAAAAATGTCTTTACCTCAGGGAAAGTGGTGGTCAGTGTTGGGGGCAGAAGTACTATTCTAACACCACTGGGCTTTTGCCTCAGGGAAGGTGCTAGTCAGTGGTGGAGGGCTAAATTACAATTCTAACTCCACCGGGTGCTTGCCTCTGAGAACTGCTGGTCAGTTGTTGGTTTATTAAATGCAATGCATTTACAGTGGAACATACAGTCATTACACCTTTTGCACACAGGAACACAGGACCAGTGAAAAAATCAATAAAAAATGTATGAACAAAACCATAATGTTTTCTCCAAACCATAATCACAGCACTTGTGTACCAAGCAAAAGACCTTGAGAGGTAAAATGTTTGAAAAACCTAATGTTACAGCCAATACTAACCAAAACATTTCTCTTCAGTATCCAAAAGAACACAAACAACAATCAATGTAAAAAAAAGAAAGTAGAAAATAGCAAAAAATTACAGCTCTTTACATAATAATAATTTACAACACCGCTGTTAATGGCAAGTTTTCATTTCAGAGCAACTCAACAACACCCAGAAGGGAGAAAACCAAGTCAGCCGCATAAAAATCGCCCCCTGAGTATTTTACAACGATGACAAATTGGCACCCTCACTAAATTACTTTGAGCAAACATGGATTGGCGATCTAAGCAGGTCGCGTTGCAGGAGGAAGCCAAGATTCCCTCTTAAGTGCTCGAACTGTTACACAACCTTCTTAGAGAGAAGTGCAAAGACTAATAATGCCATTGAGGGATGGCACAGCTCCTTCAACAAATCAATCAGAAAACCTCACCCAAACTTTTATCAACTCTTAAGAATTTTGAGCAAGGTTTAACGTTTCCAAGAAATGAGAATAGCGCAATCACTGACTGGTAGTCTGAACCCATGAATTTCCAAAAGAACAAAAGCAATGTCAGAACGACTATTGGGACAAATTCAACAGTTTTTATTTATGGTGGCTCAGACTACCTAGACAATAATGCACACATACTACACTTTTAACTGACATTAACACCAATTCTATCCTGTTTTGCATTTAATAAAAAAAAAATTGAAATGGTTTTTCTAAATTAAACGAATGCTGGGTTCTTACCTGGTATTGTCTTCTTTCTCCAACTCTTGGTGATTCTTAAACAACCATCCTTCACCAAGAGCCTTGAGCACTTCACTAATCAAAATTTTCAAATTTATAATCCATGAAGCAATCCAAAACCTGTTGTAAGCTATCAAAGGAGACACAGCTTTGCATAGCCATATTTTCCTGCAAAATCACTGTTGGAAAATGTCATGTGTAGTCTAAAAAACGCAATCCCCCCAGAAAATCCAGAAAAAGTTGTGTTTTTTGGCAAAAATTGATGCAATCCACCATCCATACGATTGAAATGCCACCATATCCTTTGAAACAATTAAAAAAATCCAAAAACCAAAAGTCCTCATGCTCCAAAAATCTAGCATCAATGAAAAATCCAGAAAATAAATTCCAAAATGTCCACAAAATCCAATAGGCGATCCAAGGCATCCATTTTTTGCTTGCTCCCATGTGTTTCTTTGGAGCGTCATAGATTTAATAAACTTTGTTGAAAAAAACACGTCAAAAAGATAAAAAAACTGTTTTTTTTAATTTGGTTTAAAGAAATCCTAAACTTTCTTTACATTTTTTTTTATCCCAATTAAAAAAAAAACAATCATCCCAACATGGGCCTACAACCGCTACCTGCATAGGAATTAAAATGGTTGTTAAAACATTCAAAACATACATCTTAGTACTAACATGCATCTTACCAGCTCCCTCTTCTCTCCTTACAATAAAATTAGCCACCTATAATCACTGTTTAATAAATAAAATGTGACTTACCTGACTGCAGCTATTCCTTGCTTTCAATGTTGACTGTGATAATCCACCGTTGGAGTCCCCCTCTTTGTCCTGAGTACAAGGGGGAGCAGGTTCAGTCCTTCAGGGTTCCTCTCAGGTCACAGACTGTAAGTCTAGCCCTCTTTTGTTCTTCCACAGGTGTAGAAAGTGTTCCAAAAAGGGTGCCTGGAAGTGTCACATTAATGCTTATTATTTATAAACGCAGTGGATAAAAATAATAACCAACGTTCTTCATTTAACTAAAAATATATATAAACATAGACATATGAGGGATTCTAGTGAACAAAACTTGGTGTTCTTTTTAGTGCAATACACATTAGAGAAAAGACCACCTGAAACCGCCAGAATTATGGCACCGTCTATTCCCTTCAGGAAACATGACATTTATTATATTTTTATGAATTGGAAAGGATCTCCCTCCTTCCTCAATCAATTCCAAAATTGCAACATTACCATAAACAGAATTGCAATGGAATAAAGTTTATCAGGCAGAGTGACAATACTTAAAAATCTTTTCTGGATTTACTGATTAGGGGTGGCTAATGCCCTCCTCTACACCACCCTCTATGGCAAACCCATTGAGAGAAATATCAAATTGAATTATTCAAGCCTCCACCCTCAGCCTCTAAAAGAATGTTTACCATTTAACCAACTTCTCTTCAGTAGACATAAATGCAAGCTAAATACTGATTTGTTCAAAGAAGTGAAAACTCATAGCTAGATGATACTTCAAAAAGTTACTTATCCTTAATATTAATTAAAACTTGGACTATACAATTGAATTTGGATTTTAATAAAATTCAGAATAGTGTTGTAATCATATTTCAAGCTGGTCCCAATTAAGAGATAGCAGAATTAGTATTTAATACTGCTACTGGGCGTTTCTTTACGGGCCAGCCGGCCTTGCTATAGTTTCGGTGCTAATCACTGTAAGGACATTTTAACTTTCGTTTTTATATGTCCTACTTTTAAATACCATACATCCCGCCTTAAGGGCTGCAAGGCCTTCACAGGGGTGATATTATTAAATTGAAAGACGATTTTCTCCTGTCAAAAAGGGTTATTTTGAAAGGTTTGGTGCAGGTTTTAATCTACATTAACTAGCCTACAGTGGTAGACCTGGAGTCATGTTTGCCAGGTCAAACTTGTAGATGGCACAGCAGTGCTGCGTTCCTTAGTTAACATTTAACTTTTCATGACATGCATGTATGTTAGGTAGCATATAATATGGCCTTACACGAAAGTTAAATATACCCATTAGGTATTGGCCAATTTTGATATATGTTAGGGTCAGAGCATATGCACGGAGGGGCCTGGTTAGCAGTCTAAGTGACCTAAGTCAAAAAACCTACCAGCATCAGCCCACAAAACACGCATGATACCACGCAAAAAGCGTCACTTTCTCCCAGTGATAAACTGTAGTTTACTGATCAGATAGTAGGCACAGTTTGCCTTATTCTGCTGTGCCCTGATTCAAAAATAAATAACAATATTTGCCAGGGTGTAATAGAGTATCAAGTTCAATGAATTTACATTTTACAAATTTCAAGTTTTGCGTATGTCTGGTTATTCTCAGGAATAGAGATCAAAGTGAATTTCCGTCTCCACACTGCACCAATTTGTAATATAATTAAGGAGAGCAAATCACTATAAAAAAACCTGAAAAGAATTAATACATATTAGAAATGTTTGAATATGAGCAGTACTGAATGATTTTGGTTTGATTTTGAAAAGCAGAACTCTGAATCATTTAGGATATCATCTAAAGCAGACTTCTGAGTGAGTCTGGCATCAGCAGGAATAGAGCTCAGAGTGAATCTGTCTTTCCCCAGGGTGCCTCAGAGCTTTGCTTCTGGTATGCAGAATCACTGCTTTTCACTCAGGGATCAACACTCATTTAGTGCTCTTCCTGAGAGCTATGTGTGAACCTGAGTTTTTTAGAATCCACAGATTTGAGTGAGTTGAAGTATTATCAGCACCATTGCATTTAGTGATCGTGAGCGTTATCCATAGTCGAGCTCTGAGTGAGTCTGAGAATATTCTGCGGCAGAGCTCTGTGTGAGCCTGGGTATTGTCATTATCAGAGCTAAGAGTGAGCATGGGTATACGCAAATCCATACTGTTAGTGAGTTTGGGCATTGTCAGAAGTAGAGCTCAAAGTCAGTCAGCATGAGCTATGAATTAGCCCTATCATTAGTACTCTGCTGTTGGTGAGTTTGAGCATTAGCAGTAGCAGAACTCAAGAACAGTGTGGGTGGTATCAATGCTCTTACTGAGTATTTCTGAGTTAGGCTTTTATTAGTACCATTATTCATAGTCAGTTGGACTCTGAGCTTTTGTCGAGTCCCTATTTTGTCAGTAGCAGAGGTCTGAGTGAATCGGGGAATTTTCAGTAGGTGAGTTCTGAGTGACTCTTGGTGTGCCTAGGTAGTGTCAATTCCAGTACTTTCACTGAGTATGGGCATTACCACATGGAGCTCTTAGTAAGCTTGGGTATTGTTACAGAACAGATCTATGAATAAGTCTGATTATCATCAGAAGCAGAGCTCTAAGAGAGATGGTAAGAGTTTCCATAATCTGGAGTAGGGGTGTGCAAAATATGTGTAATCACGTAACCATGCTAAATTACCACAAAATGAAAATGCATTCCTCACACCTTGTGTTAAAAAAGTAAGGCGATGGGGACTGATTTCATGCTTTAAAAAACACAGTAACTAGCACCTCATGTTATGCAAGCACACATCCACTTGCTTTACTTCAGCCTACTCCTGCCTCGCTATCCCTTGTTTTCCCTGATCCCTATGCCACATCCAATCCAATCTATCCCATTCTGCTCCACCTTTCACCTCTTTTCAACTTTATTTGGACTTTTTATTACTTTTGGACTCCCATTGTGTGTTTGTTTTACTTTTTTTTCCAGTTAATACATGTTTTTACACATGCACACCTAGCTATAGCAGAGGCAGGCAGCTCCGCTGTCTCAGATTACAGCACCCCATGTGGTTGAAGGTGGTGCAAGGTGCCTTACGCCCCACCACATTTTTATCAAGAATGGGGTTGCAGTGCTTATTTCATATGTGCAGCACACCTTCCTCTCATGCTAAGAGTAGGTGGTAGGTCCAGCAAGGGTTACAGCCTACCACTGTGCAAGGTTCTGTGGGGAAGTGTCGGTTGCAGCATGCACTGCCACACTGGGGTCTCCTGCACCCACCAGCAAGTGATGTTCTAATGAGCCAACGTCATTGGCCAGGAGCAGACCCGCTCGGCTTGCTCGGAGTGGAAGTAGCAACGCTAGGTAAGTGATGTGGTGTCAAATTTAGTTTAATATTACATGTATTACTTTTCAGGTGACATTACATCCCAGGTACGATGTGTGATGTGTATTTTTGTATACATATATAAGTATGTAATTATAACATACATTAAATATACATTTATTTTTATAATCTTTATGAGTATTTATTATATCTGATATATGTATTGATATATATCTTACAAGGGCTTACGGGCTTGAAACGCGTTGTGTTGGGTCTCTCTAAATAAATAACATCTCTGCCCAGAAGAAACTACGGAGGTCTGTGTCTCTTTCCTCGCCTAATCCGCCGTGTGTGGAATCGGGAAGTGGTTGAGTTTCCAGGATATATATATATATATATATATATATATATTCAACTTTGAGCAGAGGATTATTTACCGGGATCCATATCCCTTAGTCAGGTGGCGTGTTGCGCTCGGCTAATCCCATCGCCGAGTATTGACCATGTCCAGAAAAAAATGCTTTCAAAAGCAAAAACACGCACTCGGAAAGGTGCAGCAAACAAGGGGTTTATTCACGAGGTAACGCTACCCGTTTCAGCACAAGGGTGCCTTGATCACACGTTTGACCTTAACCAATCATGAACAGCTTATGTACAAACAAGAATGACCATAATGTTAGGTAAACATAGTAGAAGGACACATTCAATGCATGAGGCGCGTCGGCCATTATTAACTAGTCATTTCACGTTATATGTCTATTACACCATAGACTTGCAAACATAAAATTTTCAACAGAAGCACGAAAGGAGACATAAACTCATTCTCCTCAAGCATGTAGAATCATATAGTGCCTGTATGGTATATGACATTTGTCTGCAGAAGTAAACTGTGCCTCTAAAATCGCATCTTCTTCCCATAATATCGGAGAAATAATGAGGGAAATTATAACATAAATTCCAAATTAATCATACCACTGTCCTAATGTATTGTTAGGCTGACATAAAAGGTGGCTGCATTACGAGACTCTGATGTGCAAATTAACTGGAAAGTACCAGTAAAAGGTCATCTCTCGAGAGGCATGCGAATGCTTCACTAGTACATGAAATACATTTCTAATATATGTTAATAATCACAGGTAATTATTTCAAACAAATACGCGGGGCAGCCATGGGTTCGGCTTTTTCTCCCAACTTCGCCAATTTGTTCCTGGGAAAGTGGGAAGAAGAAATCATGACAAATGTAGATTTTATGGAGGACTTCAAAAAAGTACACATATGGTCTAGATACATAGACGACCTCTTTGTCATTTGGCAGGGCACAGAGGCCGAAGCCATTTCCTTCATTGCCAAGCTGAACCAAAATAGCTACAACATCCATCTGACCTATAATATCAGCAGAGAACGGGTGGAGTTTTTAGATACTAGCATTGAGAATCAGAATGGCACACTCATTTCAAAACTCCATAGAAAAGACACTGCAGGTAACAGTTTACTGCATGCCCTTAGCTCCCATCCTGAACCTCTTAAATGGAGCATCCCCTATGGGGAACTCTTAAGAGCCAAAAGAAACTGCACTAAAGAGGAAGATTTCATGCATGAAAGTGACACCATACTCAAACGGTTTCGGGAGAGGGGATATCCTGAGGGGGTACTGGCCAAAGCCTTCACTAAAGCCTCGAATGTTCAGAGATCAGAGACCCTCAATCCCATGCCTAAACCCACTAATCCATCAGATTCTCCCAGAATCATAACCACCTTTAACCAAAAGTCCAAACAGGTTCACAAAATAATGGTTGATAATTGGAAAATCTTAAAATCAGACTCCATTATAGGACCTAAACTCTCTGAAAGACCACTGATTACGTATAGAAGAGGCCGTAATTTAAGAGACATGTTGGTAAAGAGTGACATTTCGGATAGTAAGGGCCAACACATTAGAGGGCTAAGTGGGTTTTACCCTTGTGGACACTGCAGGGCCTGCCGCACCAGTGTGATGGTGAAAGAATTTGAGATACCAGGGACCAACGCTAGAAAACAAATTAAACAATTTCTGACATGTAGTTCCTCTTTTGTGATCTATATTTTGGAATG